>NC_064642.1:215952936-216589007 GCF_023864345.2 Schistocerca serialis cubense | reverse complement strand
CCGCCAACACCAATAAGTGTTTTACAGTAATAAAGGGCGTTCTTAAAGGTACTTCTGCTATTGTACTCCTCATTTAATGTCGTTAAAATAGTACCCACAGAATTTATTTATTCGCAATCTTTCGTTTATAAATGTCTATGTACGTTCAAAATTCGCAACTGTCGAGTGAGAGGAACCGTTGACCACTTGATTCATGTGTCTCTTCATAGTGTATACTGTAGTCTCAGCAGTATTTGGCTCGTAATGCGGCAACTAGGTATCCCAGCCCCTAGACAACGTGTAACCTCCCCCTCACTTATCGACCTTAATGACAGTGAAAAATGAAACCGCATGTACCTAATGGGAATTTTGGAAAAGCAATCGTCACCGAAGTTAACCTGTCGGTAAAGAGGGAGGAAAGCGTTACATCTAAATGAAAGGAAAAATGCAAGTTAAACTGGTGGAAATTAATTTTGAAATAGGGATAAAGTTAATAAAGAAAGTAAATGTGCGGCCGTTACGTTAACAATCAACTAGCGGTAATTAGATATTTGAGATTTGGGGGAAATTACGGTCGCCAGTCCTATGGACAATTACTATAATAACTGAAAAAGAAAGGTTATTACACATATAATTAGCACTAGAAGCGTGGCAACTGAAGGTTGACACGTGTAGTGTGAAAACTGAAAGTTTGTCAGAAGTAATAAATTTCGCTACACTTAATTTAGCAAAAGAATTAATGAAACCGGAAAATCGAAAGTTAATTTAGTGACTGAAGTTAATAGTGAGCTTTCTTTCTGAAGCACATCGAAATACAGTTAGTCTTGGACTACCTCAACAATCATTTCTAAAGCTACTTGAATCTACGCAATTTAGAAAGAAGAGATTCAACTTTGAACTTGAATTAAACGATTCTGAACAATTAACAATAGTAAAATTTAGTACGTACCAAGCTGAGTTGCAGTCACAGGTAAGCTAAAATACGGTAACAAAACTCCCACTCTTAATTTGTGCTTGTGTAATCTAACTATTGTAGCCAGCTATGAATACTTAAATTGAACTTTGAAATTAAAGCAGTGAAATTGAATTATGCTGGCGTTTGAATTTCAACGACACTCGGGTTCATTTCGGAAAAGGAAGGGACCCTGCTTGGCAATGCAATTGGGACAATGAGCAACAAAGGTTCATGCTAAGTTGCTGTAATTTTGCGAGGCAAATGGAACAATTTGAAAAGCTGAGGTCTGCCATACATTTCTGAAACTTTACGTGCTTTTAGTCTTCCTTGTTGGTTGATTGAAGGTTTGAAGCCGTCGATCGAGGAGGTGGCGACAGTCACTCATTGTCGGCCGTCGCTGTTGCAGAAGCTGGATGTTGGCGCGCCTTCTTCTCGACACGGTCACCAGGCGAAACGGGGTCTTGATGTGCGCCAGCTAATGCTTCCCGTCCGCGACACCATGTCAGAAACTATGATCGCGAGTCGAGCGCAATTACATGCTGCCAAACCCCGAAAGCGCGGCAACTCGCGGGAGCGTCACACAACACACCTGCTCCACTCGCTACTCCAGCCAGACTCCGACTGCTCTGCCCACGCTCCACGCGGCAGAGTTAACACTACCAAAGATCCTACACACTTTGAGTCTTCACACGACCTATCGATGTAATCGTTCGATAGCAGTTTTCCCTAGGCAAGACCCAGCGTAAAAATACAAATAATATTTACGAAACAAACCAATTATACATCGACATAAATGCGTAAATATATATATACAAATAGTAAAACAATTACAATATGTAAAGACACAGAAATGTCATATATTCAGGTAACAAAAATAAGGAAAACAAATTATAGTACAATAGATGGAAATAGGAGGACATGCATTTCCGGCGTTACAAACGAAACCAGCCAAAACTTTTAATATTTCAACTCTGAGTCAGAGGGTACGTTGTTGGAGGGCCATCACCACATTTCATTATATGAAAGCACGCAAGTATATAGAGAGTCTATACAAGGGAGATGTATTTCAGCCCAATATTATGGAAATGGAAGACGACGTAGATGAAAATGAGAAGGGAGATACAATACTGCGTGAAGAATTTGACAAAGCACTGAAAGACTTAAGTTAAAACATGGCACCGGGAGTAGAGCTACTGATATCCTTGAGAGAGTCAGCCATGAGAAAACTCCTCCATCTGATGAGTAAGATGTATGAAACAGGCGAAATACTCTGACTTCAAGAAGAATATAGCAATACCAATTCCAAAGAAAGTAGGTGCTGACAGGTGTGAAAATTACCAAACTATCAGTTTAATAAATCACGGTTACAAAATACTGACACGAATTCTTTACATACGAATGGAAAAACTGATAGAAGATGACCTCGGTGAAGATCAGTCTGGATTCTGGAGAAATGTAGGAACACGCGAGGCAACACTAACACTGTGACTCATCTTAGAAGATAGGTTAAGAAAAGGCGAATCTAGGTTCATAGCATTGTCGACTTAGAGTAAGCGTTTGAGAATGTTGGCTGGAATACTGTCTTTCAAGATGGCAAGGTGGCAAGGGTAAAATACATGGAGCGAAAGACTGTTTATAATTTGTACAGAAACCAGGTAGCAGTTATAAGACTCGAGGGCCATGAAAGGGAAGCAGCGTACGAGATGGGAGTGAGACAGGGTTGTAGCCTATCATCGATGTTTTTCAATCTGTATACTGAGCAAGCAGTAAAGGAAACAAAAGAAAAATTTGGAGTAGGAATAAGGGAGAAGAAATAAAAACTTTGAGGTTTGCCAATGACAGTGTAATTCTGCCAGAGACAGCAAAGGACTTGCAAGAGCAGCTGAACCGAATGGACAGTGTCTTGAAAGGAGGACACAAGATGAACTTCAACAAATGAAAAACGGAGATAATGGAATGTAGTCTAGTTAAATCAAGTGATGCTGATGAAATTAGATTAGGAAATGAGACAGTTAGATTAGTAGATGAGTTTTGATATTTGGGAAGCAAAAGAACAGATGATATGCGAAGTAGGGAGCACATAATATGCAAACTGGAAATGGCAATAAAAGCGTTTCTGAGAAAGAGAAATTTGTAAACATCGAGTATAGATTTGAGTGTGAGGAAGTCCTTTCTGGTAGTATTTGAACCGATTGTAGTGAAGAGAAACATGGACAATAAACAGTTTAGACAAGAAGAGAATAGAAGTATTTGAAATGTGGTGCTACAGAAGAATGTTGAAGATTAGATGGGTAGATCACATAACTAAGGAGGGGGTACTGAATAGAATTGGGTAGAAGAGATATTTGTGGTACAACCTGACTAGAAGAAGTGATCGGTTTGTAGGACACATTCTGAGGCATCAAGAGATCACCAATTTAGTACTGAAGGGAAGCGTGGACGGTAAAAATCGTAGAGGGAGACTAAGAGATGAATACAATAAGTAGATTCAGATGGATGTAGGTTGCAGTTGTTACTTGGAGATGAAGAGACTTGCACAGGATAGAGTAGCATATATTTAAGAGGTGCTGCAAACCAGTCTTTGGACTGAAGACCGCAACAACAACAACAACATTATCTATTACCCTTGCATCCCACTCTCACGCACTGATTTAGTAAAAAAACGATTGCCTATATAGTTCCGTATAATTCACACTTACGTTTCCGGGAGAGATACGTCGTCTTTTGCAGAGATTTTTTTCCATTTACGTACTAAATTGGAGTGTGCCAACCTATACAATCCTAGCAGCATCCGCATGATTCTTTTGCTCCGCAGATCACCCATGTAACATGAACAGATGTGGAGACACAATGACTGGTAGCCATCGACTGGGCAGTACTGAGCTAAGAAATCGACGTCACTGTTCACCAGTACATATCATCTAGCCACAAACGGGTTATGCATATTAATGTCGAGATATCAGCTGACAACTGCCTCGAGTTAGAGTGGAAATTGAGAATGTTTGGTAAGGTACGAAAGAGGGGATCGTTCAAACAAAGTAGGAGAACCCGTATGACAAACTGTCATATATCGAGATACAATTGATGGCTGGCTATGGCACAATCTGTCTCGTGATTCCTGTCTTGGACAGTAGCAGTGTTAGTGCTTCAGTACTTATTGTGCATGGTGTTTCTACGATAAAATTAACAGTTCCAGGATCATCACAGAGCGTATTGATAAAGCATCAGAGTATTATGGCACTACGTGGTATGCAGGAAGAGGTAAGTGCTACAGCGGAGCGAGTGTAGACCTGAGGGTTTATCTTGATTAAAGTAGTGGGATCGTCGAGATGGAGTTGTGCTAGTGGTGATTTCGGTCACTCAGTCATTCTAATGTCAACGAAAGTTCAATGTAGGATGGTATACTTACTCCAACAGGTTTTGGACGCAATAAATGTGGAATTCAAAACATATACAAAAAAATTATTTGCAACATACTGCTCGTAGTTTCAAAACGTCTGTCCATGCCATTTAAGTACACTGACGCTGTGTGTGGTACTCCTTCCTCCGTTAACAAATGTTCCATTAAGACTACTGTCTCCCATGCCGTACTAACTCGCTCCTCATATCCTTAGGGTGAAATACCCAGCTATCCAGCGAAGCAATGGATTCGTACGTCTGTGACATAGTTTTCAAGCTTCTGTCAGGGATTTTTACGTATAATGACGCAGCATGTGGTATTCCATCCCACCATCAACAAATGTACCATAGAAACTACAGGCTTCTGCACCGTATGCACGACATACTGATTTTTGAAATGTAGTTCAGTATCGCTAGCATTTAGACAAGGTCATAGTCGAACAGTCCAGTTCCATAATTATAAATCAGAACTTAAAAGCGGAGATCTTTTTAGCGGGATAATACGTAAATGTTAATGTTAGACGTTAGGTAGTCTGACATTTCCATTCTGTCAAAAAAGCCTCTCATTTCATCCAAATCCATAAGGTAGTGTACATTTATAGTCGACATTGCATTAGTAGAATCTGATGGTCCATTTCCGCCTCAACCGGCTGTGCTTTAGATAGGTTTCTTATACTCCCACTGCATCCGTACCAATTTCTCCTAATATGCCTCCTGCTCCTGACTGTGAGAAATGATCAGTGGCGTAGCGTGAGGGGAGACTTTGAGACTTAGTCGCCCCTGTATTCGTGCTTAAAAAAGATGCAATAGTAATTCATAACAAAAATATAAACAACTTTCTACTAAGAACACTAAATGTGCGAAGACATCAGTTTTGTAGCCGCGCCGCCACACCCTGAGTATTGGTGTACTTGATTGCTTGAGACTCGACTGCTCTCAGTCTGCCTCCCCTCCCGTACCTGGCTGTGTGCGTCTGAGCGTTCTCGGCTCCCCTCCACTTCCCCTCTTCCACGAAGGCCGGTGCGCTGCACTTGCTAGCAGGTATCGAGACTAGTCTCTGCCGCTTCTATGCTAGCTTTTAACACGGAAGTGAACAGTCGCGCGGCCTGTGTATATAGCCATTCTTGCGTGATTTTAGTGCATATTTTCGTTGTGTCGCCAACATGAGTGAGCCAGCAACTGAACACCTTATAGAATTTTTATTAAAACACTTTTTTCTACATTAACGTACAAAAAAAAAGTGCGAATTGAAGGACAAACGACCTACTCCTATACTCAGTGTAGTTTTAAGTGAAGCCAAACAAAAACGCACTTTTCAGACAGCCTGGTACGAAAAGTATGCTTGGCTGACTGCGAATGCAGTTAATAACAGATTATATTATTATATATGTCTTCTGTTTGGTGTTGAAAAAGAATAATGCAAATGAGGGCATTTGTACAATAAAGAACTTTGAGAGGAAAGCACAAAAGCATCAGATGATACCGTCACCTGCAGAACATAGATTCATTTCAGTTATTGGGCAAAAGTAGAATTGAGCACGCCCCTTCTGAAGCCGCTCCTCTGACAGCAATAAAATACAACAAACAAGTTGCATCCAGCAGGAGAGTATTGGCTCGTCTTATTCAGGCAATTGTATTTCTTTTTAAACAAGAACTAGCCTTTCACGGCCATCGAGACGACGAATACTCCAGCAACAAAGGTGACTATCTGGAATTGTTGGATTTACTAGCTCAAGGAGAGCAGTTAATCCGAGACCAGCTGTCATCATCTTCAACCTTTAAAGGAACTTCTCCAGATATACAGAATGATGTAATAGAAATGATAACTCTGGCAGTTAATGAGAAAATAAAATCTGAAATTCAGAACTGCAGTTTCATTTCGATTCAGGCTGATGAAACATCAGACGTATATTGCAAGAGTCAAATGAGTATAATATTCAGGTACTGTATTGCAGACAAAATTGAGGAAAGATTCGTTGGATTTTACGATGATTCTGGAGATAAAACTGCTGAAGGTTTGTCAAACATTATTCATGCAGTATTGAAAGAATGGAATGTGGAAGGAAAAGTGGTTAGTCAACCATATGACGGCGCTTCAGTAATGGCGGGCAGAGAAAGAGGACTACAAAAATTGGTGAAGCAGTTCTGTCCCTATGCGCTGCTTATTCATTGTTACACACACCAACTTAGTTTGGTACTGTTACATGCCTTCAAAATCATACGACAAGTACACATGTTTGTAAGCGATCTTACTGCATTCCATTCGTCTGTCAGAAAATCGTCAAAACGAACTGTATTACTAACTGAGAAAGGATTTAAACTGCCACATGCGAGCAACACTCGCTGGAACTTTCGTTCCTTGGCGGTTTCAATAACACCTAGTCATTTCTCAGGGTTATATAGTGTTTCTAATTATATATTTGATGACACGGACTCTCAGTGGGACCCAGAATCTTTGAGCTGTGCTGTGGGAGTGAAACAATGGATGGATGATCCTACGTTTGTCTACTTGCTTTGTTTCTACCTAGGGTGCTTTGTTTATGTTGATCATCTCTTTAATATTCTTCAGTCAAAATCTGTCAGTACAACTGCTTGCCACGACGAAATAAGAACTGTTTTGAGAAACTTACGACAATTAAGAACGGAAACGTTCGTTGATGAATGCATTAAATGCAGCTTGTGTTTGAATGGCAACTTATCATTCTGTGACAGTCAAAAGACATATCTCAGGCCACTAACTTACGAGATACTGGATTTGCAAATTGTTCAGATCGAAAGAAGGTTCCAAGACTTTCCCCAAATTCAGTCTGTTGAACTTTTGAACGAAAATTATTTCCGGAACTATCAAAAAGAATTCCCAAAGTTGAAACTACTTCAATTATCAGAACAGTACCCTTTTTTCAAACAAGAACAACTTGAAAATGAACTGTGTAACATATACGCCGATGAGAAAAAGCACTTATTTCCAAGAATCCTCTTAAAGTACATTGTCAACAACGATTTAGACTCCGTTTATGAAGAAACAACGAAGTTTCTGTATTTGGTTTTGACCCTACCCACAACTACAGCAAGCAGTGAACGAAGCATGAGTACTCATAAACGAATGAAGCATTATTCAATGTCCAACACCCGGCTGTCGTGTTTGAGCACGTAAGCAATAGAACAGACACTACTTGGAGAGCTATTCAGTGATCAGATCTTTGTAGACCGAGTTGTAGACTTATTCGTGGAAAGGAAAGACAGTCGCACTGCACTTGTGTACAAGAAAATATAAGTGCTTCTTCTCTTGCTGCTGGAGTTCTACAAATTTGTCATCGTTTCTTGAACAAGTTTATTATTATTATTATTATTGTTATTATTAGTGGCGGTGGTAGCGGTAATAGTAGTAGTTGTTGTTTTATTGATGCATTTTATTTCATTTGTTTAAATTATTGTTTATTGTACTATTTTGTCTCCCTACAATAACTGCAGAGTCTCCCTAACCTTTACAACCACGCTACGCTACTGGAAATGACACAATGTCTTGAGAATGCATAGACTTTCCGCTACGGTATCAGTGTTATATGACATCATTCTTCTGTCCAACATATAGTGAATACCTTAAAAGGCTAAATACCTTATATGGCCAATTCCGATTACATCTGCTGTGTAATGCGTTTCATTGAAGTAATATGACAGGCTATAGGTAGCACTCAGATTTCATTTTTCGCCCTGCAATACCTCCCAATACAGAATCTAGTAGCAACCAGCTTAGCGGGACGTGCGTGTCACAAAGCACTTGTTACCGGATATGAAACTGTTTGAAGCACAGGCCTTAACAATAGTACTACGATGTGGTACGAAATGAATTTTTTTAACTCCATGGAGGACTTTATACACTACTGGCCATTAAAATGGCTAAACCACGAAGATGACGTGTTGCAGACGCGGAAATTTAACCGACAGGAAGAAGATGCTGTGAAATGCAAATGATTACCTTTTCAGAGCATTGACACAAGGTTGGCGCCGGTGGCGACACCTTCATCGTGCTGACACGAGGAAAGTTTCCAACCGATTTCTCATATACAAACAGCAGTTGACAGGCGTTGCCTGGTGAAACGTTGTTGTGATGCCTCGTGTAAGGAGGAGTAACGCGTACCATCACGTTTCCGACTTTGGTAAAGGTCGGATTGTAGCCTATCGCGATTGCGGTTTATCGTATCGCGACTTTGCTGCTCGCGTTGGTCGAGATCCAATGACTGTTAGCAGAATATGAAATCGGTGGGTTCAGGAGGGTAATACGGAACGCCGTGCTGGATCCCAACGGCCTCGTATCACTAGCAGTCGAGATGACAGGCATCTTATCCGCATGGTTGCAACGGATCGTGCAGCCACGTCTCGATGCCTGAGTCAACAGATGGGGATGTTTGCAAGACGACAACCATCTGCAGGAACAGTTGACGACGTTTGCAACAGCATGGACTATCAGCTCGGAGACAATGGCTGCGGTTACCCCTGACGCTGCATCACCGACAGGAGCGCCTGCAGTGGTGTACTCAACGACGAACCTGGGTGCACGAATGGCAAAACGTCATTTTTTCGGATGAATCCAGGTTCTGTTTACAGCATCATGATGGTCGCATCAATGTTTGGCGACATCGCGGTGAACACACATTGGAAGCGTGTATTCGTCATCGCCATACTGCCGTATCACCCGGCATGATGGTATGGGGTGCCACTGGTTACACGTCTCGGTCACCTCTTGTTCGCATTGACGGCACTTTGACCAGTGGATGTTACATTTCAGATGTGTTACGACCCGTGGCTCTACCCTTCATTTTATCCCTGCGTAACCCTACATTGCAGCAGGATAATGCACGACCGCATGTTGCAGGTACTGTAAGGGCGTTTCTGGATCAGAAAATGTTCGACTGCTGCCCTGGCCAGCACATTCTCAAGATCTCTCACCAACTGAAAACTTATGGTCAATGGTGGCCGAGCAACTGGCTCATCACAATACGCCAGTCCCTACTCTTGATGAACTGTGGTATCGTGTTGAAGCTGCATGGGCAGCTGTACCTGTACACGCCATTCAATCTCTGTTTGACTAAATGCCCAGGCGTAACAAGGCCGTTATTACGGCAAATTGAAAACGTCTGGTCAATGGTAGCCGAGCAACTGGCTCGTCACAATACGCCAGTCACTACTCTTGATGAACTGTGGTATCGTGTTGAAGCTGCATGGGCAGCTGTACCTGTACACGCCATCCAAGCTCTCTTTGACTCAATGCCCAGGCGTATCAAGGCCGTTATTACGGCCAGACGTGGTTGTTCTGGGTACTGATTTCTCAGGATCTATGCACCGAAACTGCGTGAAAATGTAATCACATGTCAGTTCTAGTATAATATATTTGTCGAATGAATACCCGTTTATCATCTGCATTTCTTCTTCGTTTAGCAATTTTAATGGCCAGTAGTGTATATTGAGAGAATAGTGGTATTATCTGTTCTATGTTTCTACATAGAAATCACGATTCTTCAACGTAGGTCAGGAGGAGTTATGATCGTAGTGTAATGATGGCTGTCATATTAAGGGCAGAACTAAATGTGATTGATGTAGGAGAAAACAAGTCATGAATTCATTTTAATGAGAATGCTCCCTTCTTTACTATGTGTATTAACAACGTAAAAAATAAAGGTAACAAAATAACAGCATCTCTTACAATATCGTTGCTTCGTCAAAAGTGCTCTAACTGTAGCTAAAACAGGTTCTGACACACAGCACACAGAGGCAAGGACAGGTTCGCATTTATCGTATCCAGCAATACACTAAGGTGACAAAAGTCAATGGTTATCTCGTAATATAGGATGGAACGTCCTTTTGCCAGTGTAGAGTATAAACTCGAGATGGCGTGCACTCAACAAGTCATTGCAAGTCCCCTGGAGAAACAGAGACCACGCTGCCTCTGTAGCCATCCATGATTGCGATATTGGTTACTGGTGCAGGATTTTGTGCACAAACTTATCTCTCGATTATATCCCATGCATGTTCGATGGTATTCATGTCGGGAGGTGTGGGTAACCAAATAATTCGCTCGAACTGTCCAGAACATTCTTCGAACCAACTGAGAACAATTGTGGCCCAATGACGTAAACATTGGCATCCACAAAAGTTCCATTATTGTTTGGGTACATAAAGCCCATGAATCGCTGTAAATTGCCTCGAAATGGCGAAACATAACCACTTCCAGTCAATGATCGGTGCCGCACCATTTTAGTACGTACACTGTTCACTGCTCTGACTGGAATAAGATGTAATTCTCAGCCCGTTCCCTAATAGGGCTGGGGGAGGGGGGGGGGGGGTTAGAGAGGCGAACATCACTGTGATTAAACCCTAAGTCTTCTCCCTACTATTACAGTGGTCCTGAATTGTGCTTGATAGTGTGAACTAGCTGCATCAGTATAAAAGACTCGATTAATAGCGTGTGCTGGAAGCTTTAGGAAGCTGTTAAAATCGAATTATGTCGGTATATCCCAGTTGAAAAAAGGCTATTATATCTCGCAAGACGCTATGGATTCAAATAAGACCATAGTACCGTCGTATTTCTAGCGTGGCGATCATAGGAACATAATAAAAGATATAAGGACACTTAAAGGGACTTATTTGTAGACAATCATTTGATATAGATGATTTCGTGTATTACGCCTCTAAATTCCTTTGATGATGCATCGTATACTAAAGGGGCAGCAGGAAGGGTCCTTTGGTCATTGAAAAAACCTATATCTGGCGAAGTGACCATAGGACGGATAGGGAATGTACAGAGGCACAGAGACAACGATTTTTACTCGACCATTAAGCATGTGAGTGGCACAGGCACGAAACGGTCGATAATAGTGCTAGACATAGCTTACGCTTTGAACTGTACGGTGATTTGCGAAATATGTGTTCGGATGTAGGCTCCTGTGTATAGCGGGGTAGCGACAACGGTCGGCTAAAACGATTTGCAGATGATTCAGAACAAGTGGAAGTTGGAGCTGGATGTGGAGAAATGTAAATATTTTATGTAAATATTGTATTGTTAGTCAACCTTTTAACTAATGGAATAGTGCTGTCACAAACTGATGGGATTTCGAGAGAATTAACAGGGGTTTGTGACTTGGCTGGGATAGCTAGAGCCAACCTCAATCTTCAAAATCATGTGGATGCAAATGGCTTACATCGAAGACCAGAAGATTCGTGAGAATGTAGGGGGGTAAACACCACTCTGACAAAAGGGCGGTAGCGAGGTGATCTTTCTACAGCTTCTTCTAAGTGTTGTGAGTATACATATTACTTTCTCCCACATACATCTCATGAAGTGAGAAAATTAGGGGCTAGTACGAAGGTTTTTATCGAAAGACATTTAGCAGCAGAGGTTCGGTATTTTTGTTTTCTCTTGATAAATATGCTAGGGTACGACAGGAAAGAAATAGGGTTGAGATGGGCTGCTTGGGGGAAGAGACCAGACAGCAAGGTCATCGGTCTCATCGGATTAGGGAAGGACGGGGAAGGAAGTCGACCGTGCCCTTTCAAAGGAAGCATCCCGGCATTTGCCTGGAGCGATTTAGGGAAGTCACGGAAAACCTAAATCAGGATGGCCGGACGCGGGATTGAACCGTCGTCCTCCAGAATCCGAGTCCAGAGTGGTAGCCACTGCGCTCGGTGGAAAGAAAGAAATGCGATATTACTACTGTATTGTACGTCTATATATCTATGATTGGTGTTTTTAAAAGAAGAAACTTTAAAAGGCGAGAATATGAGGGGGAAAGCAGCGTCATTCACGAAGGATGAGCTTTCGTTTATTAAAGGTGGGCGGTGGTTCCCACCTCCCTTAAAACTGCGCTGTGAAGGATCGAATAACCCCATTTACAATGATCGTGTAATAAATGACGAAGGACAAGTACCTGAAACAGTCTGTAACATCAGGCTAAACAGACGAAAGTTTCCAAGGTTCTTTCGATGACTTGTGGAAGAAAATGTTGAACAAATTCAACACAGATTTTACTTGTAATTTTGCATTTTCTTCCGACTGCTGAGTTATGGAACTCAATTACGTTACTTCGAAAATTATTATCAATCCTCTGACAGTTGCTGTACGGTAAATAAAGATTTAGAGCCTTCGTGAGTGAGTGAGAAGACAGGGTGGTTGTGTACATTTTGAGTTTTGCCTGTCTTTAAACTGATAGACCGATATCATGATAGGCAGACTAAATTAAAAAATCCAGCAGATCAGGTTATGGAACTACTCTGCAACACAAAAATTCTGACTAACGGTAAAGCATTCTTTCCACGAGCAATTTCCCAATGGTTTTAGCTACCGACGAAAAACAGACATGCTTCACGACTTCTGGAGTGACAAAGTGTATATCTTACAGCTACGAGAGTGAAACTTAAACTGAGGGGAGTGTCATCTGCCGCATTTGGAATTTTAAAACATTCATTGAGGATGATTCGATCGGAAAGACGGAAAAAATTATACTAGAACTGTCAAACAATAGTTGAACGTGAGGTTTAGTGAAACAAATGACGTCACATACCTCTTCAAACGTATACAAGTTTCAGGTCGGATGCAGTTCCGGCATATAGGCTGCTCGAACACGTAGGGGGATGGAAGGAAGTAGTTAAAGCAAAGTAGTGAAATGCAGTAGGTGGTCGCAGAAACATAAGACTCCTCTTGATCAGCGCAGACTTCGCGAGTAGAATGTTTACCTCCCTCTGCAGTGCCCCAGCCGTTTTTTTTAAATTTTTTTATTTATGTTTTCCAAGTCCGGTATAATCATACAGTGTTATGGCAGGTGATAGTTACGTCACACACTAAAAGCACGGGGGGAGAAATTTACTCTGAGTGCTGCATATTGGACGTTTATGTGTGTCTTCCTGAGAAAAAGTAGCTATTTGCGGCGAAAATCGAAATTTTTTTTTAAGAACTGTAAATAGTGTCGTATGTTGGTGGGCTCGCAGCGTATGCACTATGGTGTTAGTTGCTACACATTCAAAGTTCCGTATTTAAGTTGGTCTTCTTGAAAAGGTAGGTATTTTGCGGAACACTGAGGGAAAATTGACAAAATTCTAACGGCTCGCCTAAAAACAGTAAATAACGTCATTTGCTGGAGTGGTTATTTAAAACCATACATTTTTCATGTGTTTCTTAAAAATTGATAAAGTAACAGTGAAATCCATATTTATGTGTGTTTCAGAAAAAATCTGTGAAATTGGTCAAGAAACATATATTTATGTGTATCTTCTTAAAAATGGGAAAAATAGCAGTCAAGCCCATATTTACATGTATTTTATTTGAAAAGTAAAGGGGAATTAGGAAATAGCAATGAAATGTGCATCTTCTTAAAAAGTAGCCACGAAACCATAAGTAGCGTCGTATGACGCCAGAAACAGTGTGGATACTGAACATACATGAACAAGTCAGTATTATTGCGTGCTGTACTATGCTATAAATTTGCGACAACACCTAAATTTACTGCTGCTGCCGCTGCTGCTCCAGAGAGATCCACATTAAGAAGGACAATTTCGGGGATGCTAAGGATCAGTGGGAGCAGTGATGCTGTGGAGGGGTGAGGACCAATTGCAGCACAGTAGGGATGGTGACAGGCGTCATTTTTGGATTATAAACTACCTTCACATAAAAAATGACAGTTATCACATAGACAAAAGCATTGAACACCAGGGTAAATGGCACACAACACTGTGGTGATCACAGCCCAGACACTCTTTCACACATTTCCTGACGGAATACTGGATACAGAACTCCTGCATACGTGTCAGGCATCGCCGCGCAGGCGTGTGTTGACTATTGCTTACTCAATGATGCTTTGACTATCGACAGAACGTTCAAGTTTGTTATTGATGACCGTGCGAATTATTGGTAATTACTAAGGGGAGAGGAAATTTAACTCCGGAGAGTTAATGTCTAGGCTTCATCTCGTAAGTACAATGCCTGTCTGCAGAGATATTGATCACTCAGCTAATACTCTCAAAAGCCATTTGCTTGATTAACTAACAACTCTCTTCTCCCTAGCACCTCCACACACCGAGGTGGTTTTGTGCACCGTGGTAACTGGACTGGAATTATAGGTAAGCTTTTGTTGTAACACTGACTTTTTCTAGTTCCTCTTTTTTTACTTTTTTACTCTTCCCGGTCTTTTCCATTGTTTCAAAGGGGTCGGTCTGTTATTACGGGCCTGCCTGGGTGGCCGAGCGGTTCTAGGCACTACAGTCTGGAACTGCGCGACCGCTACGGTCGCAGGTTCGAATCCAGCCTCGGGCATGGATGTGTGTGATGTCCTTAGGTTAGTTAGGTTTAAGTAGTTCTAAGTTCTAGGAGACTGATGACCTCAGCAGTTAGGTCCCATAGTGCTCAGAGCCATTTTTGACAAACATTTCCATAATGAAAAAGATAGAAAAAACATCGTAAGTCAATAAATAAAATAGATACAGATATGTAGCTTTTAGCTATAGTGCAATGCTATGACCTGAGATGTCGTTTGTTGAAATCGCATGAAGTGATCGAAATTTTGTAATTCAGAGGTTCATAATCTAAATACTTATTCACTGTGATATATTAACTTCTGGGGGTTTAAAGATTTTAAAATATTATTTTGCCATCGTCTAAGATTGTCTGACACTTTCCCATTTCTTGTAGCATCTTCTGCACGAAGGCCATGCGAGTGACAACCATAAAAATTCCCAGATTATATAGATTTTCTCCCTTTCCGGCTATGCTGTTGGTCTTTGTACCTGGACTCGCTCGTACCAGTCACCTAGTCGGAAGCCTGAACTGCCGCACCGCACCCTGAGACCTGGGCCCACTAGCGTCTAGCCGCTCAACAAACTCATCTTACCTCGTGCCAATACTGGGCAGCAAATTAGCACGCGGAAATACGGGTAGCGTTGCACAACTGCACTTAATGTGTCAAATTAGCTCGCTAATTTGGCACATTAAGTAGCACCAAATTTGACATACGTAACGTCATAAATGCATATATAACGTAATAAATGGAATACCCAACTTGCACGTCAGGAAATAGACTAATTATCTTTGTGGTGGTGTATGAAACAACACGTATCTCCTGGAACATGTCATAACAACTTATGAGTATGCATTTACTAAAACTAACTGAAATTATAAAATCACAACGTAGTAATTAAATTTCCAGAATATAATTTTCAATCTGCAAAGGAGTGTGCACTGTTATGAAACTTCCTGGCAGATTAACACCGTGTGCAGCACTAAGGCTCAAACTCTGGACCTTTGTCTTTCAAGGGCAAGTGCTCTACTACTTTTTAGTCCTCAGCAAGTCTTGAACCATTGATCCTTTTTTATTTTTTTATAAGAAGCCCGACAGGAGGGTCAGGGGCAAAGACAGCAGGGGTCGTTCCTGAGGTGTGGCCTCAACGTCCCATTCCCGCCCTTCCCGAGCCAAGGACGAAAAGTGACTTAAAATGATTCAAATGGCTCTAAGCACTATGGGACTTAACATCTGAGGTCATCAGTCCCCTAAACTTAGAACTACTTAAACCTAACTAACCTAAGGACTTCACACACATCCATACCCGAGGCAGGATTCGAACCTGTGACCGTAGCAAAAGTGGCTTACACGATCAAGAGAGCTTTATTTGAACAAATTCAATTATTTAGCTGCAAGTAAATTTTGCTTTTATTTATTTGTTTATTTTTACTTTTCCTTTATTTTGTTTTATTATTTTTAACCTGATGCTGCTACTGCCACCAGAAGCTTCTATGTCGTCTTCCATAAAATTGATGGAGGGGGGACTCCCTCTAAACTCCCTCTAAATCCTCAGAGGATCAATCATGTGCCATGAATCATCTTCAAATGTGCCTTCTAATATTCAGAACGCCCCAATGGACTGGAGAATCCTTGGATAATGCGCCTAAATAATTCTATAGTCCTGTCCGGTACGATGCACGGCGGTAGAACGCCTCATGAGTCATTGTCAAGCGGAACCATAAGTCGAGAGCGCTTTCTGGCGCTGCTTGCAAGCACCATTCCCTTCAGCCTGTTGACGGCGTTCTTTCTGGCAGTGGGAAAGTAAACAGTAGCTGGGCGTAAGAGTTCGTCCAGTGTGCTACAATGTGGCAGCATGAGCGCGAGCATAAGTTGGGTAAGATCCCAGCAGCTGCCTGTCGCAGTACATGTCAAGTGGTCATGTCCAAATGGACGACCGTGCAGTGAGGGCACAAAAGGTCGTCCTTAAGATGGATGGAATGGAGGCGCTGGCTAATTTGCTGTTCACCAGCACATAGCACAAGGAACGAGTGTACGTGGGCTGGTATGGGGTGCCGACGGCCCGCCACACCCTGTCCAGTGGATTGTCAGGTGTTGCTGTTAGACAATGTTGCGGGGTTGTTGAGCTCGATAATTTGGTAATAGTCTAGCGTGCTCTGAGCCCTCACTGACGGTAGATTCTTGGTCACGTGGGTCAGTTCGGCCAGCAAATCTCGGATGTGGGCGAGAGATGGAGCTATGTGGCCCATGGCGGCTGGTGGTCAAAGATCTCAGGGTGCAACAGTCTCAAGCAGCGTCCCTGTCAAGCTGGTACTGGCCATCATCCATGCGAGTGGCCTCGTGCATAAGCATAATGCCCACACACGGTTGTGGACATGAGTCAACCCCCAGATCTTCCGCCAGTGGAGGCCTCGTAAAGTAGTGTTGCAGACTTCGAATACGTGACCTGCGCTCACAAAACGTCCATACGCCGCCTGGAAACTATGGGCCATGGTGACCATCGTGGGAAGTATATATGCAAAATAATTAAGTTTGGATGCTAGGTAACCGTTGATGTAACACAACTGGAGTATAATATCCATGTTGCGAAGTCTACTGTCACAGAGAAGAGTGACGTGTCCGTCATAGTAGCCAGCGATGTGTCGGAGTTCGGTGAACTGTACTGGACAACTGCACTCCCAGTACGTACAGTGAGGGATCCTTAGGGAAGGGGATCGCTGTCGGGTGGAGGAAGCCTCTCCTGACATCCATGTACGTCATCTTGCACATGTTGATGACACTGCCTGATAATGTGCTGTGGCGACTCAATTACTGGAGCGTTGCTTGTATCTCATCGGCCGACTGCACCAAGAACACCATGTCATCAGTGAAGGCACCACATTGGAAGGTCATTTCCCGAATGAAGATGCCTTGCAGTCGTTGGTGAAGGCCGTGCAGCGCAGGTTCGAGGACTCCTGCGAATAAGACTCTTGATAAAGGATATCCCTGTAGCACCGACAGTGAAAGTGATGTGTAAGGTCTGGTGGCCGTTGACCGTAGTCTGGGATAAACGTAGGTTCACTCTTGCTGACGCTTGTGAGAGGCCCGTGCGCTCGAGCACGGCACGATGGAAACCATGGTCGATATGATCAAAGGTGTGATCAAAATCGATAGCGACAAGGGTGCCTCAGAGGCGGCAGGCCGTTGGCAGCGCAGTGACGTCGCGGTAGACGCCAAGTGCATTGTGGGTGCTGACATGTCTGGTCAGGATGGATCATGTGCCCGATTGTGGCCTGAAGACGAGTGCGAAGGATACAGGCAAAAGTTTACAATCCGCTTTCAGGAGCGTAAGAGGACGATAGTAGTCACAACCGTGAGAACCGCTCGGTTTTGAAACCAGTATCAATGATGTCTTCGAGGAGACGAATGCTGCACCGATGGCACACTGCATACTGCATGTCGACGTGTTCACCCGCTGCTGTCTCCACTGATGTTATAAGGTGGCGCTTATGGTTGCGTCTCTCTCTGCTGACAGACGGAATTGCAGTGGGAATGGTATCCTGCATCCTCGCCCGAAATCTGGCTCCATCAAGCTGTTCCGTGGTGAGCTTTGAGACGATTAACCACTGTCTGCCGGTCTCGTGATGGCGGCTGTATCATTAGTTCCCTCTGCACTGTCTAATAAAATTCCGAAATCGGCCAATACCAGCGTGCTCTGTCGTGGCCATATCCCATGAGCGTCTGTTGGAGGGCCAGCTTGGCGTGGTCGAGCCACCAATGTAAGGTGGAAGGATGCAAATAAAAACTCCGGAGGCAGTGGTCTCACATAGCAGCGATCTCCCGCCGACACGTTCAGCGTTCGTGGTCGCGACTGCACTATGTGAGCCGGCCGGGGTGGCCAAGCGGTTCTAGGCGCTACAGTCTGGAACCGCGCTACCGCTACGGTCGCAGGTTCGAATCCTGCCTCGGGCATGTATGCGTGTGATGTCCTTAGATTAGTTAGGTTTAAGTAGTTCTAAGTTCTAGGGGACTGATGACCTCAGATATTAAGTTCCATAGTGCTCAGAGCCATTTGAACCATTTTGACATGGCTTAGCCACAGCCTGGGCGATGTTTCCAGAACGAGATTTTCACTCTGCAGCGGAGTGTGCGCTGATATGAAACTTCCTGACAGATTAAAACTGTGTGCTGGACCGAGACTCGAACTCGGGACCTTTGCCTTTCGTGGGCTGTGGCTAAGCCATGTCTCCGCAATATCCTTTCTTCCAGGAGTGCTAGTTCTGCAAGGTTCGCAGAAGAGCTTGTGAGAAGTTTGGAACGTAGGACACGAGGTACTGGCAGAATTGAAGCTGTGAGGACGGGTCGTGAGTTGTGCTTGGATAGCTCAGATGGTAGAGCACTTGCTCGCGAAAGGCAAAGGTCCCTAGTTCGAGTCTCGGTCTGGCACACAGTTTTAATCTGCCAAGAAGTTTCATATCAGCGCACACTCCGCTGCAGAGTGAAAATCTCATTTTCGAAGACTGTTTTCTCCGGGACCGAATGTCCATCCCCGTCGAAGGGTTGGGGTCAGCACCTCCGGCAGTGAGGCCGGCGTCCGATACCGACGTCCCTGGTACGACGACGTTGGTGCCGGTGGCAAGCGTTGTGTCCTGGAAGGGCGTCTCGTGGTGCAGCGCTACCGTCATGGCGTCTTGGGCGGCTGAGCTCGAGGTCGCGTGAGACTTTGTCGCGGGCACGGCGTCTATGCACACCGGTCTCACCGCTCCCGGTAATGTGGTGGACACCACTATCAACAGTATACTGGTTCCACACGTGAACCTGGACCGGCGGCACACGTCCGCGGTTGTCCGTCATAAGCAATGATGGCTCGGCAACCGCCGATGAACACATACGACGGGACGTTCGATGCGTACCTATCGGTTGCCATTGAGACCGTGGTAGATTTCAAAGGCGTTTCACTTCTCTTCCATGTAGCTGTCGTAACGCGTCTGTGACAAGCGCGGCCGGGACTTCGAACGGCAGTTCGAATATGTGCAAAGTATGCACTCCCAATAGCTGCGTGGTTCATGGTTACAGTGCTGAGTTACCGTTAGCATGGCGAAAGCGGTAGCCGTTGGTGAAACGTCGGACTAGGTTGTCACACACCTCTTCATCTTGTAGTAAAGTGTACTGGAAGTGATAACAGATGAATGCCTATCAGCTCATGGGGATCGACATGCATGTCGTGTCTCAAATATCGTTGTTCGGTTTCATAAGCATTTGGGCGCGAGTAGGAATCGTCGAAAGTGAATTTCACCGTCGCCTGGCGGTAATAGAACGCAATATACAGTGAGAGCTTGAAATCACAATAACGAACGCAGTACGTCGCGCATCGAGCAGACAAACACACGCGCGGAGCGGTGCTCGGCGCGTCGCCCGTCCGAGCCGTGCCGGGGCTGAAAGCCGACTTGCCACTGACGACCTCTCCTCCCAAATTTTCTTCCGGAAGTAACTCGTCTTCTACCTTCCAAACTTCACAGAATCTCTCCTGCGAACGAGCGGTCCGCCACACAGTTTTAATCTGTCAGAAAGTTCCATGTTAGCGCACATTCCGCTGCAGGGTGAAAAATCCACTCTGGAAATTTCCCCTAGGCTGTGGCTTAGCCATGTCTCTGCACCATCCTTTCTTCTAGGAATGCCAGTCTTGAAAGGAGAGTTGCTGTGAAGTTTGGAAGTTAGGACACGAGATATTGTCGGAAGTGAAGCTGTGAGGACAGGTCATCAGTCCTGCTTGGATAGATCAGTGGTAGAGCAGTTGTCCACCAAAGGCAAAGGTGCCTAGTTCGAGTCTCGGTCTGGCACAAATTTAACCTGCCTCGAAGTTTTATAGTAATTAAATGCCAAGATAAACACATAATTGTAAATAAATTCTCGAGTCAGTTCGTTCTTTTGAAATGTTCTCAGTGCTTTTGTGCTCATTTGATTACACCTTTGCTTTGACCACTACATCGCAGCACTTCTCTTTCAGGGACACAGCAGAGGATTGGTTTTCTGACGTCGAAGTTCAGACTGTCCGCAGTCCAACAGCTTCTGCAGAATTTCGTGAGTCCATGGCCATGTACCGCGCCGAATATGCGTCAAGCCACAGTCATCGCTAGTTCTGAAGGGCGATAGCTGTCAAATTACGACTGTTGTGTAGTTACAGTAGTCATATGATTTCCCGAATCTGCATAGTTCAGGCACTGAACGCCCTCCCCAGTGGAGTCGATACATACACAAAGACAAAAACTGATTTATCGCACATGCGAAACATTTGATTCAGCTCGGCATTTCAAATACTTTGTCACTATTCCCACAAGAAAACACGTCTTTCATGCTATGATAATTGTTCGATGTCGTAAATCAACTAACAATTTATCATTTTTCTACGATTTTACCGCATCTAATAAGAAAGTTTAAAACCTATAATATAATGACCTGGTGCTTCCTGTCGGAAGATTCAAGTGTCATCCTGGAGACATTTTCTCTGCTGGCTCAGAAGTCCGATGCGAGAGCCGACTTGGCGCCCACAAGCGAGACAAATATGAGTCGCTCCTGCAGGAGGGTTAGTCGGAAGCTCATGTCTGCGCGATCGTTTTGCAGCTAAGTTGTTAAGCCATTCTTGGTCGTGCATCTGGCTTCCATCTGCAGTCAGTTTCCTCCATTTGCTGCGATCGGCAGCGAGTTGCTCCCACTTGTCTGTCAATATTAAATGCGCACGTATCACACTTGACGCAATCCCTAAAGCGTAGTAAATGTCTTCCACAAGGTCTCTTTGCTCCTGCTATTTCACTGTGCGCCGGGGCAGACGGGAGTGGTCCATACGATGCAGATGTCCTAACCAACGCAGTCGGCGTTGCTTGGGAGTGACAGTGATACTCTGTTGTTTTGCACTTTTCAGAACCATATCATTTGCCACAGGGTCCTTCCTCGACATTCCCAATATGCTCCGTAAGCACTGCAGGTGAAAGGCGTTTAGTCTCCAGCTCCATAGAGGAGGGTACTCAGCACACATGATTGATACACAAGTATTTTTGTTGACAATGTAAGGTATTTATTGTCCCATGCTCGTGTGCGGAACTTTCCGAAAGTGCTGGCAGCCTTTCCTATTCTTTCATTATCTCGTCATCCAGGGAGAGTTCTTCTGTCATTATTGAACCAAGATAGCAGAATTTATCGACTACCTTCAACAAGGAGCCGTCCAGTTTGATGACAGGCGGAGCTGTGTATCTTTGTGACGTGACAACCGTCTTCTTTACGTTTATAGACATGGAGAATAGCTTGCATGCTGTAGAGAGTTTATCCACAAGCACTTGCAGATCGTCTTGAGTATGCGCTACAAATGCAGCATCGTCAGCAAATAAAAGGCTGTTTACAAGCAAGTGTTCTCGGAAGCGCTTGGATCCGAGTAGGGAAATGTTGTAGAGCTTCCCATCGGCACTGGTATACAGATGTAGGCCTAGTTTGTTTCACCAAAAGCAACTTTGAGGAGTGCTGAGAAAAAAATATTGAACAGAATGGGAGCCAATACGCAGTCTTGACGCAGCCCCCTGTTCACAGCAAAAGGATCAGATTTGATTCCGTCGAAGACTACAGCACCTTCCATATCTTCGTGGAAAGCCTTGGTCATTTTAAAAGCTTTCGAGGACACCTTATCTTCAAGAGTACTGCGCACAGTCCTTCTCTGCTGACTGTGTCGAAGGCCTTGTTTAGGTCGATAAAGGCAATCAACAGAGGGGTTTTCTGCTCGCGGCACTTTTCCTGAATTTGCCGGAGTGTGAAGATCATATCAACTGTAGATCGTTGGGACGAAACCCACATTGTCCTCAGGGTATATGCGCTCGGCAAGCTTCTGAAGTCTGCCCAACACCACACAGGCAAATGTTTTTCCAGTTATTCTCAGAAGTGAGATTCCACGGTGACAGTTGCAATCGCCGCGATCACCTTTGAAAAACTGGCTTAAGTTTTACATTTTCTATGGCGATGATGTCATTGTCAGGGCACTTCCCACATTTGAGCTGTGCAACTGCTCTTTGAAGTTCCTCCAAAGAAGGCGTGGCATCCAAGTCATGGTAAGGTGTCATTTGAGGAATTTCGTCCATTGTGTCTGGACTAACGTTGATGGGATGTGAGTAGAGGCTGGAGTAATGTTCTACCCAACGGTGCATTTGACGATTCCGATCTGTGATGTCTTTTCCATCTATTTCCTTAAGTGGTACGCTCTTCTTTGGAATGGGTCCAACGGCCCGTTTGATGCCCGAGTACACACCACCAATGTCGCCAACATTGAAACACTAATGTATGCCAGTGAAAAATTGCTCCCAATAGGAACTGGTGCAGTTGCGGACAGTGCGGTGAACAGCTGCCTTTGCCTTGCTTAGCTTCCTGCGTGTAGAACCGCATGGGTTTTTATGCCAGATGACAGTGGCCTGACGCTTAGCCTCAAGGAGAGGTTTCAGGACATCTATGTTCTCGATGAACAAATCCTGGGATTTTGCTTCCAGATTATGGAACTGTTTCTAACCGTAACGGTAAGAAATGATTTTATCTCCTGATAGTCTTCAGAAATAGGAGCGGCTGCGTCCCAGAGATCCACCTCTTTTCGTATCTCCTGACTACATACATCTACTGAAGCAGTGTTTCTTGTTTGGCAAAGATTAATTTTCGATTTGCAAGATGTTCTGGCAGAGTGAAACTTTTTAGTCCCAAAGCGCACTTTTGTCGCTGCTAGTGCATGATCCGTGTCACAGTTTGCACTAAGGAAGGAACGTGTATGAAGAAAGTAACGCAGATCTTTCGTTTTAGTTAGAATAAGATCTAATTGGTGCCAATGTTTTGAGCGGTGGTACATCCAGGAAACCTTGTGGTTCGGTTTGCCTTTAAAGTATGTAATTTCATTCGTTTTGCCCACTCCGTGTTTGTTTATACAGTCAGGCCAGGTGGCAAAATCACTACCAATTCGATCAATGAAATCACCAAGGATGCGTAGACGGTGCCCGGAGTGCACTCCTTGTACCACGTCACTGAGTTTTTCATAAAATTGATCCTCGGCATCAGCAGCTGAAGTAAGAATTGGTGCATATACAGATATCAGCGTCAGTGGTCCACTATATGTAGTGAATCACAGAGTCATAATGCGTTCTGAGATCCCAGTCGGGTTTTCGGTACAACACAGCAGGTCACTACGGACAGCAAATCCGATTCTGTGCTGTCTGGGGCTAGCAGCATCGTTGACCTTCAAGAAAAAACTGTAGTATTTTTCCGGTATTGAACCTTCTTCTGGTAGCCTGGTTTTCAGCAGTCTGACTAGCTCTAAGTCGATAGCAGCCGTCTTGCGTAGCTCTTGTGGGCATCCACAGGTGTACGGGAAGCCTTATAGCATAGTGCGGGTGTTCCATGTACCAATGTGTAATGAAATAGCTTTTTTTTTTTTTGTTATTTTTGTAGCATCGGGTGTCTATATTATGGTGACGACTCCTAGCACACAATGGAACAATCGGCACCAGGACGAACCAGTACCTAACTGACTGGGGGCTGCCCAGCTTGAAGCGGGCGGTGACTGGCCAGTGGACCTACGATGGTCCCTCCCACTGTCACTACCGACCCCTGACGCCCGCTCCTAAGCCCATTAGAGCGAGTTTGTGACCGGCAACTGCCGCTATCCGTGTTGTTTTCACGTGGAAGGAGTGTCCTCTCCGTCGATGCTACTGCGCCTGGGACGCAGATTTTAGGTGACGGCGAGCTTTCCCACTATTCGTGCCACCCTCTCGGACTAGCTGACTGGTTCCACAGGAGCGAAAATAGGCGACGCGCGGAGTCAGGTTGGCTGCAGGCAACTGCCGCTCATTTCCGGTTGGACCGTACTTGCGCCTAACGGAAGTACCGATTCCGGTTTTCAGTTTGGAGTTGTCCCTCTCCTATACGGATGGCACGCCAGTGCTAACGAAGACCGTATCTCCGAAGGCAAGTGATGGAAAACAGGATAGAATAAGAGGAAAGAAATGGCATTGTGAGACACACTTTCTCTGGCTCCTTTGCAGAGGCCCGTCCGCCGCCATTTCCCTCTGCTTCCCTGGAGCACTTACAATACCCTATGCAGAAATCCCCCATTTAGCTTTCATTTTAACTTAGCACATAACTGGATCACGGTTCATAAAATGCTCATTCTTATTTGTACTAAAATACGATTTATCTCCAGACTTTATCATCATAAACATATTACGAACTTATTCCAATAATTTTACGTAGATAAATCTATTGAAAAACTCTTCCAAAACAACGTACATTATCAACTAACCTACGTAATATATCTCTAATACCTTAGCTTATACTTTGCCCTCAACCCTGTGTTCTATACCCATGTTGTTGTTGTTGTTGTCGTCTTCAGTCCTGAGACTGGTTTGATGCAGCTTTCCATGCTACTCTATCCTGTGCAAGCCTCTTCATCTCCCAGTACCTAATGCAGCCTACATCCTTCTGAATCTGCTTAGTGTATTCATCTCTTGGTCTCCCTCTACGATTTTTACCCTCCACGCTGCCCTCCAATGCTAAATTTGTGATCCCCCGATGCCTCAGAACATGTCCTACCAACCGGTCCCTTCTTCTTGTCAGGTTGTGCCACAAGCTCCTCTTCTCCCCAATTCTATTCAACACCTCCTCATTAGTTATGTGATCTACCCATCTAATCCTCAGCATCCTTCTGTAGCACCACATTTCGAAAGCTTCTATTCTCTTCTTGTCTAAACTATTTGTCGTCCACGTTTCACTTCCATACATGGCTACACTCCGTACAAGTACTTTCAGAAATGACTTCCTGACACTTAAATCTATACTCGATGTTAACAAATTTCTCTTCTTCAGAAACTCTTTCCTTCCCATTGCCAGTCTACATTTTATATCCTCTCTACTTCGACCATCATCAGTTATTTTGCTCCCCAAATAGCAAAACTCCTTTACTACTTTAAGTGTCTCATTTCCTAATCTATTTCCTTCAGCATCACCCGACTTAATTCGACTACATTCCATTATCCTCGTTTTGCTTTTGTTGATATTCATCTTATACCCTCCTTTCAAGACACTGTCCATTCCGTTCAACTGCTCTTCCAAGTCCTTTGCTGTCTCTGACAGAATTACAATGTCATCGGCGAACCTCAAAGTTTTTGTTTCTTCTCCATGGATTTTAATATCTACTCCGAACTTTTCTTTTGTTTCCTTTATTGCTTGCTCAATATACAGATTGAATAGCATCGGGGAGAGGCTACAACCCTGTCTCACTCCCATCCCAACCACTGCCTCCCTTTCCTGCCCCTCAACTCTTATAACTGCCATCTGGTTTCTGTACAAATTGTAAATAGCCTTTCGCTCCCTGTATTTTACCCCTGCCACCTTCAGAATTTGAAAGAGAGTATTTCAGTCAACATTGTCAAAAGCTTTCTCTAAGTCTACAAACGCTAGAAACGTAGGTTTGCCTTTCCTTAATCTTTCTTCTAAGATAAGTCGTAGGATCAGTATTGCCTCACGTGTTCCAACATTTCTACGGAATCCAAACTGATCTTCCCCGAGGTCGGCTTCTATCAGTTTTTCCATTCGACTGTAAAGAATTCGCGTTAGTATTTTGCAGCTGTGACTTATTGAACTGATAGTTCGGTAATTTTCACATCAGTCAACACCTGCTTTCTTTGGGATTGGAATTATTATATTCTTCTAGAAGTCTGAGGGTATATCACCTGTGTCATACATCTTGCTCACCAGATGGTAGAGTTTTGTCAGGACTGGCTCTCCCAAGGCTGTCAGTAGTTCTAATGGAATGTTGTCTACTCCCGGGGCCTTATCTCGACTTAGGTCTTTCAGTGCTCTATCAAATTCTTCACGCCGTATCATATCTCCCATTTCATCTTCATCTACATCCTCTTCCATTTCCATAATATTGTCCTCAAGTACATCGCCCTTGTATAGACCCTCTATATACTCCTTCCACCTTCCTGCTTTCCGTTCTTTGCTTAGAACTGGGTCTCCGTCTGAGCTCTTGATATTCATGCAAATGGTTCTCCTTTCTCCAAAGGTCTCTTTAATTTTCCTGTAGGCAGTATCTATCTTACCCAAAGTGAGATAAGCCTCTACATTCTTGCATTTGTCCTCTAGCCATCCATGCTTACCCATTTTGCACTTCCTGTCGATCTCATTTTTGAGACGTTTGTATTCCTTTTTGCCTGCTTTATTTACTGCATTTTTATATTTTCTTCTTTCATCAATTAAATTCAATATTTCTTCTATTACCGAAGGGTTTCTACTAGCCCTCGTCTTTTTACCTATTTGATCCTCTGCTGACTTCACTATTTCATACCTCAAAGCTACCCATTCTTCTTCTACTGTATTTCGTTCCCCCATTCCTGTCAATTGTTCCTTTATGCTCTCCCTGAAACTCTGTACAACCTCTGGTTCTTTCAGTTTATCGAGGTCCCATATCCTCAAATTCCCACCTTTTTGCCCATAAGCAATTAAAATTTTAATGAGCCCTGATGACATTCACACAACAGATTTAGTGCGAACAATAGTTACAAATAAACCACATATATCACACTAGAAATACACGTACCAAAGTAACATATTTAAATAACATCTTGAAATTCCCGCACAAATCTTACGTAGAATACAATTTATTCCTCGCTTACACAACTAATTACTGTCTGCCGATCTTCGTGCACCAGGAGTTGTGCGACCCAAAATTCAATAAACTCCACATGAAAATACCCTTATTTACATACAAAAGTTTTTTAATACCATGTTCTTCGTACACAAGATGCAAGTCAGCCACCGTAGCCGCTTACATTTATCCAGCCAGTGAGATTGTCTTTTGAACCTCACTTTTTTGCATATTTTCACCTGCTCAAATTCGAGCGCTTTTTCCTCGGTCACAATCGGACACTTTTGTTTACATAAAAAAATTGTAATCACCGCTATAACACCATTTCTCGTTCTGAGCTATGCACACTTTCTTTCATCATTAATATCGATCAATTCACCTACAGGCTGCACATTTTTTATTTCACCCCTCTCTGAACACTGTTCTCTCAAAAGATCATTTTACATCCCTTCATTTTTCTTCCATATTTATGGTAAACGTCATAATTTCAGAACAACCCTCGGTCTCATTATCCATTCCTAGACTCTCCTGTTCTACCTGCAACTCATCCGAGTGCTTTAAATCACACTCAAAACCCGTCCTTTCATCAGCCTCGCAAGCATTAAATATGCTGTTCGCTTTCTCCGAATTAACGATATCAATAGCTGCAAAAATCCTCACAATTAACCACACAACGTTAAACTTGGTCTGTCTTAAACAAATCGTCACTTACTTCCGCCGAAACAATACAAACTTTATCAAAATTAGCTCCACTAGCATATGCCGATAACTCATAAGATTCATTACTTATAAAGTCTATTACATCCGTCGAAACAGTATAGAAATCGCCATCAGTACATCTGTCGACTTCCGCCGACACACCACATAAATTACCACTATTGCATCGCTCCACATTTTAATTCGCTGTACACCCGAACTGCGCCGAACTCGGATCCATCTATGTGTCTGTTACATTTTATCAAGTCTAAAATTGCTCCACCACTGTGCATTTTGATCTACTACCTAACACATTACTTTCACATTCATCCTTCCACATCCACTCATAATTCACGCTTTCATCGAGAGCGATCGGTTCACCCCCATCAATAGAAATTACAGCACAAACTTCTTCCTATGAGATATCTGAATCTGTAGCCTCAACTTTTGCAACTTCAACCTCTAAAGCATCGCCTTTGCTTCCCTTTAACAATAAATCACCAACTTCCAAAATTCTTCACCAGCTGATGAGACCGTTGCTACACCGCCTTCACAACTACCTTCACACTCTTCCGTCACTAAGCCAAAAACATCATTTCAAGCTGACAAGACTACAACTTCACCACCTTCACAGTTAGCTTCATCTACCTCCTCCAATACAAAATCATCTACATTATTTCCACCTACATTACTATAATTCTTGCTCCTTACTCATTAGAATTCGTTATATATTCCACCTCCACCAAATTAAGATCCATCTCAGCCTGTCTTCCGATCACTCAATCTTTCATAAAATAAATCTCCATCATTTGTGGCTTCATTGCCGAATTTTCGATACCCACAGAATTTTTGAGAAAACGTGTTCTTTTCAACGCCGGTTTATTTCGCCATCTCCGGACCTGAAAAGCGGCGATGTCTTGTTTCCCGACCTTGTATTCTGGCGCTGCATATCTTGAGGCTCCTGACCCTAGAATTTTCGTTCCCGATTTTGATTTCCGTTAATAAAGTTCCGAGTTTCCATTTCCTCTTTGAAAATTATTATTTCGTTGATAAATATTTCTGTTACGATTCACTCTCGGCACAAATACTTAAGTTATGGATCATGCTGGATGCTTCTGCTGTACCGAGCGGGGTGGCGCAGTGGTAGCATACTTGACTCGCATTCGGGAGGACGACGGTTCAATCCCGCGTCCGGCCATCCAGATTTAGGTTTCCGTGATTTCCCTAAATCGCTCCAGGCAAATGCTGGGATGGTTCCTTCGAAAGGGCACGGCCGACTTCCTTCCCCATCCTTCCCTAATCCGATGAGACCGATGACCTCGCTGTTTGGTCTCTTCCCACAAACAACCAACCAACATTGCTTCTGCTGTACTGCTGCTGCCCGAAGTGTCGATGCTGATGAACTCGAAGTCCCCGCCGGTGGCCTGCGTTGCGAAGGCCCCCACTGTCGCTATACCACCGTCAAGGTCACCGCTGATGATGGCCGCTGCAGACTCGAACTCAACACACCAGTGCGTAGCCTTCTCCTTCTTTCTGGAAGTTCCATGGCGGATATTCCCACTCTTAGCTTTCACTATCGAGTCCGACGCAAGCAAATGCTGTAAAATTTTATGCTCGGAGCCTCTACGCAAGCTGCTATAATGCAATAGATTTGAGATCTGGATAACAGAAAATTGTGAAGGGTTAGAGTTACGGTCGTAATTCTAAAGGGATTTCATTCATATCCCGGACGAGTTCCGACCGTAACAAACAGTTACTGCCTGATGTAGCTGCTCTTTCAGACAGCATCCCATACGAGCAAACCAGTTGCGTCTTTACTTCTGGTTACTCGTACTTTAGCTACTGGGGCTGTGTATGCGTGACTCTGTGTAAGAAGAATTGTTCGACATAATCACACGGCCGAGTCGCGATCGACTGCTTTCATACCCCGCTACTAATTCGATGCAAGTAATAACCTCAAGCTGTAGCCCTGCAGTCAAATAGTCTATCAGTCGGTTGGAATTGTGAATTAATAATATAACCATAAATATAAAATAAATGATAAATGAATAGTTTCTTAAAAGGTTTCTATTCCTATGTCAGTAATTCATGTAGACGACAGAGAATTATGTTGAAAAGTATTTATTCAAAAAAGGACATCTCAAATGAACGTGAAGTGTTCCTACGATTTTCATTGAAAGTACAGACAGAAAATGCCCTTGTTACCTGTGATAAAGCTACTTTAAGAGCATTACGAGAAAGGTAGTAAAATCCCTAAACTAAATAGCCATAGAAGATACACGAAAACTGAGTCAATTTCGTTATCACAATGCAAAAAAATATTTACCAGCTCAAAACAGTTCAGAGTTCAACCTGATGATTTACAAATCATCACAAGCGAAACAAAGAAAAGTAACTCATACTCTGTGTGCAGTTCTTTATTACAAGCCGAAAAAAATAAAGAGTACTATTCTGGAGCACATTCAGATCTGTCGAATTACAAAGTCCCTTCAGAAGTATGATAGCAGCCGTTCATCGGCCAGAATCAATTACCTCCACGATCGAATCACGCACATTACCGCAGGCAGTTCTGCCTTCTTCGAGAACTCGTCATGAAGTGTCTCAGAGTCACTTCCTCGATCTCTTCACTCGGAAAGACCCAGTCTCCACTTGACTCCCATAGTATTCAGCTACTATCTGCTTTTCAATTGCCCGTGGCCATCCGCACCAAAAATACATCATCCATAAGTTCTACAGACTAAACTAACATACTGTATTATACAATATGTGAATAAAGAAATGTCACAAACATTCAATTACGCTCAAATCATTTGCAGTAAATGTAAGTAGTAGTTGGTTCATAAATAAATAAGCCAGCATTTTTGCGCAAGTTTGTTCACGATAAATGACAGCAGATTGTCCTTAAGTATTCTTTAAACAGTTATTTGTGCCTTCTTGACAGAAGTGTCTTTTGGTTTTCTTTTCAATTGTGGTGTCCACTAACACATGAGACTGACCACCCTAGAACTTAGAACTACTTAAACCTAACTAACCTAAGGACATCACACACATCCGTGCCAGAGGCAGGATTCGAACCTGCGACTGTAGCGGTCGCGCGGTTCCAGACTGTAGCGCCTAGAACTGCTCGGCCAGATGTTGGTTTGACATTAATCATGCGACTATTACAGAAGAGTCCTTAAGCACCGGAAATAAAGGTCGATGTGTATTTCGCCCATTCTTATATTTTATACCCCTGATCATTTCCAAGATAACATACATGTAATCTACTGTCATCCAAATTAAAAATTTTTACAAACGCGACTAAATATAAATTTGTCTCGATGAACTTGATTGTAGACAAGAACAAAACCAAGATACTTTAGCTCTTTGCACTATATTTCTCACTACATTTCACTGTGACTCCAGAAGCTAGCAGATGTAGCACTCTCTCACCAAAGAAATCAGGGTGGCAGTGCGTCAACAATATAGATGGTTCAAATGGCTCTGAGTACTATGGGACTCAACTGCTGTGGTCATCAGTCCCCTAGAACTCAGAACTACTTAAACCTAACTAACCTAAGGACATCACACACATCCATGCCCGAGGCAGGACTCGAACCTGCGACCGTAGCATTCGCACGGTTCGGGACTGCGCGCCCAGAACCGCGAGACCACCGCGGCCGGCAACAATATAGATGTCACAATCTCAAAGATGTAGAAATTAGTAGAGCTTAAACTTTTATATGACGGAAGAATGTAACGGATGATAAAAGGAGGGAAGATAAAACGGAATACTATAATACGACTAATACTCTAATAATACAGATATCGACTTGTACAGCGCGCAAGATTCTTTTAAAATAATGTACTCACTAACGTCAAATCTTTGATTAAAACGTTTGTTTGTCTATCATATCATGGTGTCCTATATGCTCTACGTTTTGGTCATTCATGTCCTGTATGAGAATGCAGGTTTTCTCGGCGAATCTCGATGAAAAATCTTCTCGGGTTGACAGCCGAGTTATTGCGTTGTTGTCCAGCAACGTTTCAGCAAGTTTCTTACTATCTTACTTGTCATCTTCGCCTGAAGGTGGCAATTAAGAAACTTGCTAAAGCGTTGCTGGAGAACAACGCATTAACTCGGCTATCAACCCGAGAAGATTTTATCATTCATGTCCTACATTTCAAAATCTTAAACATGGCTACGAAACGGCAACTGTGTAAATCTGAAGAGGTCGAAAATTCAACCAACCAGTTGCAGACAAAGGTTTATTAGCCCTTGTCCCAACTTTCGATATTTGTAAAATCACGAGCATTACCGCAGGCATTTCTCCCTTCTTCAAGGACTCATCATAAAATGTTCCAATCTGCTTGTCCACTTGCTGAGGCCATCTGCACCAAAAATAGATGATCCATAAGCTCTACAGACATGATTTCATTCAAGTTGACCTCTTCCTGGGCTAAACTAATATATTACAACACCATCTGAATAAAGAAATATAATAAACATTCAGTTACACTCAGATCATTTGCAATAAATGTAAATAAAAGTTGGCTTATAAATAAATAAGCCAGCATTCTTTCGCAAGTTTGTTCACGATAAATGACAACAGATTGTCCTTAAGTATTGTTTAAACAGTTATTTATGCCTTCTTGACACAAGCGTCTCTTGGTTGTCTTTTCAATTGTGGTGTCCACTAACACATGAGACTGACCACTTATAAATCAGCACAGTTTTTAATAGCACTTGCAGTCAACATTTGAATAAAGTTATTGGCAAAACAGTAAGCTGTTCATCAAATAAATACACAAGTACGACAAAATGTGAGGTACTGATGCTGCCTTCATTTGCAGTGTAAATGTGAAAAATAAAATGTTCTGACAAACATATCCATAATGAAAAAGATACAAAAGACATCGTAAATCAATAAATGAAGTAGATACAAATATTTAGCTTTCAGGGGTGCTAAGTATAGTGTAATGCTATCACCTGAGATATCGTTCGTTGAAATCGCATGAATTAATCAAAAGTTGTTAGTTCAGAGGTTCACAGTGTAAATATTTACTCGCTGTGAAATACTAATTTCGGTACTTTTAAAGAAATTGAATATTATTGTGTCACTGGATGTGCCGGATTTTTTTGAGGTCGCAAATGAATTCAGATTTGCATTAATATCTGATGTCGGTCGTTGTCGAATATCAAAAGCTGTAACCTAGCCATTTTTAAGACTGTCTGACACTCCGCCATTTCTTGTAACATCACCTGCACAAAAGCTGTGCGAGTAACAGCCGTCACAATTCCAAGCTTAGGGACTTCCCCTTTTCTGGCTACGCTGCTAGTATGAGATTTTCACTCTGTAGCGGAGTGTGCGCTGATATGAAACTTCCTGGCAGAATAACACTGTGTGCCGGACCGAGACTCTCACTTGGGACCTTAGCCTTTCGCGGGAAAATGCTCTAGCATCTGAGTTGCCCAAGCACGACTCACGCCCCGTCCTCACAGCTTTACTTCCGCCAGTACCTCGTCTTTACCTACCAAACTTAACAGAAGCTCTCCTGCGAACCTGGCAGAACTAGAACTCCTGGATGAAAGGATACTGCGGAGACATGGCCAGCCGCAGTGACCGAGCGGTTCTAGGCGCTTCAGTCTGAAACCACGCGATCGCTACGGTCGCAGGTTCGAATCCTGCCTCGGGCATGGATATGTGTGATGTCCTTAGGTTAGTTAGGTTTAAGTAGTTCTAAGTTCTAGGGGACTGATGACCCCAGATGTTAAGTCCCATAATGCTCAGAGCCATTTGAACCATTTTGACATGGCTTAGCCACAGCCGGGGGGATGTTTCCAGAACGGGATTTTCTCTCTGCAGCCGAGTGTGGGCTGATGTGAAACTTCCTGTTAGATTAAAACTGTGTGCCGGACCGAGACTCGAACTCGGTCCCAGCGCACACTCCGCTGCAGAGTGAAAATCTCATTCTGGAAACATCCATGTCTCCGCAATATCCTTTCTTCCAGGAGTCCTAGTTCTGAAAGGTTCGCAGGAGAGCTTCTCTCAAGTTTTGATGGTAGGAGACGAGGTACTGGCGGAAGTAAGGCTTTGAGGGCGGGGCGTCAGTCGTGCTTGGGTAGCGTATATGAACAGTCTGCTTTAGGCGGTGGCGCGGAACGGGCCTGTTGTCCCGGCCGCGGGCGCGCGTGGATGAGGACGTGTTTACGCCGCCGGTACTCGCGCTTGTTGTTGTCTGACTAGATCGTCATGGCACACAATTTTAGAAAGACTACGCTCCAATTTACGTTTGACAACGAATATGCCAGACCCAAGGCTTTCGAAATAGAGCGTTTTTTGAGGCAAGAAGTTAATTTACCTGCTACAGACCTAATTGGAATACACCCATCCATTGTAAACAGTACAATGTACGTCAAGATGATCGATGAAGCTGCGTGGGAAAGAACGCTCGCCGCTGCTCAAAGAAGATTTAAATTTCGACACTCTGATTGCCATATCAGCGATGTAACAGTAGCTCCTTCACCTTGGGTGTGAGGGTCATTCGTATCTTTGAATTGCCATTTGAAGCACCAGAATCAATGGTTATTGAATCGCTGCGACGATATAGAACGGTACTCAGTCATACGCCTGAACGCTAGGCGAGTTTTAGCACCTATCCCCTGCTAAACGGCATCCGACAGGTGCGGGTCATCCTTAACAAACATATCCCTTCTTATTTATATATTGCAGGATGTCGAGCTATTGTGATTTACTATGGCCAGCAACGCACATGTTCTGGCTGTGGTGGGGTGTATACAACTCCGCGTCATGCGACTGCCACATGGAGAAACGACACAGCGAGAAGTTCCCAGGCAACTGCCTATGACGTACGTGTCCGTGGCCCGCCGGGGGGTGTTACCGAGTTCGGAGCGTGACAAGGATGTGTTGATGCAAGAGCAGACTGAGTTAAATGGTTCAAATGGCTCTAAGCACTATGGGACTTAAAATCTGACGTAATCCGTCCCCTAGACTTAGAACTACTTAAACCTAATTAACCTAAGGACAGAGGCAGGATTCGAACCTGCGACCGTAGCAGCCGCATGGTTTCGGACTGAAGCGCTGCAAGCACTCAACCACCGCGGCCGGCGAGACCGGGTGTCGGGAGCATGGAGGAGACACGGAGAATGCCCTTAGACCCACGTCACGTAAGAGGAGCCTTCCGCAACCTCACATGTAGCACGTGACGTGGAAGTGGAGGTCGAGACAGTGGCGTCAGCAATAAAACCAACGAACGCTCGTCGAACAAAGTGAGGCGTCGCCTACGGCAGCAGAGGGCAAGGCGCGCAAACAACGGTCGCCGAAGCATCTCAAAAAGCGTCGCCATGGTTCGGGTGACACGTTCTCCCCTAGCTTCGGGGACACGGAAATTATTCTAGCCGAAGAACTGTCTGACATGGAACACGTGCCTTTAGAGGACGCTGACAGGATTCCTTCAGACGGTCCCTCTTCATTCACACCGACTGACCCGGTACTGCCGACGGACGAGTCAGGTACAATGACCCGGTAACCACATCGAAATACATCAGAGGACGTTTCTGGGATTGATGACCACTGCGACTGGGCGGAACCAGTCGAAGAGATGCAGGAATTGGCGCTCCCAATTGATGACGGCTCCCTTACAGGATGCACACCACGGAACGAAAACAACGGAGGCACCCCTCTGAGCACAAATAGTGGACTAAAGACCCTGGAGTTCACAATGACATGACACGAGCATGACAACGACAACGGACCAAGCGTAAAAGGTGGGAACAGTGAACATTAACACCGCATGTTCACTTGCACAGATGCAACTTTTCAGGGACATGATTTACGCCACAGACGTGGATATTCTGCTGGTCCAGGAAACCTGCAATGCTGCGCTTCCCGACGTGCATGGTTACAATACTTATCTAGTGCCGCCTCCAGATGGAGGACATGGCACAACGATATTAGTCCGTGAAAGGATTCCGATGAGTGACCTCGATTACCTTCCTTCGGCTCGGTATTTGGCTGTGACCGTGAACAGCATTCGTATTGTCAACAACTATGCACCCTCCGGATCTGACAATTGACGGGCGCGAGCAGGATTCCACTCGCAGGAGATTACCCCTCTATTCCATGGGAGATATGACCACATCTTAGTAGGAAGGGAATTTAATTGTTCTCTCACACCGAAGGATCAAACCCCTAATTTCAGCTCTTGCTATGCATTGCACACGATCTGCCAGGAAATGGCACTAATGGACACGTGGGAAAAGGTCTATGGATAGCGAGAGGGCTACACGTTTTTTAATAGTCACTTGGGGAGCAGGCTGGATCGGATTTACGTTTCTGACGGATTAAGAGATCACGTGTTGGCTGCTGAACTTTGGCCCACAGCTTTTACGGATTACCTTGCATATTTATGGAAGGTTCCAAGATGGCCGCCGAGTAAGTGACGCCAGAAACTATTTCCAGAAAGTTAAGTGATTTAGACAGGAATATAATTTAGTTTAACCCCGATAACAAATTAAATACGTGCATTAGTGTATCGTTTAGTCTTGCCGTTGAAGGTTTGACTTTTCTTTGCGTATTTTTTCGGAAAACACGAAAAGATCGTAACTTCGCGAAGTCGCGCTTAGGCTTAAATTTTGTAAACGTGTTTGTTTCTTGTTTCACGGTAATTTAACTAGTTTCTCGGTAACAAATAAGTAAACTACCGCAAATAGCGTATAACTTCATTGTTTCAAAACAGATTTCAGAAAAAAGCGTGACTTTATATCAGAAATTTGCTTATATACATTTGTTTATAGGCTTAATTCTCGTAAAGTTTTTGGAGAATCAAACTTAAAGTATCTCGTTTAATTGTCCTTTTTTTCATTCCACCGAGTGAAATATATAATAAATAGCGTATACCTTCATTGTTTTAATACAGATCTCAGAAAAACAGCGGAATTTTAAATCAGAAACTTGCTTATATATATTTGTGAATAGGCTTAATTCTTGTAACGTCTTTTTTGATTTTCGGTAATTTAATTGATTTATTCCAGCTAAAGTATTATTTTTGCCATGAGTGAGAAGTGCCTGACTTGCTGTAGAATTGTTAGTTGGTGTGATGGATGCAGTAGTTTTTTTTCACTGGGGGGACTGCAGTGGCGTGGATTTGCAGCAGAGATAGGAAGATAGTGGAACAGGAGGGGAAAATTGCTGCCCTTCAAGCTAAGCTAGATCAGGTTAGGGAAGATCTGGACAGGTTAAGGAGGGAGAAGGGCAAAGAGAGGTGGGAAGTGGCAACAGGTAACAGAAGAAACAGGCCTAGAACTAAGTCTGACAGTTTTGTGGTGAATGTCAAAAATAAGTTTGACCTGTTGCTTCAGTTAGAAACTGATGAGCCTCAAGCAGAGGTAGGTGTAGACAGGACACAACAAACTTTCAATAGGAAATTGAAAAAAATGTAGGAAAGTCGTCGAAATGGACGAAAGTTTTGTTGTTAGGCAGTTCTCATGCCAGAGGTGTAGGCCAACTTCTGCAGGAGGAATTAGGACCAGAATACCAGGTCACAAATTTTTTCAAACCAAGTGCTAGTCTTGATCAGGTGACAGAGGATTTAGGTTCACTCTGTAAAGGATTTACCAGGGAAGACACCGTGGTTATTGTGGGAGGGCCAGGGAACAGCATCGACAGAGATCCTGGGTACAGTATAGAGTGTGACCTGGTAAAGATTGCGTCGGAGACACACTGATGTTGAATTTGTGTCTGTCCTGAGACGGCATGACCGGCCTCATTTCAACTCTTCTGTTGGGAGATTTAATTTGGAGTTGGAACGGCTGCTTGGATCGGGTGCGGGGGCTCATATTGGTGTGGTTCCTGCTGATTCTCTCAGTAGGGGGGTCTATACCAGGCACGGCCTACATCTCAACAGGAAAGGGAAGGGGAAACTGACTGGGGTAATAGCAGGAAATTTAATGGGGGGAGGCACTGCCATGAATGGTAAAATACCAGTGGTTACAGGTGTTGGAGCAGCACCTTTTTTAGGATAGGTAAGACAGAAATATGTCAAGTTCTACGAGAGGTCAGGATTGAAATAAATCTTAAGTTTAGGAAAGAAATTAAACAGCACAATTCTAGCACATTGGATCACCAATCACAGCTGTCAATTATAAAGTTTCACCAATCACCAGAAATTTTATCTCCACCAAGTTGTATCTCAGTCCTAGGTAATTGCATTGATGAATTAAAGTCACCCAACCCAGTTGACATAATCTGCCTCTCTGAACACCATGTGACTACTGGTATAGGAACTAGGCCTAAGCACAATGAGAAACTCAGACAGGAAAGTACTGCAAATGTTAAAATAAGGAAATGTTCTCATAAAAGTATAATTAAAAATAATGTAAGTATATTTCATCAAAATATTGCGAGTTTAAAGAATAAAATAGATGAGCTTCTGGTTTGTTTAGAAGATTTATAAGCTGAGGATGAAATAGATATGCTATGCCTGTCTGAGCATCACATTGTTACTGATATGGATAAGGTAAATGTAAGTGGATATATGCTCTCTGCACATGTAATGAGAGAAAATATGGAGAAAGGAGGAGTTGCCATATATGTCAAAAGTTATCATTGTGCAAAAAGTATAGAAACAAAAAAGTTTTGTGTAGAGAAACATACAGAAGCATGTGCCTGTGAGCTTAAATTAAATAAAGGCACATTTATAATTGTAACTGTATATAGGTCCCCATCAGGAAATTTTCATCTATTTCTGAAAAATTTGGACTCCTTGTTGTGCTATCTGTCAGACAGGGGGAAGCAAATTATTATTTGTGGGGACTTCAATGTAGATTCTCTGAAAGAGGGTAATAGGAAAAATGACCTTGAAGTATTACTTGGTTCTTTCAATTTGACACCCGTAATTGATTTTCCTACTCGGGTGGTAAAGGATAGCAGCTCACTGATAGATAACTTCTTTATAGACCAAGATAAGTTTAACCAGATAAATGCTCAGCCTGTTGAGAATGGTCTTTCTGATCATGGTGCACAGCTAGTTACAATATATGACATAGCTCCATTCAGCAGTACTAAACAGTCCTCCAAAGTAGTATGTTCAGTCAACGATTTAACAATTGAAAATTTCAGGGAAAGCCTACAGCAGTTAGACTGGGATGAGGTGTACCGTGAACCTGATGCCAATTTAAAATATAATTTATTTCATGACATTTTTGTAAATGCATTTGAAAACTGCTTCCCCAAGAAAATAGTTAAATATACTCGTAAGAAACCTTGTAACAAACCATGGATTACTAAGGGTATAAAAATATCTTGTAACCGGAAAAGGGAAATGTATCTGACAGCATGAAAGAGTAGTGACCCAGAAACTATCAAACATTATAAAAACTACTGTGTTATAGTAAGAAAAGTTATTAAAAAATCCAGAAGTATGTGTATCATGTCTGAAATCAGCAACTCTGATAATAAAATTAAAACAATTTGGAATATTATTAAAAGAGAAACAGGTCAACCAAGAGTACAGGAAGACAGTATTACCATCAAATTGAATGAAAACTTTACGAACAAAAAGTCAGAAGTTGAAAATATTTTTAATAATCATTTTCTAAATGTTGTGGATATAGTAGGAGCCAGGTGTTCATTAGAAGATGCTAGGCTGTTAATGGAAGAGGCCATACCTATGCAATTTGATACAATTGAAATCTCACCCACTTCTCTCTCTGAAATTAAGAAAATAATAGACTTGCTTAAGAGCAAAAAATCACATGGAATTCATGGCATTTCCAGCAAAATTCTAAAAGCTTGTTCTCAACAAATAAGTAAGATTCTCAGCCACCGGTGTAATAGCTCTCTGGAACAGGGCATTTTCCCTAATATACTGAAATATGCTATTGTTATACCTTTGCATAAAAAGGGGGATAGATCTGATGTCAACAATTACCATCCAATCTCCCTTCTAACAGCTTTATCCAAAATTTTTGAGAAAGTAATGTATTCAAGAGTAGCTTCACATATCTGTAAAAATGAAGTACTAACAAAATGTCAGTTTAGTTTCCAGAAAGGTTTTTCAACATAAAATGCCGTATATGCTTTCACCAATCAAATTTTGAATGATCTGAATAGCTGAACACCACCCATTGGGATTTTTTGTGATCTCTCAAAGGCTTTTGATTGTGTAAATCATGAAATTCTGATAGACAAGCTCAAATATTGTGGCATGAGTGGGACAGTGCACAAATGGTTCAATTTGTACCTAACTGGAAGAGTGTAGAAAGTTGAAATATGCAGTTCTCATAATATGCAAAGATCAGCACATTCCTCAAACTGGGGAACTATCAAGAATGGGGTTCTACAAGGGTCAGTCTTGGGTCCTTTGTTGTTCTTAATATATATTAATGACTTGCCATTCTATATTCATGAAGAGGCAAAGATAGTTCTCTTTGCTGATGATACAAGTATAGTAATCACACCTGACAAACAAGAATTAACTGATGAAATTGTCAATACTGTCTTTCAGAAAATTACTAAGTGGTTCCTTGTAAACGGACTCTCACTGAATTTTGATAAGACACGGTACATACAGTTCCGTACGGTGAATGGTATGACGCCATTAATAAATATAGACTTTAATCAGAAGCATATAGCTAAGGTAGAATATTCCAAATTTTTAGGTGTGTCCATTGTTGAGAGATTAAATTGGAAGAAACACATTGATGATCTGCTGAAACGTTTGAGTTCAGCTACTTATGCAATAAGGGTCATTGCAAATTTAGGTGATAAACATCTTAGTAAATTAGCTTACTACGCCTATTTTCACTCATTGCTTTCATATGGTATATTTTGGGGTAATTCATCACTGAGAAATAAAGTATTGATTGCACAAAAGCGTGTAATCAGAATAATAGCTGGAGTCCACCCAAGATCATCATGCAGACATTTATTTAAGGATCTACGGATATTCACAGTAGCTTCTCAGTATATATGCTCTCTTATGAAATTTGTTATTAACAACCAAACCCAATTCAAAAGTAATAGCAGTGTGCATAACTACAATACTAGGAGAAAGGATGATCTTCACTATTCAAGATTAAATCTAACTTTGGCACAGAAAGGGGTGAATTATACTGCCACTAAAGTCTTTGGTCACTTACCAAATAGTATCAAAAGTCTGGCAGGTAACCAACAAGTATTTAAGAAGAAATTAAAAGAATTTCTGAATGACAACTCCTTCTACTCCATAGAGGAATTTTTAGATATAAATTAAGAAAAAAAAATTATTAAAAAAACAAAAAACACAAATAAATAAAAAAGTTGTTATATTAACTTAAGTATGTTGTTAAATTAACTTAATTATGTCATATATTGGAAAATTTGACTCGTTCCACATCATTACGAAACATCGTATTCATGATCCATGGAACTTAATCTAATCTAATCTAATCTAATCTATGCACGTTAACCCTCCTACGGCAGCGGGTCTGGTGGAGCCGTAGTTCATGGAAATTTAATTTATGCTTATTGATGGATCTCGAATGTCCCCAGCGGATCGTAGAAACATGGTAGACACGCACTCGCCGTCTGCCGATGCGGTTCTTTCATGGTGGCTGCAATGTGAAAGACTGGCGATACGGATAGCTCTCATGACGTATGGTAAGGAAAAAGCGAAATGCCTCCGAGACACACTTGATTATTACTACATGGTGCCCCGTGATTTGGCCTCCAGGGCCCCATCGCCCGAACGTCAAGTGGAAGTCCATCGCATTCAGGCGTGCATTATATCGATCACGAGACGTCGACTGGAGGAACTTTCGATCCGTGCTCGGTGCTTGGACAACGACGATGGAGAACGTATTAGCATGCATCATCTGTCCAAGGGACATGCTCGTAATCGCCTATCCTTGATCACAGTGCTCCATGATGATGATGGTCGGCCCTTGACGTCCAAACAGGACATTGCTGCTGTGTTTCTGGAGCATTACCACCTCCTTTTCCCTGGGATGCCGTTGGACAATCGAATAAGAGAAATTTTGCGTCAGGTGCGAACGGAAGTGGATGGTACTGATGCAGAGGCGTTATTGGAACCCCTAACGGAAGATGACACACGGAGGGCACTCATGAAGGGTGTGGTGCATAAATCCCCTGGGGCAGATGGGTTAACACTCGAATTTTATTGCAAATTTGATGATTTAATGATGCCCCAATTGGTATTGACGTATAATGAGTCATTGAGCTCTGACATGAACGTTTCGTCGCAATTCATGGCGGGACTGCTTATACCAACACCGAAATCGGCAGGGAGTGTCGTGCCCATCAATTTCGACCTCTCACAATGCTCAATACCGACTATGAGATCTTTGCGTGACTGTTGGCGGCAAGGCTCAAGACTGTAATATCTAAGACATTACCACCAGACCTGGCTTGTCTACGGGTTCGGAGCAACATTCATTCTATCCTAGGCGAATACCGGGACATAATTTCCCTGACGGACGCTTGTCGCATGCGAGCGGCGTTCGTGTCAGTGGATTTTGATCGTGCCTTTGACGGGATCAACCATGCTTTCCTTGACTCGACTATGCGACGCATGGCGATACCTCAGGATTTTATTAACGTCCTCATGCGCCTCCTTCGCGGCGCTCCTTCGACGGTGAGAGTCAATGGCAGGGAGGTAGGAACGATTCCTGTTTGCAGCTCAGTTAGGCAAGGATGTCCCTTGTCGATGATTGCAATAGCGCTCTAACCATTGATGTAGACTCTTAGACGGACTCATACAGGCGTGCGAGTTCCTTCACGTGTCGTACATATGCCGACAACTTATGACACTCCTCCTGTCGGAGAGCGAAGTACGTGAAGTGGTTGCCCTTCTTACTACGGACGGAGTACTGGCGGGTAGCAGGGTCAACACGAATAAAATCGAGATTATGCACATCGGACGAGGGCTGGACGCTCTGCACAGTCCGTTTACGACGGTGGACGCCTTGCTATGCTTAGGGGTATTGTTCACCCGATCGCTACGGCAATCAACGGCGGCTAGCTACCGACGTCTGTTGCCGCATGTCCGACTGCACATACGTTACAATTCACTCAGAACCCACGACTTGCTCCAAAGCATAGCATACACAAATGTTCATCTGTCCTCGCGACTGCGGCCACCTGGCACACGTACTGCCAATGCCACATGGTACTGCTGACAGGTTAATGGCGGCCTTTGGATACTATATCAGCCAAGGGATGTTAAGGTCAAATACGAGACTTTAACTCTCCCACACCATTCTGGAGGACTTGTCCTCACGAATGTGCGGAATAAGACTCTATAACTGCAAGCGACACCACGGACATGGAACCAACGGCTACACTCCATCACGTCGGCGATCTTGGACGTGCTACTTCCCCCGTTCTTTGAACCGCCGGTGGTGGTAGGCACAATATCGCATTCTTTTTCTTACATCGCCCGATTCTTTATTAATTTTAGTTAAGTTCAGTTGGAGATATCATCTACATGAATCCCCACTACCCATGAGATATATCGATACTTGAGGAGTCTTCGTGGTAGCAATGTTGTCGAACTTAAATACAGATTTGGCGAGCTGTCCATACGCTTCTCCTCACCACGGCAGCGAGATCGTCCTGGTATACATTAATCATCCGCAAGACAGTCAACCGCCAACGACTGTACGACATTCACATGGTAGATTCCCCGCTCTGCCTTATATGTGGCATGAAGGACACCAACGAACATTCTCTGCAGTGCGGCGAGGCAAAGGATGTTTGGCAGCTGACGCAACGCATCATGGCACTCCTCCGGTGCACTGACGAATCCACGACCACGACGGACGTTTTATTTTTGCCAGACGCTGTCTTTTTCCCGTCACAGAAAAAGTCGGCAATCCGCTGGATTGGAAGACACGCATCACACTACATGCTCTCGCGGACCGTAATTTGGGCATGGACTATTGGCGTTATCTACTAGAACAACAGGAAATCATTCGACGTCACTCTAAATACAAAACTCACTTTGCGAACTTTCTGGGCAGCAAGTTTCATGACCCCCCGCAATGGTGGGGTGTCCCACGTTTACGTAGTTTCACGAGACAGGAAGTGACGAGGATGTCACTTCGGCCCTATATATCTTTCCTTTCTTTTTCATGTGTAATTTTTTTCTGGGACATTAAAATTAAATAATTAAACAGAAAAATAATAAAACAAAAAGAATTACATACATGTACAATGTTTCCTTCCCGCTGCCTCTCCATTATCCTGTCAGAAGACCAGGACACTGTGACCAGACCTCCAAGAACGACCCCTGCCCACTCTGTCCCCTGATCTACTACACCATAAGAAAATGGTAGAACGCTTGCCCGCGAAAGGGGAAGGTCCCCAGTTCGAGTCTCGCTGCGGCACAGTTTTAATCTGCCATGAAGCTTCTTACGCTGCTAGTCTTTGTACCTGGGCTCGTTCGTATCGGTCGCCTTGCTGAAAGCCGGACCTGCCGCAGCGTGCCCTGAGACCTGGTTCAAAATTCAAATGGCTCTGAGCACTATGGGACTTAACATCTGAGGTCATCAGTCCCCTAGAACTTAGAACTACTTAAACATAACTAATCTAAGGACATCACACACATCCATGCCCGAGGCAGGATTCGAACCAGCGACCGTAGCGGTCACGCGGTTCCAGACTGAGGCGCCTAGAACCGATCTGCCACACTGGCCGGCCTGAGACCTGGGCCTGCTAACATTCAGCCGTACAACAAATTTATCTTACCTCGTGCCAATACTGTGCGGCTGATTAGCTCGCGTCAATCCGCGTAATTTTACAAAACTAATACGAGTGTGTGTTGAAGTGTCATGCGCTAGTTAAGTCTTGCGACGCTGCCCAGCTACTGATGCTGCTGGTTCAGTGTTTGATGACTTTCAATCATTGCTTTACTGACTCTGCTTCCTTCTCTGATATTTATCTTCTCACAAACTTACTGCCTGTTTTTGATCACCTTGTAATCCGGCTAGCAATTATCAAGGATGAAAGTGTCAATCAGATTACTTGAACATTACAATATAAAATACAGGCGTTGCATTTGTTTCAGATTCCGACATAGGAAAGACGAGAAATTGAGCATGTTTTTTCTTTAAGTGTGTGAAATACCAAGGGAAACTAATGATAAACAAAAAAAAGTTATTCATAGTTATAAATCCTTCGCGGCTTTCGGCTCACCTTTCATTTCCCTTGTGAGTCTTCTAATGATCTGTAGAATCTGCATCTACATCTACATACGTACTCCGCAATCCACCATACGGTGCGTGGCGGAGAGTACCTCGTACCACAACTAGCATCTTCTCTCCCTGTTCCACTCCCAAACAGAACGAGGGAAAAATGACTGCCTATATGCCTCTGTACGAGCCCTAATCTCTCTTATCTTATCTTTGTGGTCTTTCCGCGAAATTTGGTGGCAGTAAAATTGTACTGCAGTCAGCCTCAAATGCTGGTTCTTAAATTTCCTCAGTAGCGATTCACGAAAAGAACGCCTCCTTTCCTCTAGAGACTCCTACCCGAGTTCCTGAAGCATTTCCGTAAAATTCGCGTGATGATCAAACCTACCAGTAACAAATCTAGCAGCCCGCCTCTGAATTGCTTCTATGTCCTCCCTCAATCCGACCTGATAGGGATCCCAAACGCTCGAGCAGTACTCAAGAATAGGTCGTATTAGTGTTTTATAAGCGGTCTCCTTTACAGATGAAACACATCTTCCAAAAATTCTACCAATGAACCGAAGACGACTATCCGCCTTCCCCACAACTGCCATTACATGCTTGTTCCACTTCATATCGCTCTGCAATGTTACGCCCAAATACTTAATCGACGTGACTGTGTCAAGCGCTACACTACTAATGGAGTATTCAAATATTACGGGATTCTTTTTCCTACTCATCTGCATTAATTTACATTTATCTATATTTAGAGTTAGCTTCCATTCTTTACACCAATCACAAATCCTGTCCAAGTCATCTTGTATCCTCCTACAGTCACTCAACGACGACACCTTCCCGTACACCACAGCATCATCAGCAAACAGCCGCACATTGCTATCCGCCCTATCCAAAAGATCATTTATGTAGATAGAAAACAACAGCGGACCTACCACACTTCCCTGGGGCACTCCAGATGATACCCTCATCTTCGATGAATACTCACCATCGAGGACAAGGCACTGGGTTCTATTACTTAAGAGGTCTTCGAGCCACTCACTTATTTGGGAACCAATCCAATATGGTCGTACCTTAGGAGTCTGCAGTGGGGCACCGAGTCAAACGCTTTCCGGAAGTCAAGGAATATGGCATCCGTCTGATACCCTTCATCAATGGTTCGCAGGATATCATGTGAAAAAGGGCGAGTTGCGTTTCGCAGGAGCGATGCTTTCTAAAGCCGCGCTGATGCATGGACAGCAACTTCTCTGTCTCAAGGAAATTCATTATATTCGAACTGAGAATATGTTCGAGAATCCTGCAACGAACCGATGTTAAGGATATTAGTCTGTAATTTTGAGGATCCGTCCTTCTGCCCTTCTTGTATACAGGCGTCACCTGCGCTTTTTTCCAGTCGCTCGGGACTTTCTTTACGTTGGGCAAGAGATTCGCGATAAATGCAAGCTAAGTAAGGAACAAATGCAGTAGAGTACTCTCTTTAAAACCGAATTGGAATCCCATCAGGACCTGGCGATTTATTTATTTTCAACCCATTCAGCTGCCTCACAACCCCAGGGATGTCTATCACTCTGTCCTCCATACGGGAATCTGTACGAGACTCAAACGGCGGTATGTTTGTACGATCCTCCTGCGTGAAAGATTTCTCAAATGCTAAATTTAAAATTTCAGTTTTCGTTTTGCTGTCTTAGAATGATTGTTCCGGCGTATATATGCCCTCCAGTGTGGTGTAATTAACAATTTGCTCTTGAAGCAGACACACAGTGGAAGAACTGGCAAGTACGATGAAAGGGTTAGACACTTTAAGTTTACCCATTACCCATGGCTTGACAGCCAGAGAGCACGGATTTTGTTTTGATAGCAATGCAAATAAAAAATACTTTGGCGCTTTTAACATACAAACAGCATATATTACTTTTTCAGATGACGTCAGTAAACATGGACACCGCCACAGTGACAGAAATCACTAGAAAGCTCCTATTGGGGAGCAAACCGTTCCACGTCGTATGCAAGCTGTTTGGCCTGATGCCGTTTACTGTCGATGTGAGGACGGCGTCATTCAGAAGATGCAGATCGGATTTGCTGATGCTTATCCTCGCCTGCTCAGCACAACTGGTGTCTGCATTAACTTATTCATTCTTATCTTATCGTTCGGTAAAGATATTTTCTGTGATAGACTGTATTACTCTTACAGGACATATATGTTACACAGTTCTGTGTTTAGTTCCTGTAATCTCTGATGCTTGCTTCAATAGAAAAAAGTATGAAAATATGCTTGAGCTAATTACAGCTTGTGACAGAATTCTGTCAGTCTACATGAAGAAAGAGACTGGTAGAGAGGGAATGTTCATAAAGCTGCAGCTGCTCTTATTTCTTTTGACGTACTGTGTAATGCTCGTTGCTGGAATCACTGCTAAGGCTGAGCAGCGCTTCAGGTTATCAGGAATCTTTTGTATGTATAATTATGGTGCAAGTTTCCTAACTGTTGTACGATTTTTGAACTTACAGCTGGTAATAAGGCAGAGAATCTCACATCTGAATATTTGCACACTTGAAATGCGAGACAACTTCCGCGCTACGTGCCGTAGGCGGGTGTATTCCTCTGGACGAGTTGCGTCAGGGAAAGACTTAAATGACAGCCACGGGGGTGCCTGTTGCATGTCAGACCATGTGCGATCACTCAGGAGAGTGTACATGGGGCTGTGTGAACTGTCAACGGTGGTATTCTCCACTCACGCAAGTTTCTTGATAGTATATTTCGTAGTGATGTCAGCGATTAGTGCCATAATGTTATATTTCAGTTTTACAAAAGTGTTATTTCTTGGTGTAGACCTCAATGGCATGAAACGGCAGTATCATATGGGATTAGTCTTACACATCATCTCCCTATTGTTACTGGTACTCCCCGTCCACTGTGTAGAGACGGAGGCGGGGCGCACACATAGGCTGTGCTGGGAGCTGCTGATGGAAGGGAGGCGCATGGGCGGCGCCGCCCACCGCGAGCTGCGCCTGCTGGTGCTGCAGACGACCTCGGAGCGGCCCCAGATCACTGTAGCAGGTGTGCTGTCGCTGAAAATGAGCCTCGTCGCGACATTCATCTCCATCCTCACCACCTACACCGCCTTGATGGTCACCTTCTGGCCTTCAGGTAACTTAACCCAAATATTCTTATGCGTCATCAACTTCAGACCCCAACGTCAATGAAAGCAATTTTATTTATTTCTTCTTCTTCTTTAGCTCTTCCCTACTCTTCCCTTCGGGGACTCTTTGTTATGTGAGATTTCATCGCAGTACACGTCCCATCAAAATGTACTGCTCAATCTTACCAATCCCACTAGTGGTTTTTCCTTTTGTGTTCTTAGAAACACCTCCTCGTTCGTCATTCTGTCAGCCATTTAACATTTAGCATTTTTCTCCACGACGACAGTTCACAGGTATCGAAGTGTTTTTCATCTTTCTTTTTCACTGTCCATCGTCCGATGCGATGCAACCCTACACTCTATAAATAACACTTGCCGAATATCTTTCTTAATTTTATCACAGTTCTTTTCTGGAGACAACATAATTTTCGCTTTTTCAAATCTCTTCAATTCACAAATATTCTTATTTCCTCCAAACAGGAGGAAAGCATGAACAATTCGTTTAACCTCATGTCAACATCGAGGCCATTAGCGACGGAGCACAAGCTCGGATTGTGTCAAGGATGGGGAAGGAAGTCGTCCATGCCAGTACAAAAGAACGATCCCGGTATCTGCCTGGAGCGATATAGGGAAGTCAAGGAAAACCTAAATCTGGATGTTCGGACGCAGATTTGAACCATCGTCCTCCCGAATACGAGTCCAGTGTGCTAACCAGTGCGCCAGCTCGCTCGATCCTCCAAACAGCTTCTGATTCCTATCACCAAATTTCCTGAGTACCTAAACGATTTTGCTTACTCCAGCATCTCTGCAACCAGTGATATTTACACGAAACCTTCATGTTTGCTGATTCTCATTACTGACCTTCCATGTGTTCATCCAAGTTTCGTAAGTTTTGCCCGTTGTTACGATCCTCCTCTGATTCAGTCAACACTGCTTGGTCAGCTGAACGGAAACCCTTTGGCAGCTGTGGGCGTGTATACACGTCCTGCTGTGGCGTACCCCTTGTGTTTCCCTACAGTCTTGCGGGTGGTTGTTACGACCACGTGATTCGCGATGCGCAAGAACGTCTATGGCCGCGCTGCGCGGGACCGTCCATCGGACATAAAATCCAACAACTCAAGAAGGAAGTGAGGTATCCTTTTGCTCTCAATTTTAAATAAAATTTAGATATATTGTCTATATTTCTTTTGCTGCAGTGTATGAGCTAAAATCAACCATACGAAAAATTTACGCAATGTGTTTTTACGTCTGGGAGATCTTCACAATTTCGCACAATGTTTTACTGAATTTGAAGCAGTACAGTAACTATGGCATATAACGGAAAGAAATTCAGTCTTTTATCAAGCGAAGATATCAGACTGTAAGCTGAGCAAAAATCAATTTTTTTCACCTAATAGTGTTATTAAAAACCGTATTTCATAAGAGCCGAGAAGTGAGCATGGATAGAACTGAGCGCACTGCGCCCGACTTTCCGTCGGATATAAATTCCATAACTCGAAAATGAAATCGGATATCGTTCTGCTCCCAACTTCAAATAAAACTTTGATGTTTTACCTACATTTCCTTTATTGCAATATATCTGCTAAAATCAACCACACGTAAAAAATTTCGCAATATATTTCTACCTTTGCTAAATCTTTAATATTTAGTGCGATGTTTCACTTAATTTGACGCAGCGCAGTAAGTGTGAAGGACAACGAAAAGAAATTTAGCTCTTCATCGAATGAAGATATCAGACTGCAAAATGTGCAAAAAGTTGTCGGTAAACCGAATAATAAGTATTTCACTTCGGCAGTACAGGCATAATTTAAGCCGCCTCGGCACGGAATGCAAACAGCACGCCTGCTAGCTCGAATGGGTCATCTCTTTCTGTCTTTTCTCCACCTACTATGACAGCTCTTGCTTTTTGCCATGTTTCTCAGCGTGAATGTTGAGAAGCGTTGGTAACAAACAACAGCCTCATCTAACACTTCTTCGAATACCTGTCTCCTGTTCTTCGTCATCACCAATCGTAATTACCACTATTGCCTTGTAAAGAGTTCCTTTACCCTTCCAGTCTACACCACGCCTTTTAAGGTCTTCAGGAGAATTATTTGCAGCCATCTAAATTTACGGTGCAGATTTATGGGTCTGTTACTCTCAGAGATCGCTTTCTCGAACGTCTTCATGCAAAATAACTCGAAATGTGGGAATCTGATCTACAGCTCATCCACAGTACATGAAATACAACATAACATTATTGACAGACGCGGAACCTTTCGAATCCGTATACAATTCTCTTGCGTTGAAACGTGTCACATCTGAATTGAAGTTCTACGTATCGAAGATTAGTTCCATCTTTATCGTTACGTGGCCTGGGGGCATGATTGACGGGCGCAAATGCAGGGAATCAGGACTGAGATTCGAATTATGGAGAGGAAGGGAACAGGGACTTTCTCAACGCCACCGCTTTCAACTTATATTCAGTCCTTGAATTTTAAAATCTTAAACATGGCTGCGAATCAGCAACGGTGTAAATCTGAAGAGGATGAAAAAAAAATTTGCTAACCAGTTACAAAACAGAGGTTTATTATCCCTTGACATAGGTTACGATATTTCAAAAAATATGACAAGAGGCGCTCGGCTTCAGCTATTCTAATGTACCACCATGTGATGTAACAAGGCCCACCTCTTCTGAAGAAAATATTTTTGGGAATACCGAAACCTAGGCCAAGGGCAAATAAACCTTAGTTTGGAACTAGTTGGCTGACATTTTTCAACATCTTCCTTAAATTTTACCTTTTCGTTACCGCGAGTACTCGTCCCCACTCTCCATTATTATTGTAGATACTGTCTCCACTGCATGTGCACCTGTGAACTGTTGCTCCTTCTTTTAATATAGGATCCCAGTCAGACTGAACATTGAACAAGGTATGCTAACCTTAAACCTTTTTGTAAGGCTGTAATCCACTATCGCTGATTTTTCGATGTTTATAACTTTATTCTCAGTTATTCGTATTTTCAGTGCAGCAGTCTCACGTTATCCGGACTGTGTACCCTGTGTCTCACTATATTCGAATGACGCTTTGTATATTCCAGGTACTATCAAACCAAAGAGTGTTGCCACTGAAAATAGCATGAGCTGTTTTTATGACAGTGGGCATAGCACTGGCCTAATAATGCCATATTTGCCGAGCAGACATTCTGTCTCTCATGAAGACGTTCTGCAAAACGGGAATGCTTTGGGTGTACTTTCTCTGTAGTGTGACTAGGATTTAGCCTACCGTTACTGGCGAGAGTAGGAAGAAAGAAAGAAGGAAGGTAACGGTTCAATGTCCTTTGGACTACGAGGCCTTTTGAGGCATATTTGGGAAGGGTGGAGAAGGAAATTGGCCACATTGTTCTTAAAGGAACTACCCTGGCATCTGCATTAAGCAATTTAGGCACGTTGAACCGCCATACGTCCGAATGAGGGCCCAGTGTGTTGAGCACTGCGTCACGTCGCACGCACTGCGAATGCTGATCTAATGTTTGGAGCCTCCGGATGAGCGCTAGAGATGAGATGCTCACAAATAGGAAAAATTAGTGTCTTAATCTCAGAGGGAAGAGGTGATGTTTTGTCAGTCTCTTTTCCTGTATTGCTTCATATTTCTGGCCCCACGGAGAGGGCTGTATTTGCTCCATTGCTGGTTACCTGCATTTACGCGGCTGAACACCTCCCTCACTTGACGTGACTACACTTACAGTAAAGCAGAACACTGCTGAACAAGAGCCACACATCAGTTATGGCTTTCATTCATTTCCTGAGACTGAAGTCGGTCTTCAGGTTCGAAAGTTCATGTTTCTACTCAAATGTGACACGGCACAAATACAGAAAGAATTTTATAGAATAATGCTGCGGTGAACAGATGGAGTGCCATTCTGACATTATTTTAGGAAGGCACAACATGGTGCTTACTCCGTGTATTGAAAACGTACATTCAATAATAATGAAGATAACAACAACACCACCAACAATAATAATAATTGCAACAATCGTAGGGGTAATATGCTGAATTACACACGCATATCAACAACGTCGATTTGTAGTAGGATTTTGGAACTTTTACTGTGTCCGAACATTATCAATTACCTCGAAGAAAACAATTTATTGAGAAATAGTCAGCAGGAATTTAGAAACTACCGTTCTTGTGAAACACAACTAATTCTTTATTCTCGTGACATAACGAGTGTTACCGACGGGGAATGTCAAACTGACTTCATATTGTTTTATTTCCAAATGGCTTTTGACACCGTTTCTCAAAGGAGACTGCTAATCAAATTGCACGCCTACAGAATGTCGTCGCACTTGTGACTGGATTTGGGAGTTCCTGTCACAAAGGTCACAGTTCGTCGTAATGGAAATTCAACGGGCTGGCCATTAAAATTGCTACACCAAGGAGAAATGCAGATGATAAACGGGTATTCATTGGACAAATATATTATACTGGAACGACACGTGATTACATTTTCACGCAATCTGGGTGCATAGATCCTGAGAAATCAGTACCCAGAACAACCACCTCTGGCCTTAATAACGGCCTTCATACGCCTGGGCATTGAGTCAAACAGAGCTTAGATGGCATGTACAGGTACAGCTGCCCATGCAGCTTCAACACGATACCACAGTTCATCTAGAGTAGTGACTGGCGTATTGTGACAAGCCAGTTGCTCGGCCACCAATGACCAGAAGTTTTCAGTTGGTGAGAGATCTGGAGAATGTGCTGGCCAGGGCAGCAGTCGAACTTTTTCTGTATCCAGAAAGGCCCGTACAGGACCTGCAACATGCGGTTGTGCATTTTCCTGCTGAAATGTAGGGTTTCGCCGGGATCGAATGAAGGGTAGAGCCACGGGTCGTAACACATCTGAAATGTAACGTCCACTGTTCAAAGTGCCGTCAATGCGAATAAGAGGTGACCGAGACGTGTAACCAATGGCATCACGCCGGGTGATACGCCAGTATAGCGATGACGAATACACGCTTTCAATGTGCGTTCTCCGCGATGTCGCCAAACACGGATGCGACCAATATGATGCTGTAAGCAGAACCTGGATTCGTACGAAAAAATGACGTTTTGCCATTCGTGCACCCAGGTTCGTCGTTGAGTACACCATTGCAGGCGCTCCTGTCTGTGATGCAGCGTCAAGGGTAACCGCAGCCATGGTCTCCGAGCTATTAGTCCATGCTGCTGCAAACGTCGTCGAACTGTTCGTGCAGATGGTTGTTGTCTTACAAACGCCCCCATCTGTTGACTCAGGGATCAAGACGTGGCTGCACGATCCGTTACACCCATGCGGATAAGATGCCTGTCATCTCGACTGCTAGTGATACGAGGCCATTGGGATCCAGCACGGTGTTCCGTGTTACCCTCCTGAACCCACCGATTCCATATTTTGCTAACAGTCATTGGACCTCGACTAACGCGAGCAGCAATGTCGCGATACGATAAACCGCAATCGCGATAGGGTACAATCCGACCTTTATCATAGTCGGAAACGTGATGGTACGCATTTTTCCTCCTTATACGAGGCATCACAACAACGTTCCACCAGGCAACGCCGGTCAATAGCTGTTTGTGTATGAGAAATCGGTTGAAAACTTTCCTCATGTCAGCACGTTGTAGGTGTCGCCACCGGCGCCAACTTTGTGTGAATGCTCTGAAAAGCTAATCATTTTCATATTACAGCATCTTCTTCCTGTCGGTTAAATTTCGCGTCTGTAGCACGTCATCTTTGTGGTGTAGCAATTTTAATGGCCAGTAGTGTAATATCTGGCGCTCCCGAAGGAAGCGTTGTACTCCCTTTACTGTTCTTTATCTACATAAACCACATAGGAGAGAATCTGAGTAGCCCTCTTAGATTGTTTACAGATGATGCAATCATTTACTGTCTTGTAAAGTCATCAGATGGTCAAAACCAAATGCAAAATGATTTAGACAAGATATATGTCTACATTAAATGTATACGCAGTCGTGAATACGGACAACCATCAGCTGCATAATGGAATGACAACAACGAAAATTTGCGCTGGACTGAGACTCGAACCTGGATTTTCCCTCTTATCGCGAGCAGTCGCCTTACCTTTAGGCTCTCCGAGCACGCTTCATGGCTAGTTCCAATTTTTCAATCGTTGCCAACAATGTGTATATTATCTGTCTGCACTCGTACGTCTATTATGTATAATATTGCACAGGGGAGACACTTTTAACTGAAAGTTTGCTTGCCCGGTGCCGATAGTGCAGTGCCTGTGTTGTTCAGAAGTACGATGGAGTGTTTCTTCCCACATGCGCATGCCCAATTTAATGTTGCATCGTACTTCGAAACAACACAGACACCCGCGATATCAGAGATATCTGTATGGTGCGAAAAGTATTAAATGACTCTAAATAATGAAAATTGGGAAGGCGTCAATTTGAGTACTAGAAGAAATCCGGTAATTTCGATTACACGATAAATCACGTAATCTGTGAAATGTGGTGGCAATCATTAAAACAAAGGCGTCTTTCGTTGCCGCAGGATCTTCTCGTGAAATTTCAACCAACAGCTTTCTGCTCCGATTTCGAAAATATTGCTTTGGCGACTACCGATATAGAGAGAGATCGCACAGAAAGATTTAAATGATCGTTTTTCTCGGCCGCCGCTAGAGAGTGGAACGGTAGAAAAAAATGGAATCAGAGCATTGCATTGTTTGCTGGGAGGCCCCATTCTCGGAAGTTCGGCCGCCAAGTGCAAGTTTAATTTCAGTGGACGCCTGGACGCCACACTGGGCAACTTGCGCCGAGGTGATGAGGAGGGAATGATGATGAGGACAACTCAAGACCCAGCCCACTAGTGGTGAAAATTTCCGACTTGACCGGGAATCGAACGCGGGCCTGTTGCACGGGAGGCAAACACGTTACCACCCAGCTAAGCAGGCGAACGGAACGGTAGAGATATATGCTTGAAGGTGCATCGATGAACCCTTTGCCAGGCGGTTAATTATAAGTTTCGTTGTGCTCTTGTAGGTGTATGTGTAGATGGAGATAATAGTATGACTACGTAGGTGAAATGCTCTCATTATTGCCCTTTCTACAATAGAAGATTTCAGACCATATCATACATATATGCAGCACCAAGTGTGTCAATTGCACACACAGTGTTAAAATTAAACACTTTATAATCCTACCAGAATAACACCAAGTAAAAAAAATAATTTTATATGCAAAGTTCATGACTGTGCCGCAGATTTTTCATAAAAATGTCGAGATAAAATCGTAACAACCCTTTCGTATTAACATGCAATTTAATTATCAATCAGTTTAATACAGTGGTCCACAGCGTAGTATAATGGTTACAGAACAAATAGTTCACAAGTTTCGACTGGTTCCGGCCGCTGTATGTCGACGGGTCAGCCACATAATCGGTTTGCGCAGTTTTTTTCATTTCCCTTTCGAACCTGCCACAGTTCTCGCATCCGCTAGGCAGTGGTCGTTTTAGGGTTTTCGGATTATTTTCGATGCGAGCTTTCATGTGACTTGCCTTTTCTATAATTCCCAGCATATTCACGAATCATATGGGATGACATATTTCATCAGTCTGTAATATTCATCTTAATACCGATTTTCACTTATATTTCGATGAATATTGATTTTACTCTGGGACTGGATAAGGGTAACGTGTAGTAACGACAGAGTTACATGTAATATGCACTTTATTCTGTAATCGAGGTGGGACATATAAAACAGCAGGCATAAAGCAGACCAAATCATAGGTCCTTAGATATTTCACACCAGATGCTGACGCTAGTCAGAGAATGTACTCTATGTAGCAGGCGCTGTTGGAGTCCCCACAGAGGTCCCCTCCTCGCTCCTCTTCCCACTGGGAATGTGGAGCATTGGGGGTGGAGATAGCCAGGGAGCGTCACTGTAGCGATCACCTTCACGCCTGTGCACATGACCAATTGCACTCAAGCTGGCTCCAAAGCAGGACACAGTTGGACCGTTTCTCGTTGAACATGGAGGACGCGATGACATTGATCCCAATCCACGACATACATATGGAATCCAATGGGTCGGCCATAACGAGAATGACTGATGATGATTGTCGACAGTGTGGGGCTTGAGCGTGGGTGTGTCGAAGTGGCGGGGGCAGTGGCGTCAGGACCTGCAGGATCACTTGCAGGGCACCGTGATGCCCTGGGAGCAGTGATAGTGAGGAATTCCTCAGGTGATAGTCGTGATGTGAATTAGGCTTTTTCCACAGTGCACAGGATTTTGTCACTGCGAGCGAAATGTAGGGTGATAAATCCGTTATCGATTTGATGTTACTTATGCCGCCCCTCAGTCATGAGGGAATCATCGACTGGTTTGACCTGAATGCCACGCAGCTGAAAGTGCTGCGCATCTTGTTGGAACATGAAGCTGTTGTTGTTGTTCAAGCTGGGCGATGTGTCATTGGGTTGTGAAGGGAGCAGAGGAACCATGTGAATGATGTGGTTTGTATGTCGCCAGCATGGGTGATGTCACATAAAAACCAAGCTGTTTTTAAGTGGTTAACCACCTCAGTGGTTAGCTGTATGTCGGAAATGCTAGTGCTTCATCAGATAACTCTGTTAGCGCCAGTGTATGGTGGCTGTAGGAAGGTCGGATAGTGTCATCTCGGAGCACGACGTAGTGACAGTCCACTGGTGCCTTATGCACGAAGATTTTCGGATACCTATGTGGCTTTGGAGGCGGTATCCTGAGCTGTGTGATGTTTTGTTTGAGTCTTGTGACAAGAGCAGGGACTTCTGAGGCCTCCACCAGTGGTTCTCGTAGCACGAAGTCTGTGGGCGTAGCAGGTGGTTCGCCATAGAGGCACAGAGATCTTGTTTGTGAGCAATGCGTACAGTAATACCATCCAAGGTAATTCTCCCATCCAATGACCACCATGACACATAAGAGGGGCTTTAGGTTTACAGTGTCATCGTTCCATTTAGCCATTGCTTTGTGGTTGGTAAGGCATTTTGGAGTAACGTCGTACACCAAAGAGGTTGCATAGTTAGTTAAATAGGACCGTTTAAACTGTCGTCCATGGTCAGTGGTTATAGAGATCGAACAGCCGAAAGGTGATATCTATGTGTCGACAAATGCTCTTGCTGTCATCTTTGTTGTAATTTACTTGAAGGGAATTGCTCCCACCCAGCACATTACGCTGTCAGTGATACGGATAGGCTTCAGACTCGGGAGCAGGATCAACCAGGTTGAGGTGGACAAGTTGAAATCGACCATTTGGAGTCTCAAAACGACTGAGTGTGGGCTGTGCATGGCGACACAGAGTGCTGCACTGATAAGCCGCTCATATATAGTGTCAGACAAAAAAAAAAAAATGATTGCCGGTCAGCTGCCGCAGAGGCTAAATGCGAATCGTTCACTTAAGGTGGCCAATAAAGTCGATCACCCACCAGAATTCTAAGTCCAGGGATATGCATTAACTGGCAACACTCTAGAATGCGGAAGTGTCTGAAGGAAGTCTTATTCTGCTCTCGAGAGACCGCAAGGCTTGCTTAGGCCGGTATTACACTATCAAATCTCTTTGTCAAAGATTTGATCAAAGATGTGATCAAATATTCCGTCAAATATATTTGACAAAGATCTCTGACGTAGCGCTAGAGGGGTATTACACTGTCGCCCGCATCTCGTGGTCGTGCGGTGGCGTTCTCGCTACCCACGCCCGGATTCCCGGGTTCAATTCCCGGCGGGGTCAGGGATTTTCTCTGCCTCGTGATGGCTGGGTGTTGTGTGATGTCCTTAGGTTAGTTAGATTTAAGTAGTTCTAAGTTCTAGGGGACTGATGACCATAGATGTTACGTCGTATAGTGCTCAGAGCCATTTTTATTGCACTGTCATCATATTTTTCGTCAAAGTTCAAGATGGCTGACAACAACAACTTGTTATTAACTGCAGCAGTTGCATGTAGCACAATTGCACTGTGTGCACATGCGGATGAGAAGCGGGAAAAAGAAAGGAAATATACCTGGGTGAAGCCGTGGGTTTTACGACGACACGATAAAAGCATTCAACAAAACTTGTTACGTGAGCTTATAGTGGAAGACGTCAAGTCGTACATCAATTACTTAAGGATGGATGAGCATACATTTTTGTATGTGCTAAGTGAAGTGTATCCTCATATCACATAACACAATATTCACTTAAGAACTGGTACATCTGCAGAACGCAGGTTCACTGTAACACTCTGATTCCTTGCTACAGGAGAGGGTTAGGATACGTTAGGTCAGGTCAGGTCTCCAATCTTCTTAATCTATTTTTGTATTCAGGGCGCCTCACGTTGTAAAGCGCCTCATCAGCTTCATATATCTCCATTAATTTTATAGTTGTCGGCACACACCAATTGTATTTACCAGCAATGTATACAAAAACACTACAGACGAAAAAACGCCGCAGCGATGCTAGCGCTCCATGACGGTAACATGTCACATTGCAGTGAACAGAAGACAAGCGACTTCTTTGATCAAATTTAAAGCGAGGCCCTAGATTTGATCAAATATTGGACGACATTTGACATAGTTCACTGTTACACCATCAAATATCTTTGACAAAGATTTTTGAAAAAGATATTTGACAAAGATATTTGATAGTGTAATACCGGCCTTATGGTCTAGTCATAAACATCGCGCATTGTTACCTCAAAGTCGCGAGAGCGTATCTACAACATTCCATATTTTTTAAATCGCATTTCGGTCGTCAGTCTGAGGGAGTTAGAATAATTCCCTTCACTTTCTAAACCACTTGTAATATCAGAAATCTCCACAACATTTTGCCACATAGGTCGCGGCTGTGCCAAGACCAAGTTGACGCTCGGGAATCCCCTGGACTACAGAGGGCCCTGGCAGACGGCTGCCGACCACACCGCACTCCCACATTTCGTCATGCATCGTACGACCATGCGAACGCGGCGTTATGATTGTGTTATCGAATGTCATTTTCTAATTTGAAGTCCTCTCATCTTGCAGTTACATATTGGATTTTTCATGCTCGACTCTAATGAACGTTATTCAAGGGTTTGCAAAAAAGAGTCGCAAGGGGAAAAAAAGTCTAATATTTGCAACATGTTGTGTGTTCTGGGTTTAACAGAGGTGTGAAGACAGCAAGGCATCTTGGAACACTTACACTTTATATTGAACCAGTAATTTTGGACAAAAAACGTCGGTAAACAATTTTACTGTTTCGAGAAACGCCGTTCGTTCCGTCATGGTCCCTTTTCTACACTCAGGAAGTCTCGATAACTAACATAGGTGATGAACCGCGACCATTTAACCGTAGTGCGGCATTTTAATTCTGTAGACAAGGTTGAGAAGCCGGTGTAGGAGTACAACAGGCTCAAATGAAAGCAACAAAAATTGAAGGGGGGACTATTAACGCATTTTAGCTTGAACGTCATCGTTTTGCTGATTGAGACTTCATATCCAGTATTGTTACTAGTGTCTAGTTATGATGTCTTTATATTAAGTTCTTAAGGGGAAATTCCTGTCTGAGCCGTAAGACAAGAAGTCTCATCGAGCAAAGGGCAGTGTGATCATAATATTTTGCAGCCGGTGGCCCAGTAAGGATGTTATACACTATGAAACCCTCTTCAAGGCCGAGTCTATCGTAGCTGGTGTTTACTGACGACTACGAAATTTCATTCAGCTTACTTACGTAAGCCTATCGTAATAAAACGGAAAGAACTGTAACACGAGCGTGCCTACAACAGGACGAATGAATAAGATGTTACACATTCTGGACTTCGATACGGTCTGTGTATATTTGCTTTCTTATGTCAAACTTTAACAGTATGCAAATTTGGCAATTAATAATTACAATTTATTTATTGATTTTTGATCTGTCTGCTTTGCCGGTAGCTATGTTGCGAGACAGCAAAAAAAATCTGGTCTCCTGCAAGACTGGAACCGTGCACCAAGGCAACCGTTGTTCCACAGGCAAACACATTACTGCTGTGCCAATAAGGTGCTGCTGACATGCGTTCTTCCTTACTGCACCAGTGGTGGGTTGAACTTACAAACTACAACGTAAAACGCAAGGTTTATTGCATTCTCCACCTGGAATAACCTACCCAGACTCAAAAGCATAAAGTTATACGCCGATGTCACACCTTTAAGCAAAATAACGCAGACTATTCAATCAAACTGACAAGGAAATATGAAGTGAACTAGTAAGCAAACTTATATGTAATCCAGGAAGTAACTGGGTAGTCACACCGTTGCCAACCATTTTCAACCTTCTTGCAGAGTTTGTTATATTACGAGCAGGACGAAATCGTTCCACCACGCGGTGTGAAGCCTTGCGGGAAAGTGAGCACCTCTTGTGTCTGAAAGACACGGCGTATGAGGGTAATTACTAATAATACTCAGATGTTACAACTGCTGCGTAAAGATCATAAATGAGTAACTACCACAATTATTTCTGTTTTTCTATCGTAAGCATATTGAAAAATGAAAAACAAATTCACCAAACGCAATTCACATGTCTGGAGAGTCTCAAGTGGTTATACTGAATACATTGTGAGAAAGTAACACGTCTTTTGATGGTTACAGCCTTTGAAAACGAAAATGTTTCTCTTAAGTCGTTGGTACCGTCCCCGAAACGGAAGAACACAAATTAAGTGACAGAGCTTTCATTGCAAAACGTGAACATCCGAAAGAGACTTCGTAAGCTACGAATACTGTTATGCCCCAAACCAAGAATTAGCTGAAAAGCGGGCTCAAAAACTGTGTAAAAAATGACGCCAGCGAATATGTGCAGTGTTAGTTCGATTCGAGCTGCTGGTAACGTGAAAGAAGGAGCAGTTTTCATCAGTACAAGGAATAAGGAACAAAAAATGCAGAGAATAATGTCTGGAATAAATCTTCCTAAAGCAAAACTATCATTGAGGCTATAAATACTGGAAGAATGTTAAGTATCTACTTGTAATGATTACTGTATAACCACTAGTGATGTTTTGTCAGTAAAAGCGAAAAGCACCCACGTTGAAGAGCTTTTCAACTTCCATTATGCTTAAGACAGAGAGATACTGAGATAACAATACGTTCACCATACTGAACCTTGTGCTAATTTTCTATGCAGTGCTTCACAGTCAGTGCACTGTGTTATTAGCTGAATCCCTGGTGGTGTCATATACAAATGACGCCTCTATCCTGCCATATTAGTCCCCTGAGAATTATCAACGTGCAATACGAAGGCACAGAGGGGCTTACACTTCTAGTACTTGCAGAAACTATCTATACTCTGCTGATTCATGACGCTAAACTACCTCTACGTCGCATTCTAGCTCAGACTTATTTTCTGCTCATGAGAGTTCCTCAGCAGTGGATGTATAGGATCCACACCCTGGTACCCCATACATAACAGAGACCTGTAATATACCAGTTAATCATAGTAAATTGCCACAGTCTCGCGTCTTTATGGCAACATCTTTTTTTTACTTTATCTTCTTTTGCAAATAGACTGTTACCTCGTTTTGAAAGCTATGAACAATTGTTACAGTCTACCACACCATAATTCACCCCCTACTCCTTCCCCACCCAATCACAACAGCTACCGTGGATGTATGTTGAAATTTGACATTTGATGCAGTTTCATACCTACCGTACAGGCTTCTTGGTGTCATAAATGCGCTTATGACTGATAGCAAAAATAATGGTAGTAACTGGCAAAGTGTGGCGAACTCCATCATTCATCTGACTATTACGAACTCAAATTTTTCATATGATTCCTTTAGATGAATTCGTTGCGGTCGTTTTCAGTTAAAATAGAGGAAGAGGAAAAACGTCTGGCTCCAAACATAGATTTGAGGGGTGATCTGAATGTATCGCTACAGTTGCAGCAGTATGCAGCTAGTGAGATACCATCGAGAATGTGAACATTTATTCGCTGTTCGCCGCTGGAGTTACCATTGGAGTATTTGAGGGGAAGCGGTGACAGCGAGTGGCGATAAATACATTGCCAGAAGGCACTTCTGTTGACATTGAGCTGTGTCTTGTTTGCCGTGATTGAAATCGCGGCCTGTGTGGGCTTGTTATAGTGATTCCTCAATTGCTGTGGTGCGATACCGTGTGACACACTTTTTGTTAAATCAATTCTTCACTTGCATTTTTGGCAACCCATACGTCATCTCTATCCGCGGCACTCTGGATGGGTGGTTTACGACATTACACTACCGCACTGCTTAATCAAGCACTGATTTGGTCATAATTATTCCACACAGTCGCGATATTGAAACTAGCCAACTTGCCAGCAATGAATTTAGATGGTTCAAATGGCTCTGAGCGCTATGGGACTCAACTGCTGTGGTCATCAGTCCCCTAGAACTTAGAACTACTTAAACCTAACTAACCTAAGGACATCACACACATCCATGCCCGAGGCAGGATTCGAACCTGCGACCGTAGCAGTCGCACAGTTCCGGACTGCGCACCTAGAACCGCGAGACCACCGCGGCCGGCATGAATTTAGAAAAAAGGATGTTCTCCATACAGTAAATTATGAGAGGCTTGTAATTTCCTCTTTCAAATGACCATCCTGTAGGCTAGGCGAAAGCATTAATTACGGACAAGTAATTCAGACATCAAAATTCCAAACAAATACCTAATGAACTACAGTAATTAATCTCTGGGCCTGAAACACTCTCAACTATCACTGGGTTGCCAAATACTTCTCAGATCCCATTTTTTGTATAACTGTTTCTCAGACATTTCATGGAATGGGACTTTAACGACATTCTTCCGTTAGTCATTGTCTTGTAATGCGGCTAAACATGTCAAATACTTGCTGCAGCAAACTGATTACTTAACTAACTGTTACGTGTGGAACCTGTGTAATGACTGTCATTTCAGTTGCGTAGCAGACGGTAATTTGCCTAAGTATTTGTCTGGAAAATTAATGTAATTACCATAAGAAATAATTCTGTGTCTACTTAGTATTAACGCGATAGGTGCTACGGGTACTGGATTGAGCAGATTGACGGGAGTTTCCCTTCAAACGTTATTTCCATTCTGTGCTCGTTCTTGACGGAACCGTGAGGCCCTATAGAAGCGAAGGTGTTCATTGTCATTCAGCAGTGCACAGGTTGTGGATCATGATGATACAGGCAGAACCTCATAAGAGCTGCTGATCATAAGAAGATAGGACAACGCCACGCTATCTTTACGTAAGTAGTCAGATTTAGATTAAGTGCATCAGCATTAATGTCATACAAAGCAGGTGGACAGCTGACGTCGCCTGATTCTCTAGGCACCCGTACCATTCTGATTCTATTAGCGATGGTAACAATAGAACTGCTGCTGTCGCTTTGCCAAGAAACGTGAAAAGGGCCTTATACATGAGAATTTATATTTTGAGTTTGGCCTTGATAAAGCCCGACAGTTTCACACTAATGGGCCCTTTCAGCCATCAAATTATTCCTACGGGAATTATGTACGTGTAATTGCTGGAACACCAGACTGCTTTGAGTAATACTACACTTTGGGATGTATATGACTCGGAAAGCGACGTTAAGTTGATTTTCAGGCCATCTTTTGTCGACTTACTAAATTGTGCCTGAATGCATACATGCATAAAGATTTTCACTACAGTAAAGGGGAGGGGGCAGGGGAAGAGCGGTATTCTTCATTGTTACATGTTCCCATACTATAATGAGACATGGCTCATTCACAAGAAAAACTCGATGTCCGCGAATCCATAAACAAAAGTTTGTGAACGGTCGTTATTCATGAAAGGAAAGGGACTCCTCTGTTTTATAATATTTTTGATCGGGACTGATATTTGTATCTGGTATCATATTATGGTTCACAACCCTGATATGTTTATTTTCTCACTTCATACTGAAACAAGTACTGTGATATGAGAGAAGGAAATGAATCATATGCTTCTCAGAAGAGCTGTTTACTAGTTTACTACTATCGATTGGCGGATCACTGTTTAGTTCCTTTTCAGCGTATTGCGTAAATTTTGATGTCTCTTCATCATACTTTGTGAGTTATTTCTCTTCCTATAAGGGTAAGCAGAGGGCCGTCAATCACTAGTTCACATTCTGATGACTAATGGCATGATACTGGTTCGATTTGCTCCATCGGATCTGGAAACAGAGTCTCACTTTAGTTACACAAAGAATGTGCAGCTAGTGATGTCGGCACACTTCGTTCAGTGCCAAGACGATGTCTTCCTGTTTGTATCTTGCCGTGTGCTGGAGTTTCCATTGGTCAGTCAACATAAACACATTGGTCGCTGCTTATCACTGCACTTGTCGCAAGTCACTGTATCCAGAGCGCACTGTCTTTGCTAAATATATTACACATCTAATGCCACAGGAGCCCTAAACGCGCACTATATGCAGGTTCCCCTCCCCCTTTGCTATTTCCTCTTTCCTATTCCCCCCTCTCCCCCCCCCCCCCCCCCCGCTGTCCTCACTTCACCTATTCCAGTCCTTGCACTACCTGCTGGTCGCTCCCTCCCCCCTCCCCAGTCCCACCCTTTGGTATGCTACCGGCTCTCCCCTTTCCACCCCTTCCTGCCCCTCCTCGTCCGCCGACCACCCTTCTCTCTTTCTTCTCTCCCTCCTCTCTAATCCTCCCACCCCCTCCCTTGGTACCTCCTTCCAATTTTAACCCAGTTACTTTGTCATGTTTTGGTGCTCGCCTTGAATGTAACATAAGTGCGGCGTGTGCTCAGTGCCGTCATCCCATGGGGATCTCATTAGTGTAAATGCCGTTTTTTATTGTGCTCTTCGTGCCGCCAATTTTTATATGCTATATTTTCGTCGAGTGTCATTTTAATTATACGTGGATTTTAAGTAAAGATGCACCATGAAATTATCCCTATTTTAAATCCCAGTGCTTCCCCTTCTCATGTGTAAACTCCATCTTTTATCCTGATCTATTATCCTCATCTTTCATGTATGCAGCGTTTTATTTTACACAGTCTCTTGGCTGAAGAGCGGCGAACTGTGCCGCTGCCAGCCCGCCCCTGCTCACATGGGTAGGGGTACGAAATAACAATGAAGGAAGAAAAACCGCACATAGGTTTCAGCCATCATGGTAGCTCACTCGAATCACGAGACGAGAGTTCGAGTCTTCGCACTGATCGAGTATGGGTGATAATACCCATCCCAGGCAGGTGAGAGATGCGGCGCCCCAAAAGTGACGGCGGAGCGTTGGTGGAGAGAAGTATGTCGCCACCGGCCATACCAGATGTAAACTGCGAGTGGACGACCCCGTCTGTACACAGAGAGAGGTGACAGACGGCTGCTCAACAACATATGCACCAATCCATTTCTCGGTTGACGGCGCCTAGGAGAGACATTTCTGAGTTTCCTGGCAGTGCAAGTACTGTGAGGTCGAAGGATAATCAACTTTTGTGCGGAAGAATTGCTATGAAGGAACGCTTGATTGCGTATCAGGAGATCAACCGCACGACTTTTGCGGAAGAATACATTTCCTTCGACTGGAGCAGACTCATTTCTTTCGTGAGTAATTTCCCAGTTCAGATGAGATATCAATAAATTGACTGTGTATAGTATCACATACGTAAGCATTTTCTGTAAAACTCGCTTTACCTTGTTCCACTATGCGGCGCTCTTTATAGAATAGGTTTTCTTTTTTTTATAGTTACACTTCTATGATGGTGCTATTGGTGTATAAATGCTTTTGTTGAATTTGTGAATGGATTTATTAACATCAAACGGTTTTGATATTACTGGGTGTGCAGTCCGCGAGGAAAGCTATTTAGTGCGACATATCTCGTGGTATGACAAAGAAGTGGACGCTATTCTGTTGCAATTTGGAGCTATATCTCGGCTCGAGGAGCAGGGTTCCTGCAGCACATTGAGGGTGTTTTCAACGCAGAAGCCTACGTTAATATTCAGGAGAATATAATGAAGCATATCGATTAACCACAAACATCTGTAACAACAAATGCCAATCTCACAATTTCAAACTAAAGCATTACCAAATAGTTATCCGCCCTGAAGCCCTGTATGCCTCAGAATGCTTGAATACGAACAGGAAAGGCTTGACAGATAAACTAGAGATTCAGGAGAGGAAGATCCTGAGAAAAATTCTGGGACCGGTAAAAACAGATGGTGAGTACAGAAGACAATCAAACCAGGAGCTATACAATGATACCGAAAAAATCACAAATATAGCCAGGAAGAGACGTCTCCCTTTCTACGTACTTATCACAAGGATGGACCAAACAAGACTAACCAGCCGGTTTCTCAACTACTGGAAGAGCAGGAAGATGGTGACACCATAGCTGACAGAAGCCAAGAAAGACATCCAGGAACTGAACATAACTGAAAGTGACATTAGAAACGGAGTACTTCTCAGAAGGATACTAAAAGAAAAGAGGTTTCAGGACAGATCACCCCGTAAAAAGACCGGCGCCCTTTGGACGAAGGAGAGAAAGGGGAAACATAGCCAGAGAATGCGGGATTACTGGGCAAACATAACAACCTCAGTTCCTCTTCGTTTTTGTTGTTTCCTATTTTTCAAGTATTTCGTCATTTTCTCCCATGGTGTCTTTTTCTTCTTCTGTCTATGTTGTTCCCAATTTCTTATTTCTTCTGCTTTGAAAGGCTTCTAAATTCAATATTTTATTCTTAAAATGATTTATTACTATTAGTTCCGAATCTTTGATGTTGTTTCTTTCTAGTTCTTTGCTTGCTTCTTAAGCCATTCTACTGTTGATTTATTCTTCCAGAAGTAAAAGAATATTTATTTCTTTAGCCTCTTTCGCATTCATTTTGTAGATACGTTCAACAAAGATTAATCCTCGCTTTGCCAGTATTTTCTCTATAATTTTGTACATCTCCTCATTACTAACCATTTTCCAGTCAACTGTAGTTTGTATTGCACCCACGTTTTTCTAATAATCTCTCCATTATTGGTTCAAATGGTTCAAATGGCTCTGAGCACTATGGGACTCAACTGCTGTGGTCATAAGTCCCCTAGAACTCATTATTATGATATTATTATTATTATTGTTATCACGACGTCCACTAATGTGATTCGATGTATATTTTCACCTCTAAGCCAGATAGTTAATGTTCATTCTAGTATTACCATCACATAAACATAGCGTGTGAGAGTTTTCACAATGCTGGCACAAGTCATATTCTTCAATTTCCCTTGTGCGGTTGCTGCCTGTTACTCCATCGATGGGATTTATTTGCGCAGTATTGGCGAAAACTAAGCAGTTCAAACTATCCAGTGATTTCCATCTCCCACAAGGAGACCACTAGACGTGTAAACCAGAAATTTTGATAAATGTTGAGTATGTTGAATAGGGATCTGTTCTGAGCTAGCACTCACGAAAAAAATTCAAAGTGCATCAAGTTGCTAAAGACTAGCACAGAAATTGTTTTGAGAGAAGGTTCCATAAAAATACATCCTTCAACTCTGCATCATTTTAGTGCGGCTGCTTTTACAGTAATGATCAAATATGCGTGGTTCACATCGAAATTGACCGCAGCAATAAAAGTTTTTGGAATTTATCCCTTCTTAAAAATCCGTGTGCCTGGAAGGCAGTAGCTTTCATTAATGTGCGTGATACTCTACCAGTCTGCGTTTCACTAGCCTCTACGACAAATATCATCAGTAATTCTGTTCTAGCACAGTAAGCGAAAGTGAGTAACAATATTCTGTAATCCATTTCGTAACAAACAGACTACACACTTGAAGACAGTTTGCTGTAATGATTGTTTTATTAATGAAATTACTGTGTCTAAATTGACAATTTTTTATAATTTAGCACGACATATTCTATTTAATGATATTCTATACGATTACACTGTAAAAATATCACGCAGACGGGATTTGAACCTGTATCGTCCGCTTGATAACCTCGAACTATAGTCGCTGCGCTTTCTCACTTGCTTAACACAGAGATCCGTTACTGGTGCAGACAATACGACTAGTGGCCGTTGGATGAAACGCCGCTACTTTAGTATTGAGCACAGGTACCTCAACGACTTACCGAAGACTCCTCAAAATCCGTGAGTAACAGATCTGCTGATCATTTTGCCAGTTCGATACCACATCCTTTGATCTGATTTAGCCATTCTCCCTATCTTGCTGTCAGGCTAAGATTCTCGTCATATAATGATAATGGATTATGGTAATGTACGCTCATAATCTGAATGTTTAACTTACAATAGACTTCTCAGCCATGTCTGGACCTGAACGCTTAGACAATATTTTAAAAAAAGCATTAATACAGTGTGTAAATTACAAATATGTTCTTCAAATATAAATAGATGATATCTATTTATTTACAGGAACAGAGGACCATCCATCAAAGCAGAGCCGATCAGGAATGGTTTCACGGCCAATACAGAGTAAAAGTAATGGCTTTCATGCCATGATCACCAGACCACAGCCCTGTTGAGAACATGTAGGGAGAGGTATCGAGGTCATTGGCATTTGGATCTAGAAATGCAAGCGACCTCTGGGAGGTAGGAAATAAACCATTGCGAAACACTGTCAGGTCAATTGATTAAATCAGTTGTTCCAAGACGCCTTGGAGAAACCCTGCGCAATTATGGTGGATGGGTTGGCTACAAGAAGTACACACTTCCCTAAAACCCATGCAGTCGCTGTTCTCGTAATCAGTCAAGCGTTGGTTTATAGCAGCTCTTCATCATCAACGTCCATTATCTTCCAACCTCCTTCATGTGGAACAATTATTATGTCGTTAGCGTTAGATTATTAACCAGTGATTTATGAGTCTCTTCTTACCCCTGAAGGAAGAAAATTTACTGGCAAAGTAAGATTAGATGAGATCAAAATTTACGCATAACACACACAAAGAACTAAAGAGTTTTTCTACAGTCGATAGTAGTACACAAGTAAATAGTTTTCCTGAGATGCATATGATTCATTTCCTTCTCTCGTTTCACAGTACTTACTTCGGTGTGAAGTAAGAAAATAAACATTTAAGGATTGTGAAGCATAATATGATACCAGCTTCAAACTGCAGCCCTGATCACAAACATAATAAACCCAGGAGTCTCTTTCCTTTCATGCATAACTACCGGATGGATTTGCGGACATCAATTTTTTTCTTGTGAATGACTATGTGTTACCTTACTCATTATGATTGATATGGAGGCATGTAACGATGGAGGATTCCAACCCCCGCCCCCTTACTGCAGTGAACGTTTCTACATCTGTGCACACGTGTCCACTCAGCACTGACTCACAGCAGAGACAGCACTTTACAGAGTTCACGTGTGAGGCCACATAGTTGTCGGTTCATTCAGTCAGCATTCAGTACGTCGACAGAAGATGGACTGAAAATCAGATTAACGTCGCTTTCCGAGTCATATACACCCCAAAACGGAGTACTACACAAAGCAGTTGAGTGTTCTAGCAATTTCGCTTAGGTAATTCTCATACGAATAATTTGATAGCTGGAAGGGCCCGTTAGTGTGACACTGTCGAGAATTTACTATGGTCAAACTCAAAAATCGAGGTGTACTGAAAATATAAATTGTCATCTAAAATGCACTTTTCACGTCTCTTAGCAAAGCATCAAAAATGGTTCAAATGGCTCTGAGCACTTCTGAGGTCATCAGTCGCCCAGAACTTAGAACTAATTAAACCTAACTACCCTAAGGACGTCACACACATCCATGCCCGAGACAGGATTCGAACCTGCGGCCGGAAGCAAAGCATCAGCAGCAGTTATATTGTAACTATCGTTAATGGATCTATACAATCAGAATGGTACGGATGCTCAGAGAATGAGGCGACTCAGACATGCAGTTAGTAGACAAATAAGGAAAACGTTATTTCAGTGTACATTGTGAACCATTCGCTTAGTAATCTTCTCCGAACATGGGTAGATACTCGTAAATGAAAAACAAAAATAAAAATAAAAGTAATAATCGAATTTCGAACACGGGGTGCAAAAGTGTTAGGCCCGCTTCGGCTGGACGTAATGAAAAATTTGGAGTAGGAATTAAAGGCCAAGAAGAAAAAATAAAAACATTGAGATTTGCCGATGACAGTGTAATTCTGACAGATACAGCAAAGGACTTGCAAGAGCAGCTGAACCGAATAGACCGTGCCTTGAAAGGAGGATATAAGATGAAAATGAACAAAAGAAAAACTAGGATAATGGAATGTAGTCTAATTAGATAAAGTAATGCTGAGGGAATCAGATTAGGAAATGACACACTTAAAGTAGTAGATGAGCCTTGTTATTGGGGAAGCAAAATAGCTGATAATGGGCGAAATAGGAAGGATACAAAATGCAAACGGGCAATGGCAAGAAAAGCGTTTCTGAAGAAGAGAAATTTGTTAACATCGAGTATAGATTTAAGAGTGAGAAAATTCTTTCTGATAATATTTGTATGGAGTGTAGTGAAGTGAAACATGGACGATAAACAGTTTAGACAAGAAGAGAATAGAAGTTTTGAAATGTGTTGCTACAGATGAATGCTGAACATTAGTTGGGTAGATCACGTAACTAATGAGCAGGTACTGAATAGAATTGGGTAGAAGAGAAATTTGTGGTACAACCTGACTAGAAGAAGGGATCGGTTTGTAGAACACATTCTGAGGTATTAAAAGGTCACCAATTTAGTACTGAAGGGAAGAGTGGACAGTAAAAATCGTAGAGGGAGACCAAGAGTTGAATACAACAAGCAGATTCAGATGGATGTGGGTTACAGTAGTTACTTGGAGATGAGGAGGCTTGCACAGGATAGCGCAGGATGGAGAGCTGCATCAAATCAATCTTCGGACAGAAGACTGCAACAACAACAACAACAACAACATTATCGATTACTATTGTATCCCACTCTCACGCACTGATCAAGTAAAAAAATGATTGTCTATATAGTTCCGTATGTGGTGTCACCGCCAGACACCACACTTACTAGGTGGTAGCCTTTAAATCGGCCGCGGTCCATTAGTATACGTCGGACCCGCGTGTCGCCACTGTCAGTGATAGCAGACCGAGCGCCACCACACGGCAGGTCTAGAGAGACGTACTAGCACTCGCCCCAGTTGTACAGCCGACGTTCATGGCAATGGTTCACTGACAAATACGCTCTCATTTGCCGAGACGATAGTTAGCATAGCCTTCAGCTACATTTGCTACGACCTAGCAAGGCGCCATAGCAGTTGATAATTAATATTATGAAGCATGTACCGTAACGAGAGATGTTCTACAATTGTGGATTAAAGTTAAGTATTATATCAAATACGTACTTTATTTGCAATTCTCAAGATATTGTCCTGTTCCAGACCTCACGCCAGTCAACGTGTAATTAAACGCGTGCATTTCGGCCTCCTCTAGAAAAACAATGTTGGCTTTTCTGCCAACACTAAACCGTACATACCATAATCCACCATTACGCTTCTGGGAGAGATACGTCACCCTTTATAGAGATTTTTTTTCCATTTACGTTCTAAATTGGAGTGTGCTAACCTGTACAATCCTAGCAGGAAACAAATGATTCCTTTGCTTCGCAGATCACCCATGTAACACGAACAGATGTGGACTCAGATAATTGATAGACATCGACTAGGTGGTGCTGAGCTGTTGAACCGACGTTACTGTTCCCCAGTACGAATCATCTAACCACAAACGGGTTATGCATGTTAATGTCAAGATATCAGCTGACAATGGCCTCGAGTTGGAGTGGAAATTGAAAATGTATGGTGAGGTACGAAAGAGGGGCTCGTTCAAACGGAGTAGGAGAACCTGTGCGACAAACTGTCATACGAGTATATCGTGGTACAGTTGACGGCTAATTATGGTAAAATCTGTCGCGACATTCCTGTCTTCGACAGCAGCAATGTTAGTGCTTCAATACTCATTGTGTTTGGTTTTAATACGATAAAATTAACAGGTCGAGGGCCATTGGAGAGCTTATTTCTAAAGCGTCCAAGTACCATAACCATATCTGGATGCAGGAACGGGTAAGTGCTATAGTGGAGCGAGAGTAGATATGTGGTATTGTCTTGATTATGGTTGTGGCGTCGTTGAGATTGACTTGTGGTGCTTGTGATTTCGGTCACTCAGTCATTCTGAGGTCAACGGAAGTTCAATACAAGATGGTGTACTTACTCCAAAAGGTTTTGGATGCAATAAATGTGGAATTCAAAGCATATACAAAAAAATTATTTGCGACATACTGTCCGTAGTTTCTAACCGTCCGTCAGTGCCCTTTAGTAAAGTGACGCTGTGTGTGGTACGCCCTCGCCCGTTAACAAATGTTCCATTAAACTACAGTCTTCTGTGCCATATAAATATATATAGACTCCTCATTTTGAAATGTAATTTCGTTACGATGAAATACCCAGCTGTCCTGTGAAGCAATGGATTCAGATGTCTGTAACATAGTTTTCAAACGTCTGTCCGGGACATTTAAGTACAGTGATGCGGACTGTAGTATTCCATCCGACCATCAACAAATGTTCCATTAAAACTACAGGCTTCTACACCATATACACTCCATGCTGATTTTTAAAATGTACTCCCGTATCGCTAGCATTTAGATAGGATCAAACTCAAGTAGTCGAATTCCATATTTATAAATTAGAGCTTAAGAGCGGAAATCTTTTTAGCGGGATAATATCCTGCCTGCGTTAGGTGGTTGTACAATTCCATTCTGTGAAAAAGAATCTCGCTTTTTATCCGGATCCAGAAGCTAGCGCTGATCTATAGAAGGCCATTGTAATAGTAGAAACTGATGGTCCATTTCAGCCTCAACAAGTTGTGCTATAGACAGACTTCCAATATTTCCACTGCATCCATATTAATTTCTGCGTATATGCGTCCTGCTCCTGACTGTGGGAAATGATAAAAAATTGTTCAAATGTGTGTGAAATCTTATGGGACTTAACTGCTAAGGTCATCAGTCCATAAGCTTACACACTACTTAACTTAAATTATCCTAAGGAAAAACACAGACAGCCATGCCCGAGGGAGGATCGTTCACTGTGGCGTGGCATATTTGTTTTAGACTTAGGATGTTTGGAGGGGATGGAGTTGACTAGAAGCAGGTGGGAATACCTGTTGTCGGGCTGGTAGCTAACGTGGACGTAACTAAATCTATGACACATTAAAATGAGTAAAAATTCCGTACACGGTATCGGAAGCATTAACTGCAGTAAACTGCCTAGCAGTAAGCATATGGAGCGAGCTGAAGTAGAATGTGTATATAAGACTCAGAATCATTTGCTGTAATCTTAAGGGAAGTAACCGAAGCACTAAGAACTGACAGGTCGACTTGCATGTGGCAGGCGAGCAACTGTAAATCCCCTCTGCATGTCAGCTAACTAACAATAAATCTCGCATAGACTTGTAAATACCGGTGGGTTGGTTTCGAATAACAAAAAAATAGTACCACTTTTAGTACGAACAATGTCCATTGGTCTAATTGGAAAAAGATTTCATGTTCAGCCCATTTCCGAATAACGGGTGGGGGGTTGGTGAACAACACTGTGATTAATCCCAAAGTCTTTTCCCTGCAGTTACAGTAATTCTGAATTGTGCTTGATCGTGTGAACCAGCTGCATCAGTAGAAATGATTCAGTTAATACAATGTGCTGGAAGCATAGCGACGCTGTTAAAATGGAATTATCTCGGTGTATCCCAACTGAAAAAAAGACTTATTTCTCGCGAAACGCTGTGGATTCAAATAAGACTTTGACACCCTTTGCTATTGTTTTTATAGCGTAGTGATCATAGTAATATAACAAAGGCGATTAGGACACTTAGAGGGACATATTGGTAGACAATCATTTGATATTGATGAACTGCGCGGATTACCCCTTTAAATTCTTTTGATGAGGCATCATATAGCAAAGGGGCAGCAGTAAGGCTCCCTTGGTCATTAAAAAAATCTATATCTGGCGAAGTTACCGTAGGGCGGATTAAGGAATATATAGAGGCACACAGACAATGTGAGTGGAACAGACACAAAACAATCGATAACAGTGCTTCGACATAACCTACGCCTTGGGCTGTAAAGTGATTTGTGAAATATGTGTTTAGATGTCGGCTCTTGCGTATAGCAGGGTGGTGACAGCGGTAGGCTATAATGATTTGCAGATGATTAAGGACAGGTGGGCGTTGGAGCTGAATGCAGATAAATGTAAGTATTGTATGTAAAATAATTTAAGTGACCTGCTACTGTCCTATTATGCCATTGACTACAAATCACTGGAAACACTACCGATAGTAAAATATCCGGAGGTATGAATCCCCAAGTTGGTGAATTTTCCCCTGCGTGTTAGTGTGGTATTTTTCTCGTTGTAATAGTTCTCTACATATCCGGTGACGGTTGAGGGTTGGACATACTTACGACTAATGTAATAGTGCTGTCACAACGTGATGGGATTTCGAGACAATTAACAGAGGTCTGTGACTTGGCTGGGATAGCTAGAGCCAACCTCACTCTTGAAAAGCATGTGGATGCAAAAGGCTTACTTCGGAGACTGGAAGATTCAAGAGAATGTAGGAGGGCAAACGCTACTCTGGAAAAAGGGAGGAGCGAGGTGATCATTTTACAGCTTCTTCTAAATACTGTGAGGATACATATTGCTCCCTCCCACATATGTTTCATGAAGTGACTGCAGTGAGAAAATAAGGGAGGTTTTTACCGAGAGACATTCAGCAGCAGAAGTTCTGTCTTTTTCTTTTCTTTCTATAAATAGGATAGGACAAAAAAAAAAAGAAAGACGATATTACTGCTCCGTTGGACATCTATATATCCATGGTTGAAGTTTTTAACTTGAGGCACTTTAAAAGACACGAGTATGAGGGGAAAAGCGGTGTTATTCACGAAGGATTAGCTCTTGTTATTAGAGCTGGTCGGTGGTTCCCACCTCCAATTAAAATTACACTATCAAAGTATGGAATAACACGGTTAAATAATTATGTAATAAATGACGATGAACAAATAGCCTGACACAGTCTGTAACATCAAGCTAAATAGACGAAGGTTCTTCTCGATGACCTGTGGAAGAAAATGTTGAACATTACCAACACAGAGTTTACTTATAATTTAACATTTTGTTCCGAGTGCTCAGTTATGGAAGATAATAGCGTTACTTCGTCAGTTATTATCAATCGTCTGATCACTGCGCTGTACAGTAAATAGTGTTAAGAGTCTTCGTGAGTGCGTGAGATGACTGGGTGGTAGTGTACATTCTTCTGTGAGTTTTGTCAACCATTAAATTGATAGACTGATATCTTTGTAGGCAGACTAAATATAAAAATCCAACGGATCAGATTATGGGACTACTATGCAGCCCAAAAATTCTGACTAACGGAAAGGCCTTTTTTTTCCAGGAGCTATTTTCGAATAGTTCTAACTGCAGATGAAAAACAGACATGCTTCTCGACTAATAGAAGTGACAAATTGTGTATTTTATCGCTCCGATAGCGAAACTTAAAATGAGGGCAGTGCCATCTGCCGGAATTGGAATGTTGAAACATTCATCGATTATTATTCGGCCGGAAAGACGGGAAAAAATTATACTAGAATGGCCAGACAATAAATGAACGTGAGTTTTAATGAAACTAATGACGTCACGTACCTCTGGAAACGTGTGCAAGCTCTCAGGATAGGACGCAGCTAGCCCATTCAGTCTGCTCGAATACGTAGGGGAAAGGAAGGAAGTAGTTAAAGCGAAGTAGTAAAATGCGATCTGTGATTGATGGTTAGATGCGGTCGGTGGTCACAGAAACATAAGACTCCACTGGGCCATTGCAGACTTCGCGAGTAGAATGTATAGCTCCCTCTGCAGAAGTGTTACAGCAGTTCTTTTTTACAAATCTGGTATAATCATATATTGTTATGGGAGCTGATAGTTACGTCATACTTTAAAAGCGCGGAGAGATAAATTTACTTTGAGCGAAACATACGCCTGCTGCATTTTTCACGTTATTGTGTGTCTTCCTGAAGAAAGTGGCTATTTGCGGTGGAAATCGAAAAAAAATTTTAATAACTGTAAATAGTGTCATTGTTGATAGGCTCGTAGAGTATTCACAATGGTGTTAGTTGCTACACATACAAAGTTCCGTATTTAAGTCGATCTTGCTGAATAGTTAGGTGTTTTTGGGACGTTGAGGGATAATCGATAAAATTCTAACGACTCGCCTAAAAACAGTAAACCGTGTCATGTGTTGGCGGTGTTATTCAAAATTTAAAGCCGTATATTTTTACATGTGTTTTCAAAAAATCGATAAAATAGCAGCAAAACCCATATTTATGATTGTTGTCTCAAAAAATCGGTAAAATTAGTCACGAAACATATATTTATGTGTATCTTCTTAAAAAAAGGGGAGAGGGAGGGGGGGAATTTCAGTTAAACCCATATTTACATATATCTTGTAGAAAAGTGCAGAGGAATAAGAAAACAGCAATGAAAAACTGCATCTTCCTCAAAAATACCCACGAAACCATAAATAACGTCGTGTATCGCAGAAAACAGTGTGGGAGCTGAACAAACGTGAAAACAAAGCCAGTATATCTGCGTGCTTTGCTATGGTGGAAATCTGCAACATCATCTGAATTTACTGCTACTGCCGCTGCTGCTCCAGTGAGATTCACATTAAGAATGACAATCTCGGGGATGCTAAGGATCAGTGCGGGCAGTGGTGATGTGGAGGGGGATGACCAATTATAGCACAGTGGGACGGTGACAGGTGTCATTTTTGGGTCATAAACTACCATCACATAAAAATGACAGTTATCACCTAGATAAAATCATTCAACACTTGGGTAAACCTGAAGCCACTAGGTGGTCATCTCGTCCATATATTATGGTAATGATCATGACAGCTATTGACCATTACACGTGATACAAATAAATAATACATGCACCCAAGTGAACAGATCCTTTATAAAAGGGTCATTAAATTAGGTTATCGCAAACGACCGGTTTGTTCACTTAAGGAGAACAGTGGAGTCTTTGTTCTGAAACTGGTACACATCCGTTATTCATAAGATGTCACTGCTTGAGAACATATGGTGGGTTTTGGAAGTTAAGGAAAGAAATTGATGTATAGCTTAGAGCTTATGATCTGCAATCACCGATTTTTAGTTGTTATTGTTTGGGTTTAGGTTGTTCAACACTGTAGTGGTCAGCGGCCAAGCACTCTTTCACATATTTCCTGACGAAATACTGGATACAGAACTACTGCATCCGTGTCAAGCATTGCCGTCCGGGCGTCTGTTGACTACTGTTTATACAGTGATGCTTTGACTATCGACAGGACGTTTACGTTTGTTATCGATGGCCATGAGGCTCATTCGTTAATTGCTAAGGGGAGAGGAAATTTAACTCTGGAGAGTTAATTCTAGGCTTCATATCGTAAGTACAGTGCCCGTCTGCAAAGATATTGATCACTCAGCTAATATTCTCAAAAGCCATTCGCTTGATTAGTTAACAACTCTCTTCTCCCTAGCCCTCCACACACCGAGGTGGTTTTGTGCACCGTGCTAACTACACCTATCCAGAAATTATAGTAAGCTTTTGTTGCAATACTATGTCTTTCTCTAGTTCCTCTTTTTCTACTTCTTTTTCCTCTTCCTGGGCTTAATCCGTGTTTCAAAGGGGTTGGTCTGTTATTACGGATTTGGTAGTGTTGATGGTAGTGGGTGGCCAGACGCCTTTCCCCTTGGCACCACATAACCCCACGACGGAAATTGTGTACCCTAACTGTCTGCGTCGAGTATTTTCTCACGTGCAAGTGTGAGAACGTTTTCGAAATGATTTAGGATCGTGTCGTTGCTCGCTGAGGGTACCAGCCAGGTTTTCACCTAGTCGGATGTGGGAAACCGCCTAAAACCACATTCAGGCTGGCCCACGCACTGACCCTCTTTGTTAACCCGCTGGGCAGATTCTGTCTGAGGCTGGCAAGCCTCGCCCGTTTCCCAGAAGCGGACGATTTAACGTACTCAGCTGTTAGGTCGTGTAACACTGTGTCTTCCTAATGACATACAAATTGTGAAGATATTCGCTATCAGTCTATTATATTTGTGTGAGTCAATACAAAATTATTTTTTGAGAAGCATCGCGAAGGAATTTTCATTTTTACTTGACTTTCATAGCAATTTGCGTGTCTTCCATGTGACTTTGGCGTGCATATTTACAGGACAGAGGGGTGTCTGCAATACTGGGACGTAAGAGTGGTATGAGGTTGGACTCTTATGCTTATTATGTGAGGGGCGTTCAATAAGAAATGCATCACAGTTTTGTTTCTTGGCGAACTTCAGTTGAAAAAAAAGTGAAATTTGTCGTACGATATTTCGGAATGGTCTCTCTTCGGCCTCTATAGTTTCATGAAATTGCAATAGGTGGCTGCGCTATATATAACCTTGAAAATGGCGTCTGTAGCGGATGTGCGGTCCAAGCAGAAAGCTGTTATTGAGTTTCTTTTGGTGGAAAATCAGAGCATTGCATTTATTCATACTCGTAGCTGCTTGCAAAACATCTACGGATACCAGCAGTGAACAAAAACACAGTGAGTCATTATTGCAACAAGATCGCGCGAACTTCTATGACCTCCCGCGTGTCGGGCGGCTGCACACAATTGTGATTCCTGCAATGTTGGAGCATGCGGATACTTCCATTCCAAGTGAATGACGGATCCCAATCACACCTTCGCTGCACGATGGGACGTCTTTGTTGGTACTGCTGACACGCTCACCTACCGGTTGGGGTACTCAAATGTGTGTGACCGATGGGTTCCTCGCCACCCAACGGAAGAACATAAAGAGCATCGAAGGACCGTCTGTGCGGAACTGCCTGCGCGTTACGAGGCTGATCGTTACAATATTTTGTCGAACATCGTCAAAGGCGATGAAGCATGAGTGCATCACTTCGAACCAGAAACAAAACGCCAGTCCGTGGAGTGGTGCCACACCATCTCTTCTGCGAAGACAAAGTTCAAAGCCGGACCTTCAGCCGGTAAAGTCATGTCGACGATCTTCTGTTTTATGTCCTCCCTCATGGTGTAACGATCAAGTCTGAAGTGTATTTTGTTACCCCCCAGGAAACTGAAGAAATGACTTCAGCGTGTTCGTCGCCACAAAAACGAACTTCTCCTTCTCTACGCACACAAGACGAGCTCACAATACTTCATTTGACTGTTCTTCCTCATCCACCATACATCCCAGATCTCGCACCTCCTTCTTTCTATGAGTTTGGCCCAATGAAGGATGCACTCCGCGGGAGGCAGTACATGGATGATGGGTTCGAATGGCTCTGAGCACTATGGGACTGAACATCTATGGTCATCAGTCCCCTAGAACTTAGAACTACTCAAACCTAACTAACCTAAGGACATCACACAACACCCAGTCATCACGAGGCAGAGAAAATCCCTGACCCCGCCGGGAATCGAACCCGGGTGTGGGAAGCGAGAACCCTACCGCACGACCACGAGCTGCGGACATGGATGATGGGGAGGTTATTAATGTAGGAAGACGTTGGTTCCGACGTCGACCAGTAAAGTGGTACCTTGCGTGAATACATACCCTCCCTGTGCGGTGGAGTAAGACGGTAATGTTGAAAAATAATGGCTCTGAGCACTATGGGACTTAACCTCTGAGATCATCAGTCCCCTAGAACTTAGATCTACTTAAACGTAACTAACCTAAGGACATCACACACATCCATGCCCGAGGCAGGATTCGAACCTGCGAGCGTAGCGGTCGCGCGGTTCCAGACTGTAGCGCCTAGAACCGCTCGGCCACACCGGCCGGCGAAAAATAATGTTTTGTTGCCAAAAGTGTGGAGGATAATACGGTGTATTAAAATCCTGAATAAAACCAATCGGCTTTCAGAAAAAGAAAATATATTGCACAATTAATTTAGCGCCGCTCGCATGTTTTGGAGTAGGTTGCTTAGTGATATGAAGTGAAAGGAATACAAGATATTAATAATTAGGAAAAATTCATACTTGGATTTATTGTTAAAATTATGGAACTTGAGTGCAGAGGTTATCACATACGTGGAAACTCAGGCAACCTCTTCTGGGATAATGCTAGAGGCTTTACGATTTTCAGAAGATCGTGTGAGTTCAGTCTTATGCCACATTTGCAGTTAGAAGTATGACGTTGTTACGAAGGTGTTGAGTGTTCTTACAGGAACGTCGTTTCTAGAAATACTGTTCCGCGTGTTTAAATAATCAGTGTTCTGGACAGTCTGAAAAACGATTCTGCTGCATTCTTCGCATGATGGCGAGAGGAATAGGTAAGCAATGGATAAGTAACGCCTATGAGGTACACACCACCTTTCTCTCTTTCGTGTGGGGACTACGCTGCCAGGTGCAGCTCGTTTCAGTGGACGCCATTTAGGCGACTTGCGTGACGTTGATAATGACGCGCTGTTGAAGATAACACAACACTCATTTGCCAAGAGGAGAAAAATCTGCATCACAGCTGGGGATCGAACCCAGGCTCCCCTGTGTGGCATCCAGCCACGCTGACTTCGCAGCTACCAATGCAGTCAAGTGTATTGGTTAGTGTTCCTGTAGATGTAGCGTACTTTCACTTTTTAACTGAAACATAACTTGTCTCTTCATGCTAACCAGGAAAATTCCATTTGCATTCTACACAAGCGTACATCTGACCAGCTGAATGTGGTGCACAAAGCACACCTGACCGATTTTGAATAACGCTAGTAGCGAAACTTGCTGGCAGATTAAAACTGTAGTCGGACCGAGACTCGAAATCGGGACCTTTGTGTTTTGCGAGTAAGTGCTCTACACAACTGAGCTACCAAAGCACGACACACGACGCGTCATCACAGCTTTACTTCCTCCAATTCCTCGTCTCTGATGTTCCACATATCACAGAAGTTCTCCTGCGAAACTTGCTGGACTAGGCACTCTTGGACGAAAGGATACTGCGGAGATACGGCCAAACCACAGCCCAGCGATACTTCTAGAATGAAAATTTTAAACTGCAGCAGAAATTTCATATCAGCGCACACTAAGCTGCACAGTGAAAATTTCAATTTGGAATCACTATAGTTGGAGTCACGAACGAAGGCCGTGGTGTTTAGGCCTGTTCTGCGCATCTACGTGACTCATTCTCCGACAGCCAATGAGCGTTCAATAGTTGTCTCAGCGCTCTACTGCGAACGCTGCAGCCAATGCGAGCATTAAATGTGATAGTAGAGGGTTATTTAGTGAATTTCTATTCCGTTTGTTGCCGAGTTCTCATAACTGATGGTGGTGGTAGGTGAGAAATTCTGCATAAGAAAGCGAGAGACATAATTTGCTGGATATACTCTTTCTTCAAGCCTAAAGCATGCGCCTGCGCGTACCGCAACCGCCGACTGGAATCTGCAACAATCCATCCCTGTCCGTGCCTTGACATGCGAGAACCGCCACAGTTCGTGGATTAGACTTTAGTGGTGTATGCCCCATAGCAAATGTCAAGAAATGTACAGGCGAAATCGGCGCAGAACCAATGAGCCCTCTGTTGTAGATTCTCCACTGAGTTTCATGTCCGAGAAGCTTACCCATCACCTTAATGATACTTCAAATTGACAGGTGCTCTGGGGCCTTACAAGTAAGAATAGCTGTCTTTAACACTTCTGCAATTCTCCAGAACTGCCAGATTGCAAGCGACATATATCGTTGACGTAAATGATAGCAGCGATCTGGAGCCAACTAGTCCAGCTGGCGAAGGATTCTTCTTGGGTGTGCACCGCCTGGTGTCTGCTCACACTAAAAGCTAACATTGTAAATGAGGAACGCAGCAAACATTGTGACTGTCAGTGGTTCCAGAAAAAATATTCATGATCATTTCGCAATTGAAATTGTAACAATAAATTGACTGCATATTTCAGCGAACTATGGATGGCGATTGTCGTTCATAACTGTTCAAACAGTAGAGCACTTTATCGCTGATCCAGGGCTTGACGAAACCATTGACTGTTTTTCACTGATATCATTTGTTTGGACAAATGAAATAAATAATAAGTACGGACTTAGCGAAAGGCATTATACTTAGAACATCTAAGTTGTTCATAATTTTAAGACCTTATTTCAACGTGATCAGAGATACTGAATGAGATAAGTTTCGCAGAGAAATACTGAAAACTGTTCGTGCACATGCAGTTCTTTTAAGAATTTCATGTGGCGCTATTAAGTGACTTTATGCCTTACGGCTCTGAACTGTGTACTTGTCTGCACCGCGCTTGACTTAACCCACGTGTACTATGTGTGGTGCTACCTCATAATGTGACTATGCTCACGGTGAGTAGCTGAAGAACGGTGAAAGTATGTGGGACACTGGAAAGCACTCAACGGACACATTTTATTATACTGCTTCCAATCTATACTACTGGCCATTAAAATTGCTACGCCACGAAGATGACGTGCTACAGACGCGAAATTTAACCGACAGGAAGAAGATGCTGTGATATGCAAGTGATTAACTTTTCACAGCATTCACACAAGGTTGGCGCCGGTGGCGACACCTACAAAGTGCTGACATGAGGAAAGTTTCCAACCGATTTCTCATACACAAACAGCAGTTGATCGGCGCTGCCTGGTGACACGTTGTTGTGATGCCTCGTGTGTAAGGAGGAGAAATGCGCGCCATCACGTTTCCGACTATGATAAAGGTCGGATTGTAGTCTATCGCGATTGCGGTTTATCGTATCGTGACATTGCTGCTCGCGTTGGTCGATGTCCAATGACTGCTAGCAGAATATGGAATCGCTGGGCTCAGGAGGGTAATACGGAACGCCGTGCTGGATCCCAACGGGCTCGTATCACTAGAAGTCGACATGACAGGCATCTTATCCGCATGGCTGTAACGGATCGTGCAGCCACGTCTCGATCCCTGAGTCAACAGATGGGGACCTTTGCAAGATAACAACCATCTGCACGAACAGTTCGACGACGTTTGCAGCAGCATGGACTATCAGCAAGGAGACCATGGCTGCGGTTAGCCTTGACGCTGCATCACAGGCAGGAGTGCCTGCGATGGTGCACTCATCGACGAACCTGGGTGCACGAATGGCAATACGTCATTTTTTTCGGATGAATCCAGGTTCTGTTTACAGCATCATGATGGTCGCATCCGTGTTTGGCGACATTGCGGTCAACGAACATTGGAAGCGTGTATTCGTCATCGCCATACTGGCGTATCACACGACGTGATGGTATGGGGTGCCATTGGTTACACGTCTCGGTCACCTCTTGTCCGCATTGACGGCACTTTGAACAGTGGACGTTTCATTTCAGATGTTTTACGACCCATGGCTCTACCCTTCATTCGATCCCTGCGAAACCCTACATTTCAGCAGGATAATGCACGGCCGCATGTTGCAGGTCCTGTACGGGCCTTTCTGGATACAGAAAATGTTCGACTGCTACCCTGGCCAGCACATTCTCCAGATCTCTCACCAACTGAAAACGTCTGGTCAATGGTGGCCGAGCAACTGGCTCGTCACAGTACGCCAGTCACTACTCTTGATGAACTGTGGTATCATGTTGAAGCTGCATGGGCAGCTGTACCTGTACACGCCATCCAAGCTCTGTTTGACTCAATGCCCAGGCGTATCAAGGCTTTTATTACGGCCAGAGGTGGTTGTTCTGGGTACTGATTTCTCAGGATCTATGCACCCAAATTGGGTGAAAATGTAATCACATGTCAGTTCTAGTATAATATATTTGTCCAATGAATACCCGTCTTGGTGTAGCAATTTTAATGGGCAGTAGTGTAAAAATGAGACCCACTTAGTTACGACAAGGGCTACAATATGTCAAGAAAAATTGCTTTCACGAAACAACTAATAATAAACCTTTGCTACAGAAGAATACTGAAGATTAGATGGGTAGATCACATAACTAATGAGGAGGTATTGAATAGAATTGGACAGAAGAGGAGAATTGGGGAGAAGAGGAGTTTGTGGCACAACTTGACTAGAAGAAGGGATCGGTTGGTAGGGCATATTCTGAGGCATCAAGGGATCACCAATTTAGCATTGGAGGGCAGCGTGGAGGGGAAAAATCGTAGAGGGAGACCAAGAGATGAATACACTAAACAGATTCAGAAGGATGTAGGTTGCAGTAGGTACTGGGAGATGAAGAAGCTTGCACAGGACAGAGTATCATGGAGAGCTGAATCAAACCAGTCTCTGGACTGAAGACCACAACAACAATAATAAACCTTATAACAACAGGATCTGTCCCCAGCTCAGATCGATAACTCAGACCCCAAGCTACATCTCCTATAAATATGAAAAGAACAAATACTAGCTAAATAAATATAACATTTGCAAAAGTGGATGGAAGGGCCGATGTTGGTTTCAAAAAATGGCTCTGACCACTATGGGACTTAACTACTGAGGTCATCAGTCCCCTAGAACTTAGAACTACTTAAACCTAACTAAGGACATCACACACATCCATGCCCGAGGCAGGATTCGAACCTGCGACTGTAGCGGTGGCGCGGTTCCAGACTGTAGCGCCTAGAGCCGCTCGGCCAGATGTTGGTTTGACATTAATCATGCGACGATAACAGAAGAGTCCTTAAGCACAGGAAATAAAGGTCCACGTGTATTTCGCCAACTCTTATATAGCCCTGATCATTTCCAAGATAACATACATGTAATCTACTGTGTTCCAAATTAAAACTTTTAAAAACGCGACTAAATATAAATTTGAGTTCGATGAGCTTTATTGTAGACAAGAACAAAGCCAAGATACTTTAGCTCTTTGCATTATATTTCTCACTACATTTCACTGTGACTCCAGATGCTAGCAGGTGTAGCGCTCTATCACCAAAGAATTCAGGGTAGTAGTGGGTCAACAATATAGACGTCACAATCTTAAAGATGTAGAAATTATATGATGGAAGAATGTGACGGATGATAAAAGGAGGGAAGATAAAATAGAATACTATAATACGACTAATACTCTAATAATACAGATATCGATTTGTACAGCGCGCAAGGTTCTTTTAAAATAATGTACTAACTAACGTCAAATCTCTGATTAAACCGTTTGCTTGTCTACCATATCATGGTGTCCTATATTATGATCTACGTTTTGGACATTCATGTCCTATATGAGAATGCAGGCTTTCTCGGCGAATCTCGATGATAAAATCTTCTCGGGTTGACAGCCGAGTTAATGCGTTGTTGTCCAGCAACGTTTCAACAAGTTTCTTACTTGCTATCTTACTTGTCATCTTCGCCTGAAGATGGCAATTAAGAAACTTTCTAAAGCGTTGCTGGAGAACAACGCATTAACTCAGCTGTCAACCAGAGATGATCCATAAGCTCTACAGACATGATTTCATTAAAGTTGACCTCATCCCGGACTAAACTAGTATATTACAACACCATCTGAATAAAGAAATGTAATAAACATTCAGTTACACTCAGATCGTTTGCAATAAATGTAAATAAATGTTGGCTCATAAATAAATAAGCCAGCATTCTTTCGCAAGTTTGTTCATCATAAATGACAACAGATTGTTCTTAAGTATTCTTTAAACAGTTATTTGTGCCTTCTTGACAGAAGTGTCTTTTGGTTCTCTTTTCAATGGTGGTGTCCGCTAACACTTGTGACAGACCACTTATAAATTAGCACATTTTTTAATACCACTTGCAGTCAACATTTGAATAAAGTTACTGGCAAAATAGTAAAGTGTTCATTAAATAAATACACAAGTACTACAAAACGTGACGTTTTAATGCTGTGCTCTGTGTAAATGTGAAGAACACAGTGTTGTGACAAACATTTGCATAATGGATAAAGATACAAAAGAAATTGTGAATCAATAAATAAAATAGATACAGAAACGTAGCTATCAGAGATTGTAGCTTTGGTTCAATGCTGTCATCTCAGATATGGTTTGTTGAAATTGCATGAAGTGATTAAAAGTTGTTAATTCGGAGGTCCATGGTGCAAATATTTATTCACTGTGAAATATTAACTTCTGTAGTTTTTGAAATACTGTTGACTGAAATATTGTAGTGTCACTGGATGTCCCTCATTTTTCTGAGATCGACAATGTATTCATATTTGCATTAATAATATTTGATGTGGGTTGTTGTCGAATGTCAGAGAGCTGTAACTTAGCTATCTATAAGATTGTCCGATACTCCGCCGTTTCTTGGAGCACCTCCTGCACGAAGGCCACACATGTAACGGCCGTCAAAATTCCCAGTTTAGGGAACATCCCCATTTCTGGCTACGCTGCTAGTGTTTGTTCCTGGACTCGCTCATACTGTTCGCCTAGCCGGAAGCCGGATCTGCCAGGGGTGCCCTGAGATGTGGGCCCGCTAGCATTCAGCCTTACAAAAATTCATCTTACCTCGTGCCAATATTGGGCGGCCGATTAGCTCGCCTAAATATGCGTAACGTTACAAACCTAATACTTTGTGTATTGAAGTGTCTTGTACTAGTTAAGTATTGCCACGCTGCCCAGCTACTGATTCTGTTGGTTCATTGCTTGATGACTTTCAATCACTGCTTTATTGGACTCTGCTTCCTTCTCTCATATTTATCTTCTGAAAAATTTACTGCCTGCTTCTGATCAATTTCCAATGAGGCTAGCAATTATCAAGGATGAAACCTTCAATAAAAGTAGCTGAACATTCCAATGTAAAATACAGGGTGAATCAAAAGTTACAGTGGCCTTGAAATTGTGAACAATTTTATTTTATTTATTGTTTCCCCTTACTTTTGTTTCAGATTTTGACAGAGGAAGGGCAAGAGACTGAGCATGCTTTGTCTTTAGCTTGTAAACTATCAAGGGAAACGAATGATAAAAAATGTTATTCACAGTTAAATCCCCTTCCTGACTTTGGTTCACGCTTTATTTCCCTTATAACTCTCCTAATGATTCGTAAAATGAAAGTTCCAGGGTGTAAATTCCCATCAGTGTTGTACAGTTAACAATTTATTCTTGAAGGAGACACACAGTGGAAGATCTGGCAAATATGATGAAAAGGTTTGACACTTTAAGTATATTCATTACCCACACCTTGATAGACAGAGGGAAAAGATTTTCTTTTGGCAGCAATGCAAATAATAAATACTTTGGCACTTGTAACATACAACCAGCATATATTACTTTTTCAGATGACGTCAGTAAACATGGACACCGGCACAGTGACAGAAATCACTAGGAAGCTCCTACTGGGGAGCAAACCGTTCCACGTCGTATGCAAGCTGTTTGGCCTGATGCCGTTTACTGTCGATGTGAGGACGGCGTCATTCAGAAGATGCAGATCGGATTTGGTGACGCTTATCCTCGCCTGCTCAGCACAACTGGTGTCTGCATTAACTTATTCAATCTTATCTTATTGTTCGGTAAAGATATTTTCTGTGATAGACTGTATTACTCTTATAGGAAATATATGTTACGTAGTTCTGAATTTAGTTCCTGTAATCTCTGATGCTTGTTTCAACCAAAAAAAGTATGAATATATGCTTGAGCTAATTACGGCTTGTGACAGAATTCTGTCTGTCCACATCAAGAAAGAGACTAGGAGAGAGGGAATGTTCATAAAGCTGCAGCTGCTTTTATTGTTTGTTGTTTGTGGTATATTGATTGCTGCTGGAATCACTGCCAAGACTGATCAGAGCTTAGTGGTAACAGGAATTTATTGTGTGTACAATTATGGAACAGGTATACTAACAGTTTTACGATTTTTGAATTTGCAGCTTGTGATAAGGCAGAGAACCTCACACTTGTATATTTGCATACTTGAAATGCGTGATAACTTAGGCGCGACATGCCATAGGCAAGTGAACCCCACAGGGTGGGCTGCGCCAGTGAAAGACCTAGATGTCAGCCATGGGTGTGTCTATTGCATGTCGGAACATGTGCGATCACTCAGGAGAGTGTATATGGGGCTGTGTGAACTGTCAACGGTGGTATCCTCCGCTCACGCAAGTTTCTTAATATTATATTTCGTAGCCATTTCGGCAATGAGTGTCATAATGTTGTATTTCAGTTTTACAAAAGTGTTATTCCTAGATATGGACCTGAATGGCATGAAATGGCAGTATCATCTGGGAATATTCTTCCAAACAAGCTTCCTGTTGTTACTGGTGGTCCCCGCCCACTGTGTGGAGGTAGAGGCGGGGCGCACACAAAGGCTGTGCTGGGAGCTGCTGATGGAAGGGAGGCGCATCGGCGGCGCCGCCCACCGCGAGCTGCGGCTGCTGGCGCTTCAGACGACCTCGGAGCGTCCAGAGGCCAATCTGGCAGGCGTGCTGACGCTGAAAATGAGCCTCGTCGCGACATTCATCTCCATCCTCACCACCTACACCGCCCTGATGATCACCTTCTGGCCATCAGGTAACTTAACACAAACATTCTTGAGCCTTATCAACTTCAATCCCCACCAACAGTGATGCCAGGCTTTTTTATTTCTTCTTCTTTGGTACACCTGTTATGAGTCAGTCTTCTTCTTATTCTTCTTTCGCTCTTCCCTTTAATGGCTCTTTGTTATGTGAAATTTCTTCGCAGTACACGTCCCATCAAAATGTATTCCTCATTCTTACCAATCACACTAGTGTCTTTTCCTTTCCTGTTCTTAGAAACATCTTCATTCGTCATTCTGTCAGTCAATTCAACATTTAGCATTTTTCTCCAGAACGACATTTCACAGGTATCCAAGTGTTTTCCCTCTTTCTTTTTCACTGTCCATGATCCGCTGTCATACAACACTACACTCTATAAATACCACTTGCCGAAATTTTTATCACAGTTCTTTTTTGATGTCAACATAACTTTCACTTTTCCAAAAGTTCTTTAACTCACAAATATTTTATTTCCTATTTCCTCCAAACAGGAGGAAGGAAGGAAGAATGCGTTTAATGTCCCTTTGACGTCGAGGCCGTTAGAGACGGAGCACAAGTTCGGATTATGTCAAGGATGGGGAAGGAAATCGTCCAAGCCTGTTGAAATGAACGATCCCAGTATTTGCCTGTAGCGATTTAGGGAAGTCACGGAAAACTTAAATCTGGATCTCCGGACGCGGATTTGAACCATCGTCCTCCTGAATGCGAGTCCAGTGTGTTAACCAGTGCGCCACCTCGCTCGTGTCTCCAACCACTTTCTGTTTCCTATCACCAAATTTCCTTACTACCTAAACGATTTTGCTTACTCCAGTGTCTTTCCAAGCAGTGATATTTACACGAAACCTTCAAGTTTTCTGATTCTCATTACCGATCTTTCATGTGTTTACCCCAATTACATAAGCTTTGCCCGTTATTACGATCCTCCTCTGATTCAGTCAACATTGCATGGTCACTGCCGTGGACGAGTTACTTCCATTTTTCAGTCAATGAAAAAGTTTCGAGTATTCACTGTACGACATATGTGTCTCATCGTGTGCCAACATTTGCAAAAGACCTCGTTTCCATATCCTGAATCGTTTATGAGATATGACGGTTATTATGACCACGTGATTCGCGATGCGCAGGAACGCCTATGGGCGCGTCGCGCGAGTCCGCCCATCGGACATAAAATGCAATAACTCAAGAACGAAATGAGATATCCTTCTGCTCTCAATTTTAAATAAAATTTAGATATATTATCTATATTTCTTTCGCTGTAATATAAGAGCTAAAATCAACCATACGAAAAATTTAAGCAACGTGCTTTTACATCTGCAAAATAGTCACAATTTCGCACAATGTTTTACTTAATTTGAAGGAGTATTGTAGTCCTTTTTCAAGCGAATGTTTCAGACTGTAAGTTGAGCAAAAATAAATTTTTTTCACCTAATAGTGTTATTAAAAACGGTATTTCATAACAGCCGAGAATTGAGCATGGACGGAACTGAGCGCACCGCTCCCGACTTTCCGTTAAGATACAAATCCAATAACTCGAGGTGGTGGTTAGTGTTTAACGTCCCGTCGACAACGAGGTCATTAGAGACGGAGCGCAAGCTCGGGTTAGGGAAGGATTGGGAGGGAAATCGGCCGTGCCCTTTCAAAGGAACCATCCCGGCATTTGCCTGAAGCGATTTAGGGAAATCACGGAAAACCTAAATCGGGATGGTCGGAGACGGGATTGAACCGTCGTCCTCCCGAATGCGAGTCCAGTGTGCTAACCACTGCGCCACCTCGCTCGGTCCAATAACTCGAGAATGAAATATCGTTCAGCTCCCAACTTCAAATAAAACTTTGATGTTTTATCTACATGTCCTTTACTGCAATGTGTCAGCTAAAATTAACCATACGCAAAAAATTACGCAATATGTTTCTACCTCTGCAAAATCTTTAACATTTCGTGCAATGTTTTTTTTTTAATTTGATGCAGCGCAGTAAGTGTGGCGGGTAACGAAAAGAAATTCAGTTTTTCATCGAGCGAAGATATCAGACTGTAAGATGGAAAAAAATTATCGGTAAACCGGATGATAAGTATTTGACTCGGACCGGAACACCCTCTCTCAGCACAAGCGTCAGCATTTGGTGAGCAGTACAGCCGTACAAAAGCCGCCTCGGCACGGAATGCAAACAGCACGTCTGTAGCGGAGAAAGGGTTAACACCCTTTGTCTGTACTCCTACTACGACGCCTCTTGCTTTCTGTAATGTTTTTCCGAGTGAATGTTGAGAAGCGTTGCTAACAAACAACACCCTTGTCTACCAATTCTTCCAATACCTATCTCATGTGTTTTCTCATCACCATCTTAATTACAGTATTGTCTTGTGAACAGTTCCTTTTCAAGTTTTCGGTCCTTCCAGTTTACACCAACATTTTTAAGGTCTTTAGGAGAATTATTTGCAGCCATTTAAATTTCCGATGGAGATTTATTGGTCTGTTGGGGTAATGCAGGAGTGGGTTTAATGACGAATAAAAAAAATAGGAGTGTGGGTAAGCTACTGCAAACAGCATAGTGAACGCATTATCGTGGCCAAGATAGACACGAAGCCCATGCCTACTACAGTAGTACAAGTTTATATGCCAACTAGCTCTGCAGATGACGAAGAAATTGATGAAATTTATGATGAGATAAAGGAAATTATTCAGATAGTGAAGGGAGACGAACATTTAATAGTCATGGGTGACTGGAATTCGATAGTAGGAAAAGGAAGAGAAGGAAACGTAGTAGGTGAATATGGATTGGGGGTAAGAAATGAAAGAGGAAGCTGCCTGGTAGAATTTTGCACAGAGCATAACTTAATCATAGCTAACATGTGGTTCAAGACTCATGAAAGGAGGTTGTATACATGGAAGAACCCTGGAGATACTAGAAGGTATCAGATAGATTATATAATGGTAAGACAGAGATTTAGGAACCAGGTTTGAAATTGTAAGACATTTCCAGGGGCAGATGTGGACTCTGACCACAATCTATTGGTTATGAACAGTAGATTAAAACTGAAGAAACTGCAAAAAGGTGAGAATTTCAGGAGATGGGACCTGGATAAACTGACTAAGCCTGAGGTTGTACAGAGTTTCAGGGACAGCATAAGGGAACAATTGACAGGAATGGGGGAACGAAATACAGTAGAAGAAGAATGGGTAGCTTTGAGGCATGAAGTAGTGAAGGCAGCAGAGGATCAAGTAGGTAAAAAGACGAGGGCTAGTAGAAATCCTTGGGTAACACAAGAAATATTGAATTTAATTGATGAAAGGATAAAATATAAAAATGCCGTAAATGCAGCAGGCAAAAAGGAATACAAACGTCTCAAAAATGAGATCAACAGGAAGTGCAAAATGACTAAGCAGGGATGGCTAGAGGACAAATGTAAGGATGTAGAGGCTTACCTCACTAGGGATAAGATAGATACTGCGTACAGGAAAATTAAAGAGACCTTTGGAGAAAAGAGAACCACTTGTATGAATATCAAGAGGTCAGATGGAAACCCAGTTCTAAGCAAAGAAGGGAAAGCAGAAAGGTGGAAGGAGTATATAGAGGGTCTATACAAGGGCGATATACTTGAGGGAAATATTATGGAAATGGAAGCGGATGTGGAAGGAGATGAAATGGGAGATATGATACTGCGTGAAGAGTTTGACAGAGCAGCGAAAGACCTAAGTCGAAACAAGGCCCTGGGAGTAGACAACATTCAATTAGAACTGTTGACAGCCTTGGGAGAACCAGTCCTGACAATACCATCTGCTAAGCAAGATGTATGAGACAGGCGATATACCCTCATACTTCAAGAAGAATATAATAATTCCAATTCCAAAGAAAGCAGGTGTTGACAGTTGTGAAAATTACCGAACTATCAGTTCAATAAGTCACGGCTGCAAAATACTAGCGCGAATTCTTTACAGACGAATGGAAAAACTGGTAGAAGCTGACCTCAGGGAAGATCAGTTTGGATTCCGTAGAAATACTAAAACGCGTGAGGCAATATTGACCCTACGACTTATCTTAGAAGATAGATTAAGGGAAGGCAAACCTAAGTTTCTAGCACTTGTAGACTTAGAGAAAGCTTTTGACAATGTTGACAGGAATACTCTCTTTCAAATTCTGAAGGTGGCAGGGGTAAAATACAGGGAGCGAAAGACTATTTACAATTTGTACAGAAACCAGATGGCAGTATTAAGAGTCGAGGGACATGAAAGGGAAGCAGTGGTTGGGAAGGAAGTGAGACAGGGTTGTATCCTATTGCCGATGTTATTAAATCTGTATGGACAGTGTCTTGAAAGGAGGATATAAGATGAACATCAACAAAAGCAAGACACGGATAATGGGATGTAGTCGAATTAAGTCGGGTGATGCTGAGAGATTAGATTAGGAAATGAGACACTTAAAGTAGTAAAGGAGTTTTGCTATTTACGGAGCAAAATAACTGATGATGGTCGAAGTAGAGAGGATATAAGATGCAGACAGGCAATGGCAAGGAAAGCCTTTCTGAAGAAGAGAAATTTGTTAACATCGGGTATAGATTTAAGTGTCAGGAAGTCGTTTCTGAATGTATTTGTATGGAGTGTTGCCATGTATGGAAGTGAAACATGGACAATAAACAGTTTGGACAAGAAGAGAATAGAAGCTATCGAAATGCGGTGCTACAGAAGAATGCTGAAGATTAAATGGGTAGATCACATAACTAAGGATGAGGTATTGAATAGAATTGGGGAGAAGAGGAGTTTGTGGCCCAACTTGACTAGAAGAATGGATCGGTTGGTAGGACATGTTCTGAGGCATCAAGGGATCACGAATTTAGTATTGAAGGACAGCGTGGACGGGAAAAAATCGTAGAGGGAGAACAAGAGATGAATACACTAAGCAGATTCAGAAGGGTGTAGGTTGCAGTAGGTACTGGGAGATGAAGAAGCTTGACAGGATGGAGTAGCATGGAGAGCTGCATCAAACCAGTCTCAGGACTGAAGACCACAACAACAACAACAACAACTCTCAGAGATGAGTTTCTCGAGCGTCTTCGTGCAAAATGACACGAAATGTAGGAATCGGTATCTACAGCTCACCCACAGTACATGAAATACAACAGAACATTATTGACAGTCGCAGTATCTTTCCACCCCGTATAGAATTCTCCTGGCGTTCAAACGCATCACATCCGCGTTCAAGTTCGACGTTTCGAAGATTAGTTCCATCTTCATCGTCAGGAGATGACTGCCAAAGTTATATGTGCCTCTTATATATTAGCATTCTGGCCTACTACGGCAATGACGACGTCACCTGGGGGCAAGATTCGCGTGCGCAAATGTAGGGAATCAGAACTGAGGTCAGAATTATGGAGAGGAAGGGAGCAGGGAGTATCTCAACGTCACCTCCCCAACTTGTATTCAGTCCATAAATTTTAAAACATTTAACATGGTTGCGTATCAGAAACGGTGTAAATCTGAAGAGGTTGAAAAAACATCAGCCAACCAGTTACAAGACAAAGGTTTATTAGCCCTTGTCTCAGATTTGAACGTTTCTAAAAATATAACAAGAGCAGCTCAGCTTCAGCTAATGTATTGTACCACTGTGTGATGTATCAAGGCCCATCCCTTCTGAAAAAAAAAAAAAAAAAATATTTTTAGAACTATCGAAACCTAGCTCAAGGGATAATGAACCTTTGTTTTGAAACTGGTTGGCTGATTTTTTCAACGTCTTCCTTAAATTTTACCTTTTTGTGACCGTGAGTACTCGTCCCCACTCTGTATTAGAGTTGTAGATATTGTCTTCACTGCATGTGCAGTTGTGAATCGATGCTGCTTCTTTTATTATAGGATCCCACTTAGACTAAGCACTGATCAAGATGCATGTGTTTTCGATGCTAACCTTAAGCCTCTATGTAAGGCTGTAATCCATTATCGCTGATTTTTCGAGGTTTCTAGCTTTATTCTCGTTTATTGTCATTGCAGCAGTCGGACGTTATGCGCATTGTGTATGCTGTGTCTCACTGTATTCGCATGACTCTTTGTATATACCAGGTATTACTTATACCTCCCGAGGAGATCACGAATGTAAAATTAGAGAGATTTGAGCGTGCACGAAGGCTTTCCGGCAGTCGTTCTTTCCGCGAACCATACGTGACTGGAACAGGAAAGGGAGGTAATGACAGTGACACAAGTGCCCTCCGCCACACACCGTTGGGTGGCTTGCAGAGTATAGATGTAGATGGAGATCTCCGCTATACGGTGAGTAGCAACTTTCCTTCTCTGGTATCATTACATTCCATCCTGGATTTTCCATTGTTTAATTTAGGGATAATGTTACTTTCCTCCAGAGGCACTCTTGCTCTTTATACTTTTCTTGCTTGTTTGGATTCTGTCGCTTCTAAGACTAAAGTGCATTCACCCTGCACTATTATTCTGTTTTGGAGCTCAACGTTCTTGACAAATTGTTATTCGTTACTATTCCTACTGCATTCAGTTCCTGTTTGTCAAACAGCCTCACAATTTTGAATATATCATTTGTGCAAAGTCCATGTGAATGTGATGATGGCTTGACTGCTGCTACGTTGGTCAAGCTGCTCGGCATGCACTCCCTGCACTGTGGGTGTTCCCCATTCTGACTCTTGAAGGGTATGAGTCTCTTCACTCTGAAAGAAGTCACTAGAACACCTTGGCAACTGTTTTCACAGGCTGCCTGGCTGCCCTAAAGCTCCCCCCTCCCCCCATCCCACCTCACCACTATTGCACACCATCAAGATCAGCCATGGTGTCTGTGTACTGTAGATTGTTTGCACATAATCCATGAATGTTGTTTGCCAGTTTTTTGCTAAAGTTTGGGACCTCAGATTTCGTTGTCTCTGGTTGACCCCCAACAAGACACTTTCTACTTTAACAGATCATGTAGCTTATGCTGATTGCCATATTCTGCATTGTTACAATGGCTCCTGTTCTGTCACCTACAGCTTGTGTTTTGTGTGAAACTTCAGCTATGAATAGGATACACCAGCCTAACACCATCTTGCTGTAGCAGTCTGTTCTTCTGCCCGCCATGCTGGTCACCAGTAAATCCACTCTTTTGAGGAAATGGACATAGTTATCATAATTATCCTGTGACACTGCAACCATCTTTCAGTGAACACACAGTGCCAACGTACATTCCACACCCTCTGCAAAAATTTATACAGCCAAGCGCTTGTCAGTATACTTTATTCCCTTGTATTTTTCCCCCAACCTAGAATTTCAGCACACCATTACTCATTGAGAAATTTATCGCAAAACTCTTCCACATTGGCATGAACTTAGCCACATTATCCATCCTCCTAATGTACCTGGCCTTTAAAATGTCCTACAACACAAGGAATTGATTCCTGGGCTGACCAAGATACTTGAAGCACACCCATAAATTCCTGTATGAATAAGTTTGGCTGCACATTTCCATGCAGATCAAAATAAATCAATTTTAGACAACAGATGACTGCTGCTTTCAGCGAGATAAAAGACAAATGCTGTACGACACACTGAGACAAATGTAGAATCTTGTGTTGTGTTTTGTCTAGCTTTGAATCAAATGTTTGATTATGCACAAGCTGCTCTTTTTGAAACGATGTGCTTGTGTTTGCTCTGCATCAAACATCCAATTCTTCTTGGTTACATGCATATTAAAATTAGTGCACTGATTGAGCAGTATTTTATCCCTTATATAGACAATTCCTTGCCCACCATCTTCTCATGTTGCTTGCCTCAGCCCTATTTACTGAGTGAAAGTGCAATAGACAGCTTCATAAGCTTCCTACCTTTTCATGATCTGTTACTTGAAACTATCTTGCATGGGTGTTGCAACTTCCGCTCTCCTCCACTAGGATCTGAATCTACTTTTTAAAAAATCTTTCTGAGCTGTGCTTCAGCCTACAGCTTCATTTGTACTAAGTATTGGGCAAAGTAATCTTCAGTGTCACTTTTTATTCGAATTTTAAGTTAGACACCTTGGACTTGACTATGTCAGTCTGTTTTTACATGTAAATTTACCTCTTCACTACCAGTCTTTATTTCAGTTTACATGCTGGAATTTAAATTACTCCTTTCTGTCTACAAGTTCAACTTTGATTACCTAACATTACAATTAAGGACAACAGTAACACAGTTTGCCTGTCCAGCTTGAACCTCTGGAGACAATTGCTCTCATACTGATTCTGTCATTGCTTGAGTATCATCAACACGCACAGGTGCTGAACCACTTAGATAGATTACCAGTGGTTAAAATTAAACTGTTCTGCTGACACAGTACTCAGGGATTCTGATCCCCTTTCATCTTCATACAATACTCATGTCGAGTACGTGTCAGGGCTGAAAACCTAAGTACTGTACAGTTCCCTCTTAATTCTACCCATGTCAGTTGCACCCTGACTTCACCCAGTGAAGTGGAAACTACTGGATATTTATCCCTATTGGGCATTCTGTCCTGAAGTGCTACATGCATGTAGAACAGTTGATACAGATTTTGAGAGCTTAGCTTTTGAAGAATTCTGGACAGCATCATCCATCGCTGCTGTAGTTGCCACTGGTGCTAAGATGCATAGACACCCCATTGCTTGGTACTTTTCATCCCAACACCAGTCCATCTTCTGCTGGCTCCCTCATGGCTACCACTGCCATGTTTTATGAATGGTCCATCAGTGTTGGCAAAAGTGTTCAGTTCAGTCCAGTCTTACTGCTACAACGAGACGAGTCTGCTACTTCTCAGTTTACTGTTTAAAAATCTAGATTTTACTATAGGAGAATATATGATCAACTAATTCCTTTGTTATTAAATATACCATAGTGTTTGTGCAGTTTTTTGCCAGATGCACCATTTTGGAATATGTTAAATTATTTGCAAAACCCTAACCAACAAAGCACTATGGAACAAATTACCTGTGACTGGAAGTAGAGGCCTAGCAGAGGAGTGGGACTGAGTTTCAATAGACCTACCTGGTGGTACTGCATGGTCAAAGTGAACCTGTTTAGCTCCTATAGTGCAGATGTTTGTATGCCACACTCCATCATGTATACTCTGATGACAACATACTCTAACACAACACTCTGGGAGAAGTCGGTTCACCAGCATGTGAAAAGCAAGCAAATCTGGTAAATCTTTATACATTGTTGAGGCTCAGTGTCCTCAGATATTGTTAGTACGAGTAATCCCAAAAGTAAGGTCTCCTATTTTTTTATTTATAAGTACAGAACTCTGTTTATGTGGCAGTTGGTCACACTGTTATGAAGAGTGCTTCAGGCGCTGTGTGTAAACATGCGCACGCCACACTGAGGTGCTCAGTCTAGGCTTGGCAGCGAATGAGAATGGAGCTCCCGTTGGACGTTACCGCCAAGTTATTCAGTTTTTGAACACAAAAGGGCACTGCACCAATTGAAATCCATCGCCAATTGACGGATGTGTATGGTGAGTCATGCATGAATGCAAAAAAAGTTCGCAAGTGGTGTAGAGAGTTTGCAGCTGGTCAGACATATATTCACGATGAAAAAAGGAGTTGGAGACCGTCAGTTTTTGAGGAGACAGTATTGAAGGTTGAGCAAAGCATGCATGAAGATCGGCAGATCACCCTGGATGATCTCTGCCCTTTGATTCCTGACAGGCAATTCAGAACCGAAGAAGAGGAATGTTGAGCAAAGGAGTACACATTCTCCATGACAACACTCATCCACACATTGCTCGGCCAACCGTTGCTCTCCTGCAACAGTTTCAGTGGAACCCAACCCACCCTATAGTCCTGACTTGGTGCCCAGTGGCTACCTGTTCCCTGGATTAAAATAACATTTCGCCAGAAGGCGATTCAGCTCCGACGACGAGGTGATAGAAGAGGTTCATAACTTTCTGAACAGCATGGTGGTGAGCTGGTATGACATGGTCATACAAAAACTGCCACAGCATCTACAAAAATGCAACAGAAATGGTGATTATGTTGAAAAATAACTAAATGTTTAAGCTGTAAACTGACATAAGCCATTGTAGAAATAAACAGGTCTATGTACTTATAAAAAAATAGGAGACCTAACTTTTTAGATTACCCTCATATACATTTGTTCCAACAATTATGCAAAATTATGTGAACATTTATTAGAATTTGGAGCTCATACAACCGCAAATACTTCTAAACACCATGACACTAATGCCACCACCAAATCAGTTATGCACATATGCCATATGGATCCTTCCCATCAATACCAGCTTTTCTGAATTGCGCAGGTCTGAACTTTCCCTGCAATACATCCTACATTCCCGTAACCCTCCTGGCCTCAACCTTCATTAGTCACTGTCCTCACCCATCCAGCCCCTTCCCTGTTCCCACTCCAGCACTATGCAGCCGTCATTCCACCATCACAGCCATCTTTTCATTTCTCTCCTTTTCCACTACTCCCCCCCCCCCCCTGCCCTCTATCTAACCTGCAGCACTTCACTGTCTGCCACCACCAATGTGCCATCCCTCACCCTCCCCACCCCAGCCTCCTCCTTACCCCCAACCAGTCACCACTCCTATCATGCACTGGTGCTGCTGCTCGCAGTATGGTTTCAGTTGCTGAGACTACAGTTGTGTGTGTGTGTGTCGTTTATTGTTGATGAAGGCCTTAATGGCCGAAAGTTTTAATTGTGAGGGTCTTTTTGTTGTGCCTATCTGCGACTCAGCATCTTGGCTCTATGCTGAGTAGCAGCTTTCCTTTTCACAATATTGTTACATTCCACCTGGATTTTCGACCGTTTGATTTTTGTTACCTATCACGTGCCTGTAGCACCACCAGGTGGCATCCTACATTTTAGCTGATCAGTGTATATTTGTTAGCGTATAAAGTTATTTTACTTAAAGATAACCAGGGTATTCTTCAAACGACAAAAATTGTGATATTTAGTTTATGTGTTGGAATTTTTGGTGTACTTTTATCCTTATGAATTTGAAAGACCCGCCAAAAATTTTCTATAGACTCAAATGTTATAACGGAAATATTTCCATAACTAGTATGTTGTTCTAGCAAAATTATACATAATGCAAACAAAAAATTAGGACTACAAGACAATAATATTGAATGGTTGAAAGGATTGCATTTTAAGTTCTGAACATTGTATAAGTCAACAACTTTGAACACAGATAATTTTTAAGTTTTCAAGTACAGTTTTCTGAAAAGATAAGATCTTCTTTAGAAAGAAAAGATTGATAGCTTTCAAACAAGGTAGGTGAATCATAAACAAACATGTTTATTGATGTCAAATTTCTCATTCTTTTTGTAGACTGCTTTTTAGCAAACTCTTTCTGAGGAAACTGACAGTTTTCCCTGGTCAGTACATTTACAAGTATAGGTGTTTGGTCCAATCTTGGTAACCTTGAAACCTATTCGCTCTCCCCTTAAGTATTTTCTGTCGATTTGCATAGTTACCTTTTTACTGTCAAACAGACCAAAAAACATTGATTTGATATGGGAGAAAATACCAGCAGCCCAAACCCAAACCATCAACATACCACATGTAAACTGCCTGTATCAGAAAGCGGTAGCCCAACAAGAGCACATAGATCTAGTGAATCGCAAACCATCTCTTTGGTTCTGCATCTTTGAAGTCCAATCACACCTTCCCCACTTGTCAAACTTAACCTGATCTTACATGCAGGACGACAGTTCAATCCCAGCTCCGGCCATCCTGATTTAGGTTTTCCGTGATTTCCGTAAATCACTTCAGGCAAATGCCGGGATGGTTCCTTTGAAAGGGGCACGGCCGATTTCCTTCCCCATCCTTCCCTCACCCGAGCTTGCACTCCATCTCTAATGACCTCGTTGTCGACGGGACGTTAAACACTAAGCTCCTCCTCCTCTTACGTGCAGGACAACTAGCAACATGTTGCATACCAGCATATGAATTTTGAGAATTAGTATGCCACAGAAATAACACTCTGGTCAAGTTGTTGCACCCATAAATGAATCACAGAGAAATCTGGTGAAAACTCAGTATATTGTCAAGACCAATGTCCTTCAATTTCATTGCTGTACATTAGAATTCACAGTGATCTCGTGGATGTAACTTTTTACTCTCGCACTGACATTACTAATGCACAAGAGAAAGTTACTTGCACCAGACTGTGCAATACTAAGCTGCCAAAATTCTAGCATGCTTTGAAACATGTACCTGCCATGGAGATCTTGCTGCCACACTGCCAGGATAGTTTAGTAAATGCTGACACTTTCTCAACAAACACAAAATAACCAGGTCCTCTGCCTATCACAACGAAATGTTCATCAGTTATGATACAGTAACAATACTGAGGCAGTAAGCAGTGGAATAGTAAAGACACTCAACTTACCACATTAATTCTAGTAATGGCATCGAGACTGGCATTACCTTTGCACATTGTCTGAGGTGGTCCAATTCTTCGAATTTGTCACAAATCAAAAATACTTATAATCACCAAACAAATTCACTTCTTGTGTGACTTGATTTGCAGATACATCAGTTACGTAGTACACTCAAAGATAAATTGTATTTTACCATAACTGTGGAACCCCCCTTGCAATACTTCTGATTGCTTCAGGCTTCAGCCATATTCTCTTGGAGCGAAGGCACATCCTCCCCACTCCTGCCCAACTGGGGCAACAGTAACATCACACCATCACCTTTAAGAACTGTTAACGTTTTTGATATTAGAATACCTTCATGGATAGTGCCAAGTAAAACCCTTGCAGAATGATGTCTGCCAGAATTTTACCTCTCCTATGATTATTATAGTATGTAACTTTATCATTCCTCACCTTTACCCTGTCTGTTTGTGGCATTTTGGACCCTTCCACTCATTTGATAAGAAAGGGTGTCTGCTGCTGCAGAATATGCAGTTTGTATCCATTACCAGCCTTTGTAACTTTTCTGATGCCATGGCTTCACCTGCATCTCTAATAACTTGCATTTCCTCAGCCACCACCACCCCTTTCTGTGAAAATGGTAGACCCCACTTGATTCTGGCAATTGTGAATTTAGATCAGCCAGCCAATGAAAACTTAAATATCTTGTGATTCACAATTCAGATCACATTGTGTTATTTACCACAACTATCCTAAAAAAAATTCTGTATACAGCTAGATATGCCTATACTTGCTCAGTTCTTTTCTTCAGTATTTTAATTTATCCAAGTATGGATGAGAAACATAACACTGTTACATTTCAACATATGCTTAATATGCGGTATTAGTTTTGATAAAGCTGCAACAAAGAAACTGTGAAACTTGGAGGGGCAATTATCTTAAGCCTTCCTGGCCCCTCTCCCCTTTTTTATTCTACTTCAGAGTAATAAATTTTCTCTTTCTAAATATGCTGTACATTTCATGCTTAATTAAGGGTGATTTACGGTACAGTTAATATCTTTTGATTAGGCAGAGCAAGTTGATACTACATCAAGAAGATGATGGCCTCCATTTCTCCTATATAAAATACATTGCTGTACCTAAACTGCTCAGGCTTAAATTACCTTGTAAGATTTGACATAAATGATCGAACTTTAATGCCTATGTACCTACACTATGTGATCAAAAGTATCCATACACCTCCAGAAGTATACATTTTTCATATTAGGTGCATTGTGCTGCCACCTACTGCCAGTTACTCCGTATCAGTGGTCATTACACAATGTGAGAGAGCAGAACAGGGCACTATGTGGAACTCACGGGCTTTGAAGGTGGTCAGTTGATTGGGTGTCACTTGTATCATACATCAGTACGTTCAGAATTTCACATGAGTGGCCTGCAATATTATCAGCTCTCCTCACCAGAGGCATCATTGTCAGGCATAAGCAGTGTTATGCAATTAGATAGGTTGTTAGCTTCCGGGGAATGTCCAATGAGGTTACTAAACCCACAAGCAAGAGTCAGGGAGAGATAAATTACTTGTGTATGAAAACACAGATCCTAAACAGTTATAGTATTGTTGGTTGTATGAGCTGCAGCATTCTCATACTGAAACCATACGTCCTGCGGGGGATATTTAGGTTGTTGTTGTTGTGGTCTTCAGTCCTGAGACTGGGTTGATGCAGCTCTCCATGCTACTCCATCCTGTCAAGCTTCATCTCCCAGTATGTACTGCAGCCTACATCCTTCTGAATCTGCTTAGTGCATTCATCTCTTGGTCTCCCTCTACGATTTTTATCCTCCACACTGCCCTCCAGTACTAAATTGGTGATCCCTTGATGCCTCAGAACATGTCCTACCACCCAATCCCTTCTTCTAGTCCAGTTGTGCCACAAACTCCTCCCCAATCCTATTCAATACCTCCTCATTAGTTATGTGATCTACCCATCTAATTTTCAGCATTTTTCTGTAGCACCACATTTCGAAAGATTCTAATCTCTTCTTGTCCGAACTATTTATCGTCCATGTTTCACTTCCATACATGGCTACACTCCACACAAATACTTTCAGAAATGACTTCCTGACACTTAAATCTACACTTGATGTTAACAAATTTCTCTTCTTTAGAAAAGCTTTCCTTGCCATTGCCAGTCTACATTTTATATCCTCTGTACTTTGACCATCATCAGTCATTTTGCTCCCCAAATAGCAAAACTCTTTTACTACTTTAAAGTGTCTCATTTCCTAATCTAATACCCTCAGCATTACCCACCTTAATTCGACTACATTCCATTATCCTTGTTTTGCTTTTGTTGATGTTCATCTTATATCCTCCCTTCAAGACACTGTCCATTCCATTCAACTGCTCTTCCAAGTCCTTTGCTGTCTCTGACAGAATTACAATGTCATCGGTGAACCTCAAAGTTTTTATTTCTTCTCCATGGATTCTAATACCTACTCCGAATTTTTCTTTTGTTTCCTTTACCGCTTGCTCAATATACAGATTGAATAACATCAGGGAGAGACTACAACCCTGTCTCACACCCTTCCCAACCACTGATTCCTTTTCATGTCCCTCGACTCTTATAACTGCCATCTGCTTTCTGTACAAATTTGAAATAGCCTTTTGCTCCCTGTATTTTACCCCTGCCACCTTCAGAATTTGAAAGAGAGTATTCCAGTCAATGTTATCGAAAGCTTTCTCCAAGTCTACAATTGCTAGAAACGTAGGTTTGTCTTTTGTTAATCTAGCTCCCAAGATAAGTCGTTGGGTCAGAATTGCCTCACGTGTTCCCATATTTCTACGGAATCCAAACTGATCTTCCCCGAGGTCGGCTTCTACCAGTTTTTCCATTCATCTTTAAAGAATTCACATTAGTGTTTTTCAGCCGTGACTTATTAAACTGATAGTTCGGTAATTTTCACATCTGCCAATGCCTGCTTTCTTTGGGATTGGAATTATTGTATTCTTCTTTGAAGTCTGAAGGTATTTCGCCTGTCTCATACATTTTGCTCACCACATGGTAGAGTTTTGTCAGGACTGGCTCTCCCAAGGCTGTCAGTAGTTCTAATGGAATGTTGTCTACTCCCGGGGCCTTAACTCGACTTAGGTCTTTCAGTGCTCTATCAAACTCTTCACGCAGTATCATATCTCCCATTTCATCTTCATCTACATCCACTTCCCTTTCTATAACATTGCCCTCAAGTACATCGCCCTTGTATAGTCCCTCTATATACTCCTTCCACCTTTCTGTTTTCCCTTCCTTGCTTAGAACTGGGTTTCCATCTGACCTCTTGATATTCATACAAGTGGTTCTGTTTTCTCCAAAGGTCTCTTTGATTTTCCTGTAGGCAGTATTTATGTTACCCCCAGTGAGATAAGGCTCTATGTCCTTATATTTGTCCTTAAGAATGCCTGCTTAGCCATTTTGCACTTCCTGTCGATCTCATTTTTGAGACGTTTGTATTCCTTTTTGCCTGCTGCATTTACGGCATTTTTATATTTTATCCTTTCATCAATTAAATTCAGTATTTCTTCTGTCATCCAAGAATTTCTACTAGCCCTCGTCTATTTACCTACTTGATCCTCTGCTGCCTTCACTACTTCATACCTCAAAGCTACCCATTCTTCTTCTACTGTATTTCGTTCCCCCATTCTTGTCAATTGTTCCCTTATGCTCTCCCTGGAACTCTGTACCACCTCTGGTTTAGTCAGTTTATCCAGGAAATGTCTTACAATTTAAAACCTGCTTCCTAAATCTCTGTTTTACCATTATGTAATCTGTATTCACCTGACCAAAAGTCTTGTTCCTCCTGCCACCGAACTTCGCTAATTCCCACTATATCTAATTTTAACCTATCCATTTCTATTTAAAGTTTCTAACCCACTTGCCTGATTAAGGGAACTGACATTCTACGCTCTGATCTATAGAACGCCAGTTTTCTTTCTCCTGATAGCAACATCCTCTTGAGTAGTCCCCACCTGGAGATCCGAATGGGGGACTGTTTTAACTCCGGAATATTTTACCCAAGAGGACGCCATCATCATTTATCCATACAGAAAAGCTACATGCCCTTGGGAAAAATTACGACCTTAGTTTCCCCTTCTTTCAGCTGTTCGCAATACCAGCACAGCAAGGCAGTTTTTGGTTAGTGTTACAAGGGCAGATCAGTCAGTCATCCAGACTGTTGCCCCTGCAACTACTGGAAAGGCTGCTGCCCCTCTTCAGGAACCATACATTTGTCTGGCCTCTCAACAGATACCTCTCCATTGTGGTTGCACCTACAGTACGGCTATTTGTATCGCTGAGGCACGCAAGCCTCCCCACCAACGGCAAAGTCTATGGTTCATGGGGTGGGGGATCTTTAGGTACAGTTTTTAAAAATTTCTGCACCATTTATGTGTAGTATTCAGTATTCACTTTCCGTTGAATGAATGTATGCATAGGGAATAATTGCAGTTGGTGTGTGTTATAGCCCAAATATGTGAATTGAGTGCATTCACATATACGAGGTGCATTCAAGTTCTAAGGCCTCGGATTTTTTTTCTCCGGACTGGAAAGAGATAGAAACATGCGCATTGTTTTAAAATGAGGCCACGTTTATTGTCAATACGTCCCAGAGATGGCAGCACCGTACGGCAGATGGAATTTTACTGCCAGCGGCGAGAATGAGAACTGTTTTAAATACTTAAAATGGCGACGTTTTCCTTACTTGAACAGCGTGCAATCATTCATTTTCTGGATTTGCGTGGTGTGAAACCAATTGAAATTCATCGACAGTTGAAGGAGACATGTGGTGATGGAGTTATGGATGTGTCGAAAGTGCGTTTGTGGGAGAGACAGTTTAATGAAGGCAGAACATTGTCTGACAACAAACCGAAATAACCTTATGCTCGCACAAGCCGGTCTGACGACATGATCGAGAAAGTGGAGAGAATTGTTTTGGGGGATCGCCGAGTTACTGTTGAACAGATCACCTCCAGAGTTGCCATTTCTGTGGGTTCTGTGCACACAATCCTGCATGACGACCTGAAAATGCGAAAAGTGTCATCCAGGTGGGTGCCACGAATGTTGACGGATGACCACATGGCTGCCCGTGTGGCATGCTGCCAAGCAATGTTGATGTGCAACGACAGCATGAATGGGACTTTCTTTTCGTCGATTGTGACAATGGATGAGACGTGTATGCCATTTTTCAATCCAGAAACAAAGCGCCAGTCAGCTCAATGGAAGCACACTGATTCACCGCCACAAAAAAAATTTCTGGTAACCGCCAGTGCTGAAAATATGATGGTGTCCATGTTCTGAGACAGCGAGGGCGTAATCCTTACCCATTGCATTCCAAAGGGCACTACGGTAACAGGTGCATCCTACGAAAATGTTTTGAAGAACAAATTCCTTCCTGCACTGCAACAAAAACGTCCGGGAAGGGCTGCGCGTGTGCTGTTTCACCAATGCAACGCACCCACACATCAAGCTAACGTTACGCAACAGTTTCTTCGTGATAACAACTTTGAAGTGATTCCTCATGCTCCCTACTCACCTGACCTGGCTCCTAGTGACTTTTGGCTTTTTCCAACAATGAAAGACACTCTCCGTGGCCGCACATTCACCAGCCGTGCTGCTAATGCCTCAGCGATTTTCCAGTGGTCAAAACAGAATCCTAAAGAACCCTTCGCCGCTGCCATGGAATCATGGCGTCAGCGTTGTGAAAAGTGTGTACGTCTGCAGGGCGATTACGTCGAGAAGTAACGCCAGTTTCATCGATTTCGGGTAAGTAGTTAATTAGAAAAAAAAATCGGAAGCCTTAGAACTTGAATGCACTTCGTACATCAAACTGGAACCATGCCTCATTGGACTAAAACCATGTGTTGTTACAGATAACATGAATCACTGACACATTTCCAATACCTTCATGTAGGAAGTCAAGAACAGTACAATTTCTTTGTGGATGCATCTTTAAATATGTGCACCACCAATGGAGAAATGAAATTGGCTAGATCGGTGTCACAAATATTTTTTGGGACTAGAAAATACAGCTTGTATGTCAGGCAGTTTTATTGGTGTTAGCACTTTTGTTTGGGCAGTTTCAGTGGAATCTGCTGCATTTCCTTTCTTCTAGGACTCATCATACAGCTGTTTTATGGTGGATTTGTTTGTGGCATCCTTTGAAGACATTTATGTAAAAGTATTCTGTGTCTTGGCATAAATGGCACATCCAGTGTACTGAATATTACACATAAATGGTGCATAAATCTTTAAAAACTTGTTTCTTCCTCAATTAAGAAATGGTCATGCATACTACAAAACAGAAACATTCTTTCATAAAGTTATATCACTTTTAGAACACGCTTTTATAATGTCAGGTAATTATAAATTATCATTGTAGCACATAGATTTGCTATTTTATGTGTATACATGTTATTTGTAAAGTAAGTCATACAACTTCTTCTTTATCATCTCTATCACCACTGTCACTACCACCACCACCACTACTACTACTACTAATATTATAGTTTGGAACGAGTGGATACTATCTCTTAAGAGAGGGTGTCAAGCGAATTTTTATCTGCTCTTATTTGTCTCGTTACATCGTTACAGCAACCTTATGGTTATCAATCCCTGTCACCATTGTGATGCTCCATATTTGCTCAGGATTATTTGTTGCTAAGAGGTCAATTATGTTTCTGCAGCCTTTTACACTTCCAGTGGACTCCTGAGCTAACTGATTATAATTTTCAGAAAAAGCATTTAGTACAATTTATGATGATAGTTTGTACCTACCACCGGCTTTGAATATGTATTTTTGCCAATGTATTGAGGTTAATTTGAAATTATCATCAGCTTTGATGCTAGAAGTATCACATGGTTCATTTTTGACACAGGATTTTTTGAGAGCCCTATCTCTGTCCATAATCATTGCAGGACCAACACTCCTGTGTATTTTCTTCTTTTATAGGGCTGTACAACTCACCAAAATTTCATACCCCTGTCCCAACCTGAAGTATGAAAAACTCACGTGTTATATCAATAGTACCATGTGCATCTATTTTACCCATACGCATTTTAACACAATTTGATATCAGTTTGATACCAGTTTTTAGACATTGAATAGTTTCTGGATGTCTCTCAACATTACTCATGAGATGTTGGAGTATATTATGATGCTTTGGGCTAAAAATAACGTAAAATGCGAAGAATTTGTAGGTCGGGAGATACTTTATATCAGTGCAGCTTTCCGTTTTCTGTGGACTGGTGACATGCAGACCTATGAAATGACACTGGGAAGCCGCACAGTAACATATTATACAGTGGGGAAGAAGTCCCTCCTCCCCCTCATAATTCGCTGTCTGGGGCATTGCTAATAGTTTATCTTACATGACAGATGTCAGGCTCATCACTCTTACGGAAATTTCATGGCAGTACTTCTTTACCTGTGGTCAAGCTAAGTGGGCTGAGGCAGTACTGACACCAGCAGTGTGAGCATGCAGTTTATTTGTGCGAGGTCGCTTAATTGAAGCTATGATGGCAAGAAGATGTCACCTTATGGAGGCTGCAATTCTGTGCTATCTGGAGAACATTTCACAGACACAATTGAGTGATAAATCGGGTAGTGAGATAAATGTGAAGGAGGATGACAATTTTGTTTCATTGGATACTGCTGACTCAAGTGATTTATATGCATCAAATGAACAGCAAGCAGAATCAGTTCCATCGGACAATGTCCTGCCTCTCGCACAACATAAGCATGAATCATTCTACCTAAGTTTTTGAACCAGCAAGCGAGAAATCCACTATATGGCTTTCTTTCTTTTATTCTATAAGTGTCAGATTTATGGATCCTACCAAAGGGCATGATGAGCCAAACATGTGCACTACAGAACAGGGCGTTTGACAAGGATGAGGATGGCAGGGCAGAGGAGTTATCTATCAGCTACCTGTGGGAGTCGGCAAGTCACTAATAAATAAATCAGCTCGAACACCGTATCAGTGATCATCTAATGTAAATGCAGAAGTCGGATTGCGTCATGGCGGTTCTTTTGCTGTCATTCCCTATCTCTCACCAGTCACAACGAATTTTGACACACAATACAATTTGCAGCTGACAATGGTGATGATCCATGTGTTGTGGACAACGCACAAGACTGCTGGCATGGCGGTTGGTGCAGTTGACAGAGCGGCGAGAAGTGGACATGGTTGCAGTACATTGGGTGCCAGACATTGTGCAGCAGCTCATTGTGGATGAGGAACAGGATGCACTGTGCAACATCCACTGCCAGGTGAGGAAGTGGAGAGATCCAATGGCACCAAATGGACACAAACCGAGCCAGGCAACACAGCATGTAGGTGCAGTGCCCACAAAGCCTTCTGGGAGGTGTGCCAGCTGACAGGACATGCCAAACAACATGTTGTAGATGACTTGCCATCCTCTACGTTGTGGCTATATGTCAGTGACCCAATCTTGAAACTGATAAAAATGTATGCTGAAGAAGAGGCTCACAGCACAGTTGGTAATAATGAGTGGTCCCTAAGCCTGGAAGAGTTAGATGCTTTCATTGGATTACTCTATGCTCATGGAGCATATGGTGCTCAGGGTATTTCATATAAGGATTTACAGAACAATTTCTTTCAAAGCATTATGTCATGGAACATATTTGCAGAAATATGCAGTCACTTTTTGTTTGATTCTATGCCATCAAGAAGACAATGTTGATAAATTTTGCCTTGCTTCAGAAATGTGGAATCTATTTTCTGACAATTGCATTGCCTGCTACAAGCCAGATGAGAACTTCACTGTCGATGAGCAACTATATCCTTGCAAGCGCAGTGCCCATTCATACAGTTCATGCTGAGTGAACCTGGTAAGTATTGAATGAAATACTGGCTTTCATGTGATACTGACAAGGATTAGATCCTGAATGCATCCCCTTACCATGGCAAGCACAAAACTCGTGATCCTAGCGAGGGTCTTGGTCACTTTGTCGCTATGAAGCTGGTACAGCCATCCTCAACTGTGGGTGTAACACCACAACTGACAACCTCTTCACCTCCTTGAAACTGGTATGAGGTGAAACAATAAAGGACAAATTTAGTCGACACTCAAAGAGGTCCCTCCGGCGCCGTGTGCAACTCTCTTGTACAAGACAGGTGACAATCTTCTCACAGTATACCAAGGGAAAAAGAAGTCGTTATTCTGAGTCACATGCATGCTGGATGTCAGGTGAATGAGATTGATGAAAAGAAACTTCCAGAAACTGTAAAGTTTTATAATGAAACTAAGGGTAGAGAGATATAATTGACCAAATGGCTAGACACTATATTGTCAGAGCTGGCACGTCTTTTGCAATATTCTTGACCTTGAAATGATCAATGCTCACTCAGTTTTTAAATTACTTAGCTCTAAGAAGATTTCATGCTGAGACTTTGTCCTCAGAGTAGCTAATGAGCTTGCTGCCCCCTAAAAACTGCAGAGAGCAGCTAATGTTCTCGTGCAGGCACTTGACACCAGCACTGGCCAATGTGAGAATAGAAAGTGTTGTGAAATTCAGGTTTCCTGCAAAGAACAAAACAGGGATAAGAACATCAAACCTATGTTTCAGGGGCAACAAGGATGTGTCCAAAGGCCACCAAGCAAGAGCTATTGTTGAACGTCTATGCCGTGGGCCTATACCACCTGAGATAATTCTGTTTACTCTTTGTTCCTAATTGTTTCCAAATATTTATAATTGTAGACTGAAGTTGTTTGTTCTTATGTTTTAGTTCCTTGATTGTGATAAGCAAGAAAACATGGATAGCATTTCAGTCACCTGCAGCATTTTTAATCTTTCACAAATACTCAGTACTTACCTTATTTGTCTGTAAAAGTAAAAATACTATTAATACTAACATAAACAGTGTGTTTTGAGCCGATTTCAATCTTTTTACAAAGAAAAATATTGTGACATTGTTTTACTTACTTGTTTTAACAATGATTGATGAAAGTATAAAGAATTTCTTCTGTACAATTTAAAACAAAGAAAAGTTTATTTCTGAATATTTATGTTTGACAGTGTATAATTCATTTCAGAGACCAAATGATCCATTAGGTATGCTTAACAGTCTTTCTGAACGTATTTTTAGATCAGAAATGGAGAAAGGAGGAGTTGCCAAATTCATCAGGAACTGTCATAAATTTAAGAACATGGACATGCATAAATTTTGCCTATAACAGCATATGGAAGCATGTACAACAGAAGCAGAATTTCACAAAAAATCCTTCATAATATTAAGTGTATATCGAGCACCTGCAGGTAACTTTAATCTGTTTGTAAACCACCTTGAAGCTGTACTGGCCCATTTAACAACCAAAAACAAAGAAATAGTGGTTGCTGATGATTTCAATGTAGATTTCCATAAAGACTTTCCCAATAAGAACGTATTTGAGTTAGTAACACTATCATTCAACTTAATTCCCACTGTAAAGTTCCCCACTAGGGTAGCCAATTGCTCACAAACAGCCATTAATAATATCTTTATAGAAAAGTCCAATGAACAAAATTATATTACAAAACCAATAGTCAATGGCCTCTTAGACCATGACATGCAGTTCCTTATGTTAAATGTTAATACTAAACAGGATATAAAATCTGTTAAATCTGAGCTCAAGAGGGTAATCAATAAGTCAAAAATTGATTATTTTAGGACACTCCTCAGAGACATTCACTGGACTGATGTTTACAGTGCTCATGGCATGAATGAAAAATATAACACTTTTGCTAATAAAGTGCTTACCTTATTCGAACACCGTTTCCCCCCAAACCTTACCAAGGTTAGAGCAAAGTCTACAAAGAAGCCATGGATTACTCAAGGAATAGGGGTATCTTGTAAAACAAAAAGAAAACTGTATCTGTCAATCCGAAACAGTTCTGATGTTGATGCTATAGCACATTACAAGATATACTGCAAAATATTAAAGACTGTAATACAGACATCAAAGCAAAAGTATTACAAGGAAAAGAGTGTCATATTGGATAACAAAGTAAAGACAATATGGGATATAGTGAAGGAGGAGACTGGTAGAACCAAACGTGAACGGAAACAAATAGCATTAAGAGTAAATGATACATTGATGACAGATGTGTATAGTGTTGCAGAACTTTTTAACAAACATTTTATAACTGTTACTGAAAAGATGGGGCTGTCAGGTTCGGTAGATGCTGCTTTGGAATACCTCAGACCAGACATTTCAAGTAACTTCCATAATATGAATTTGACCCTCACTACACCAACAGAAATAATGTCCATCATAAAATCTTTAAAATCAAAAACATCTAGTGGGTACAATGAAATGTCAACAAAGTTAATTAAAGCACATGATTCTGAGCTAAGTAACATATTAAGCCATCTGTGTAACCAGTCGTTTATCAGTGGAATATTTCCTGAATGGTTGAAATATGCTGAAGTTAAGCCACTGTTTAAGAAGGGAGACAAAGAAATAGCATCAAACTTCCATCCAATTTCACCGTTGCCAGCATTCTCAAAAATTTATAACCATCTTATCTCAAATAACATACTGTCAAAGTCACAGTTTGGATTTCTAAAAGGTTCTGATATTAAGAAGGCTATCTACACTTACATTGAAAATGTGTTTAATTCATTAGACAGGAGATTGCACGCAGCTGATATATTTTGTGATCTGTCAAAGGCATTTGGCTGTGTAAATCTCAATATCGTTTTAATAAATTAGAATATTATAGTGTAACAGGAAATGTTGCAAAGTGGTTCAAATTTATATCTCTGGTAGGAAACAAAGGGTGTTATTAGGAAAGAGACATGTATCAAGCTATCAGGTACCATCCAACTGGGAACTAATTACATGTGGGGTCCCACAAGGCTCCATTTTGGGGCCCTTACTTTTTCTTGTGTATATCAATGACCTTTCATCAGTAACATTACCAGATGCCAAGTTCGTTTTGTTTGCCAATGATACAAACATTGCAATAAATAGCAAATCAAGTGTAGTCTTAGAAAGATCAGCTAATAAAATATTTGTGGACATTAATCACTGGTTCCTAGCCAATTCCGTGTCACTAAACTTTGAAAAAAAAAAAAAAACACACTACTTGCAGTTCAGAACTTTATATACTTTCCCAAGACTGTCTAACATAAACAAATAATAATAATAATAATTAAAAAGTTGTAGTCCATGTCACACAGCCCCCGCTGTACATGAACTGTCTTAGCTTTTGAAATTATTGGTTCCTTCCTTGGGAAGGAGGGAGGGATAAATAAGGAAGATTGATAATGAAACACCGGTCATCATACCCTAGGATGATAGAGACCCACTTGTTCTGATAATGGAGAATAGGAGGTCAAAAATAGTAGATTGTTCTTATTCTTTATCCATGTCTTCCCTCATCCTCACAACAGATAGGTCCCTCTTATCCTTGGGTCTGAGTGTTATCCCCTTACTTTTGAACCCAGTCGACCTATTGCTCTCTCCTCCACGAGGAAAAAACGAACAGCTCTCAATTTAGAATAGTGTTGCATAGTTTTATATGTATTTATTGTCAGTGCTAAATATTTTGCCTCATGGTGGTAAGTACTGTTACTTTTTGTGAAGGGTGATAGCAACAGTGTTAATAAATAAGACAGAAAAACTATGGTTTTTCTAATCCAGAACCTACAGAACAGGAATGTTATTTGAGTGACATTGAAAACTGCTGGATGTGAAGAGTCACTTTTCTCTGTTACTTTAAGTGTTTAGCTGATCCTTTGATATGACTTTTAAAAAGATATGTCCTATTATTTTTTCAACTGTGCATATTGTTTGTAACTTTTTGTGCAGTTTATATAAATACAGCAAAAAACTGTTTTGTCTGTCACAGGATTACTAGAAAGTCCCAAAAATAAGCCATGCTGAGAGCACACTGATTGCTAAACTGGAAGACACATTGAGAAAAGAAATTGATATGAAATATGACCAAGATAAGTAGTTGCAGCCGTTTATTCACATACCGCATTACCGAGAAAGTCTTATTTTCACAATTATCTACATTTTTCATGTGAAGTACACATATGTTAGTCTGTGGATATTGTGATAATGCTGAAGGACTTTTTTTGTTATTTATATTCTTGTGCCTAATAATCTTTATAAGAGATTGTAGCACTTAGCTTTGTTTTATTCACACAACTGTTAACATCTTAAATTCTTGTGGATATGATCTGTAATACAAGGTGAAGTCATGACTGTCACAATTGCATAGCTGATGAGAAGACACACAATATCAAGGCAAGGAAGAAAAACAAAAATGTTAAAGTAGTAGTGACTGGTTTCCTGTAAATTATCCTGTAAGTCATTTTAAATCTGTACCAAAATTTTAACCACATTTACTTTTTTCTATATGTACATACCAATACATTATATTTTGTGGAAGCTACACAGTAATACAAACTAAAACGTTCTTCTTCTTTAGCCACCTGTGTCTCAGCAAAACTGTGGAGTTACCAGTAAGTTACTTTTCTATCTATGATAATACTATATTTTACAGTAAATGTAAGACTATCAGTACATATTAAACTTATATTTTAACAGTTTGCAACTTTACTTTCTGTCTTTGTCTTTTAGAGTACTGGCTTTGCAAAGTTTCTGTGCATATGTACAGCGTGTCTGTCAGTAATACCAGTCCATGTCAATTTTGTGAAGAAAATCATTTGCCTTAATAGAAGAATGAATCCAGTAGAAAAAATGAATGCAAGCAATATAAGACAAATTTGTCTTAACCAAGTTATGGATTAAATCCTTTGAGTAGAAACTGTTGAAGAATGATATAATGACATTACTGGTGATGTACATTTAGCAAAGTAGTGGTGCTAGACAGAAAGATCTCATACTGTCTGTAATTGTTACACTGTTTTATGGGTAAAGAAGAAACAGAGTATTTTTTAATTATGAAAAAGTCTCATAACTCAGGCATTCTTGGGACAACTGAAAAAATACCAGCATTTTGCAATGGCAAAACTGTAGTTAAAATTATTTAAAAATGTCACCTGTGACTGTCTGATTCTTTACTTCATGTGTTTTACATTTGGTTGAGAAACACTCTATGCTGACTTCTACATGTGAGGTGAAATTTCAGAACATTGGAATGACAGTAAAGTAGCGCACAAAAGAGTTTCAGCTTATTGAAGTGTACAGTACACATAAAGTGTGTCAGAATATTATTTTTATGCTCTAATTGATAAAATTCGCAAATAGAGTGCTTAAGTTTTCCTTATTTCCATTACACAGCCTGTATATCTTATTTGGTATGCAACGAAGTGGAGAATAGTCCATAATTTCATGAGTTGCATAAAAATAATGGCACATTTTCCTTGGCAGTATTCAGACTGTTTACAGATTCAAATTACTGTAGCTTTCTCATCCTGCATGTTATCAAACTCTGATGGACAGGTAATTAAAGGTGTCGTGGATTGTTGATTAAGAGAGGAATAATGAAGAAATATTATTTTGTATTGCTAAATCATAAAATATGATTTAAAGTTACCTATATCAAGTTTTTAGTTTATTTTCCTTCCCCCGTTGCTCTGTGTATCGCTAATCTATACACGGAGCACTTTGAAGATTTAGTGCTGAACACTGGCCACCTAAAACTGCTGCACTGGTGTATGTTGCCTCTAATGTTTGTTCCATATATGATTATTCGCTAAATTACTTCAATATCTAGTCCTTATGAATGCAATACAAACTGTATTTTATCTTGTAAAGACCTAACAATGTCCAATATCTTTGTATATGTTCTATACATGTAGTATTTGAAGGACTAAATAAATAAATAAATAAGTAAATTCTTATAGGATTTTTTCATTTGAATAAGAATATGTAATCTCTCTTTCTTATGATACAATATATTCAAAACAAATTTAGCTCTACACCAGAACAGTAATGGTAATTTCATTACATATATTTCTATGAAAATTTCTTGTATCTGAAGTGAGAGAAATTAGTGATATTTGTGATCAAGACATCAGTTTTAAGCCAGCGAAGGAAGTGGAAATACATAGGACTATAGTTTGTGAATGTATTTCTAAGTATAATTCTATGATTAATCACTGTTTAGGTATCATACCTGAATTCCCCCTATTTCATAAAAATAACATCATAATTTCTAAGAGGTAGAATAGTGCCGAAAGCTATAAAAAGTTGGATAAATAACATCATAATTTCTAAGAGGTAGAATAGTGCCGAAAGCCATAAAAAGTTGGATAAATAGACCATGAATGTGGGAGGACCTTTATTTACCATTCATTATTCCTGAGTCCTTTTATAATGGTATAGGAATCTTTGCCAACTTGTAGGAAAGTGGTGCAATTTTTAGAGATACAACATGTGTTGAGACCATGTTGGGTAGTAAACTTTTAAAGTGTTATTCCTTTTGCATTAACAAAAATATTCTGGATGGTAAATTATAAATTGTTTTAGTATGGCAGATTTTTGATAAAATAAATCAAATATGGTATCCATTCACAAAACAAGCTGTTTTGTTACTCTGCTATTCTTTAGAAACAATGCATGACTCTTTTTTATATTTTTGTATCTATAATTGTAAATTACTGAAGTTTGATATTGTGAAAAACTTGTTTGTCATCAGATGAGAGAGAAAAATTTGAGATAGTATCAAATTTCGGCAGCAACTGTAAGACAGATGAGTCGGTATATGTTTTCATTGCACCAAATTTCTCCTAAAATCCTTTGCATTAAAATATTTGTTACAATACTAAGAAATGAATATACAAAATATTGTGTAACTGTATGTTTAGGCATTTATATTGAACTGCAGTTCCTTCTGTAACTTGCTTGGCTTGTCATTTCAGAGGTTGGAGGAAGGCAAAGACATGCCACCTCCAAAAGAACCATACCTAGTAAAGCAATGCTGTGTTCAAAGCAGAAAGATCCTACTTTTAGTTGCTAATGGAGGAAAGACCCAGTAGTTGTTACAAACAGCTTCTTTATTAACTTGAAAAACACTGGTGGTTACAATAGGAATAATAAGATATTAACTCCACCTCTTCAACAGTTCCAACTATATACAGTTCTTTGGTACAATCTCTAGGTAATTCTAGGGAGCTGGAACTAAAATGGGGAAAGCTAGGACTGAAAGAACTGATACCTACTATGCAGCCTAACGTCTCAGTATGATGCAGTTTTCTGCGACGGAATGTCAATGAGAGTTTAAGTGTGGGACCTGTTGCTGATGCCTGGCAGGGTACCCAGTAGTCCATAGTCCATGGTTCATCCTCAGTGGGAGGTTATCACCCCATCTCATAAAACTGGAACGGAACAAGGTGTTAGGGCATGCCTCAGAGGTTCCAGTCCATGTCTTTCCCATACTTGATTAATGTGTCAGTGGTAGTGGCCTCCTTGTATCAACTGGACTGCCACTACTGATGACCTTGTTTGTATATTAGTACCCTCACTGGACCCTGAGGAGAAAAATGACGCCATCTCTTAGCCTTTGATGGCCAGGGGCTCTTCTGGGGGTACACCAGGGGTAATTGCAAACTGTGCTGGTGGCCATGCAATATCTCTGCCAGTGAGGACGTGTCCTGAGGAGATACACGGTATGACGAAAGGAATAACGTTAAGGCATCTTCAATGGAGTGATGTTAAGATATTTCTTCCATTTTGGTCTTGAAGTGGTTACCAAACTTTCAGTCATACCATTTGAGGCAGGATGGAATGGAGCTGTATGGATTGATGTGATGTAATTACATCATTAATTAGAGGGGCAGAATTTGTAGTTTTATCAAGGATGTGGACTGCATGCAAAACAGGAAAGGGACCCAATTGCTTGCATCCACATCCAGGAAAAGATCCAAGGACCTTCAAAATCCAAATGTAGACAGGACCAAGGAGTCATGGTGAGCCATAGAAAATACAGACAAGTGGGGGAGGGGGAGCCTGCTTGCTTGCTTTGACCTGTGGAACACTCCCTATCCGCATCTATACCCATCCAGTAAACATGTTGCGAGGTGCTTTGTTAGTATGAGTGCGGAGTGGCTATCATGGAGAAGCTGAAGTACCTAATGTCAGAGGGTGCCAGGAGTAGAACCCAAGAATGACCCATGGCACCCTATAGCAACAAATTACCATAAATATGAAAGTTTGTACTGCCTGTTCGAGTATGCTTGGAGGTCCAGATGTGTCAGTAGTTCCTTGTCTGGAGGCCATCCCTTTGTTGTATATTGCAAACCCACTGGAGGGACAGGGTTGTTCGCTGTGTGTTGTCCAACGAGGTGCAGATTGAAGGGGAGATTGGACATGATATTTGTAGCCTCTCCTTCCAAGTGAAAACGTATTTCTGGATCCTCGTCACTCTTGGCTTGTAGCCTAAGGAGATCTTCACAAACATGGTGGCATTAGTGGGATATTGGATATCATAGTTGTATGCTGAGGGAAAAAGGGCCCATTGTTGCAGCCTTTGTGCCGTTCAGGTCAGTACTGCTGTTGATGAAGAGCAGCAGTTGAGGTTTATGATCTGTCAAGAGCATGAAACGGCAATCATAGATATAATTATGGATGTGTTTGATTCCAGAGATGATGCTCAGAGATTTCTATCTGGCTGTAATTCTTCTGCGCTGCCATGAGGGTTTTCGACGTAAATGCAGTGGGTCACTCCACCCATTCACAACCAGGGACAAAAATGCACTGATCCTGTAGTCAGGAACATTGGCTGCCAATACTTGTGGTTTTGCTGGATTCTACGCTGTTATGTAAGTAGGCAGAAGAATACGTTATTACGTTGGGAGGACCGCTTTCAGGCCACATTCTTGTGGCGCCAGTTGTGCATCGACTCCGCGATTGTTGTGACAGGGGGACTGAACCATAGGTAGCAGTTAAGCTTCCTAAATATAAATGCATAATAATGGCCTGCACTATGCTACATCAGTAGTGTGTGAATGTTTCTTTCACACAGAGCTGAAGACACTATGTCTTGTGTACAGAGATTACTCATGAGTTGTGCCAGTTGTGAAATGCTATACCCATCCTATACTGTGTTTTATAAACTACACACATCAAAACAAGTTTTGCATCACCCTGATTACCAAAACTTCTGAAGATAGTTGGCTGTGACTGTTTAGAGATGTCACTAAACCCGCCCAGAGACGTAAACAACCATGCATGAGTAGCGCCTATTAGACGGAGGGGTCCGACAGTTAATCTGGAGGTAAACGGCTTATGTTGTCTGTTGTTCAATCACTCCTAGACCGTCAATACTGCACGTCAATCACATCCGCATTGTTACGTTGTACCAGGAAAGGCTCTCAACAAGGGAAGGCATCTTGGAGCGAACCACAGCAATGTTCGGACATGGAGGAGATACAGACAGACAGGAACTGTCGATGACAGGTCTCGCTCAGGCCTCCTAAGGGCAGTGGGACCACTACCTATGGATTATGTCTCTGAGGAACCCTGACAGCAATGCTACCATGTTGAATAATGCTTTTCGTGCAGCTACAGGACATTGTGTTATGACTCAAACTGTGTGCAATAGGCTGCATGATGCGCAACTTCACTCCTGATGCCTATGGCGAGGTCCATCTTTGCAACCATGACACCATGCAGCACAACAACATGCCGAATGGACTGCTCATGATTGGCATCATGTTCTCTCAACAGATGAGTGTCACATATGCCATCAACCAGAAAACTGTTGGAGATGTGTTTAGAGGCAACACAGTCAGGTTGAATGTCTAGGACACACTGTCTAGCGAGTGCAACAAGGTCGAGGTTCCTTGCTGGTTTGGGGTGGCATCATGTGGACCGGTGTACACTGTTGGTGGTCATGGAAGGCACTGTAACAGCTGTACAATATGTGAATGGCATCTTCCAACCGATAGTGCAACCATATCGGCATCATATTGGCGAGGCATTCGCGCCCCCATCATGCACATCTTGTGAATGACTTCCTTCAGGATAACGACATCGCTTGAATAGAGTGGCCAGCATGTTCTCCTGACATGAACCCTATTAAACATGCCTGGGGTGGATTGAAAAGGGCTGTTCATGGACGACATGACCTACCAACCACTCTGAGGGATCCACCCTGAATCGCTGTTGAGGAATGGGACAATCTGGACCAACATGCCTTGATGAACTCGTGGATAGTATGCCATGATGAATACAGGCATGCATGAATGCAAGAGGACGTGCTGCTGGGTATTAGAGGCACCAGTGTGTACAGCAATCTGGACCACCACCTCTATAGGTCTCGCTGCATGGTTATACAACATGCAATGTGTGGTTCTCATGAGCAATAAAAAGGCCTGAAATGATGTTTATGTTGATCTCTCTTCTAATTTTCTGGACAGTTTCCAGAATTCTCCTAACCGAGGTGATGCGAAACTTTTTTTAATGTGTGTTATTTTGTATCCTACTTTTTGTAGACATCAGATAGTGCATTAATTCTGAAACATGTCATATGAGCCATGAAATCATTACTTGCCTGACGACGTTTGGCACTTTCCATTGCAACCTAGTCGGCCTGAATGCAGAACTACTGATTATTTTATGTCACATATTAACGTCTATGGTCCCTCAGTAATGTAAAAAACATGAACCATCTAAATCAATCCAGTCAAAAGACATGGCCTTTTATGTCACGTATTTTGATGTTTGCAAACACACTCGTCAAAACCTACAGGTTGACCTAATATCATGAAAATAAGCAAAGTTTCACACTACAACCAAAGGAAATAAAATCCAAAAACTATTAATTTACAATTATATCGTGAATTTTTTCTGTTTGTTATTGGCCTGTCTGTATGTCTGACTGTTTGTTGAGACCTTTTTTCTCCGGAACAGGTAAATGTATCAACTTGAAATTTACGTCACATACTCAGGTCTATGATCGCTTGGCAGTATAATAAACATTAGTTTCTAAGTCAGTGCAGTCAAAGGATATGATCTTTTATGTCACATATTTTGATACCCGCGATCTCACTCATTTCAACATATAGTGTACTTCCCCTTGAAGTAAGAGTCTCAGTATCATCAATGACCACACCATAGCACACAGTGGTATGCGGCCAGGAATCAGATGGCGTTCACCTCATGACCAATAGGCGGCAGCACCACCGCCACTTAACACCGCAGGCGCGACCACTCCTTTAAGCCACTTCCATTGTAACCACAGCTACGCCAGCTGGCGTCCATACAAGAAATAGCAACCGGCCGACTACGAGCCAATTACGCCATGCCACGCCACCACGTGCTCACCAGCAGCCTGTGTTGGTCCTCCCTTGCTTCTGGTTAGGTGTCTCACCACCTCCAACAAGGGGGCCACTGTGTGTTTCTTTTCTTCTCTTGTTTTGTGCAATTGGCGTTGGGGGACATCGGTTTGTACCTTTGCTTATGTCTTCCTTGTTTCTTCTCCCCTCTTCGCCATGGTGGCTTCCCAAGCTGAGGAACCTATGTCACTCAAGGAGTTTTCAAATATCAACTGATGCAATTCTCTCAACTGATGGCAAAGTTGACATTGCTCTTGAATGACCAGCAGTTACTGCAGCCCACCTTGCATCATTGCCTCAGCCAGGCTGACAACAAGTAGGACGCTGCATTGGAAGAATGTGACGAATACAAATGGCAGCTGTTTCAACACTTCGTGGCCTACGAAATTTCAGGTCATGTTCAGCACTCTTATTTCTCAAATGTTCAAATGTGTGTGAATTCCTAAGGGATCAAACTGCTGAGGTCATCGGTCCCTAGACTTACACACTATTTAAACTAACTTAAAGCTAAGGACAACACACACACACCCATGCCGGAGGGAGGACTCGAACCTGCGGTGGGAGGGCCGCACGATAAGTGACATGGCACCCCTAACCGCGCGGCCACTCCATGAGTTGCTCTTATTTCTTCTCTTGGGTTGGTTTCCCATATCCAGCTGGAATTAGTTCCTTTCTCGGATGTCATTGTTGTTCTAGATAAGTATTTTGACTCTCAGGTGTTGGTCGCCTCTGCTTGTTTTAAGACTTTTTGCACAAAACGCCAACATTTCCATTTATAATGGCAATGGCTCATGGAGTTATGTGGTGTGAAATGCGCATACAAATTTGTCTGTTCTTGTGGTAAGTCGTATGCTCACGCTATGTTGCAGGACACTATTGTTCAAATTGTTGCTGATTACCAACCTCATCCAGAGGTTCTCAAGCTCTCAGACCCTTCCCTTGAGGATGTCATTTGTATAATCAAGGCACAAGAATTATTCAACACAGCTGAGTTGCAGATATCACTTCCTCATGGTTGCTGCCCTTGACACTCGTTGGTCCCCTCCACAAAGGCCTTCTGTTTCTACTGAGCACTGTAGAACAACCCACATCAAGTCTGTGGCAGCTCTGTCCCACTGGCAAGTTGCAATCTTGTCCTCAGTGCTACAGAGCCCATGATAAGAATGCCTGTCATTTTCACCAAGCCAAACGTTTGTTTTGCAAGGAAGTTGGCCACTTTCAAGAAGTTTGCTCTAAGAAATTGTTCAGCAAGTCTGTCCCTCTGTCCCTTACAGGTCAGAGACAATAGATACCAATCAGGTCAATAGCGACAATGCTGTGTTCCTGTATCAATCAGTTTCTGACGAGTCATCAGCCCTAGTTGTCAGTCATCCACAGCATCCCTCTTTGCCTATACAGGAAATAAAAAGAGCTGTTCATTCATTTGCTCATATGGAACCCAGTTGTACAATTCTAGCTGGATATTGGGGCTTTGGGGACTGATTAATAGAGGAACATTCGAGAAGCTCAGTTCTCCATGACTCGACACTCCAACACAGGCTCTAATTGCATACCTGTACAGTGGTGATCGCATTGCTGTCCTGTGCACCTATTCTTTGTTGATCCAATACCGATATACCTCTAAGACAGTTCTGATCACGGTGCTGCACTCCTATGACAGACCTGACGTTTTTGATCTTAATGCCTTTGACATTTTTGGTCTTCGATCTCAGATGATGTGGCGATTATTATTTCTTACAACTGTGTCACAAAGCTCTGTGACAAATTCCACGAGCTTTTTGAGGTATCTCTGGCTAGGGATAAAGGTTTTTCAATCATATTACCTTGAAAACCTTGAAAGATACGGCCCAGCCAAAGCTCATCAAAGCTCAGGAAATTCCTGATGGTATTTGGGACACCATTGCAGCAGAGTTGCATTGTATGCGACACCTGGGGTTCCTTCCAACCGTTTCTGCTAGTCAGCGAGCATCCCCAATGCAACCTTCGCCTGCGTGCTGATTCTAAATGCACCGTTAATGAGAGTCTGTCATAGATTACTGCCCTCTCCCTGAGCAGTTAGTGGACAATTTATAATGAGGCATTTTCTTTTCCAGGATCAATATCTGGACTGCTTACTTACAACTTCTGTTGGACAATGATACAAAGTCCTTTCTCATCGTCAACACTCACATCAGGCTGTTCCAGTATCAGTGTCTCCCCTTTGGCAGAGCTTCTGTCCCAGCCATCTTCCAACTACTTTTGGAACAACTGATATCGAAAGTACCACCTTGCGCCAATTACATGGATGACATTCTCGTTTTAGACAGGTCTCTAGAGAAGCACCTCTGGGACCTGGAGTGCCTCTTCCAGACACTTACTGATGCTGGTCTCAGGTGCAACTGAGAGAAATGCTATTTTTTCTGCACTCGGATCGAATACCTTGGTCACATCATTGATGCACATGGTGTTTGTCCTTCTGATAAGGTATCCAGGAACTCCCTTCTCCGGCGAATCTCTCTGAGCTTCAGGCTGCTCTTGGAAAGATCTGACAGGTCACAAGCCCCTCACCTGTTTCTTCCACCCAGCCAAGCCTGTACCCGTCCGGACAGCACAAAAACTTCAACGTTAGGCGCTCATCATGGAAACCTGCGATTATGAGTGAGCTGTGCTGCGGCTCACATTGGTGTTGTTTGTAGGTTTCCGCCCTCTGTTGGGGACCAGACCGTATCCTTTAGTTAGCATGGTTGCAGTTGTTTGTCTTCTTCTTGCATTGGCTGGCGCCACTCGTTTCGCAAGCGTTGCCTTTCCGCTAGTGGCCGGTTCTGGCTTTGGCGTGTTGTTCCATTCCTAAATTTGATTTATTGGACATCAGGTAGCATCAGCGAGATTTTCATTAGTCATTCGTTAGACTGCCACTAGTGTGAGTTACCATCTTGTGAAGTGAATGCAACTCTTGGCTGCCTATCTCATCGATCACGAAAGTGTTTGTTGCTGGACCATCTCAGAGGTCGATTTCTGGAGCACTGTGACTGGTCCTTGTGTTTTATTATTTATTAGCATACCTTGTAATGCCTACATTAAAGGTTATGCATGTCTAGTTAATAGTTCCGGTCGCCTTCTGGAATAAATCTAGCAAAGGGTTATGTCGCGAGGGTACTATCATCTTACTTCACCTGTTTGCTTGTTAGTTGCTTGTTTCTTTTAATTAACCTTTGCTTGTATTTGCTATTTTACAGCGGGTTTCTAAATTTTTTATATAATTGCCATTCCTGGTGTGTAAGGCCTTCAGCCGTGATTGTGGTCATTTGCTTTGAAAAAAATTATTCGATATTTCTATTTTAGCAGTAACGGTTAAAACCTTGTTTACTTGCATTCCTGGCATCTGATACCTTTTGCAGTGTGTAGCCACTGACTTTTTAATATTTCAATACCTGTAAGTTGTAATTGCAGCGAGTTCTTAAACATTCTTAATTTATTGCCATTCTTGGTGTGAAAGGCTTTCAGCTGTGATGACAGTGGCTTGTTTTTTTTAAGCATTATCTGTATGTTATGGTGATTTGCTAAATTGTAACGCACTAAGAATAATATTATTTACACAGTTGTCTATTCCTTCACCAGTAACCTGTGATATTTTTTTATTTATTGTTGAGTCTGGAATTCTTGTTTTAAAAATAAATGTGTTTAACTGTAAAAGGCAACCAATAGCAACTGATTATGGCCCTTCCCACGATCGTAACCGATTCCTGTCTTCCCTTGACTATCAGGTCTCAATGAGGTTCTCTATTGACCATCTGCCTGCTTGTCCCTATTTCCCTGTCAGTTCAAATACAGAATTTGATTGTTCTCAGGGGGCATGTTTTCACACTGACCAGATTGAGGAAACAGCGTGGCTTCATTCCCAATTGACCACCATCAACTTGCAGCAACCACTTGGCAGGATGCTACTTTCTGGCTCCTCTGTCAGTTAATCCAGTCCAGCTGGCTGGAGACGAAAGCCTTCCTTCTTACTGAGTCACTTCTGCATTTGTTTCTCCAGTGTGACGCATTTACTGACGGGGGGTTGTCCTTTTAGACACACCAAAAGAGCAGACCTGGGTGCTAATCCCAACATATCTACAGGAGTATATGTTAGACTTACTTCACACGGGGTCACTGGAGCATTGTCCATGCAAAGCAGTTGGCCAGGCAGCACCGTACATGGTTGGGTATGGACAATGCTTGGTCATGAGTTGGAAGGATTGTGCTGAGAATTTGCTTGATCCTTCCATCTATTTTTCGCCTGCCTGACCAGTTAGCCCCTGGCAATGGGTTCACATCAGTTTTGCTGGACTGTTTTGGGGTTCACAATGGTTTATCATGGTAGATGTCTTTTCCAAATTTCCTTTTGTGGTCTGTCAGATTTCCATGACGTTGACCAGTATGATCCAGGCCTGGGAGATTATTTTATGCCAAGAAGGGTTGCATGACATTCTTGTATTGGATGACAGCCCACAATTCACCTCCACTGAATATGCATCCTTTTGCAAGGCTAATTGCATCACTCATTTCTGCTCAGCGCCATTTTCACCACAGTCCAGTGGAAATTGGAAAGGTTCATGCGAGTTTTCAAAGTCCAAATGACAAAGCTATGACCATTCCACTCCAAGGAAATGCTCCACTCTTGTTCCTCCTACTGTATGATGCATCTGGGAGATAAGTCGCCAGCTGAATTTCTCAATGGCAGTTTTCACCAGACCATTCTGCATCTCCTCCATCTTCCACGCTCCCATGATCCCTCCCCCCCCCCCCCCCCCCCCCCGATCGAGAACCAATGACAAGGTCTACTTTTGGGTTTTTCGCAGGGGTCATTCATGGGCTCCTGGGATTGTCATCCACTATGAGGATAGAGCTACATACGTTATTCAGGATGGAATGGGGCACCATCAGCACAGGCATCAAAATCATCTGCACCCTCACGCTACTCCCAACCCTTCTGTGACTTCTTGGTTACAGAGCAGGTATGGACAGGCGCCATCTCTCCTGGTGGTTCCCCGAAACGAATGTCATCCCAATGGCCTGGCACTGACTGCAGTATTTAGCATTGGACCCACTGCCATCACCACCATCTCTGCCAAGGGGGCCTGCACCACCTCTGTTGTGAACTCCACTCCTTCCACCACTGCCATCGCCACCCCTGCCTCCAGCCCAGACGTTTCCACCATCGCTGCTGTGGCCATGCTCACTACGCCACAACAGTGCAGTATCATCAATGACCACATCATGTTGCACAACATTTCGTGGCCAGGAATCAGATGGCGTTTGCTCACGGTTGATAGATGGTGGCATCACAGCTGCTTAACAGCACAGGCGCGACCATCCCTAAGCTGCTTCTGTGGTAACCTCGTCAACACCAGCCTGTGCCCGTACAGAAAATAGCAATCTACCGACTATGGGCCAATCACGCCATGCCATGCCACACCACTGCATGCCCTCTGGCGGCCTGTGTACTCCTGCGCTGCCAGACAAGTTAAAAGTGCATACACGCCATGGACGGCAGTACTACGTTAGGATCCAGTCTCACAAGGTTTTTGGACTCACCACATGTAACTGTGGACGTATACAGACTTAAAGTGATAGTGTTGTATGACTGTGACAGGGACTCAGTGTAGAATTCCGTCTGACAGTGTTGTATTCTGATCGTTTGTGAACTTCAATTGAGAGATAAAACTTGTTTTTCCACTCACGCCTCCAGTCTTTGTTGTTCAACATTACCTGGATAAAACAGAATCATGTTGGCAAGGTTTTACGGTACAAGTAAAGGAAAAAATCAGAAAATTGTTAAATTGTAATTATATTACACGAAAAACTATTTCATTTGTCATTTGTTATTTGACTTCAGACTTGAAATTAAAGCATTTTGGGATGTCTTGGAAACTGTGGGAGATCTTACCAATATCAATGTTGACAACAGGCAAAGATCGTCATGTTCCTCGATTCCTGGAATGGATGAGCTGTTTATTAACAAACTGAAGTTTGTACGAAACCATCAGTGCGTGAGTCCTACTCGCACATGTACAATTTTTTGAAATGTGATTTGCTTGCGATGTACACTCAGCATGGCAAAGCAATGAGGTGGGTGTGTAACATAGTTTACAGTACATCTACACAGTTTTGCTGTTTGGTGCTGCGCCTCGCAATAAGCAAAATACATTAATGCAAATAACGATATTACACAGTCCTGATTCAATGTGTCCTTTGTTCTGGAAGTCTGTACTTACGAAGGTGGTCATTACTACATCTACCAGTAGTGTAGTGTGTCGTTACCGAAAATTCCACTAAAAATAAAAGAGCTGTAGCACACACGCACTGAGATGATTTATGAAAACTACAAGCAATATCCAGAAGCAGTGGAAATGAAAAAAAGTACTTCTAACCAAGACAACTTTTGTGTGTTCTAATCACTGCCGATTGGTGTTGTTACAGCTCTTCATGCCCTAATCAATAGCTATTCGACAGATCCCGAATATCCCACGTATCCTATTCTCTCTACATGTGAGAGGTGTCGTCCCCCTGATAACCATCCTCAGATGTGATTAGCAGTAGGAATGCACCTTCCTCCCTGTGCCAAGATCTCCAGCTCTCCTCACTGGGCTGTGCTGCCCATGTTTTCTTGCGCGCTGCCCTTGAGGATGGCGCCCAGACCACGGATTGGGAATGATCTCTTCCAAGGTACTAAAGTCTCTGACGCCACCATGACCTTTGTGCTTCTGTTGCATTAAGTTCTTCAAGAGTTCTAGGGTGCTACAATATGTTACACTGATAGCTCCAAAACTGGTGGATTAGACGGGATTTTCTTTTTCATCTCCTGCCTGTATGGGATCTCATACGCTGCCAGAAACATATAGCATGTTACAACGAGCTGATAGTTGTTACCAGAACCCTCCATTTTACTAAATAGGCCTCCCTTGACCATGTTTTAGTATGTACTGGCTCAATGAGCAGTCTCCATGCTATTGACCGATGCTTTTTGTGGGACCCTTTGGTCTCCTCTATTCATGACTTTGTCATGCGGCATGCTCAGTTGTCTTTCTCTGTCTGTCAAGTCACGTGGGTATCCCAGGGGATGAAAGACCAACCGTTTGGCTAGAGGAGCACTTAACCACTCCCCATTCGCTTTGACGATCCTGGGTGCGGATTTTCGGGTGGGTGTAATATCTCTGCTCGCTCAGAAGTGAAGTGACATTTGCTGGGCTACTGCAACATAGTGCTCTTCCTTGTGCTTCGGCCAGAAGAAATCCACAGTCCTATATTATCTTCATTTCGGTCATACCATGTTAAGCCAAAGTTTTATTTTGTGTAACATGTCGCCTCCATATTGTGGTTGTGTAGTCTTCCAGACAGTAGCTCATATTTTGGTGGAATCCCCTCCATTTGACCCTCCACGCTAAATTTAGACTTCTGGACTCATTGGCTCTAATATTGGCAGACGATTCATGAATGATTGAACTGGTTCACATTTTTCTTCGTGAAAGTGGTTTTTATTCTCAGTTATAAGATTTTAATCTACCTCAAGAGCAGGGGCAAAGTGATTAAGGTTGGGACATCTCTAGCTATGTACTGGGTCTGGGGAGTCCCTGACCCCACCTCTTAGGCCAAGCCACTCTTTCACCCCTCTTTTACTCTGTTTTAATAACTTTTAGATTCAGTTTGCCTCCTTTCTTCCGCACCCAGTTTTCCATTCAAGGTATCACACTCTGCTGTGTTGTGGGCGCTCTTGATTGTAATGGATCAGGAGTGGGACATCTGTGGTTGGGACGTTTCTTGTCACATGTAGAGCCCCAGGGGTGTTGATGGTACAAAAGATGTCCATTATGCTTTAAGTCTTTACGGTTACACTGTTATGAATCTCCCAACTGGATCAGATCGTGTCTTGATGGATGTCTCTACTTCTGGATGTGCCACTCTTGGATAGAGGGACTGATGACCTTGCTCTTTAGTCCCTTAACCCTGCTCCACCCCTTTCCCACATAACAACTACCCAACAAGATTATTATTACTGCTTAGAAAAATCTGGTTTATGAGCATAATCTACAGTTATTTCACAAGACATTGGCTGAATTTCTCAATGGCAGTTTTCACCAGACCATATTCTGCATCTCCTCCATTTTCCATGCTCCCATGATTCCCCCCCCCCCCCCCCCCGATTCAGATTATTATTACTGCAATGTATCTGTTGCTTAGAAAAATCTGGTTTATGAGCATAATCTACAGTTATTTCACAAGACATTAGCTGTGACATGAACTTGCTGGCTAGCAAGTAGAGCTATCAAGAGACCTCGTCAAATCAGCACTACGGACAGGTGGACAGTTCATGATTAAGGCGACCCAAGGAAGTAGCTACAGTTGCAGTAGTGAGTTATTACACAGACCTGCTGTTATGGACGATGTGATATAACCACAAGTGGCCAACTACTCATTTGCATCTGTAATGAAATGTAGAATATGCAAAACGACATGTCATATTATTTAACCACATTTGAACAATAATGTAAAACTAATTTGTATGTAGAAAATGGTGAAAATTTTGATGTTTGATTTATAGTATAAACTACTATTTCAGGTCACTGGAATGACTGTATACAGAAAGGGTGTCGTCTTTGCAATTAACCAGGTCAGTATCAGTGGTTTCTGCCTCAAACCACCATCTTATTAATTTTGTTTTGAACTACCAGTGAGTTTTAGACAAACCCACTGGTGCTGTTGCAATACAGAGACATGTAGTGATAGAATGAGGTGTTTATTAGGTATATCCGAAGTTATTGTAATGCAAATTTGAATCCGCTGGTGCAGTATTTACTTCTGTAGCTAGGCCCCTGACAAGAGAATCCCATTGTTTTATCTCACTGTACATGAGATGTAAGATGAATGGTGGTACACACGCGACAGCATCCACTCCCCGATATGTTATAAAATTAGTTTCTTCCAGAGCAGATCCCTCAGGTTACATTGGTTGTAGAAAGGTAGGGTCAAGTGTTCTGCATAGTCCTTGAGCTAGCGATAATGTATATACTCAACAGAAGCATGGTCTTAGTGTCATTGTACTATAGTACAGGGACAAATATGAATACTTCACACTTCCTTCAGATTACGCAAATGGAGGAGATCGCTTGGTTCTTTTTGTATTTGATGTGGTCTACGGTGGGTCTTAAGATGTTATGGAGGCCTGATTAGTTTGTGGGGGTTCCTAAAAAATACCAAAAAAGGTTTTTTTACCATTTTTTCGTACCAAATCTGAGCCGCTGAATCCAGGATGGCTATGCACAGCAAATGCCCGAAATAAAGCGTCAAACCTCACACTTCACAGCAAATGCCCGAAATAAAGTGTCACTCCTCACACTCCATATGATTACAAAGATTTTTTCCCAAAAATTTAGAATCATACAAATTATCGATCCTGACTTAAAATTTAAATCTTTCAAAAAAATCTCATTCTTATACACTAAAATTACAAATTTCTTGCTCTGGACTTTTTCTCTGCCTTGTGATGACTGGGTGTTGTGTGATGTCCTTAGGTTAGTTAGGTTTAAGTAGTTCTAAGTTCTAGGGGACTGATGACCATAGATGTTAAGTCCTATAGTGCTCAGAGCCATTTTGAACTCTGGACTTGGCAGTCTACAACTAACCTAGCCTAATCTTTTAGTTTCTTTATGGAAAATTGTTTCTTCTTGGCAAAGTTGATGCAGATTTTCAAAACAAATTTTCAATCTCTTAATAACTTTTTCAGCATTTTTAAATTCATATTTCATGAAAGTGTTTTAAAGTTAACTACTTGTTCACTTATTTAGCTAAAGGCACTGCTATTTGTGTCCTTCCATTTAATAATGGTATTTCATTCTGCCTTAGCACTAGCACATCACTTTTGTCTTCGTCACATTCATTTCCCTGGTTTTTCATTATGGCACCTTTGCATTGTAGCAGCCATAACATTCCTCCATTCTCCATACATCTGTCCTCCTAGGATTTACACGAAACTCTGTCCCTGAAACCATACTTCCATCTAAGACTACTTTCTTTACATACATCCTAATACACAATCACTTATTATTAATGAAATTATTTACAAATTTTATATTTCGTTTAAACTGACTGCAAATGAAAGTAAATTAACAGGGTGTTGCTTCTTTATTTTACTTTAATCAGCCAGATCAAATCTACTAGAAAACGTTTTTTCAAGAATCTATTTCCTTTGGAAGACTTAATGAGTTTTTTTATTAGAAAAAACTAGTTGCTATTGAAAGCAAAACTTACTTTTCCTTTACTGTAACTCAACTTGAGAACATTCAATTGTGACAAAGCAATTATTTACAAACATTTTACAATACATAGTTTCCACTTTTATGCAGTGTCTCTTTGTATCACTTCTTCTTCATATTTTTTACCTCTATTGAACAGAAATCAAAATTTTTTATTTACAGTATGTTTACCATCTCCACATTCATTCATATTCCTTTCATAATAAATGTTCTTCAGCTTTATGCAGGTATATTTGTCGTCATGTTTGTTAACCTTCCTTTAACTATGTGGCCACTGTACATCCTATTTCATCATCAAAATCTCATTAACTGCACTTGTCACATCCAGTTATTTTTTATCCCTACATTTCTCTCTGCCTCCAATTTACTTTTACTTACTGCAACCAGATATTTCTTCATATCTGCCAGTATTTTAACTGTTAGTTAATGCTTCATACACTTCCACATATCATGGAATAACTTCTCATATTACTGAAGTCAATCCTTACTGTCAGCTTCCAGCAGGATAATGTATCTTTTTCTACTTTCCTTTTACGTCATTACCTTCGTACCTCAATCATTTCACTCCATTACAATTTGACCCCCATTTCTCTGACCATAAACCTTATTTCATTATAAGACACCATAACACCCTCTGACGCTCTCAAATACCTAACCTTCACTGATAGAGAAGAAAATTAAAGATGATAGGTTCAGCTCAGAGTGACAGAAGAGGAAGATTGACAATACGGAAAGAAACTGAAATAGCAATGTCAATAACTAGAGCACCTGGTGTTCGTCAAACACCTAGCATTGAGTAGGTTGCAACGCCCTCTGAAGCCTTATTTCCTCAGGGTCCACCCCCACATCATCCCCATACTCATTGTAACCCTCTAAATCTCCCAGCCTTTTACAGTGCCTAATTGGTATACTGGCTACTTCTTCTTTGGTCACATTATTTTTTCAAAAAAATGGTGGAACCACTTTTTTCCCATATATTTAAAAAATTACTACATTTTCATTAAAAGTTAATCTCCCTTTGTACTGGTTGAAGAAATCTGCACCAATAAGCATTTTATACATAGATCAGGAAGTTGTAGAGTACTTGCACACCATTTATTTTTACTAGCAACAGTCCTTCTTGTTAAACAGGTTTTATAACTTTTCCTGTAGCTGCAATTACCTGCAACCCTATTACTGGCATTATTACAAGTTCATTTCTATTTGGCAACGATTCTAACCAACTTTTACTCACAGCTCATAAATCACTGCCGCTATCTGCTGAACACTGTACTTCTTTGTTAAACACTTGCAGACAAATTATTGGCTAATTCAACACCATCCTTTCATTGCTTGTGTCAGAACCCTCCTCCAACAAATCGTTCACAACCTTCCTTCTGTTGAAACCTTCCCTGTTTCCAGAAATTACACAGATTTTTGCAGAATTACCCTCATCCCTTTTCTCCCCCATACTAACTATTCTGTCCATTAATGACACCTCAAAAAAAATTTCCGATGTTTCACCATTCTCCCTTTCCTCTCTCTCTTCCTCTTTTTCACAATTAGTTGGCTGACCCCGGTTTGGTCACTGTTTTCCTGCATCTCCCATATAGCCACACAAACCTCGTCATTTATAGACACTAGTATTTCGTCTACACTGACATCCATAATCTCCTGTAATTCTGCAGCTTCTGTACTTTCCTCTTCCCCAGAACATGATTCGACTTCAACCAGGTTGCTAAATACTTTGTGTCAATCAAGTTCTGTTACATTTTCTGCTAACACATCACCCATTTCGTCTGCAATACAATGCTTATTTTGCTTATGTCTCTCCAATAAATCTCCTAAACCTTCGTTAAAGGTACAGATTTTTATGTAGCTCATTTCGTGTGTTGTTGCTTCTTTCTTTTGCTCCTCACTTATAATCCCAGTCTAACACGTACAAAGGGTTTTGCTAGCGGGTTCAAAGTATTACTTCCTGTCTTGTAAACGCTAGCCCTTTCACAGACAGCATTTAGTTTAATGGATTCTGTACCGCTTATTACGTTTAACTCCATTTGCTGTTGCCTTGGCGCAACATCATACTCTCGCACCAGAGAATACAATCGATAACTGTGCACCTGCTCCCCATTATTTCGCCTATCATTTGCTGGATAGCGCCACTTCCCAGCACCTCTGCTCCTGCTGTTTCCACGTACACGCCAATTCTGTCAACGTTTACATTCTGCTGTGGTTCTGCATTATTTTGAGCCCTGACATAATGATCTGAATGCCCCTCGCCATATAATAACTTTTCAACTCTCCCCAAATAACTAGTAAATTTATGATCATCCCTCGGATCTGCAATAATTTTGTTTCGCCAGTTCATGGGCAGTTTACCTTCCAGGCCCAAAACAATTTGTTCTGGCTCGACTTTATTGTTTACATATGACAAATTTGCCATTCACTTTAACACAAACTTTTTTACGCTTTCCTTTCTGGGATTTAACTTTTCCCCAGCCTAGAAGCTATTTTGCGAATCCATTTGTTTTTGCTTGCCCCAATATTCTTTAAAAAACGCCTCTTTAAATTTATCTAGAGTATCATACTGTTCAGTAGCGATAACCTCCAAGTTCTAGCCACTTCCTAGAATTTAGGCGTAATAAACCCTAATTTTTGTTTGTCTGGCCACAAACTAGGTAGAACACCTTCAAAGTCATTCCAGAATTCTTTTGTCTGTACATTTCCTATTGGACCAAAACGTAAAAACTGCCTGTTAATGACATATGATATTTCAGACGATTCTACTACAAAGCTACACCCACTACTGTTAGTTCCATGTCTGCCATTAGTTTCAACTTGGCATAATCTGCTGCTATGCTCATCCAACTTATTTTCAACCTCTTCTACTTGGTTAGTTAGTTAGATGAAGACAACTCTGTCAGACACGCTTTTTACTTAATTCATAAATTTGGCATATTCAAAACTGATTTTACTGTCTAACAATTTGTGATCATTTACACATATAGACTATCGCCGCCAGTTTGACTTCTACTTTCTGCACACTTTCTTTTATCAAATCTATGCTTTGTTTATTTCCAATAGCAAATCTTTTCAAGGCATCTGTTAATTCACTTTTTACAGTTTTAATGAATTGCTGGCAGTTATTCTCAACTTGAGAAATTTTGACATCCGCTTTACTTTCTAACGACTTCAAATCCATTTTCCACATTTCTTTTAAAACAGCAGTCTGATTTTAGGGTTTTTCATCAAGTTTATTAATTTTCTGACCAATTGTTTCAGCCAAATTAGTATGTTGTTTGTTTTCATCTTTTATAGAACCCACTAACGCTGCAAGCATTTCTTGCATACTTTCAGGTTCTATTTTTTGCACTACTGTTTCCTGTTTATCTTGTTCCACCAGTGCTATACCAAATTTGGCATCCACATTTGAGACATTTGATTCAGTAACACTACCAACACTTGTCATCACACAAATGGTTGTTACCGATTTCATGCTTAATGTCACTTTTAGGACTTACATTAACCCCACTAGTTACATTAACTGACATCCTTGAAGCAGATTCTACTCCACTGTCCATAAATAACACAGAACTCTCGACAAAAACCTTCTCTTTTATTTTATCATCTGCTCCTTCTCTCCGTTCAGGCAAGCTAGTTAGTGAAGCACTTACATTGAATGAGAGTTCTTCCTCTTTTAGCATATTTACAAAATCTTTATTACTTTCCATGCTACTCAGTCTTTCAGCAAACACACAACAAATGTGACAAACTTAACTTATTCATTGAATGCTGCAACGTCAGCTTGCTGAAACTGCGAGTCCAACCTCCTTCGTCTGCCATACCAGTGTCATGCTCCCCGCTCGTTGTGTTAAGTTGGCAGTGCTGCCCTGACTGCTGCTCGTTGATATGGCTATAACGTCGTTTGCTGCTTCAATGCGCCCTCGTTGTTATTGTGACTGTTTAACATCACCTTCTTTCTTGTAAAGCCTCGTTTACACGACGACACTAGGTTGCAGCCCACTGCGCTTCCGGCCACTGTGCATGGGCGCCGAGCATTTGCGCCACTCGTCGGTGAAACTAAACAGTTTAGACGTGTTCCAACTTTGGTGACACCAGTTCATGCGTTTTGAGGTTATGTGTGTTTGTAGAGTGTAGACAAAATCAAATATGAAGTGGGGAACGGAGAATACTGTTCGCTTTTTGGATATCAGTGCTTTGCACACGTGTTTGTGGGATTTCAGTGATGCTGATTACAAAAATAAGCAACATATTGCTGCTTCTGAGACCTTCACATGTGATCAGAACATAGATAGTTTCACAATATCTGAGCTGCAAGGCAAAATTTATTGAATTAGGAGCACATATACAACTCATTTAAGAAAAATATAAGCAAATGTAATTCTAGCTGTCGAAATGCTCTCGTCTACAAGACTAAAATCCCATCGTTCGAGTTGGCCGACTTTTTTTTTTTTTTAAGGAATATTGTTGACAGGAGGGAAGGCTACACAAATGAAGAATCTACATTCTTTATTGAATATTCATCTGTTTAAAACGTCGCAGCAGTGCTCCCCATTCACATATGATTGAATTTTGAAATATTTCCACTGTACAGATCTATCTTCAATAGAGTAGTTTGCAAACCATTCTCTTCTTAATGTGGCCTGCTTTGAATAATTACTGCTGTTAATGTTAGTAATTGTCACTGTTAATAATTATTGGTGTTAATGAAAAAGTTTCATCACCAGCTAGAACCGCATCTTATAGCATGCCGAATGTTCTTGATTACAGTGCTTGCAATATGATGTGTAATTTCAGTTCTGGCGGCAGTGCTTCAAGCATTACAATATCTTTATTCCTTACCGCATAATTAACTCTATTTAGAAGAGACATTAACAGTTCTAGTGACATTCTAAGATAGTTAAAAGAACTTCTTGGGTCCTCCATTACAAATTATTTCAGCAAGGATGCTGAGCAACCGAGCTGACGTCTTTTCTTCATCCAGTCATGAATCGAAACACGTTTCTCATTTTTTCCTTATGCAGCGATTCCATGCAACAAGCTTGAACTCCATCTCAACTCGTGCGATGTGCAGGTGCCAAAACTTTCATTTCAGACACGATTCAGGAACCCACAAAACAACGAAACTGAAGAACATACTGGTTTTGCCGTGTCTACAGTCAAATATGAAACCATTTGCGTGCAACTAATCCCACGCAACGCGTGGCGCAACCCAATGTCGTCATGAAAACAAGGCTGAAGTCTCTCCGGCGACTCGAAACGGGTTCCGTTCAAAATTTCTCGTGTATCGATTAATTAAGTTTTTCATTATCGTTCACTACGGTGTTTCACAAAATTTCTCTCAACTACGGGTTCAATTTACTACGGCTTTTTAACTGTTTTCCAGGAGAATCCACCACGTGCGGCGGCGCGGTTACTATTGTCCATTACCTGGATCAACCTGTGAACTCGTTGCAGCAGATCGCCGGTAGGAAAGCTGAGCAATGTCCACCGTATTGCAACTCGCACCAGGCTGCATACAAAGTAGCCATTCCAAGAATCGGGAAAAGGCCTTAATTATGAACACGTTCACTGCCAAACCCGTGCTAATCTTAACAGTCATGCACAAACCATTTCATTCAGGTAAGCAAGTTTATGGTAACATATTTCCCGAAATTTTAACAGCTACCAAACACGGATTGTTCTTACGGGAAGATGCTCGCCATCTTATTAAGTTTATCGGTGTCTAATGCACTCAAGTTTTTAGTCACCGATGTGCTCAATATGCCATGCGGAATTACTGTCTTTTCTCATAGACAAAATTACTTAAAAATCCGTACTTTCTAAAAAAACACACCAGAATAAATATGCCTTCACTTTGAAACACTTTTGAAACTAAAATCGGCAAATTATAACTTCCTTCGGAGGTCATACTGCACACGACCGTACCATTGAAATACTGGTCTCTGACTTTCTTAGACTGCTGTAAGCATTCTGTATCACCAAGAGAAAAGATGCACGAAGAACGCTCCGTTCTGACTGGTCAGTTTTCATTAAGGCCAATAGAAAATCATTATTCTCCTGCATTAGTGCGCGCTTTTGATGACTAACCAGTCATCAAATAACACACTTTCAATGGCTCTAAGCACTATGGGAGTTAACATCTAAGGTCATCATTTAAACCTAACTAACCTAAGGACACCACACACATCCATGCCCGAGGCAGGATACGAACCTGCGACCGTAGCAGCAGCGCGGTTCCGGACTGAAGCGCCTAGAATCGCCCGGCTACAGCGGCCGGCCTTAATACGCTTTCGAGCTATACTTTTTCCCAAAATAAATATTTAACATTCTGATATTTTGTTTATACTTTACGTTATTAACTATTTTCATTTACACTCGAATTAGCTTTCCTTTTACCATAAACTTAACATATTATGATACAAAATTCCCCATCGCCTGCATTCACACTGTCTTAAAACTTTCTCACTCTAGTTCGTACAGCGTTCATCAGTAGAACAATTATCTACATACACTCCTGGAAATGGAAAAAAGAACACATTGACACCGGTGTGTCAGACCCTCCATACTTGCTCCGGACACTGCGAAAGGGCTGTACAAGCAATGATCACACGCACGGCACAGCGGACACACCAGGAACCGCGGTGTTGGCCGTCGAATGGCGCTACCTGCGCAGCATTTGTGCACCGCCGCCGTCAGTGTCAGCCAGTTTGCCGTGGCATACGGAGCTCCATCGCAGTCTTTAACACTGGTAGCATGCCGCGACAGCGTGGACGTGAACCGTGTGTGCAGTTAACGGACTTTGAGCGAGGGCGTATAGTGGGCATGCGGGAGACCGGGTAGACGTACCGCCGAATTGCTCAACACGTGGGGCGTGAGGTCTCCACAGTACATCGATGTTGTCGCCAGTGGTCGGCGGAAGGTGCACGTGCCCGTCGACCTGGGACCGGACCGCAGCGACGCACGGATGCACGCCAAGACCGTAGGATCCTACGCAGTGCCGTAGGGGACCGCACCGCCACTTCCCAGCAAATTAGGGACACTGTTGCTCCTGGGGTATCGGCGAGGACCATTCGCAACCGTCTCCATGAAGCTGGGCTACGGTCCCGCACACCGTTAGGCCGTCTTCCGCTCACGCCCCAACATCGTGCAGCCCGCCTCCAGTGGTGTCGCGACAGGCGTGAATGGAGGGACGAATGGAGACGTGTCGTCTTCAGCGATGAGAGTCGCTTCTGCCTTGGTGCCAATGATGGTCGTATGCGTGTTTGGCGCCGTGCAGGTGAGCGCCACAATCAGGACTGCATACGACCGAGGCACACAGGGCCAACACCCGGCATCATGGTGTGGGGAGCGATCTCCTACACTGGCTGTACACCACTGGTGATCGTCGAGGGGACACTGAATAGTGCACGGTACATCCAAACCGTCATCGAACCCATCGTTCTACCATTCCTAGACCGGAAAGGGAACTTGCTGTTCCAACAGGACATGCACGTCCGCATGTATCCCGTGCCACCCAACGTGCTCTAGAAGGTCTAAGTCAACTACCCTGGCCAGCAAGATCTCCGGATCTGTCCCTCATTGAGCATGTTTGGGACTGGATGAAGCGTCGTCTCACGCGGTCTGCACGTCCAGCACGAACGCTGGTCCAACTGAGGCGCCAGGTGGAAATGGCATGGCAAGCCGTTCCACAGGACTACATCCAGCATCTCTACGATCGTCTCCATGGGAGAATAGCAGCCTGCATTGCTGCGAAAGGTGGATATACACTGTACTAGTGCCGACATTGTGCATGCTCTGTTACCTGTGTCTATGTGCCTGTGGCTCTGTCAGTGTGATCATGTGATGTATCTGACCCCAGGAATGTGTCAATAAAGTTTCCCCTTCCTGGGACAATGAATTCACGGTGTTCTTATTTCAATTTCCAGGAGTGTATTTGCTTTAGACAACATCCACGCATCATTCACATTATTAAAAGTATATACAAAACCGTACAAACATAAATAAACAAAAAAGCCTTCAAGAAATAAACAGAACAATTCACAAAAAGATTCTCTTGGCCTGTTTCTTGAATATCTCTGTCAGCTGCTGTCCTCTAGCAGATGAAAATTAGAACTACATACTCGACTGAACCCGCTTCAGACCATCTGTCACTGTACACACGAGTCATTCTCCCGATGCATAGGCTCCATACAGGAGCGATATAAGGCGCGAAGCCTCAAAGTGTCATACGCAATCTCCATCGACGTAAGTTCCATCCCTATCACATCTCTCTCCATCAAGTGCTGCATGGAAACCACTATGAGAATTGTGTTAACTTCTGTTCATTGGCGTTAGTACAGAGTATTCCAGACGTACCACATATTTTACTTGGTGATGAAGCCACATTCATCAATCATGTCCAGGTAAACCACCGACGCTTGCACTATTGGTCTGTTGACAATTCCTTTGTATTCGTCATGTGGAATGACAGCATCCATGGAGTCTAACGAGTGGTGTGGGATAGTGAACCCTCACCTCATAGGCCCATTTTTCATAGACGAAATGCTGAACGTGCACAAGTTTCACAGCCTACACACTGTGTCACTAGCATTTAGATTTTCGGGTGTGGAGAAGGAACTTGTCCCAGGCAGTATGAAATAGTTTAATCATTTCCTACCCAAGCCTGAAGTAACACATACACTATAAAGAGTCTATTAGCAAAAATAGTGATAAACGCATTTAAAAAACTAAATAAAACTCTGCAGGGTGGTGGGGATGAGAAGAGGGGCTGAGTAGGATATTGACGAATGTCTAGCGCATGCGCCTCTTTCGATTTATGGCAGTTCTTCATCCCCGTACAACCCCGTGCGTGTATTTCTTATGCTCTTGACACATCAGTATTGCCCATCCGAGGGTATTTCATCATTCTGCTTGTACAAGTTCCCCCCTCTCCGACTGTGTGTTAAATACTTCTTCGACTGTTTCTATGATGGATTGGTGCATTGGCACATAGACTCTACCCACGAAACAGTTCTTGATAAATACGCATTAATTTTCTTTATGGCTAGTTTGCAGATAAGTTGCTGTTAAAAAACGACCATAAAGAGCACAAAAACGGTGCATAATAATATAATTCATTTAGCGATGTAATTTTAAGGTGAGAGTCTGAACAAAACAAAACAAATTGCACAATTGTAATTCTTAGGCCTACAACAGTTAAATTATTATAAATTTCATACTGTGCTTTAGAGAAATAAAAATTTTACCCACAAAAGATGACACAAAGATGTCGAAACATGACTGGGTAAATACAATAACAAACAAATTGTGTTTGCATAAGGCTAATTTTCAAAACAATCCAGTTTTAAATCGCACACATGTAAGAACATGAACTCTGTGGGTGACTATTACAGTTTAAAGGCACTAATGGCACTGATTTACTTAAAATTACTGAAATTTAACAGCAAGCATTGTAATAAAAACTGAATAAGCCTCTCACTGCTATTCAGTAACGAGACAAATTGTAAAAACTTTTTTTCTGGGTTGATGACGCAGACACTATTAAAACTTTTATATGTAGACGACCGGTGTGGCTGAGCGGTTCTAGGCGCTTCAGTCTGGAACCGCGCGACCGCTATGGTCGCAGGTTCGAATGCTGCCTCGGGCATGGGTGTGTGTGATGCCCTTAGGTTAGTTAGGTTTAAGTAGTTCTAAGTTCTAGGGGACTGATGATCTCATATGTTAAGTCCCATAGTGCTCAGAACTATATTTGAAAACTTTTATAGGATCCAACCTAAACGAATTATTTACTTAATAGGTACCCTAAACAGTGTTATTTGCCATTGAATATCACCTATACCTACTTCGCGTACTTCCAGTACTCGGTACGTAATATTCGAGCAATAGAGAAGTGGAATGTTACAGGAGACGCATTTAGACGATATTCCACAAGAATCAATCAAAGACAAGTTAAGAGACCAGCCAGCAACAACCGACACGATGCGAGCGCAATCACTGAGCGTAGTATCATTTCATGGCATTGAAAAAGCTTCATGGAAGAGGAAAAATTCGACTACAGTAGAGGTAAGCTCGGTTACCTGTGGCAGTCCATAGCAAGGAAAGTTATCTTCCCTCAAATACACAAACATACCCAACCAGCACAGAACCTACCCTGGCTAGAGGACTAGCTTCCGGGCCACACAACTTTTACCAGATTGTGTATCTCTGGCTATGAGAAGTTGTTTTATACACTTGGCGAACCACTAGATGTATGGCCTTCACATTAAGACAATGGGTGGCGCAGTAAATGTTGTACATCGCCCGCCGTCATCGACGCAAGAGTGACAGCATAAAATGCCGTTCAGTGTTGGTACTGTTGTGTTCTTTACTCCGAAGATTGGTTTGCTGCAGCTCTCTATGTTAGTTTGTCCTGTGTATGTCTCTTACTTTCTGCATAACTACTGCAACCTATAGCCATTTGGATCTGTTTACTGTATTTGTCCCATGGTTTCCCTCTGCGCAGCTTTACACCCACACTTCCCTCTTTACCAAATTCCTTGATGCCTGAAGATGTGTTCTATCAAATGATCCCTTCTTTTAGCCGCATTGTGTCTAAATTGCTTTTTTCCTCAGTTCTCCCCATTACATACCCATAAGTTACTCGATCCACCAGTCTAGCTTTCAGCATTCTTCTACAGCACTACGTTTCAAATAGTGTATTTCACTCAGCATTGTCAATCAATAATGTACTCAGGTTCTTGGTAGAACAACTTTATAATACATGAAAAGCACCAGTTTGCTTTTGTTCTACAATATTACTTTTATTGTTAACTGGTTTTCGGCTTACAAGGCCATCTTCAGACATTTACTGAGTATTATCACCAAAGAAGCTAAAATGTTTGCAAAAAACAATGGAAGAGAAGTAACACGTCTAGACTGAAGTAGAAACATACAGTAAGTAACATCTTTGCAATGAAAAAGTAAAAATTGAACAGTATATAAATAACAATGGAGTAGACAGGAAAACCTTTAGCAAAAAATAGGAATAGCATGCCTACATAACACTAACTATTAATAAACAAAACTAATAAAATAAAATAAAATTAGTACTAGACAAGACTACATCAGGAGGTACGAAACATGGAGAGTGATACACAAACCAGACACACATCAATGTAACTACAGAATACATAAGGAACTTAGGCAATATCAATAAGATAAAAAGAAATAAATAAATGCAGGAAAATGGAGGTGTTTGAGGGAACCTACAGTTTGAGAGTGTGGTGGCACTGCATTTTAACATTAACATTATAATCGAAGCAGTGGCTGTGTAACAGTTTTCATTAAAGAAATGAGGAAAGTAAACTATGAACAGTATTTGATGAGACAATTACAAGGGGTGTTAAACATGGACAGTAATACAAGTGCCGGTACCAGTTAATAGAAAGCCTTAACTATTGAAACTACAGTCTATATGAAATACAAAGACAACTTCAACAAAACAAAACAACTTAATGAATACAGGGAAAAGGGAATATGTAGGAAGAGAGAGTGTGGGAAGTAATGAACAACACAGATGATTATATGAAGTTTAGGGGAGGGGAAGTGTTGAGCTGTGTCTGGTCACTTAGGATGAGATCTGGACTGTGAGCAAGATGTTTGTTAATTTCCAGGGCTTCCAACAGGTTGAGTTTATGGCCTTTGTTTGCTAAGTGAAGTACATGGTTGGTAGTTGTGACCCTCACTCAGTACATGCTCAGAAAATGCAGAGTCTGAATTCTGCAACCTCCATCTGTGTTCATGTTCAGCCAGCCTAGTTGATATGTCTTTGCCTGACTGACCAATGTAAAATTTGTCACAATCAGAACAGGTGATTTTATATACCCCACTGTTGGCTAATAACTGGATCTTATCTTAGCTATTAAAAACACACTGGGCTGTCGTGTTACATAGTAGGGAAGCCTATACTTGCAGGATTTCAGTGCTTTGGCTACAATCTGTGATACCTGACCTAGAAATGGTAGTGTACACCATTTCTTACAGGCAGTGGATGGGGAAGCAGGTGGGGCATAGAGGAGGGGTATAATTTTCCATTTTTGCTGCCTGTGCAAGATGTGGTCAGTATGAACTGGATTGTAGCCATTGGCTGTGGTAATAAATTTTATTGTATCTAACTCTGCTTTAAAATCATCTCTGGACATGGGGATATATATGAGACGGTGTACCATTGAGTGGAAAGCTGCATGTTTCTGAGCTATGGGGTGTTGTGAGCAAGAAGGTATTACTGTGTCTGTAGTAGTTGTTTTTCTGTAAATTTTGAAACAATGTGTGTGTGTACTAATGTCAATGGTGAGATCTAAGAAGTTTATGGATTTGTTGCCAATCTCCATAGTGAACTGGATATTTTTATGTTGACTGTTTAGGTTTTTCAAAAATGTGTTGAGTTGTCTTGTAGTACCAGTCCACATAGACAGGACATCATCTACATATCTAAACCAGTATTTGATGCTTGCACCCAAAGGTTCTGTTTTTAGAAAATTTTGTTCAAAATGGTCCATAAATATTCAGCCAACAGTGGACTAAGAGGGGAACCCATAGCTAAGCCATTTAATTGTTTATACTTATGTTACTTACTGTATGTTTCTACTTCAGTCTAGACGTGTTACTTCTCTTCCATTGTTGTTTACAAACATTTTAACTTCTTTGGTGATAATACTCAGTAAATGTCTGAAGATGGCCTTGTAAGCTGAAAACCGGCTAACAATAAAAGTAATATTGTAGAACAAAAGCAAAGTGGTGCTTTTCATCTATCACTCAGGTTTTCCCTTTTTTAGTCTATCTTCTAGGATAAGTGTTAGGGTCAGTATTGCCATGTGCATTCCTACATTTCTCTGGAACCCAAAGTGATCTTCCCTGAGGTCGGCTTGTACTGGGTTTTCCATTCATATCAGTATTTTGCACCCATGACATATTAAACTGATAATTTGGTAACATTCACCCTTGTCAGTATCCGCCTTCCTCGCAACTGGAATTATTACACTCTTCTTGAAGCTTGAGGTTATTTCTCCTCTCTCGTACATCTTGTACACAAGATGGAATACTTTTGTCATGGCTGGCTCTCGCAAGGATCCCAGTAGTCGGGAGGGCATTTAGTCCACTCTACGGGGATTCTTTCGATTTACGTCTTTTAGTGCTCTGTCACACACTTCTCTCCGTACCAATCTCCCATTTCATTTTCGTTTACTTCCTCTTCCATTTCTATAATATTGCCTTAAGGTTGGATGATGAGTCCCCATTAACCAACACCCCCGTTACAACCGATAGTGTTTTCGGTGTGTACTATGGCAGCTGAGGTCTGTTAGGTATCGTCCTACGATGGCATGCGCGCATTTTCCAAGGTGAAACATAGACCTGAGTTCTCTCTGGTGGATGACATTATCGTTCTGCACAGTGGTAGCCTGGTGGACGTAAGACAAGAGGACAACTACACGCATCTGCAGAAATCTGCTTGCTTCTCGAACTTAAATTCGACTAGGTGTGGATGGGATGCTCTAGGTAGGACGACTGCAGTGCTAAGATTGCCACCATTGTTAACCTCCAGAAAGCGATTGTCTAGCAATGGGAGACGTCACCGTAAGCTGTGCTGGAAGATGTGATCCACAGTATAAGGAAATGGGGAATCGTATAGTCGTTTTATGGTATCACATCCCGTATTGAAGCTTTGCATACCACTGGCAGAGGAACAACACACATGGTAAGTGCCACGCATGCCTCATGGGCGATATGCCACGCATGTCTCATGGCCGATATTCTGGTATATCCTGTAAGCAAATCACAATTCAACGCGTCAAAATGTAGCTTGGACACCTTGCAGTGGATACACTTCCGCCGTCCTAGTTGTTCCGTAATCTCCCTGAAGAAAGGCAGATTAGGGTTTGAAGAGGTCGTTAAGAGATGGAACACAATGTCGGATTATTTTACACGACGCTTCAGCCATAAGATATTATGTATTGTTGACTAAGACTAGAGGATCTTCTGGATTTCGGACACAGAGTCAGGGGTTTTAGCCTATACATTCCAAGATGCAGGTATGCCAACACTTTGTAGCTAAAAGAGCTCAGTTTGCTGGGGACGTTGGGTGAACTCAGAAAAAAGCGCCAATATGTCAAGATATTTTGATTTAAATGTGTTGGAAGCTGCCAGATAAGTCAAGAAGCTAGTTCTATATTTTACATCCCTGACTTCGCCTAGCATATATTCGTCTTTTTTGTGCTATGGTATGAGCATTTTTCCTCCTGGTTCCCAATTTTTACTCGACCATAATTTTGACATTAGACAGCCATAGCTTTTCAACCGTTGTAGGCTTTTGTTGAGTCGGACAACGACTGACTCGGTCTAAATTTTTTTATTGTCTTTCGAACCATGTTGCTTATATCGTGGCAACGGTAAGGCTTTCGCCAAACAGGAAGACCATTGATTACACGTATTTGTCAGCCTTCTTACAAAATTTTAACCGATTCGCACAAGTGTGAAACATAGAAGAAGCGCGCGTTAAAACCTCGCAAAAAGATGTTTTTTGCACGTAAAATCCGAATGAGGCTAGATTTTTGGTAGCGAGGTTTTAATTTTATTGCGAGAATTAATTTTTTTATTTATTTGATCCACTTTAATCCGTTTTCGTGCATTCAATTCACATAAGAACGAATTTCATGTGATAAGTTTTGCTCAACTTTAAACAATCGTATCTCGACAGCAAATAGAAATTAGTAAATGAAAAAAAAAATTAGTTTTGAATTTATCCATCTTCGTGCGAAGTTTGAACCGATTCAAACAAGTTTAAAGTATAGAAGCGGCGCACTTCAAATACCTCCCAGAAAAACTTGTTTCTTTCATGATGTTACATGTAAATCCGAACAATGTACATACAAATGATGTCATTAGATGAGCATTAATTCCAGCCCAATTAAAATCTTTTGCAAAATGAATTAATCGATTCGCAAAATTTGCCCTCAGTCCAGCTCCGGTTCATTGTTCAAACCTCGCTTAATGTACAGTAACGTAGCTACAGTAGGAAAGATGTTTGAGTGGCTGTACAAATAGCCGCTGGTCTAAGCTAAACCAAAAACTTTTTGCCTCACGTTCCTAGTTCAAATATGAAGCGAACACCTAGACCACCCAAATCATTATTCTGCATGCGACGTTTTCAGACAAACAGGCTGTCTCAAAACTTTTGGATCAAATAGAAACATGAAAGAGTGGATCCACAACTGATTATATTGAGAAAGGGAATCAATGGTCGGATATGCATATTTAATTTGTTATGGACATGCATAGCGTACACCACATAACAACAACGTAGCTCATAGTAACTGTTCAAAGCGGAGGCCACCCAACTCAGATCATTTATTGAAATGTCTGAGTAAGGACAATCCCCATGCCACCCACATCGGTGGCCATCTGCAATGACTGTCTGTCAAGCTATGGGTTGGCATTGTCCAAGATCAGCTAATAGGACCGTATTTTCTGCCTGCACGTTTGACTGGTCCACACTACCTGGTGTTACTGCGAAGTTTGCAGCCACAGTAAGTGAAGACCATACTCCTTGTTGCACGCGAAAGGATGTGATTTCAACAAGACGGTGCACCAGTCCACTTCGATGGCAATGTCCGCTAGCACCTGCAGAACTTGCACCCTCATCGCTGGATAGGAATGGGAGGTCCTGTCCCACAGCCAGCACGATCACTGGATTTCATACCTCAGGACTTCTTCCTCTTGGGTTCCATCAAAACATTGGTGTATGAAACCCCATAGAAACGGATGAATACACGCTTGCTAGGGTCCAAGCAGCCTTGCGGCGCGGTACGTTTCTTTTTACCGCCCTGTCAGTGTCCATCAATGTTCATCTGTCTAGCTAAAAGCTGTAGTAGAAAATACTAGACCACTACTGTCTACTGCAGGTCGCAACACACATAGAGCCGGCCGAAGTGGCCGTGCGGTTAAAGGCGCTGCAGTCTGGAACCGCAAGACCGCTACGGTCGCAGGTTCGAATCCTGCCTCGGGCATGGATGTTTGTGATGTCCTTAGGTTAGTTAGGTTTAACTAGTTCTAAGTTCTAGGGGACTAATGACCTCAGCAGTTGAGTCCCATAGTGCTCAGAGCCATTTGAACCATTTTTGAACACACATAGAATTGTCCAGTAAACGGGATGTGGCTAGCTACTGAAATAAAGGTTCTAACTTGGCAATGTAAATTTTCAGGTGTATTTTTACGATAAAGATCACAGTTAATACTGCCAAGTCTGTATTAAGTGTCTACACAAGGTAAAGCTCCCACACACACCACAATCACACACGTAGCCAGTTTATGGTATTTACACCCTTTACCGAAGCTAATAGAGTTCACCGGATCGTTTAGTTATGAAAATGCTCGCTCAAATGTTGTGCACTCTGCTCTACACGTAATACCTGTTCCAGTCTTAGATCGCACAACACACCACGCGGTTTTAACTAACAGTCAAGCAATAATATTGATATTCCGTCTGAAATTCCACACGACTTCCACTATACCGTTCACTTAAATACGCTTTTTACTACTTTGCGAACTGGTAATTAGCATTTTTCGCGATTTTACAGTACTTTTGTCGGAGCTGCTTTCAATCAGATGTTACTAGTTCGAACCCACAGCTCCGACTCTCCTAGATCACACCAAAGGGTTTTTCCAAGCATAGATTGGCGCGAGCCTGCATTTTTCTGATTGGCTGATATCACAAACAGCAAATCAGGTTGCAGAATTATCCCGCGCTAACCCGCGATTTACTTCAATGACGAATCACAGTAAAACATTTCTTTCTATGGGAATTGCTAAATAAATAAATTTAGAAAAGTATCAAATATAAAATTACTCCTTCCGAAATTAACGATTAATTTGTGTTCTACTCACGATTTATTAGTACCACAAACAAATTTAGAAAAGTATCAAATATAAAATTACTCCTTCCGAAATTAACGATTAATTTGTGTTCTACTCACGATTTATTAGTACCATAAACTGACTGCACATTTAACTATAGTAAATCCCCTGTACAGTTTAACTGGTACTTCGTGAATAAACAAAACAATTTTCATTTACTTCTGTTCTTCTTCAATCATACAACACTCACACTGCTAATTACTACACATATAAAACAATTATAATTACGCAAATACATTAAATATTAGTCAAACATAACTTTACAACATTGTTTTGACTATGACTGCTAGCACTGTCCGTCAACTGCTGACCTCTGCCGCCTACTAGTACAACTACGTGCAGCTCTGTAACTCAGGTCCATGTCAGCTGGTGACATCTGTCGATCACTCATGCCTATAACGACATCGTCCTAATAAGTGACAGGAGCGATGCGAAGGCGCTACTCCTCAGCCTGTCTCCTGGTACAACAGGCACCAGGGATCTTTGACAGAGTGTGCCAGAACTTCATACGCCGTTGTCATGCATGCACTGAGACTGGTAGCTGTCGCTTTCAACAAGTACTACGAGCTGTGTTGATGTCATGCCGTGTACGTGAGTATGTCCATAAAACAATAAATACGCATTTCTGGCCATTGGTTCCCTGTCGAAGTTTAATCGGCTGTGGTCCCACTATCATCTGTTTTCGAAAAGGATTGATATTGGCTATATTTATTATAGCGTTTCACCGCTGTAACGGTTTAATTGTAATGTTCATATTTTCTCTGTATAAAATCGATGTACTAGTACCAGACATAAGAAAACACGTGTAAAGGTACATATAAACACAAGCATCTAAAGATGGAGCCACATTCTTGACTAACATCATTTGTTAGTACCAGACGCAAGAAAACACATGAAAGGGTAAATGAACTGAAGAAAAATCGCAGCACCATGAAGGAGTTGTGCGACATAAACGAAGGTCGGTAGGCTTGTTTCTACATATGAAAGATGATGTCTATTCGAATTCCGCGCCAGTCGCATAAGAGTGACCCTAGTAGCTTCACTATGAGGATGCAAATGAGGTTTGCTGCAAATATATGTTTTAATGGTCGTGAGCATTAGTGACCTTTGGACTGAACGTGGTGAGCTGATGTTAGTAAAGCATGCCTTTAAGGTGACAAAGACGCCATTGTCGATACCTCACTGAGTTTGAACGAGGCCGTGTACTAGGGCTGCGAGAAGCTGGATGTTCATCCAGGGATACTGCAGAAATATTTGGCATGAACGTAGTCACTGTAAATGACTACTGGTTGAGGTACGAGAATTTACGGTCGCAAGGTGACCGGCCTCTGGACGACCTCGTGACATTACCCAGAGGGGAGACCATCGTGTTCGGTGTGTGGCTCTGGCGCATCGTACTGCTTTTGCAGCAGCAATTTGAGTAGCAGTTCGCACCACAGTGACACAGAAAACTGTTACAAATCGGTTATTTCAAGGACAGCTCCGATACGCACGGCCTGTCACATTTCTTTCACTGACCCTAAACCATCGCCATTTGCGACTTCAGTGGTGTCAATCGAGAGTAGAGTGCAGGTCTGTTGTGTTTTCTGATGAAAGCTGGTTCTGCCAGGGTGCCAGTAATGGCCGTATGTTGGTTATAAGGGGGACGGCTTAGGAGCTGCAACCAGCCTGTCTGCATGTTAGCTAGACACACTTGACCTATACCTGGAGTTATGTTCTGGAGTACGATTCTGTATGATAGCAGGAGCACTCTCATAGTTATCCAACTCACCTTGACTGCGAATCTGTACATCAATCTGATGATTCGATCTGTTGTGATGCCTTTCGCTAACAGCTTTCCTGGGGATGTTAGGGGGTGTTTTTCAACAGGGTAACGCTCGCCCACATATCGCTGTTGTAACCCAACATGCTGTACACTCTACAGAGTGTCGACATGTTGCCTTGGCCTGCTCGATCACCAGAACTGTCTCCAACGACCACATATGAGACCTCATCGGACGACAACTCCAGTGCCATCCACAAAAAGTACTGACCGTCGTTCCTGCAACAGGCCTGGAATTCCATCCCAGAAACTGACATCCGGCAGCGGTACAACACAATGCATGCACTTTTGCACGATTGAATTCCACATTCTGGGGGTTACATTGATTATTATGGTACCACCATTTCACATTTCAAGTGGCACAAAGCCCATGCCTACTACAGTAGTACAAGTTTATATGCCAACTAGCTCTGCAGATGATGAAGAAATTGATGAAATGTATGACGAGATAAATTAAGTTATTCAGGTAGTGAAGGGTGACGAAAATTTAATAGTCATGGGTGACTGGAATTCGTCAGTAGGAAAAGGGAGAGAAGGAAACATAGCAGGTGAATATGGATTGGGGGGAAGAAATGAAAGAGGAAGCCGCCTTGTAGAATTTTGCACAGAGCATAACTTAATCATAGCTAACACTTGGTTCAAGAATCATGAAAGAAGGTTGTATACCTGGAAGAATCCTGGAGATACTAAAAGGTATCAGATAGATTACATAATGGTAAGACAGAGATTTAGGAACCAGGTTTTAAATTGTAAGATATTTCCAGGGGCAGATGTGGATTCTGACCACAATCTATTGGTTATGAACTGCAGATTGAAACTGAAGAAACTGCAAAAAGGCTGGAATTTAAGGAGATGGGACCTGGATATACTGAAAGAACCAGAGGTTGTACAGAGTTTCAGGGAGAGCATAAGGGAACAATTGATAGGAATGGGGGAAAGAAATACAGTAGAAGAAGAATGGGTAGCTCTGAGGGATGAAGTAGTGAAGGCAGCAGAGGATAAAGTAGGTAAAAGGACGACGGCTAATAGAAATCCTTGGGTAACAGAAGAAATATTGAATTTAATTGATGAAAGGAGAAAATATAAAAATGCAGTAAATGAAGCAGGCAAAAAGGAATACAAACGTCTCAAAAATGAGATCGACAGGAAGTGCAAAATGGCTAAGCAGGGATGGCTAGAGGACAAATGTAAGGATGTAGAGGCTTGTCTCACTAGGGGTAAGATAGATACTGCCTACAGGAAAATTAAGGAGACCTTTGGAGAGAGGAGAACCACTTGCATGAATATCAAGAGCTCAGATGGCAACCAAGTTCTAAGCAAAGAAGGGAAGGCAGAAAGGTGGAAGGAGTATATAGAGGCTTTATACAAGGGCGATGTACTTGAGGACAATATTATGGAAATGGAAGAGGATGTAGATGAAGATGAAATGGGAGATAAGATACTGCGTGAAGAGTTTGACAGAGCACTGAAAGACCTGAGTCGAAACAAGGCCCTGGGAGTAGACAACATTCCATTAGAACTGCTGATGGCCTTGGGAGAGCCAGTCATGACAAAACTCTACCATCTGGTGAGCAAGATGTATGAGACAGGCGAAATACCCACAGACTTCAAGAAGAATATAATAATTCCAATCCCAAAGAAAGCAGGTGTTGACAGATGTGAAAATTACCGAACTATCAGTTTAATAAGTCACAGCTGCAAAATACTAACGCGAATTCTTAACAGACGAATGGAAAAACTGGTAGAAGCGGACCTCGGAGAAGATCAGTTTGGATTCCGTAGAAATGTTGGAACACGTGAGGCAATACTAACCTTACGACTTATCTTAGAAGAAAGATTAAGAAAAGGCAAACCTACGTTTCTAGTATTTGTAGGCTTAGAGAAAGCTTTTGACAACGTTAACTGGAACACTCTCTTTCAAATTCTGAAGGTGGCATTGGTAAAATACAGGGAGCGAAAGGCTATTTACAATTTGGACAGTAACCAGATGGCAGTTATAAGAGTCGAGGGGCATGAAAGGGAAGCAGTGGTTGGGAAAGGAGTGAGACAGGGTTGTAGCCTCTCCCCGACGTTATTCAATCTGTATATTGAGCAAGCAGTAAAGGAAACAAAAGAAAAATTCGGAGTAGGTATTAAAATCCATGGAGAAGAAATGAAAACTTTGAGGTTCGCCGATGACATTGTAATTCTGTCAGAGACAGCAAAGGACTTGGAAGAGCAGTTGAATGGAATGGACAGTGTCTTGAAAGGAGGATATAAGATGAACATCAACAGAAGCAAAACGAGGATAATGGGATTTAGTCGAATTAAATCGGGTGATGCTGAGGGGATTAGATTAGGAATTGAGACACTTAAAGTAGTTAAGGAGTTTTGCTATTTAGGGAGTAAAATAACTGGTGATGGTCGAAGTAGAGAGGATATAAAATGTAGACTGGCAATGGCAAGGAAATCGTTTCTGAAGAAGAGGAAGTTGTTAACATCGAGTATAGATTTAAATGTCAGGAAGTCGTTTCTGAAAGTATTTGTATGGAGTGTAGCCATGTATGGAAGTGAAACATGGACGATAACCAGTTTGGACAAGAAGGGAGTAGAAGCTTTCGAAATGTGGTGCTACAGAAGAATGCTGATGATAAGGTGGGCAGATCACGTAACTAATGAGGAGGTATTGAATAGGATTGGGGAGAAGAGAAGTTTGTGGCACAACTTGACTAGAAGAAGAGATCGGTTGGTAGGACATGTTTTGAGGCATCAAGGGATCACAAATTTAGCATTGGAAGGCAGCGTGGAGGGTAAAAATCGTAGAGGGAGACCAAGAGATGAATACACTAAGCAGATTCAGAAGGATGTAGGTTGCAGTAGGTACTGGGAGATGCAGAAGCTTGCACAGGATAGAGTAGCTTGGAGAGCTGCATCAAACCAGTCTCAGGACTGAAGACCACAACAACAACAACATCTTGCGCTTATATTAACCTGTGATCTTGCAATGTTAATCACTTAAATATATTACCTGGCCAAATGTATTCCTGAAATTTTATTACTCTACATTTGTTGCTTTTTGGCGTACGCGGCACGTGGTCTTCCAGTAGCGTCCTCGCTTCCCGGAACAGAGTCCCGCGTTCGATTCCCGGCGGGTTCAGGGATTTTCTCTGCCTCGAAATGACTGGGTGTTGTGTGTCTTTCATCATCATTTCATCCTCATTCACTCTGAAGTCGCATGAGTGGCGTTAAAGAACTTGTGGAGCGGCGGTCGTACTGCCCCGCGAAGGGTCTCCCGGCCACAAATGCCATACGCTCATTGTTATTTACTTTTTGGCGTTGCGACTTTTTTCGTCAATGTGTAAACACAAACATCTAGAGGTGACTCCACGAAATTCGATATTTCGTCGTATAAAATATAAAATAAAGCTGCATTTGTGACTGAAGACAATATATGTATACATGATCTGTGTTACCAAAGCAGTTATTTCAAACTTAATGATGGTCACGAATCTATCTCCGATCATTTCATAATTTCACCCGACTGAATCATTTCATTTCAGCGAGTTTCATTCAATGCACTACATAATTAGATTGCTATCCAGCTTAGCTGCCCTACCCAAAGTTTGAATCACGATCATCGCCGTCAAATGGCGTCACTCCTTGAGACAATATGAAGTGTTTTGGAAGTTAAAGAAGTTGGTGGACAGCTTAGTTCTTAAGATACGCAAACCACAATCTAAAGATTGTTAACTGTTGTTGTTTTTATAGTTGGGGTTTGTGGCGCTCAACATTTTTACAGTTCATAGCGGCCCGATAATCTTTCGAGAAGTTGCTGACGAAATGGTGGATACAGAGCGACTAGCTTCGTGTAGCGTGTTACCACCCTAACGCGCGTTAACTATTGTTTATTCAGTGATATTTTGACTACCGACAGGAACTTCAAGTTTATTAGCAATAGCGAAGTAACTCCTAAGTAATTACTAACGCGGACAAAAGTTAACTGTGGAGAGATAATGTCAAGGTTTCACTTCGTTGAAAACGTCTGTGTGTAATGATATTGATTACGCGACTAATATTCTCAAAAGCCATTGATTTAATTAGCTAATGACGCCTTCCTCGTAAGACATCTCGTTTTATGTAATGCCTGAACGTGTCGAGGAAGTTTCGTCGGTCAGAGTAGCTGTAGTTATCCGGAAATTGTAGGTACGCTTTGTTACACCACTATGCCCTCCTAGTGTCATAAAAATTACGAAAAAATTTCACTGTTGATTTATTATGTTTAAGTGCTCCAAAAGAGTTCTTGAGTTTTGATTCCACTAGGAACATGTGGTCTATGACCGCAATATTAGTACAGTCCACAAGAAAAATGGCAGCCTCTGTCGTAGGAAGTTTCAAATTATTTATTACAGCAAAAGGATTTCACTCACTGTGTGGGCATCTTCATTGCAAGTGTTAATTAAAGTCTTGAAGACTCATGTAATAGAAGCATAAATTACAACTGTAACATAGTGTATGTACAGAAGAACATAGCAACTAGCGAACACATTTAGAGCTCAAAATTGTTAGTGTGTCAAATAATAAATTACCGGGCAGTTTTAACCGTACTAGTAACACATATATCGAATTTCTCAGATGACGTCAGTAAACATGGACACCGCAACAGCCCCAGCGACCACTAGAAAGCTCCTATTGGCCAGCAAACCGTTCCACGTCGTGTGCAAGCTGTTTGGTCTCATGCCGTTTACCGTCGATGTCAACACGGCGTCACTCAGCAGATGCAAATCGGATTTGGTGATCTTGACCCTCGGCTGCTTAGCACATCTGGCATCTGCTTTCACTTATCTGTATTTATATTTTTGTTCGGTACAGACATTTTCCGCAACAGACGTTGTTAGTCTTATAGGGAATATAAATTACACAATTATGAGTTTAATTCCTGTAATCTCCGATGCTTGCCTTAACAACAAAAAGTATGATGTCATGCTTCAGCTAATTACATCGTGTGACAGAATACTGACAGTCTATATCAAAAAAGAGAACAGTAATTACGGAATGTTCATAATGCTGCAGCTGCTCTTACTATTTTCCTGTGCTTGGTTGATGTTTGTTATTATGTTCACTTCTTTTACTGAACAAAGCAGCGGGCTAGCAGCAATAATTAGTATATATCTTTATGGAACAACCCAGTTAGCCATTTTACGATTTTTGAACTTACAGCTGGTGATAAGGCAGAGAATCTCACGCTTGAATATTTGCTTACTAGAAATGCGAGACAACTTACATGCTACAAACCACAGGCAAGTGCATTCCATTCGAGGTGTTGCGTCAGGAAAAAACGTAAATGTCAATCGAGGAGGTGTCTGTTGCACATCGGAGCGTGCGCGATTCCTCAGGAGAGTGTATTTGGGACTATGTGAACTGTCCACGGTGGTATCTTCCGCTCACGCAAGTTTCTTGATATTATATTTCGTAGCGACGACAGCGATAAATGTATTGCAGTTGTATTTCTATATTACAAATGCATTATTCCTAGGTAGAGATATGAAAAGCCGGAAGTGGCAGACACAGTTGGTAATGTACATCCAAGTGTGCTCACTAGCACTTCTGGTAGTCCCCGCCCACTGTGTGGAGGCGGAGGCGGGGCGCACGCAGAAGTTGTGCTGGCAGCTGCTGAAGGAAGGGCGTAGCGTGGGCGGCGCCGCCCACCGCGAGCTGCGGCTGCTGGCGCTTCAGACGACCTCGGAGCGGCCAGAGGCCAACCTGGCAGGTGTGCTGAGGCTGCGTATGAGTCTCGTCGCGACGTACATCTCCGTCCTCACCACCTACACCACCCTGATGATCACCTGGTGGCCTTCAGGTAACTTAACCATAACATTCTTATCCATTATCAACTTCGGTCGCCACAAGGTGTTTTTCATTTCTTTCTTATTATCTGGTATCGACTGCTTGCTCTTCATTTACAGCTGCTTCGCGCTTCGTCTTTTTTCTCGTCCTAACTTCGTCCTTTTCTAATGTCAACCAGCACTCCAAGGCTTCTTCTTCATTTTCACTCTTCCCTGGAATCTGTCCGTCAATGACTTTTTGTCACGGGTAGTTTCTTTGGTGTACATTTTTTTTCCCCGCGTGCTGTTGGATTAGAATAGAGAGTAACACAAAATTATTGTGAAGATGGCTCGATGAACCCTCTGCCAGGCACTTAGGTGTGATTTGCAGAGTATCCATGTAGATATAGATACGTCCGAACAAAAAATTTATCCGTCATTCTTACCATTCCTATTATTATGCATCTTTTTTCTAATTTTTTGCACGTTACTTTCTTGGCTTAAACTGAAACGCGTTTGTAATTAACAGTGGCCGTGCGGTTCTAGGCGCTACTGTCTGGAACCGGGCGACCGATACCGTCGCAGGTTCGAATCCTACACGCATCTGCAGAAATCTGCTCGCTCCTCGAACCTCAATTCGACTGTGGTGCATGGGGTGCTCTAGGTAGGACGACTGCAGTGCTAAGATTGCCACCATTGTTAACCTCCAGAAAGCGATTGTCTAGCAATAGGAGGCGTCACCGTAAGCTGTGCTGTGATCCATAGTATGGGGAACTGTATAGTCGTTTTATGCTATAGAATTGGGGAGAAGAGGAGTTTGTGGCACAACTTGACAAGAAGAAGGGACCGGTTGGTAGGATATGTTCTGAGGCATCAAGGGATCACAAATTTAGCATTGGAGGGCAACGTGGAGGGTAAAAATCGTAGAGAGAGACCAAGAGATGAATAGACAAAGCAGATTCAGAAGGATGTAGGTTGCAGTAAGTACTGGGAGATGAAGAAGCTTGCACAGGATAGAGTAGCATGGAGAGCTGCATCAAACCAGTCTCAGGACTGAAGACAACAACAACAACAACAAAAACAACAACAACAATCTCGTATTGAAGCTTTGCATACCACTGTCAGAGGAACAGCACACATGGTAAGTGCCACGCATATCTCATGACCGATATTCTGGTATATCCTGTAAGTAAATCATAATTCCACGCGTCAGAATGTAGCGTGGCTACTTTTCAGTGCATAGATTGCCGCCGTCCTAGTTGTTTCGTAATTTCCCTGAAGGAAGGCAGATTAGGGTTTAAAGAAGTCGTTAGATTCGGAACACAACTTCGGATTAGGAAAACCAGGCCGTGTATTTATCAAAGAAATCGTTCTGGTATTTCCCACAAGCGATTTAGGAAAAATTGAGGAAACCTAAATATAGATAATTGGGAGATGATCAAAGCATAAAAGGCAATAAAAGTGTCTACATTGCGATCTCGGCGTACCAAGTGTGTTCATTTTCTTCATTTTCAAAGTTTAGTACGAATGCAGCCCTACTTTGGATACATCCTACTTCCTCTTATACATGGACCCCCACTCACGGATACTTCCGATCGTAGATACACCTTGCTCTCTTGGAGCACATAAATTTGTGTCTATTTTTTTCTTACCACACGTGTAACAGGAAGAGGGTTTTGGGGAGAAAAGGCCACCATGGAGAAGAAAATCAACCCACTACCCCGCCCACACTCAGAAAAAAAAATGTTTTAGCATCCCATCAGGAACAAATCCACACCCATTAATTCTGTCCCTCCAAAAAAACATTTTTAACTCTTACATGACGCTTCAGCCATACGATATTATGTATTGTTTACCATGGCTGGAGGATCTTCTGGATTTCGGACACAGAATCAGGGATTTTAGCTCATAAATTTCAAGATGCAGGTATGCCAATACCTTGTAGCTAAGAGAGTTCAGTGTGCTGGGGAATTTGGGTGAACTCAGAAAAAAAGCGCCAATATGTCAAGATGTTTTGATTTAAATGTGTTGGAAGCAGCCAGATAAGTCGAAAAACTAGTTCTATCTTTTACATCCCTGACTTTGCCTAGGACACATTCGTCTTTTTTGTGCTGTGATATGAACATTTTTCCTTCTGGTTCCCAATTTTTACTCTACCATAATTTTGACATTCGACAGCCATAGCTTCTCAACCGTTGTAGGCTTTTGTTGAGTCGGACAACGACTGATCGGGTATAAATTTTTTTTATTGTCTTTCGAACCATGTTGCTTATATCGTGGCAACTGTAAGTCTTTCGCAAAACAGGAAGACCATTGATTACACGTATTTGTCAGCCCTCTTACAATATTTTAACCGATTCACCCAAGTGTGAAATATAGAAGTGGCGCGCGTTAAAACCTCACAAAAAGATGTTTTTTGCTCGTAAAATCCGCATGAGGCTACATTTTTGGTAGCGAGGATTCAATTTTATGGCAAGAATGCAATTTTTTATTTATTTGATTCACTTTAATCCGTTTTCGTGCATTCAATTCACATAAGAACGAATTTCGTGTGATAAGTTTTGCTCAACTTTAAACAATAGTATGTCGAAAGCAAATAGAAATTAGTAAATGAAAAAAAAAATTAGTATTGAATTTATCCATCTTCGTGCGAAGTTTGAACCGATTCAAACAAGTTTAAAGTATAGAAGTGGCGCGCTTCAAATACCTCCCAGAAAAACGTGTTTCTTTCATGATTTTACATGTAAATCCGAACAGCGTACATACAAATGATGTCATTAGATGAGCATTAATTCCAGCCCAATTAAAATCTTTTGCAAAATGAATTGCCCTCAGTCCTGTTCCGGTTCATTGTTCAAACCTCGCTTAATGTACAGTAACGTAGCTACAGTAGGAAAGATGATTGAATGGCTGTACAAATAGCCGCTGGTCCAAGCTAAACCAAAAACTTTTTGCCTCACGTTCCTAGTTCAAATAGGAAGCGAACACCAAGACCACCAAAACCATTATTCTGCATGCGACTTTTTCAGACAAACAGGCTGTCTCAAAACTTTTGGATCAAATTGAAACATGTAAGAGTTGATCCACATCCGATTATAATTGAGATAGGGAACCAGCGGACATGCATATTTACTTTGTTATGGACATACACAGCGTACACCACATAACAACAACGTAGCTCATAGTAACTGTTCAAAGTGGAGGCCGTCCAACTCAGAGCATGTATTGAGATGTCTGAGTAAGGACAATCCCAGTGCCACCCAGATCGGTGGTCATCTGCAACGATTCTCTGACAACCTATGGGTTGGCATTGTCCAAGATCGCCTAATAGGACCGTATTTTCTGCCTGCACGTTCGACTGGTCCACGCTACCTGTGAAACCTCCCCTTGGAAAAATTTATGAATGATTGTGCTGATAAACCCCTTACATTATTTGATTTTCAAACAGCTGAGCAAAACTGAACATGCACAGACATTTCTCTCTTTACTTATTCAGATCTTCAACAAACTGACACACAATATTTTTAGCACAACGCAATCTGACTTTCAATAATCCCTACAAAAGAATGGCGCTGCCTAACAATAACCTATACGTTTCATGAATCACTTACCTCACAAAAATCTTCGTTACTCGAACTACTGCAATACAGCGAGCGCCAGTACTGCCAGCTAAATAAGACTCTAACTACTGAAGGCACTAACTACTGATAGGCATAGTTAGAAAATGAAAGATTTTGATAGAGAACAAAAAATGTATTTACCTTAACAGTGTTCAAAAGTCATTATATATATATATATATATATATATATATATATATATATATATATATATATATATATATATATCAGTTCATGACATCCAGTCTTACAAATTTACTGTCTCTGATGGACGCACGTCCAGATCATCCGTTCTCAAAAGTCCGCCATCTCTCTCCCCACATCCACCACTGCTGGCGGCTCACCTCCAACTGCGCAACGCTCGCGCTGTTCACATCCAACTGCCCAACACTACATAAGCGAATGTTCCAACAATGCCAACCAGCCACAGACTGCACACAGCACTGCCAGTGATTTTCATACAGAGCGCTACGTGACGTTAACAACATAAAAACCTAAACAGCCTACTTACACCAGGTGTTACTGCGATGTTTACAGCCACAGTTCTTGGAGACCGTACTCCTTGTTGCTCGCGAAAGGAAGTGATTTCAACAAGACGGTGCACCAGTCCACTTCGATGGTAATGTCCGCGAGTAGCTGTAAAACTTGTAACCTCGTCACTGGATAGGAAGGTAAGGTCCTGCCCCACAGCCAGCGCGATCACCGTATTTCACACCTCAGGACTTCTCCCTCTTGGGTTACATCAAAACGTTGGTGTATGAAACCCCATAGAAACGGATGAAGACATGCTTGCTAGGGTCAAAGCTGCCTGTCTTCTGGTACAACAGACACCAGGGATCTTTGACACAGTGTGCCAGAACTTCATGCACCGTTGTCATGCATGCACTGAGACTGGTAGTCGTCCCTTTCAACAGTTACTACGAGCTGTGTTGTTCTTATGCGGTGTACGCTGTGTATCTACATAAAACAATAAATACGTGTTTCTGACCAGTGGTTCCCTGTCTAAGTTTAATCGGCTGTGGTCCCACTATCATCTGTTTTCGTTTGAACCAAAAGGTTTGAGATTGGCTGTATTTATTATAGCGCTTCAGCGCTGTAAAGATTTAATTGTAATGTTCATATTTTCTCTGTATTAAATCGATATACTACTACCAGACATAAGAAAACACATGTAAACGTACATGTAAACACAAGCATCTAAAGATGGAGCCACATGATTCGATTTGTTAGTACCTGACGCAAGAAAACACATGAAAGAGTACTGAAGAAAAATCGCAGCACCATGAAGCAGTTGTGCGGCATAAACGGAAGTTGATAATCTTGCTTCTACATATGAAAGATGATGTCTATTCGAATGCCGCGCCAGTCGCATACGAGTGACTCTAGCAGCGCCACTATGAGGATGCAAATTAGGTTTGCTACAAATATATGTTGTAATGGTCGTGAGTATTAGTTACGTTTGAGACTGAACGTGGTGAGTTGATGTTAGTCAAGAATGCCTTTAAGATGACAAAGACGCCATTGTCGATACCTCACTGAGTTTCAACGAGACCATATATTAGGGCTGCGAGAAGCTGGATGTTCGTTCTGGGATACTACAGAAACACGTGGCATGAACGTAGCCACTGTAAATGACTGCTGGTGCGGTATTCACGAGTATGTACGGTCGCAAGGTGACCGGCCTCTGGACGACCTCGTGGCATTACTCAGAGGGGAGACAATCGTGTTCGGTGTGTGGCTCTGGCGCATCGTACTGCTTTTGCAGCAGCAATTTGAGTAGCAGTTCGCACCACAGTGACACAGAAAACTGTTACAAATCGGTTATTTCAAGGACAGCTCCGATACGCACGGCCTGTGACATGTGTTTCACTGACCCTAAACCATCGCCATTTGCGACTTCAGTGGTGTCAATAGAGAGTAGAGTGCAGGTCTGTTGTGTTTTCTGATGAAAGCTGGTTCTGCCAGGGTGCCAGTAACGGCCATGTGTCGGTTATAAGGGGGAGGGTTGAGGACCTACAACCAACCTGTCTGCATGCTAGACACACTTGACCCATAGCTGGAGTTATGTTCTGGAGTGCGATTTTGTATGATAGTAGGAGCACTCTCATAGTTATCCAACTCACCTTGACTGCGAATTTTTACATCTAGCTGGTGATTCGACCTGTTCTGATGCCATTCACTAACAGCTTTCCTGGGGTGTTACGGGGTATTTTTAACAGGGTAACGCTCGCCCACATATCGCTGTTGTAACCCAACATGCTGCACACTCTACAGAGTGTCGACATGTTGCCTTGGCCTGCTCGATCACCAGAACTGTCTCCAACGACCACATATGAGACCTCATCGGACGACAACTCCAGTGCCATCCACAAAAAGTACTGACCGTCGTTCCTGCAACAGGCCTGGAATTCCATCCCAGTAACTGACATCCGGCAGCGGTACAACACAATGCATGCACTTTTGCACGATTGAATTCCGCATTCTGGGGGTTACATTTATTATTATGGTACCACCATTTCACATTTCAAGTTGCTTATCTTGCGCTTACATTAACCCGTGATCTTGCAATGTTAATCACTGAAATGTTACCTGGCCAAATGTATTCCTGAAATTTTATAACTCTATATTTATTACTCTTTAGCGTCCGCGGCACATGGTCTTGTGCTAGCGTACTCGCTTCCCGCGAACGGGGTACCGGGTTCTATTCCCGGCGGGGTCACAGATTTTCTCTGCCTCGAGATGACTGGGTGATGTGTGTCTTTCATCATCATTTCATCCTCATTCACATTCAAGTCTCATGAGTGGCGTTAAAAAACTTGTGGAACGGCGGTCGAACCGCCCCGCGATGGGTATCCCGGCCACCAATGAAATACGCTCATTGTTATTTACTTTTTGGCGTTGCGATTTATTTCGTCAATGTGTAAACATAAACATCTTCAGGTGCCTCCTCGTAATTCGATCTTTCGTCGTGTAAAATATAAAATAAAGCTGCATTTGTGACTGAAGACAATAAATGTATACATGATCTGTGTTACCAAACCAGTTACTTCAAACTTAATGATAGTCACGATTCTATCTCCGATCATTTCATAATTTCACTCGACTGACTCATTTAATTTCACGCGAGTTTCATTGAATGCACTACATAATTAGATTGCTATCTACCTTAGCTGCCCTACCCAAAGTTTGAATCACGATCAACGGCGTGAAATGGCTTGTCTCCTTGAGACAATATGAAGTGTTTTGGAAGTTAAAGAAGTTGGCGGACAGCTTAGTTCTTAAGATATGAATACCACAATCTGAAGATTGTTAACTGTTGTTGTTATTGTTTGGGTTCGTGGCGCTCAACATTACAGGTAATAGAGGCCCGACTATCTTTCGAAAAGTTGCTGGCGAAATGGTGGATACAGAGCGAGTATCTTCATGTCGCGTGTTACCACCCTAACGCTCGTTAACTACTGTTTATTCAGTGATATTTTGACTACCGACAGGAACTCAAATTTTATTAGCAATAGCGAAGTAACTCCTAAGTAATTACTGAAGGGGAGAAAAGTTGATTGTGAAGAAATAATGTCAAGGTTCCACTTCGTTGAAAATGTCTGTGTGTAATGATATTGATTACTCGACTAATATTCTCAAAAGCCATTGATTTAATTAGCTAATGGCGAGTTCCTCGTAAGATATCCCGTTTTATGTAATGCCTGCACGTGTCGAGAAACTTTTGTCGGTCAGAGTAGCTGTAGTTATCTGAAAATTGTAGGTACGTTTTGTTACACCACTATGCTCTCCTAATGTCATAAAAAATACGAAATATTTCACTGTTGATTAATTATGTTTAAGTGCTCCAAAAAAGTTCTTGAGTTTTGATTCCATTAGGAACATGTGCTCAATGACCGCAATATTAATACAGTCCAGAAGAAAAATGGCAGTCTCTGCCGTAAGAAGTTTCAAATTATTTATTACAGCATCTTCATTGCAAATATTAATTAAAGTCTTGATGACCCATGTAATAGAAGCATATATTACAATTCCAAGGTGGTGTCAGTACAGAAGAACATAGCAGCTAACGAACACATTTTTAACTCAAAATTGTCAGTGTGTCAAATAATAAATAACTTCGTACTAATAACACATATCTCGAATTTTTCAGATGACTTCAGTAAACATGGACACCACCACAGCGCCAGCGATCACTAGAAAGCTGCTATTGGCCAGCAAACCGTTCCACGTCGTATGCAAGCTGTTTGGTCTCATGCCGTTTACTGTCGATGTAAACACGGCGTCACTCAGCAGATGCAAATCGGATTTGGTGATCTTGACCCTCGGCTGCGTAGCACGTCTGGCATCTACTTTCACTTATCTGTGTTTAATTTTTTGGTCGGCACAGACATTTTCCGCGATAGACGTTGTTAGTCTTATAGGGAATATAAATTACACGGTTATGAGTTTAATTCCTGTAATCTCCGATGCTTGCCTTAACAACAAAAAGTATGAAGTCATGCTTCAGCTAATTACATCGTGTGACAGAATACTGACAGTCTATATCAAAAAAGAGAACAGTAATTACGGAATGTTCATAATCCTGCAGCTGCTCTTACTGTTTTTCTGTGCTTGTTTAATGTTTGTTATTATGTTCACTTATTTTACTGAACAAAGCAGCAGGCTAGGAGGAATGCTTAGTGTCTATCTTTATGGAACAACCCAGTTACCTATTTTGCGATTTTTGAACTTACAGCTGGTGATAAGGCAGAGAATCTCACGCTTGAATATTAGCCTACTAGAAATGCGAGACAACTTATATGCTACAAACCACAGGCAAGTGCATTCCATTCGAGGTGTTGCGTCAGGAAAAAACGTAGATGTCAATCGAGGAGGTGTCTGTTGCACATCGGAGCGTGTGCGATTCCTCAGGAGAGTGTATTTGGGACTATGTGAACTGTCCACGGTGGTATCTTCCGCTCACGCAAGTTTCTTGATATTATATTTCGTAGCGACGACAGCGATGAATGTAGTGCAGTTGTATTTCAATATTACAAATGCTTTATTGCTAGGTAGAGATATGAAAAGCCGGAAATGGCTGTCACGTTTGGGAATGTACATCCAAATGAGCTCACTAGCACTACTGGTAGTCCCCCCCCCCCCCCCCCCCCCCACTGTGTGGAGGCGGAGGCGGGGCGCACACAGAAGCTGTGCTGGCAGCTGCTGAAGGAAGGGCGCAGCGTGGGCGGCGCCGCCCACCACGAGCTGCGGCTGCTGGCGCTTCAGACGACCTCGGAGCGGCCAGAGGCCAACCTGGCAGGTGTGCTGAGGCTGCGTATGAGTCTCGTCGCGACGTACATCTCCGTCCTCACCACCTACACCACCCTGATGATCACCTGGTGGCCTTCAGGTAACTTAACCATAACATTCTTATCCATTATCAACTTCGGTCGCCACAAGGTGTTTTTCATTTCTTTCTTCTTATCTGGTATCCATGCCATACGACAGTTAGCGACTGCTTGCTCTTCATTTATACACTACTGGCCATTAAAATTGCTACACCAAGAAGAAATGCAGATGATAAACGGGTATTCATTGGACAAATATATTATACTAGAACTGATATGTGATTACATTTTCACGCAATTTGCATGCATAGATCCTGAGAAATCAGTACCCAGAATAATCACCTCTGGCCGTAATAACGCCCTTGATACGCCTGGGAATTGAGTCAAACAGAGCTTGGATGGCGTGTACAGGTACAGCTGCCCATGCAGCTTCAACATGATACCACTGTTCATCAAGAGTAGTGACTGGCGTATTGTGACGAGCGAGTTGCTCTGCCATCATTGACCAAACGTTTTCAGTTGGTGAGAGATCTGGAGAATGTGCTGGCCAAGACAGCAGTCGAACATTTTCTGTATCCAGAAAGGCCTGTACAGGACCTGCAACATGCGGTCGTGCATTATCCTGCTGAAATGTAGTGTTTCACGGGGATCGAATGAAGGGTAGAGCCACGGGTCGTAACACATCTGAAATGCAACGTCCACCATTCAAAGTGCCGTCAATACGAACAAGAGGTGACCGAGACGTGTAACCAGTGTCACCCCATAGCATCACGCCAGGTGATACGCCAGTATGGTGATGACGAATACACGCTTCCAATGTCTTTCACCGCGATGTCGCCTAACACCGGATGCGCCCATCATGATGCTGTAAACAGAACCTGAATTCATCCGAAAAAATGACGTTTTGCCATTCGTGCACCCAGGTTCGTCATTGAGTACACCATCGCAGGCACTCCTTTCTGTGATGCAGCGTCAAGGGTAACCGCAGCCATGGTCTCCGAGCTGATAGTCCATGCTGCTGCAAACGTCGTCGAACTGTTAGTGCAGATGGTTGTTGTCTTGGAAACGTTCCCATCTGTTGACTCAGGGATCGAGACGTGGCTGCGTGATCCGTTACAGCCATGCGGACAAGATGCCTGTGATCTCGACTGCTAGTGATACGAGGCCGTTGAGATCGAGCACGGCGTTCCGTATTACCCTCCTGAACCCTCCGATTCTATATTTTGCGAACAGTCATTGGACATCGACTAACGCGAGCAGCAATGTCGCGATACGATAAGCCGCAATCGCGATAGGCTACAATCCGACCTTTATCAAAGTCGGAAACGTGATGGTACGCATTTCTCCTCCTTACACGAGGCATCACAACAACGTTTCACCAGGCAACGCCGGTCAACAGCTGTTTGTGTATGAGAAATCGGTTGTAAACTTCCCTCATGTCAGCACGTTGTAGGTGTCGCCACTGGCGTCAACTTTGTGTGAATGCTCTGAGAAGCTAATCATTTGCATATCACAGCATCTTCTTCCTGTAGGTTAAATTTCGCGTCTGTAGCACGTCATATTCGTGGTGTAGCAATTTTAATGGCCAGTAGTGTAGCTGCTTCGCGCTTCGTCTTTTATCTCGTCCTAACTTCGTCCTTTTCTGATGTCAACCAGCACTCCAAGGCTTCTTCTTCATTTTCACTCGTCCCTGGAATCTCTCCGTCAACGACTTTTTGTTGCGGGTAGTTTCTTTGTAGTATATTCTTTTTTTCCTCGTGCTGTTGGAGTATAACAGAGAGTAATAGCGAATTATTGTGAAAGTGGCTCGATGAACCCTCTGCCAGGCACTTAGGTGTGATTTGCAGAGTATCCATGTAGATGTAGATACGTCCCAACCAAAAATTTATCCGTCATTCTTACCATTCCTAATAGTGGTGCTTCCTCTCCTCTTCTCAAAAGCACTTCTCATTTGTCATTCTGCTAATCATTCCCACATTTAGCATTTGTCTCCACAACCGCATTTCTAAGCGATACAAGTATTAGTTATCCAACACTTTTTCCTTTTTCATTTTCGCTGTCCACGATTCGCTACGTTCAGCACTACACTCCACAAAAATGATTTGGCGAACATCGTTCTTAATTGTATCGGAGTTTTTTCTGCTGTCAACAAACTTTTCACTTTATCAAAAGTGCATACATATTCTGCTTTTTTGTTCCTCCATAAGTTTCCATTTTCAGTCATGAAAATTAGCAAGTACTTAACGATTTTACCCATTTTAAACCCTTTCCTTGCAATAATAGTTTGATGCAACCTTTACGATTACTGATCTCTCCCTGTATTTTACCCAATTCCATAATTTTTCCATTATTATGATTCTCTTCGTCATAAATTGTAGACAAGGGTCATACCCAGGGCAGGAAGGTGGTGGGGGGGGGGGGTGGGGGGGGGGGAGGTGCGCCACACGCCCTTCCGCTTCTCTTTAGGGAAAGGAAAATAAAATATAATATAGTCAGTGGTGCTTCTTTCAAGAAAACAATTTAAAAGTCGGTGTTATGTACGTTTCTAAGAGGGACTTTTTTATGTTTACTTAGACGTCACCATTCGTCTTCCAAAATATTGGAGACACTCCATACATCCATGTCTTGCCCCCCGCTGCCTCCCCCACTACAAACTATCGTATGCGCGCTCTCGATTCTAGCTCCTCTTCTGAGTCAATCAACACTGCCCCGTCATCTGCGTACTCATAATTGTGTTTATCCTTCCTCCGCCTACTATTACGCCTCTTTTTTCAAATTTTTTGCACGTTACTTTCTTGACTAAACTGAAACGCGTTTGTAACAAACAATACTCTTGTCTGACATCTCTTCCAGTACCTGTCCCATCCGTTTCATCATCACCAAGTCTCATTACCACTGCTTTCTTGTGTAGATTTCCTTTATAAGTTTTGCGTCCGTCTAGTCTACACCACCATCTTTTAAGGTCTTCAGGAGCATTGTTTCTAGCCATATTAATTACTGCTGGAGATTTATCATTCTGTTAATTTTAGGGATCGTTGTGTACAAGCAAAGGGACACAAAATGTGGGAAACTTATTGAAAACACAGCAATGGTAGATAAAACGCGACAAAATATCAGTGACAGACACAGACACGTAAACTTTCCAAATTGTATAAAAAATTTTGTACTTTCCCAACCATAAAGTGTTTAACTGTTGCATTTTTTCACGGCAAATATTTACAATCAACTGGATGAGTGCCATACTACCCAAATTCTATACAACTGGAGACAGCAGTCTTTTGAAAATGAACTCAAAGAAAGGTGACTTAATATGTATTCAGCTTTACACCGAAGTGACAAAGGTCATGGGATACCTACTGATAACGTGTCGGACCTACTTTCGCTCGACGTAATGCAGTAACTCGACCTAGCATGGATTCAAGAAGTCGGAAGTCCCCTGCAGAAATACTGAGCCAAGCTGCCTCTATAGCCATCCATAATTCCGGAAGTATTGCCGGTATAGGATTTAGTTCACGAACTGACTTCTCGATTATTTCCCATAAATGTTCGATTAAAAACATGTCGGGCCATCTGGTAGCCAGATCATTCGCTCAAATCGTCCGGCCGCACGAAGTAGCCGCGTTGTCTCAGGCACATTGCCACAGTTCGTGCGGCTACCCCCATCGGAGATTTGAGTCTTCCCTTGCGCATTGGTATGTGTGTTGTCCTTAGCCCCTAAGTTAGTTTAAGTTAGATTAAGTAGTGTGTATGCCTAGGGACCGATGGCCTCACCAGTTTGGTCCCATAGGAACTTACCACAACTTTCCAATTTCCAAAATTGTCCAGAATGTTCTTCAAATCAATCGCGAACTATTGTGGCCCAGTGACATTGCGCATTGTCACCCATAAAAATTCCGTCGTTGTCTGGGAACATGCACTCCATGAATGACTACAAATGGTCTGCAAGCAGCCGAACATAACCACTTCCAGTCAATGATGGATTTAGCTGGAACAGAAGACGCCGTCCATTCCATGTAAACACAGCCCACACCATTATGGAGCCTCCAACAGTTTGCACGCGGCCTTGTTGACAACTTGTGTCCATGGCTTTGTGGGGTCTACGCCACACTCGAACCCCAACTTCAGCTCTTACCAACTGAAATCGGGACTCATCTGACCAGGCTCACTTTTCCAGCCGTCTAGGATCGAACCGATGTGGTCACGAGCCCAGGAGAGGAGCCGCAGGCGATATTGTGCTGACAGCAGAGGTACTCGGCGTCGGTCGTCTGCTGCCATATCCCAGTAGCGTCAAACTGCGTCTCACTGTCCTAAAGGACACGTTTGACATAGAGTTCTGTGGGTATTTCACGCAGTGTTGCTTGTTTGTTGGCACTGACAACTCTACACAAATTCCACTACTCTCGGTCGTTAAGCTAAGGCCATCGGCCACTGCGTTGTCTGTGGTGAGAGGCAACGCCTGAAATTCGGCACTATCAGCACTCTCTTGGCACTGTGGGTCTCAGAATGTTGCAGTCGGAAGCCTTTTCAAGTGAATCATCGGAGTACAAATGACAACTCTGCTGTTGCACTGACCTTTTATACCATGTGTAGCCGATACTACCGCCATCTGTACATGTGCAACCGCTAATCACCTCATGTATGTACCAGGTACTCCCAAACCAAGAGCTTCTGCTGCTGGACGTGGAATGAGCTTAATGTTTCGCAGTGGGTAGAGAACTGGCTTAATCATGCTATATTTCGCTAGCGAATGTCCTGTCTCTCGCGAAATAGCTAGCTAGCTCTGTGGTGTACATTTTTTTTTTTTTTTGGTAGTTTGAATTGTTTTAGCTTACTTTCTCTTTGAAAGTACGAAAAGGAGGGAAGATCAGAAGAAGAAACAGGTGTCGATTTAGAAGAGATAGGGAATCCAGTATTAGAATCAGAATTTAAAAGAGCTTTGGAGGACTTAAGGGCAGAAGGGATAGATAAAATTCCATCAGAATTTCTAAAATCATTGGCGGAAGTGGCAATAAAACCATTATTCACGTTGATGTGTAGAACGTATGAGTCTGGCGGCATACCATCTGACTTTCGGAAAAGCATCATCCACACAATTCCGAAGACGGCAAGACCTGACAAGTGCGAGAATTACCGCACAATCAGCTTAGTAGGTCATGCATCCAAGTTGTTCACAAGAATAATATACAGAAGAATGGAAAAGAAAAATGTGGATGCGCTACATGACACTCAGTTAGGCTTTAGGAAAGATAAAGGAACGAAAGAGGCAATTCTGACGTTGCGGTTAATAATAGAAGCAAGACTAAAGAAAAATGAAGATACGCTCATAGGATTTGTTGACCAGGAAAAGGCGTTCGACAATGTAAAGTGGTGCAAGATGTTCGAAATTACGAGAAAAGTAGGGATAAGCTATAGGGAGAAACGGGTCATATACAATACGTACAACAGCCAAGAGGGAATAATACGAGTGGACGACCAAGAACGAAGTGCTCGTATTAAAAAGGGTGTAAGACAAGGATGCAGCCTTTCGTCCCTACAGTTCAATCTGTACATCCAGGAAGCAATGATGGAAATAAAATAAAGGTTTAAGAGTGGAATTAAAATTTAAGGTTAAAGGATATCAATGATACGATTCGCTGATGACGTTACTATCCTGAGTGAAAGTGAAGAACAATTACATGATCTGCTGAACGGAATGAACAGTCTGATGAGTACAGAGTATGGACTGAGATAAATCGGAGAAAGACAAAGGTAATAGGAAGTATTAGAAATGAGAACAGCGAGGAACTTAACATCAGGATTGATGGTCACAAAGTAGATGAAGTTAAGGAATTCTACTACCTAGGCAGTAAAATAACCAATGACGGACGGAGTAAGGAGCACATCAAAAGCAGACTACCAATTGTAAAAAGGACATTCCTGGTCAAGAGAAGTCTGCTAATATCAAATATCGACCTGAATTTGAGGAACAAATTTCTGAGAATGTACGTCTGGAGTACAGCATTGTATGGTAGTGAAACATGGACTGTGGGAAAACCGGAACAGAAGAGAATCGCAGCATTTGAGATGTAGTGCTAGAGATGAATGTTGAAAATTAGGTGGACTGATAAGGTAAGGAATGAGGAGAGGAAAGGAGTATGTGGAAAACGCTGATAAGGAGAAGGGACAGACAGGATGATAGGACATCTGTTAAGACATCAGGGAATGACTTCCATGGTACTAGAGGGCGTTGTAGAGGGCAAAAACTGTAGAGTAAGACAGAGGTTTGAATATATCCAGCAAATAATTGAGGACGTAGGTATCAAGTGCTACTCTGAGATGAAGAGGTTGGCACAGGAGAGGAATTCGTGGCGGGCCGCATCCAACCAGTCAGAAGACTGATGAAAAAAAAGCATGACTACACTGTTTGTTGTGGTCTTCAGTCCTGAGACTGGTTTGATGCAGCTCTCCATGCTACTCTATCCTGTGCAAGCCTCTTCATCTCCTACATCCTTCTGAATCTGCTTAGTGTATTCATCTCTTGGTCTCCCTCTACGATTTTTACCCTCCACGCTGCCCTCCACTGCTAAATTTGTGATCCCTTGATGCCTCAAAACATGTCCTACCAACCGATCCCTTCTTCTGGTCAAGTTGTGCCACAAACTTCTCTTCTCCCCAATCCTGTTCAATACCTCCTCATTAGTTACGTGATCTACCCACCTTATCTTCAGCATTCTTCTGTAGCACCACATTTCGAAAGCTTCTATTCTCTTCTTGTCCAAACTAGTTATCGTCCATGTTTCACTTCCATACATGGCTACACTCCATACAAATACTTTCAGAAACGACTTCCTGACCCTTAAATCTATACTCGATGTTAACAAATTTCTCTTCTTCAGAAACGATTTCCTTGCCATTGCCAGTCTACATTTTATATCCTCTCTACTTCGACCATCATCAGTTATTTTACTCCCTAAATAGCAAAACTCCTTTACTACTTTAAGTGTCTCATTTCCTAATCTAATTCCCTCAGCATCACCCGAATTAATTTGACTACATTCCATTATCCTTGTTTTGCTTTTGTTGATGTTCATCTTATATCCTCCTTTCAAGACACTGTTCATTCCGTTCAACTGCTCTTCCAAGTCCTTTGCTGTCTCTGACAGAATTACAATGTCATCGGCGAACCTCAAAGTTTTTACTTCTTCTCCATTAATTTTAATACCTACTCCGAATTTTTCTTTTGTTTCCTTTACTGCTTGCTCAATATACAGATTGAATAACGTCGGGGACAGGCTACAACCCTATCTCACTCCTTTCCCAACCACTGCTTCCCTTTCATGCCCCTCGACTCTTATAACTGCCATCTGGTTTCTGTACAAATTGTAAATAGCCTTTCGCTCCCTGTATTTTACCCCTGCCACCTTCAGAATTTGAAAGAGGGTATTTCAGTTAACATTGTCAAAAGCTTTCTCTAAGTCTACAAATGCTAGAAACGTAGGTTTGCCTTTTCTTAATCTTTCTTCTAAGATAAGTCGTAAGGTTAGTATTGCCTCACGTGTTCCAACATTTCTACGGAATCCAAACTGATCTTCTCCGAGGTCCGCTTCTACCAGTTTTTCCATTCGTCTGTAAAGAATTCGCGTTAGTATTTTGCAGCTGTGACTTATTAAACTGATAGTTCGGTAATTTTCACATCTGTCAACACCTGCTTTCTTTGGGATTGGAATTATTATATTCTTCTTGAAGTCTGAGGGTATTTCGTCTGTCTCATACATCTTGCTCACCAGATGGTAGAGTTTTGTCATGACTGGCTCTCCCAAGGCCATCAGTAGTTCTAATGGAATGTTGTCTATTCCCGTGGCCTTGTTTCGACTCAGGTCTTTCAGTGCTCTGTCAACCTCTTCACGCAGTATCTTATCTCCCGTGTCGTCTTCATCTACATCCTCTTCCATTTCCATAATATTGTCCTCAAGTACATCGCCCTTGTATAAACCCTCTATATACTCCTTCCACTTTTCTGCCTTCCCTTCATGACTACACTCGGTGAAATTAATTATCTGCCCTTCGTATAACAGAGAATTGCATACCATATCATAGTACATTAAGAAGCAAACTGTAATCCCTGACACAGTACTCGTTGAAGCCTGTGCTATGGTAAGTGAGCGAGATCCACCTTATAAGAAACGATTTTTTCATAGATATCGACCGCGTGTACCTGAATGGTGACGAATCAGACTTACATCCACTCTGTAATAACAATGATCCGTCAAGTAAGTTTGAAATGGATGGATGGATGGATCAAAAGCAAACCAGAAGATGCTACCAATGTGACAATAACACGGTCGCCAGCCTAATTAGGCATTAACTGATTTTCTTTCTTGTACCAGTTGGTATATGTCCATGCAAAACAACAAGTTGTAACACTGCATAATATGGTAGAATTTTAGAACCAGAAAATCTATTGAACTGATAGTTTCACGTTCTGTACTGATATGGAAAATCATGAATACATAACACTACACTATAATGTTTACTACAAAATTTTACACTGTCTATTAATCTGATTAAAATCGGGCATAGGTTACCCTAGAAATTTTACTTTCACATCTCACACAAAATGTCAATTTTGATAAAGATAAAACACTGATAAATTTTGACTTTTATATTGACTTTAACTTTTGCTGGTCAAACCAATTTAGAACACTTCAGAATTCAAATGAATGAGGGGCGGGGGGGGGGGGGGGGGACCCTGAAACTGTTATGATCGCTGTATTTAAAAATATGATTACTGAATTTATTATTCATTCAAGATTTCCAGCATATAAGTTACTACTCTTTTCATCTTATTTACTGCTCATTTAAATGCTTTTAAATCTGTCTCGAAATAATAAACTTCATTACTATATCAATACTAAAGTTATCTTTCGACTCGTTAGAGCTTCGCTATTCATTTGCTGGTTCATTAACAAAACATTTCTTTAAACACCATTCTAATATAGCTAGTTCTGCAAATAATAATTATTAACACAATTTTTAACTTTCGTTTGAGGACACTCTGATTGCACAACGTTTGGAAAGGACCCTGTCTAGGTTAGTTGAGAGGATAATTAAATGATGGAAAAGTTCTGGTAAAATTTAGGTTATTATTATACCAAACAAACACAGTTCACACTCTGATCCATACGAATACAGTACTAAAAGTTTCAACCTGCTAGTATCGATGCGGCGGTTGGCAGCCGGCAAGATGGCGAGGCACAGACACACATACAACCGCAGCTATGGCTCTTGACGTATCGGCACTTTAATTCTTCTTAGCGTCGCAACACTTTTCCATTTAGTGCGTATGGAATTTTGCCATGCTGTGTGGGCGTTGGAACGGCATACCCGAGGCTCAGTGAAGCTCTGTCTTCCAGGAGAGCCTCCTCGCTCCAGAAGGTGTTGCTCAAACCAGTGCCAAACTCCAACTACTACTACTGAGCCCGTTGTGCCGTGCAGTGCCCGCGCGCATTTTCCCTCACTCGCCTGCCATCCACCTTTTACCGCTCCCTGACAGACCGGGTATTCACCCGAGGTTTTGCATTCTACATATCCTAACACATTGCCTACGTATGGACCAGACGCACAGTTACAATTTTAAACACCTTACAACAGTTTCAACATTTGTTACATTTCAATTCTTTTACAATATTACTTGACATTTGGCATAAACATTAATATTCACATTGAATCTTATTTACAGTTTTCGTAACATAATGGCATGAAACAAAAAGAAATGAAATCAGAACATCAATTACACAAGTTTACCGTAATATCAGATGAAATGAATTACTTATATGTACAATAGTACAGAGTCGTTGTTGTTACAAAACGTGTTAATTAGACACACCACTGAATCTAAACAACCCAGAACACCACAGAAATAACACAAGAAAAGAAGATTTTGCTATTAACTCATTGTATCACAATATGTACAGGCGCAGTACGAACAGTGTAGTGTTAAACTAGATCTGTACCTTCCAATTTCATAGCTGTTGCAATAATCTTGAACATGAAAGAATTATCTAAATTTTAGTTTCGTTGTCGGATTTCATTTAGCAGGAATTGAAATAGATATTAACACGGTTCTCTTTATTGGCACAGCCACACAAAACGGATTTAATGTGCAATACTTTTATGCATACAGAAGATTGCGACCTTAGTCCTGACTCGGTAATACTTTGGTGATACACGTTCTAGTATTGCTGTGGTTGTATAACAGCAATAACGTTTTAAAAACGTAAACAGTTCATAAAATTACGAGTTCACAGTTCTTCTATAAATAGAATTTTTCTTTATAACTTGAAAGTTTTAAAATTTGAAAAATTGATTATACTCTCTCTCTCGTTTTCAAAATTCTTAGCAAAACTAATTTAGATCTCTGACAGATGTTTTCAGTACAGCCTTTTACTCTTTTGTCCATATTTTGTCACTTATATTCAAGTTTTGGGGTAGGGACAATGAACTTGTTCCAGCCAGTATTAAATAACCTAATCACTGTACGTACATTGTATTTTGGCTATTGGCACAAATACTGATTCATTCATTTACTAAACTAAATAACTCTCTGCCAGGGGGCCATGAGATGAGGGGCTGAGTAGAATGCTGTGGCTTACGTAGTCCATCAAGACCCTCTGGTTTATGACAACCCTTCATATCCGTACATTCTACAGTGTATCCTGGAGACTAGCATATCTACTTCTTACGCCTTTGACACAATACTACTTGAACCAAGTCTTTCCCTGTCCGAGTGCGTGTTAAATACACTGCCTGGAAAAAAGAATGAAGTATCCAGAAAGGGAGGAGGGAACGAAGTGAAACTTCACAAATTGAGAGAATGTGATGTTATGATAGGACCTGAATATCGAGCAGGCACTTCGTAGACACACGTTCCATGTGTGGACGAGCTTTGTCCTGTTGAGAAATGGCACCATCGTACTGCTACAGGAGAAATAATACATGGAAACGCAGCATGTCCTTGCTCTACCATTGAGCTGTCAGAGTTCGCTCGATCCCTGCTGGCCATGACTCAAAGGTTCCCCACACAATGACGCCAGGAGTTAAGCCACTGTGCCTTTCCAAACCATTGGAAGAATGGGACTGAGCCGGTCCACTATCGATGTTCAAAGATACCGAATCCGCGTCTCTAGGCAGCGCCTACCCCGGCGTCGCGCTAGGCGGCGGTGGGGTCGAGCTATGTGGCTTTATAGCACTATAGGTGGATCAGCTCACAGTTTTGCCACCTCCAGCGAATGGAAGAGCTATTAAGTCTGGTGGGAGAGTGGGGGAGCTGTTCGCATGTGGAACTGTAGCTGCGGGGTTGACGCAATGTTACCGAGGCCGGACGTTCAGTGGCAGCTTTTGTAATAGGTGTTCACAGGCTGGGTCGGCCTTAGGCATGAGCAAATGGTGCAATCGCACAGGACCCTTCGCGGAACACTGGAAAGTAATTTGAAAATTGTCAGCCGTAATTTTGTTATTACAGATAAATGGAAAACTAAAGTAAGGTGTTTCTAAAACTACTTTTAATGTAATGTAATTCAATTATATACCCATTGTGACACGACTATGGCCACTGGAGTACGTCTCAGAAAATTATGCCTGCATCGGTGCCGAGGGAACCAGAGGCTAAGGTACTGAAGCGCTGTAGTAAAAAATGGTTCAAATGGCTCTGAGCACTATGGGACTTAACTTCTGAGGTCACCAGTCCCCTAGAACTTAGAACTACTTAAACCTAACTAACCTAAGGACATCACACACATCCATGCCCGAGGCAGGATTCGAACCTGCGACCGTAGCGAAGCGATACAGTATATCTGCTGTCAGCACATGACTATTGATCGTGCGTAAATTAAGAGGTACGCGCCCTTTCGGCTCACTATTGTGGCTAAACAATCTAGCATTACTTTCTTCCGTCAGCAGGTGTCCTCCACAGAATGATTTATTCATTCCCGTCAGTTTAAAGGTACGGTGTTTTTCCAGTTCACGCCGTTTCACATGTTGTGTGCGTACTCTGTGTGAAGACACAATGTTTTTGTCTGTCATGTGTAGTTCAAAATGCCAACGGGGAAAAATCTCGTGAAAGGGACAGATTTAGAAGATACGATTTAGGAGCTCAAAAGATCAAGCAAAAGCTACGACATGAACAGTTTCTGAACTCACAAAAAGGCGCTTTCGAAAAATTTCTTCGGACAGTAACTTCATACGGTGAGACTAAAGTGCGCTTGAAGGACGATGGCTTTAAAAGTAGCCTCTCATCATGTGGTGTTTTACATACAAGTGATTGCGGACCTCCTGCTATCTCACATTCAGATAGGCCTAGTAGTAACAGTTGTGAAGTAATCACCAATGCGGACCCCGGCACTTGGCCTAAAACGTTAATATACCCCATTATAAACGAAATTATACAGAAAGGCCCTACTAAAATTGTAAATTTTGAGTATTTTTTACATGAGAACAGAAGAAAATTTTGAACTTATTTTTACGTAAGAACTTTACCAAATAGAGAAAAAAGGGATCGTTAATGGCTCGTATATTCGAAATCTATCGACAATATTTTTTGCTTTTGTTTTAAATTTTTTAGATCTCCTTCAAAAAAGCTAGCAAGTGATGGACTCTGTGATTGGGCTCATTTAGGAAATCGGTTTCAAGAGCATGAACAATCATTTAACCACATAAATTGTACAAAAATATGGATAGATGTAAGATAAGTTTGAAACAAAAAGTGGTATTTATCAAATTGACCTTGAAGTACTGGAAAAAGAGAAGGAACATTGGCGTCAGATTCTAAAAAGAATGATATTCACCATCAGGTACATAGCTCAACATTATATCGCCTTAAGGGGTAACAGCGACCAGCTATATCAAGAAAATACTGCTAATTTTTTTGGTTTGATCAAAATGATATCAGAATTGAACCCTGTTTTGGAGGAACATTTAAGGCGGGTAAAAACTCAAGAAATTCAGGACCGTTATCTTGGGAAAAACACTGAAAATGAACTCATAAATTTGCTTGCCAACAAAGTAAAAAACAGCATTGTTAATTTTGTGAAAGAGAGTAAATATTTTTCTGTCATACTTGATTATATTCCCGATACAAGCCACAATGAACAAATGACATTGATGGTTAGGTTTGTAAATTTATCAGAAGACGCAGTGACTGCAGAAGAACAGTTCGTCGAATTTCTGAACGTCACTTCAACAATAGCAGAAAGTTTGACTGAAATCCTTTTGTAGAAACTAGATCAACTAGAACTCGATATTCATGATTGCACAGACAAAAGATACGAAAATGGTGCAAATATGAAAGGTTATCGAAGTGATATTCAAGATCCCACAGTGCAATCCAAGAGCATTTTATATGCCCTCTGCGAGCCGCAACGTAATCCTGTTTTATCAGATTCGGCAAAATCGACAGCAAAAGCATACACATTTTTTGGTGTAGTTCAAAGAATATGCATTGTTTTCAGTGCATCCATTCAGAGATGGGAAATATTATTGAAGAGGGTGCCAACTTTAACAATGAAGAAGCTTCAGATACTCGATGGGAAAGCAGGGTGGAGAGTGTCAAAGCTATAAGTTACTAGGCAAGAGAAGTCAGACATGCTCTTCTTGAGGTGAGCAAGAGCACTGTTGAATCGAAAACAAAGAGCGATGCGCACTCGCTTGCTGTGAACGAACTAGAAAGCTTCGAGTTTATCGTAGGTGTTGTCATATGGTATGACCTTCGCTTTGCCATTAACGCAGCAAGTAAGACACTACAAGCAAGAAAACATGGACGTGAAAGTAGCATCTAAATCCCTCAAAAGTTTAGTGAAGTTTATTGAGAATTTCCGTGAAAAAGGTTTCGCTAATGTGCAGATAACAGTGAAAGAGATAGCTGAAAGTTTACAGATTGAACCAAAATTTGAAGAAAAGGGTACTGCCAAGAAGGTGTAGCAACATAATTATGACGGTGACAACATGGTTTGCAGAGCTCAGCCTTCGGAGAAGAAACACAAAATAGATTTTCTCTCCTATCGTTGACACAGTATTAAAATGGTTGAAAAAAAGGGTTGACCAACTGTCTAAGTGTTCCGAAATTTCAGCTTTTTGTTTTCTCCAGAAAGTTTAAAATATGAGGTTCATTCAAATGACACCTGGTCAATGCGTCCACCCTTGCCCTACACGTGAGGTGGCACCACGTAACTGCGGGTATGGTGGCGCCATCTATTGGTAGAGATTGACGCGTGCGTACCGTTTGATGTTGCATAGCGCCAGTGTGGCTTCACGATGAAGAGAAGGTGGTTACACAAGTTATCGTCCACTATCGACTGAACATATAGGTGAGTAAGCAGGAACAACAAGGAATGATTGGATTTTTGGCGGCGGAGGGAGTTAGAGGCCGTGAAATACACTCCTGGAAATTGAAATAAGAACACCGTGAATTCATTGTCCCAGGAAGGGGAAACATTATTGACACATTCCTGGGGTCAGATACATCACATGATCACACTGACAGAACCACAGGCACATAGACACAGGCAACAGAGCATGCACAATGTCGGCACTAGTACAGTGTATATCCACCTTTCGCAGCAATGCAGGCTGCTATTCTCCCATGGAGACGATCGTAGAGATGCTGGATGTAGTCCTGTGGAACGGCTTGCCATGCCATTTCCACCTGGCGCCTCAGTTGGACCAGCGTTCGTGCTGGACGTGCAGACCGCGTGAGACGACGCTTCATCCAGTCCCAAACATGCTCAATGGGGGACAGATCCTGAGATCTTGCTGGCCAGGGTAGTTGACTTACACCTTCTAGAGCACGTTGGGTGGCACGGGATACATGCGGACGTGCATTGCCCTGTTGGAACAGCAAGTTCCCTTTCCGGTCTAGGAATGGTAGAACGATGGGTTCGATGACGGTTTGGATGTACCGTGCACTATTCAGTGTCCCCTCGACGATCACCAGTGGTGTACGGCCAGTGTAGGAGATCGCTCCCCACACCATGATGCCGGGTGTTGGCCCTGTGTGCCTCGGCCGTATGCAGTCCTGATTGTGGCGCTTACCTGCACGGCGCCAAACACGCATACGACCATCATTGGCACCAAGGCAGAAGCGACTCTCATCGCTGAAGACGACACGTCTCCATTCGTCCCTCCATTCACGCCTGTCGCGACACCACTGGAGGCGGGCTGCACGATGTTGGGGCGTGAGCGGAAGACGGCCTAACGGTGTGCGGGACCGTAGCCCAGCTTCATGGAGACGGTTGCGAATGGTCCTCGCCGATACCCCAGGAGCAACAGTGTCCCTAATTTGCTGGGAAGTGGCGGTGCGGTCCCCTACGGCATTGCGTAGGATCCTACGGTCTTGGCGTGCATCCGTGCGTCGCTGCGGTCCGGTCCCAGGTCGACGGGCACGTGCACCTTCCGCCGACCACTGGCGACAACATCGATGTACTGTGGAGACCTCACGCCCCACGTGTTGAGCAATTCGGCGGTACGTCCACCCGGCCTCCCGCGTGCCCACTATACGCCCTCGCTCAAAGTCCGTCAACTGCACATACGGTTCATGTCCACGCTGTCGCGGCATGCTACCAGTGTTAAAGACTGCGATGGAGCTCCGTATGCCACGGCAAACTGGCTGACACTGACGGCAGCGGTGCACAAATGCTGCGCAGCTAGCGCCATTCGACGGCCAACACCGCGGTTCCTGGTGTGTCCGCTGTGCCGTGCGTGTGATCATTGCTTGTACAGCCCTCTCGCAGTGTCCGGAGCAAGTATGGTGGGTCTGACACACCGGTGTCAATGTGTTCTTTTTTCCATTTCCAGGAGTGTATATCTACGGATGAAGGCTCTGTACGGTGAATACAATCTGAGGCGTTCAAGTGTTGTGGAATGGCGCAAACGATTCCTTGCGGGGCGCGAGTCACTGGAAGACGATGCTCGTCCTAGCCTAGACAGGCTCATCGTGTCATCACACCGGAAGTGCTTGCAGAAGTGAATGCTCTAGTCTTGGCCAACCGCAGAATGCGTCTTAGACAGGTACGTGCCGAGTAAAACTATGAGGGACGAGAAAAACCCACCGTTTTTCAACAACAAAGTTAGGAAACTACTGCGAAAGCAAAGAGAGCTTCACTCCAAGTGTAAACGCAGCCAAAACCTCTCAGACAAACAGAAGCTAAACGATGTCAAAGTTAGCGTAAGGAGGGCTATGCGTGAAGCGTTCAGTGAATTCGAAAATAAAATTCTGTTTACCGACTTGACAGAAAATCCTAGGAAGTTCTTGTCTTATGTTAAATCAGTAAATGGCTCGAAACAGCATATCCAGACACTCCGGGATGATGATGGCATTGAAACAGAGGATGACACGCGTAAAGCTGAAATACTAAACACCTTTTTCCAAAACTGTTTCACAGAGGAAGACCGCACTGCAGTTCCTTCTCTAAATCCTCGCACAAACGAAGAAATGGCTGACATCGAAATAAGTGTCCAAGGAATAGAAAAGCAACTGGAATCACTCAATAGAGGAAAGTCCGCTCGAGCTGACGGGATACCAATTCCATTCTATACAGAGTACGTGAAAGAACTTGCCCTCCCTCTAACAGCCGTGTACCGTAAGTCTCTAGAGGAACGGAAGGTTCCAAATGATTGCAAGAGAGCACAGGTAGTCCCAGTCTTCAAGAAGGGTCGTCGAGTAGATGCGCAAAACTATAGACCTATATCTCTGACGTCGATCTGTTTTAGAACATGTTTTTTGCTCGAGTATCATGTCGTTTTTGGAAACCCAGAATCTACTCTGTAGGAATCAACATGGATTCCGGAAACAGCGATCGTGTGAGACCCAACTAGCTTTATTTGTTCATGAGACCCAGAAAATATTAGATACAGGCCCAGGTAGATGCTATTTTCCTTGACTTCCGGAAGGCGTTCGAACAGTTCCGCACTGTCGCCTGATAAAGTAAGAGCCTACGGAATATCGGACCAGCTGTGTGGCTGGATTGAAGAGTTTTTAGCAAACAGAACACAGCATGTTGTTCTCAATGGAGAGACGTCTACAGACGTTAAAGTAACCTCTGGCGTGCCACAGGGGAGTGTTATGGGGCCATTGCTTTTCACAGTATATATAAATGACCTAGTAGATAGTGTCGGAAGTTACATGCGGCTTTTCGCGGACGATGCTGTAGTATACAGAGAAGTTGCAGCATTAGAAAATTGTAGCGAAATGCAGGAAGATCTGCAGCGGATAGGCACTTGGTGCAGGGAGTGGCAATTGACCCTTAACATAGACAAATGTAATGTATTGCGAATACATAGAAATAAGGATCCTTTATTTATGATTATAAGATAGCGGAACAAACACTGGTAGCAGTTACTTCTGTAAAATATCAGGGAGTATGCGTGCAGAACGATTTGAAGTGGAATCATCATATAAAATTAATTGTTGGTAAGGCGGGTACCAGGTTGAGATTCATTGGGAGAGTCCTTAGAAAATGTAGTCCATCAACAAAGGAGGTGGCTTACAAAACACTCATACGACCTATACTTGAGTATTGCTCATCAGTGTGGGATCCGTACCAGATCGGGTTGACGGAGGAGAGAGAGAAGATCCAAAGAAGAGCGGCGCGTTTCGTCACAGGGTTATTTGGTAACCGTGATAGCGTTACGGAGATGTTTAACAAACTCAAGTGGCAGACTCTGCAAGAGAGGCGCTCTGCATCGCGGTGTAGCTTGCTGTCCAGGTTTCGGGAGGGTGCGTTTCTGCATGAGGTATCGAATATATTGCTTCCCCCTACTTATACCTCCCGAGGAGATCACGAATGTAAAATTAGAGAGATTCGAGCGCGCACGGAGGCTTTCAGACAGTCGTTCTTCCCGCGAACCATACGCGACTGGAACAGAAAAGGGAGGTAATGACGGTGGCACGTAAAGTTCCCTCCGCCACACACCGTTGGGTGGCTTGTGGAGTATAAATGTAGATGTAGATGTAGATCACCATGGACGAGACCCATCGGTTACTGGGTATCAGCGTTCTCACCACCCACGACGAAGTGTGTGACTGGGTCCAGGCCTGGATCTGACAGCAGCCTACTAGCTTCTTCAAGGATGGAATCGACCGTCTGGTGTCGCAATGGGATAAATGTGCCAACTGTTTTGGCGACTATTTTTGACTATATGTACTGTGTAGAACTACATTTTTGAGTTAATAAAATCGTTACCGTTACTTTACACTAGTGACTGGGGTTCATTTGTTCATTTGAATTGCCCTTATACATACAGGACAAAGAACTGAAAGTGGTATGTAGAAACCTTGGGAAAGAGCTAAGTGTAAACATAAATGGTGAATATTCGAATGACATTGCTGCATCAGACGTTTTGACAGAAATGAAAGACTTCAGAGAAATGGTGCCCGAGGATGTGAAAACTCCTATGTTAATATTGAAATACCGGGTGATCAAAAAGTCAGCATAAATTTGAAAACTTAATAAACCACAGAATAATGTAGATAGAGAGGTAAAAATTGAGATACATGCTTGGAATGACATGGGGTTTTACTAGAACCGAAGAAAACAAAGCATTGCTAGACGCGTGAAAGATCTCTTGCGCGCGTCGTTTGGTGATGATCGTTTGCTCACCTGCCACTTTCGTCATGCTTGGCCTCCCAGGTCCCCAGACCTCAGTCCATGCGATTATTGGCTTTGGGGTTACTTGAAGTCGCAAGTGTATCGTGCTCGACCGACATCTCTAGGGATGCTGAAAGAAAACATCCGTCGCCAATGCCTCACCATAACTCCGGACATGCTTTACAGTGCAGTTCACAACATTATTCCTCGACTACAGCTATTGTTGAGGAATGATGGTGGACATATTGAGCATTTCCTGTAAAGAACATCATCTTTGCTTTGTCTTACTTTGTTATGCTAATTACTGCTATTCTGATCAGATGAAGCGCCATCTGTCGGACATTTTTTGAACTTTTGTATTTTTTTGGTTCTAATAAAACCCCATGTCATTCCAAGCATGTGTGTCAATTTGTACCTCTCTATCCACATTATTCCGTGATTTATTCAGTTTTCAAATTTATACTGACTTTTTGATCACCCGGTACGTGAATGACGTTGGAAAGACATTTCCCAACATTAAATTGCCTTCAGAATTTTGCTAACCTTGCCAGTGACTGTCGCCTCCGCTGAAAGGGGCTTTTCGCGTTTAAAGCTTCTCAAGAGCTATTTCAGAAGCAGCACTTCGCAAGAACGCTGTTATTCTATGGCCGTGCTGTCAGTGGAACACGACTTGGTTTCAGAATTGAATTTTGAGGATATTTATGATGAATTTGCTCGCCAAAAAGCAAGAAAAAGGTGTTTTGTGTAAAGTGTGTATAGGAGAACACCCTTAGCGTTTACAGCCCACAACTCATTTAATTTCTTGTAAATGTAGAGTACATTCAAGTGATAAAAACATTTAAGTGTATATCCTGAACAACACTTGTGAACCTTATTTCATTCTGAATTTCATTAAATTGAAAGGATTTCCATAGCTAAGATAGTTCTTATTATTAACATTTTAATAATTACCTTACCTATTAAAATTACTTCTCCGGTTAATTATATTACTATCATAACAGCAGGTCTAATGTAGTAACTCTCTTTCGATATATTAGTAGTACGTCAATGACGAAGCTTTGAATTCGTTTGAACGTGAGGAAGGTGTATAACCTCTCTTGGAGGAGGGGAGGGTAGGGGGAGATGCGGGTGAGCCTCACTCGGAAGTTTTGCACATGGCCCCACGCCGGCTAAGACGGACTCTGTTCGCTGGGTCACCTGGAAGTGACGTGGAACTCTGAGTTATGTTTGGAGTCTGAACTAAGCGTTGGCACGAAAGTATTATGCTTTCTGGGCCAGCTAGCTCACCGTGGGATTACGATTTGTGCATACAATGTTGAATGTGCAGTCTGTTTTATCTAAAGTTCGGCAGGAACAGTAAGCATGGCTTGTGTCATTTGATAATGTGGTTGGATTTCGCCGTAATGCTTGTGGATGGTCATCGCAGCGCAAAAGGGATAACGCAAATGAATAAACTGTGAGATTACAGTTTGATAGAGAGTCATTTGTAAACATTTGGTATTTATGAACGCCACTGATTAATCTTGTTTAATAGCCTGACGGTGTCTGAGAGCATTGTGTTCAAGTCTATATCGTGAGTGGTACACTGTATGGTCAGACGGTTCCCGATCTTTCAGTATGTTGTTCTGGCCAAGTTTTGTGTACCCATGTTGATGTTTATTGCTGCAGTGTTTTTAAAATTATATATCAGAAGGTACCTTTACTCTTGCTAAACACCAAGTGAGGAGGCGTTGTAGACTGGACTCGCATTCGGGAGGACGACGGTTCAAATCCGAGACCGGTCATCCCGATTTAAATCACTCGGGGCAAATGCCGTGACGGTTCCTTTGAAAGAGTACGATCTATTTCCCTCCGCAATCCTTCCCTAATCCGAGCTTGTGCTCCGTCCCTAGGGACCTCGGTGAAGGTGGGACGTTAAACTCAATCTTCGTTCCTTTTATTTTCTTTAGAAATGTTTTTTAAATTGTTTTAAAAGCAAATAAATTTTTAATAGCACAGTTCCTGCTTCGTTTTCGTTAGAAAGAGAGACTTTGGCTAACCTGTGATTCAAGTCATGCAATGTGCTTTTGAAATTATGTTGTAAAAGAGTTGGTTTAATCTTTTAATCTTGATATTTTGTCTAAGTACTGTTAAAAACCTTGTTTATGAAGCCCTGATTTAAGATTTGTTTTAGTATCGTTACTTGGTTTTCAGATCACATTACCCAAGAAAGTGTTCTCCCTCCTTTTCACACTGTAAAGGGTTTAGTTCCTTATTTCCTTTTAAGACATGTGTTGTAATTGTTTTTTTATGTGTGTTTTAGATCACTGAATAGTGTGATCCCCTCTGTATCATAATTAATCCGTCTGAAAAGGGAACATTTTGGAAGAATGGACATGGCAGTTGTTTTTGAAGTGTTATAAGTTGCTGCACTCCACAAGGGATTGTATCTAATTTAATGTTTAAGCTGTACATGTTTTTAAAGAATTATTGTTGTTTTTCAAATTTTTCAACTGGCAGTTTTATTTAGAGATATTTGTTGAAATAAAATTATTTTATAAAAATTGCGTGTTTTTATTTCTCGGTACGTACACGTGTACCTTCCATTACCGAACTAAGTGTTCTATCTTGTGACAATTTTCAGATAACTCAGGGACCTCTGCCCAGGTCGTCAACGCACTCACTAACTAGATGATCCGCAGTAATGGTCTGCAGCTCGTGGTCTAGTGGCTAGCGTTGCTGGCTCTGGATCAGAGTCGCTGGTTCGATTCCCGGCCGGGTGTCATCCGTGACAGTGTCTAGACTGGTTCGCGTAAAAATTGATGACCGCGCAGTTGAGCGCCCCACGAACAAAACATCATCATCATCATCGTCATCCACGGTAGTGCAGAACTGCAATTCATTGCTGAACACAGCGTCGTCAGAGACCAAACATGCCAGTCACGCCATTCTAAACACAGGCGTTTGTGTTCTGTTGTTAATGACAGCCTAAGGATAGGCTTTAGAAGTCGTTTAACAACTGAAAATGCTTTATTCTCTTTTCTCTGTGAGGCACTGGATGGGTTAAACAAAAGGTTTCGAACGCTAGGCATATTTTTTAATTTAACTAAAGCGTTTGATTGTGTTGATCACGAAATATTGCTCCAGAAGTTGGACCATTGCGGAATACGGGGAGTAGCTCACAATTGGTTCACCTCTTACTTTAGCACCAGAAAGCAAAAGGTCATTATTCACAATGTTGAGAATGGCTGTGATGTGGGGTCTTAATCGTGCACTGATCAGTGTTGGGGCCACTCCTGTTCCTTATTTATATAAATGATATGCCCTTTAGTATTACGGGTAACTCTAAAATATTTCTGTTTGCTGATGACACTAGCTTGATGGTAAAGCGTGTTGTGTGCAACTTTGGCTCGGTTTCGAATAGTGCAGACTTAAGTCCATGGCTTGTAGAAAATAAACTAACGCTAAATCACAGTAAGACTTAGTTTTTACAGTTTCTAACACACAATTCAACAAGACCTGATGTTTTAAATTCACAGAATGGGCACATGATTAATGAAACTGAACAGTTCAAATTTCTAGGTGTTCAGATAGATAGTAAACTGTCGTGGAAAGCCCATGTTCAGGATCTTGTTCAAAGACTTAATGCTGCCGTTTTTACTATTCGAACTGTATCTGGAGTGAGTGATCGTTCGACGCAAAAATTAGTCTACTTTGCTTATTTTCATTCGCTTATGTCGTACGGTATTATGTTTTGGGGTAACTCTTCGCATTTTAAAAGGATATTTTTGGCTCAGAAACTGGCGGTCCGGGAAATTAGTGGTGTAAGTTCACGAACTTTTTGTCGACCCTTGTTGACTAGTCTCGGTATTCTGACATAGCTCTGACAATATATATATTCCTTGCTGTCATTTCTTATTAACAATATTAGCTTATTCCCAAGAATGAGTAGCTTTCACTTCAGTTAATACTCGGCAGAAATCAAACTTGCATTTGAATCGGACTTCTTGCGCAGAAAAGTGTGCAGTATACTGCTGCATCCATTTTCAATAAGGTACCACTTGAATTCAAAATTCTTTGCAGTGATCCACGCGCTTTCAAATCGAGACTGAACAGTTTCCTCATGGATCACTCCTTGTATTCTGTCGAGGAGTTCGAGAAAAATTAAGCTGATTCCTGTTGTATTGTTGATTGCGTTTATTTAAACTTATGGATTGATTTTTTTCGGGTTCATAAACATTTTATTTTTATCTGTTATTACTTTTATGTTGCAATTTCATGTACTGACACTTTTCATGACCTTTGAGATTTGCTCCTCGATTTGGTCCTACGGAACTTGACGTGTAAATAAAAATAAATAAAGGATGGTAGTCCCTAGTCCGGCAGCTGCAAATATGTGACCAATGGTGCAGACGACAGAATGTTGCTGGGAGTCCATTTCTTGTTCTAAGATGGGAGACGCAGATGTGAAGGGGTTATGATGTGTCTGGCGCACCATACAAAGATCCTTCCTTGCGTTGGTCACATGCGGTCGACTGGAACCTTCGCTATGGGTATGCCTGCTGTCAGGTTCCCATGCAGTCCAACACTATTTTTTTAATATAGGTTGGAGCCTCTCCACGCCTACACTGGCATGATGGCCAAAACACAAAAGATCCACTAAGTGAGGTCTCGCAGGGTATGGGTAATGTTGAGAGGCACCCACATGCCTTGCTCATACTGTGGCATCAAGCAGTCAGGCCTGCAAGATGAGTGGTCTGCCAAGCGAGTGTATTCATTCTTATTTATCGAGTAACATGAATTCTAGTACTCACCCTTAAGTTACAAGTTATCCTCCTATATGATTAATACGCAACGGAAACACGCATCTGACTATCAGTAATTTACAGAACTCTGACTGTACACTACGCACTGGCAATACCACATTTTCTTTTTCTCTTTTATTTAACGGCTTTTGTCAACACGTGGTCACCGCACTGAATATGAATGGCGCACACATTATAAATTTGGGACATTATGACAACATACAATTCGAAGGAAAAGTCCACCAATCTTTTTCTTTTCACTATCTTATTTATTCCGTTAAATTCTCTAACCTAAACACACAAATTCTATAACCTACAACAATAACACATGAGAAATTCCGCCCAGTGGACATGGCTTTACATTGGTGAATCTCTATATTATCGTCTCGTAATTATTTAACGCTACAGTGCACTTTCTGGATAGGATGGTGGATCTTTTATTATTTCTCACACTTCGACTCTCACAATCATCATCACTAAACTATCCTCCAGACCGAGCGGTACCGAAGGAACAAGCATAACCCACTAATCTTTTGAAACTACCTCGCTACTCTCCCATGCAAACCACACATACCCAAATTACATGACATACACCACACTACAATATGAAATACTACACAGGGATTAGTCACAACATTATCACTTTCAGCGTTCCCACTTCAATTAATATTTATCCCAGTTTCACACGACACTGCCCCACTTCGTAATTCTACTTTCCTACTATGAACTCTGGAGATATATGCACGTCTTCCTGTGCATGCAAGCCAAGTGGCGTTGCTGGATAGACGGCCGACTCACCTTGCTTCTCTCTCAGAGTTTGAATCTAGCGTCACACGGAATCATATCACGCAAAGTAATATTAAGAACATATTCATCACACACGCGAGTCCTCAACTGATACCATGGATGAGTACTTCTCTTTATCTTTTGTCTCATACATAGTTTAAGACTCACACAGTACTCACCACGTGGAAGTACTCGTCTCTAATTTCAAGTCATGCACACGCCATTTCTTAAATATTTCAACTTATTGTACACACGCTAGTAATTCAGCTTAACTTAAGCACACGGAAATATTTCAACTTATTGCTACACGTGGTTTCATTGTGACCGTTGGTCACTTCCGAAGATTACTACAATCCCATTAATATTACCTGCCTGACATTTAATTCTCCCCACAAAAGTTCCTGAAATAGAGAAATTATTATTTCAAACTACTCTTAAATATTCCACATGCATACCACGTCTCCACTCTTTCGTCATTACGGAGCACAACTAAAACAGGTCTTACCAGCACAAGATCCAGTGGCGGAGTGCTTGAAACATGGTCGTTCTCCAGGTCCTCTCGCACCTTTGGTGAAGTGGGGGAGCACCTTGCTACTGTATTGGTCAGCCACATTTCAGGTGCTCAAAGCTCAGGTAAATTTCATCTCTTTGGTCCCACCAAAGGTGGCCAAAGGATCGTCTCAAAGATGATCATATATTCACATTCACTATCTGTGGTTAGCAGACGACCATACATTCATTCATTTCACAGATCTCACCAAACTGGATGTAGGGATTTACTTTGTGGGAGTGCACATGTGATCAATTAAATAAATAAATTGTCATTCTTTCCCACACTGGTATCCGGCTTCGCTGTATTAATTGAAATTGAGTTATTTTACAAAAAAAATGTGTTGTTATGACAAAAATAATGAAGTATGTTGTACCTATTTTCAATTTCGGGCGGTACTGTACCCTTTCAATGTGATGTTAACGTACGTCTAGTTATGGTTACCCATTAACACGTCCTCATCTGTAGATAGATTGGGTCGAAAGGCGAACTAAGGTTAGCAGTTTGAAGGGCAGAGTGTGCGATAGCTGAGTCGGGCTGTAAGAGCAGTAGCGAATTTCTTGCTGCCTGCGACAGGTCATGCAAGGACAGGTTGTGTTAGTAGTGGGTATAATTCAGGCGTTGTGAAGCGTGGTTACTCGGCGGCTGCACCTGGGTACCGGCGTTGGTTTTTTGACCAACATCGGAATACCTGTAACAGTTGGGCTCATCACCAGTTAGTGTCCGATAGGTCATATATCGGATTCACAATGTAGGGTAGTCTTGGCGGTTTGTTTGTGCATTAGCGTGCGAGCTTGTCGGCTTCCCTGCTGTAGTCTGTTAATCGGCTTCTTTTTTTTAGTCATCAGTCTTCTGACTGGTTTGATGCAGCCCGCCACGAATTTCACTTCTGTGCCAACCTCTTCATCTCAGAGTAGCACTTGCAATCTACGTTCTCAATTACTTGCTGGATGTATTCCAATCTCTGTCTTCCTCTACAGTTTTTGACCTCTATAGCTCTCTCTAGTACCATGGAAGTCATTCCCTGATGTCTCCTCCTTGTCAGTGTTTTCAACATATTCCTTTCCTCTCCGATTCTATGAAGAACCTCCTCATTCCGTACTTCATCAGTCCACCTAATTTTCAACATTCGTCTGTAGCACTCCATTTCAAATGCTTCTATTTTCTTCTGTTCCGACTTTGCAACATTTCAATTTTCACATCCATAAATGCTGTGCTCCAAACGTACATTCTCAGAAATTTCTTCCTCAAATCAAGGCCAATGTTTGGTACAAGTAGAATGCCCTTTTTGCCATTGCTAGTCTGCTTTTCATGTCCTCCTTGCTCCATCCGTCATTGGTTATTTTATTGTCTAGGTAGTAGAATTCCTTAACTTCATCTACTTCGTGACCATCAACCCTGATATTAAATTTCTCACTGTTCTCATTTCTGCTACTTTTAATTACTTTCGTCTTTCTTCCATTCACTCTCAATCCACATACTGTACTCATGAGACTGGTCATTCCATTCAACAGATCCTGTAAGTCTTCTTCACTTTCACTCAGGATAGCAATGTCATCAGCGAATCGTATCATTGATATCCTTTAACCTTGAATTTTAATTCCACTCCTAAACCTTTCTTTTATTTCCATCATTGCTTCTTCGTTATACAGTTTGAACAATAGGGGCGAAAACTACATTGCTGTCTTACACCCTTTTTAATCGGAGCACCTCGTTGTTGGTCGTCCACTCGTATTATTCCCTCTTGGACCTCGCACATTATTGTATATTATCCGTCTTTCCCTATGCCGTAACCCTATTTTTATCAGAATTTCGAACATCTTGCACCATCTTACACTGTCGAACGCTTCCTCCGGGTGGACAAATGCTATGAACGTGTTTTGATTTTTCTTCAGTCTTGCTTCCATTATCAACCGCAACGTCAGAATTGCTTCTCTGATCCCTTTGTCTTTCCTAAGTCAGAACTGATCGTCATCTAACACACTCTCAATTTTCTTTTCCATTCTGTGTACATTATTCTTGTAAGCAACTTGGATGCGTGAGCTGTTAAGCTGATTGTGCGATAATTCTCGCACTTGTCAGCTCTTGCAGTCTTTGGAATTGTGTGGATGATATTTTTCGGAAAGTCAGATGGTATGTTGCCAGACTCATACATTCTGTACACCAACACGAACAGTCGTTTCGTTGACACTTCACTCAATGATTTTAGGAATTCTGATGGAATGTTATCTATACCTTCCGCGTTATTTGCTCGTAAGTCCTCCAAAACTCTTTTAAATTCTGATTCTAATACTGTATCCCCTAACTCTTCTAAATCGACGCCTGTTTCTTCTTGTATCTCATTAGACAAATCTTCCCCCCACCCCCCCGCCCCCCCCCTCCCATAGAGGCTTTCAATGTACTCTTTCCACCTATGCGCTGTCTCCTCTGCATTTAACAGTGGAATTCCCGTTGAACTCTTTATGTTACCACCCTTGCTTTTAATGTCACCGAAGGCTGTTTTGACTTTCTTATATGCTGAATCAGTCCTATCGACAATCATTTATTTTTCGATTTCTTCACATTTTTCATGCAGTCATTTCGTCTTAGCTTCACTGCACTTCCTATTTATTTCATTCCTCAGCAACTTATACTTCTGTATTCCTAAATTTCCCTGAACATGTTTGTACTTCCTTCTTTCCTCGATCAACTGAAGTATTTCTTCTGTTACCCGTGGTTTCTTGGCAGTTATCTTCTTCGTACCTGTGTTTTCCTTCCCATCTGCTTTGATTGCTCTTTTTAGAGATGTCCATTCCTCTTCAACTGTACCGCCCGCAGAGCTAATCTTCATTGCTGTGTATATAGCCTTAGAGAGCTTCAAGCGTACCTCGTCAGTCCTTTGTACTTCTGTATCCCACTTCTTTGCCTATTAATTCTTCCTCACTAACCTCTTAAACTTCAATCTACTCTTCATCACTACGACATTATGATCTGAGCAATCCAGTTTCTGATTATGGAATCTCTGTCTGACCATGATGTCATCTAGCTGAAATCTTGCGTATCACCCCGCCTTTTCCAAGTATACCTCCTTGTCTTTTGATTCTCGGACAAAGTATTCGCTATTACTACCTGAAATCTATTACAGAACGCAATTAGTCTTTCTCCTCTCTTATTCCTTGCCCCAAGCCTATATTCTCCTGCAACCTTTTCTTCTGCTTCTTCCCCTACAACCGCAGTCCAGTCCCCATGACTATTAGATATTCATCTCCCTTTAGGTACCGTATTAACCTTTCAATATCCTCTTATACTTTCTCTGTCTCTTCATCTTCAGCTTGCGAAGCCGGCATGTATACCTGAACTATCATTGCCGGTGTTGGTTTGTTGTCGATTCTGATAAAAACAATCGTATCACTGAACTCTTCAGAGTAACATACTCTCTGCCCTATCTTCCTATTTGTAACGAATCCTACTCCCGTTATACCTTTGTTTGTTTGCTGCTCTTAGTATTACCCTATACTCATCTGACCCGAATTCCTTGTCTTCTTTCCATTCTACTTCACTGACCCCTGCTATATCTAGATTGAGCCCTTGAATTTCCCTTTTCAGATTTTCTGGCTTCCCTACCACATTCAGACGTTCCACGCCCCGACTCGTAGAACATTATACTTTCGTTGGTTATTCAGTCTTTTTCTCATGGTCACTCCCCCCCCCCCCCTCTCCCTTCGTCCGCCCCGATAGCTGAGTGGTCAGCGTGACGGATTGCCGTCCTACGGGCCCGGGTTCGATTCCCGGCTGCGTCGCTCAGGGACTGGGTGTTATGTTCTCTTCATCATCATTTTATCCCCATCCGGCGCGCTGGTCGCCCAATGTGGCGTCGAATGTAATAAGACCTGCGCCAAAGCGGCCGGACCTGCTGGCCAATGACGCCAAACGCTCAGTTCTATTTACCTCCCCCTTGGCAGTCCCCTCCCGGATATCCGATTGGGAGACTATTCCGGAATCTTTTGCCAATGGAGAAACCATCATGACACTTTTTCAATTACAGGTCACAAATCCTGGGGATACACGTTATGTGTCTTTAATGCAGTGGTTTCCGTTGCCTTCTGCATCCTCATGCCGTTGATCATTGCTGATTCTTCCGCCCACCCTAAGGACAAGAGAGTGCCCAGATTCTCTATTCGCTCTTCTGCCCTCTTTGACAAGGCCGTTGGCAGAATGAGGATGACTTCTTATGCCGGAAGTCTTCGGCCACCAATGGTGAATATTAATCAAAATTTGAGCGGTGGCGGCTTTAGAGCCCTGGACCGAGGACGTTTTGATTACTAATCAAAGACACTACTCCAAGACACGGGTGTCCATTCGACTGTGATAGCATCTGCCATATCCAGTCAGCATTGCTGTTGTGCAGAGGCTTGCCGATGTTGTCACTTGTGAGTGTATGTCAGCTCGCCAGAGGTGGTTATGCCCTAACTAGCAATGTCTTTGGCCGCTTATGCTTCCACCTAGTGTTGTGATCATACACTCCTGGAAATTGAAATAAGAACACCGTGAATTCATTGTCCCAGGAAGGGGAAACTTTATTGACACATTCCTGGGGTCAGATACATCACATGATCACACTGACAGAACCACAGGCACATAGACACAGGCAACAGAGCATGCACAATGTCGGCACTAGTACAGTGTATATCCACCTTTCGCAGCAATGCAGGCTGCTATTCTCCCATGGAGACGATCGTAGAGATGCTGGATGTAGTCCTGTGGAACGGCTTGCCATGCCATTTCCACCTGGCGCCTCAGTTGGACCAGCATTCGTGCTGGACGTGCAGACCGCGTGAGACGACGCTTCATCCAGTCCCAAACATGCTCAATGGGGGACAGATCCGGAGATCTTGCTGGCCAGGGTAGTTGACTTACACCTTCTAGAGCACGTTGGGTGGCACGGGATACATGCGGACGTGCATTGCCCTGTTGGAACAGCAAGTTCCCTTGCCGGTCTAGGAATGGTAGAACGATGGGTTCGATGACGGTTTGGATGTACCGTGCTCTATTCAGTGTCCCCTCGACGATCACCAGTGGTGTACGGCCAGTGTAGGAGATCGCTCCCCACACCATGATGCCGGGTGTTGGCCCTGTGTGCCTCAGTCGTATGCAGTCCTGATTGTGGCGCTCACCTGCACGGCGCCAAACACGCATACGACCATCATTGGCACCAAGGCAGAAGCGACTCTCATCGCTGAAGACGACACGTCTCCATTCGTCCCTCCATTCACGCCTGTCGCGACACCACTGGAGGCGGGCTGCACGATGTTGGGGCGTGAGCGGAAGACGGCCTAACGGTGTGCGGGACCGTAGCCCAGCTTCATGGAGACGGTTGCGAATGGTCCTCGCCGATACCCCAGGAGCAACAGTGTCCCTAATTTGCTGGGAAGTGGCAGTGCGGTCCCCTACGGCACTGCGTAGGATCCTACGGTCTTGGCGTGCATCCGTGCGTCGCTGCGGTCCGGTCCCAGGTCGACGGGCACGTGCACCTTCCGCCGACCACTGGCGACAACATCGATGTACTGTGGAGACCTCACGCCCCACGTGTGGAGCAATTCGGCGGTACGTCCACCCGGCCTCCCGCATGCCCACTATATGCCCTCGCTCAAAGTCCGTCAACTGCACATACGGTTCACGTCCACGCTGTCGCGGCATGCTACCAGTGTTAAAGACTGCGATGGAGCTCCGTATGCCACGGCAAACTGGCTGACACTGACGGCGGCGGTGCACAAATGCTGCGCAGCTAGCGCCATTCGACGGCCAACACCGCGGTTCCTGGTGTGTCCGCTGTGCCGTGCGTGTGATCATTGCTTGTACAGCCCTCTCGCAGTGTCCGGAGCAAGTATGGTGGGTCTGACACACCGGTGTCAATGTGTTCTTTTTTCCATTTCCAGGAGTGTAGTTTCCTAGAGTAAAGATGAAAGGATTGTTCGAATGTCTCGAGTTCCTGTGTAGTCGCGTGGAGTATTTTTTGAATTCTTCCACGAGAATTTCAATGTGGCCTTCAGTGTGAAGATCCACGGTGCGAGTGTAGTGTGGAGCGCTGCTAATGATGCGTAGCAATTTGTTCTATATGATCTAGGGGCTGCGAAGGCGTGTGGGAGTTGCATATCCCCAGACGGGAGTTGCGTACGTCATCAGAGGTCTAATCAATGTCATGCGTATGGACCTCGATACCCTCCTATTTAGTGTGATTTCCCTGTTGAGCCTTGCGTAGAGTTGTTTGAGCCTCACGTGCGCTCTGTTGGCAACGTATTCCATGTGGTCCCCCCATATAAGTTTCCAATCCAGTCAGACGCCGAGGTATTTGACTTTCTCTCAGAAACGTACTGGGCGTGCATAGTGTTATCTGTTGAGAGTGTTGATGTTTACGCAGTAGCTTCGGTTTGCGTGTGAACAGAACTGCTTCGGACTTGTCGACGTTTACTGTAATGTGTCATATATCCAATCAAGGCTCGGGAGTTCTAAGTGGCGCCTGTAATCGTGAATTTATGTTCGACAGTTTTCAATCTTGCGCAACGATGGCTGTGTCAACCGCGGAGTAGATGGCTAATGCCGTGTTTTGTGTTCCTGGAAGATCACTAATGTAGAGGTTGAACAAGATGTGTCCCAGAATGCTTCCCTGGGGTATTCCAGCTTAGACACAATTATGTGTCGATTGTTTGCCCTGCACATCCTTGTTGAAACATCTGTTCGTGAGATATGAGTTTATGAGACGTACGAGTCCGTCGAGGAAACCAGCATCGCTTAATACGCCTAACATCAGGTCAGGGTCGCATTCAGATGGCCCACAATCTAAATACAGTACGATTTGGCCGGCTGTCCAAATGGAAACCCATAATGAGGCCCCTTTAAAGTTCTGTCATGGGCTGATAACGCTGTCTCATACTAGTACACAGCATCTCCTTATCCTTCACAGTGATCTCTCAACATCTGATACTGTTCATGTCTAGTATTATCCCACCAGGCCTGGTAATGACGCTAAACACTAATACGTTCCAGTGGCCATGCTACCTATTACAGAGGATTTCAACTCTTGTCATTTACTTTCACACTGATTGTGTGAACGTATATGAAGTTACATCGACGTCTGGTCACATCTTCCCGATGCTTCACTTTTTTTCATGGTATGTACTTGATAGCTCCTGTTCGATTGTGTCTGTGATGGCTTGGCGCCTCCCACTATTCACTTTGATGCTTTCGTGTCTCCCTGCCACAAAGAGACTTCATCCTCTTCCCGTCCCTCCCACAAAATCTGTACCAGAACTAACTGACAAAAAAAGGGAAGCTCCCAGAAGACATGGTTGAATGCCAATGCAGTCTTGCACGTACACAGCATCGTTGAATATGTAAAAGGTTAGAGTTGCAATTTTCTGTGATAATTACAACCACACAGCCACACGAATGCATTAATGTTGTTTGGTGTTGTTAGCACGCCTTGTAGTATATACAAAGGGCTTGAAAAGTGTCGGATGTTGAATGATCACTGTGAAGGACATGGAGATGCGCCATAGTCATTGAGACAGCATTATTAGCACCTGGCAGAGTTTGAAAGTGGCCTCATTTTGAGCCTCCATTTTGCCGCTCGTCGAATCATCCAGTACCCAGATGTGTAGAGCATTTGGATGTGACGGTCATCCGATGTTGGCCTACATGGCAACGTGAGGGCAGGAATACTCATCGAGAACGTTTCAGTAGACCGTCTCTGTCCATCACAAAGGAAGAGGGCCAAATTGTGCACCAAACACATCATAACCGCTTCACATCTGCACCCGCCATCCGAGAACAAGTAATGGACTGACTGCAAAATTCTGTATCTTCCTGCGGCATTGGTCAGAGACCAGCAGCAGCTGAATTGAGGAATTACGGCCGTCTAATGCTTAGGCTAGCATCAATACAATGACACAAGTAGCTATATTTGGAGTCGGACTGGGACTGGGAAGTGCAGACTGCTGATGAGTGGCGTCGTTTTGTGTTCAGCGAGGAATAGCATCTCTGCACTACCCCAGATGGCCGTTGTTTGCGAGCGTGGCTGCGACTTGCAGAAAGGTTCCGTTCTTCCAATGTTGAGAGATACAACAGCAGTGTTAGTCCTGTCATCAGAGCGTGGGGGGCCATTGGGTATGACTTCAGGTCGCAGCTGGTCTGAAGGACTCTGACGGCACCATGGTACATCGCAGTCATCCTTCATCCTCATGTGTTACTCCTCATGTGACACTACTATAGTGACATTGTTCAACAGTATGACGCTAATCTACAGGTCGCAGGTGTCTCTATGTACTGTCTGCATGGTGTTGAAGCGAGCAAGATGCCCAGGTTATCCCCAATGGAACTTACGTGGGACCGTCAGCTCGGGATTCAACTTCATCTCACAGCAAGTACCCCCTACACGAAGAACGGGTTGCAATAGTTGTGGGCCAGCTTGGCTCAGGAGAGGATGTAACGACTTTGTGACCCCTTCCAAATCGAATCAGAGCATGCATCCAGGCGAGGCAAGGTGCAAAACTAATAAGAGGACATACACTGCCAAGTCCTTTGTAAACTTGACTCGATTTTTTATTCTCTGAAATAATATCACATCTTCTCTCAGCACAAGAAGTTTCATTTTATTTCCTCCTCCACTTGTGGGTGCTTTCCCTTTTTGGTCAGGCAATGTTATTAATTACGTGTAGTAAGCTACAACGGTACAGTTGCAACCAAATAATAGGTTCTACAAAACTATTATTTTTTAGTAGGTTCCACATGGACTGTGAAGGGCACTGAAACCAACGAAGTAGTTCCAGTTGCAATGTTTTCTTCCTGTTTCACGTCGTTAATGAATCCTTTTCAAATTCTATTTATTTAAGTTTTATCGAACATTCAAAATGATCTATTCATACATACTTCTACAAATAATTACGGACAGCACACTGGAAACTGTAAACATCTCATAGCTGGCATGTTGGACCGACGTCACTGCTCGGACAATGGAATGACTCGTTGGTTGCTCTTTGTTGCACCCTCCAGGGCGCAGCTGCAACATGGAAAGGCAGAGGTGGTACGCACCAAAGCAACGAAGACGTTGTAGGTGCGCAGGTAAAGCCCTGACTGAGCGGACATGTTAATGACTCATGGTTGAAGCATGGAACGGCTGCAGTGGAATGTTCAGAAGCAACAGTATTAGCTGAGTTGTATCGTTTTCTAGAGGGTGCTGTTTATGAACAACCAGCGTCAATCAGAGTATGTTGCAGGCACACTAATAACACCCTGGCTGAATCTAGTTACATGCATGTAATAGCCTGCAGTATTGAACTCTGTGGCTGTCTATTACAGTGTCAACACATGAATGGTTCTGATTTCTTTAAAATAGCTGATATTTTAATAGTAAGGAACTGAATAATTTTCTCTCTGCTATCCAAAAAAGAGCCAAATAATGAAAACTCTCCTCTCTATACGAGTGAATCGTACGACATGAAAACTTACGTAGTGTTCAGCAGAGAACGAATTATTCGTTTAATAGGCACTCTGCAACAATATTACTTAACATTGAGCATCGTCCATTCCTTCTTTGGGCGCCTCCAGTAGGCTATGTGGACGGAAGCTACAAACACTGCGTGTTCTGTGAATGCGGTATGCAATATTTGAATCGCAGGAAAGTGGGATGGTGTAGGAGACACATCTGGATGATATTCCTCACGAATGAATCAGTGACATGTTAGAAACCAATCAGAGAAAATCGGCACGGTGTAAGCGCGACGTAGAGCACAGTATCCTTTCATGCTGGTGGAGAAACTTCCTGTACAGAGATAAATTTCGGCTACAGCAGAGGCATGTTCTATCAATTGCTACAATCCTGAGCAGGAATAATTATCTTTCCTCAAATGCCCAAACGCTTCCAACCAGCTCAGAACTTGCCCTCAGTAGAGATCTGAGAGAAATTGAGTAATACTCTCTTGTCAATGTTGTTGTTGCTATGGCGTTTAGTCCGAAGACTAGTTTCACGCAGCTCTCCACTCTAGTTCGTCCAATGCATGTCTTTTGATACCTACAGTAATTATTGCAACCAACAGCCGTTTTAACCTATTAGCTGTTTTCATTTCTCTGTCTCCAGTTTAGCTCAGACTGTGATACTCCTCGTTGTCCATGCCGCTATTACAGTCAAATATTATGAAAGTGACTCAAAAGATTTCCTGTGTGTACTATACCGCTTGAGGTACGTAGTGTATTATCCAGTTGTGGCGTGTGTGCCTTCTCCTTGGTGAACATGGATCTGAGTTCCACCTGGTGGATTATGTTGTTCTTCTGGGAACGTGAGACATAAGGACAGCTACACCAGATGCCTTGTCACGGTTCGAGCGGCTCGCCCCCCCCCCCCCCCCCCCCGCCACGTCGGGCATGGGTGTGTGTGTTGTCCTTAGCGTAAGTTAGTTTAAGTTAGATTAAGTAGTATGTAAAGTTAGGGACCAATGACCTTAGCAGTTTGGTCCCATAAGACCTTATCACAAATTTCCTCGTACTTAAATCAGAACAAACTGCAGTCCTAACACCAACACTATTGTTAACTTCCAGAAAACGTTTGTCTAACAATGGGAAGCATTACTGTAAGGTATGCTGGACGATGTGATCCACAATAAGGAGAGCTGAATTGCTGTTTAATCGTATCACATCTCGTATTTGAGGCTGTGTATACCATTGGCGCAGGGACAGCGCAATAATAAGCGCCACCCACGGGTCGTGACCGATATTCCAGTGTGCCCTGTATCTGTGTCACGGTTCCACGCTTCAAAATATTGTGTGGGCATCTTTTAATGGCCACATTACCGCCGTACCACTTGATGTTTTGTAATATGAGGGAAGATTAGGATTTGACAACGCCATTAGAGATGGACCACAAGTCCATATTAGTAAAAAACTGGGAAGGAAATCGGTCATGTACTTCTCGGAGAAAGCATCCTAATATTAGCCTAGAGTGACTTGGGGAAATCATTAACCTCCAAGAACAGTGATGCTAATTAATGACACAAAACCTTAACATTTCAGAGAAGAAGTTAATGTTTATAATCCTCGAAAAACTTATTTTAAATTCTATAGGGGTATGTGGTTTATTATCCTTCAGCTATAGGTTTGTTTATAGCCAAAACGCATCATTTCGTATATGTAGCTCTTGTGTATGATCCATGCTGTTAGCTTTGTTACCAATGTGAACATGGAATATGCAAGTAAGTTATTCTAGAATCATTACAAAATTTCGTCTGTTGAAGTATGTCTGGATCAAAAAGAACTTATTATCTCTGTATAATTTGTGTCTTTCTGAAGAGCAGTGTTTTTTTTTAAATATAATGCAAGCCAGAATCAAACATGATTGTGCACTTTTGACTCACATATCAATTGCTAGACCTGAGTCAAATTCAAGAATGGGGCCTTATACTAATCTCTGTACTGTTTTCAATAGATGGCTGTATCCACAATGGGCATATGTCTATCAGTTGTAAGAAGTTAAAACATATATGTTATAAAACATTTATTTTCTATTTTAATCACGTTGTCATGGAGTTCGTAAGTGACACATCATACAAACGTAAGTAGTATTAATAACATTTTTTTCTTCTACATGGTAAATATGTAAACACTCAAATTTTGCAGTTACATTTCTTATTTTTACAGCTTCTTTCTATCTCTCAGATTTACGAGGTTTTGTTGAACATCACCGTTAAATATCAGGCTTATGTATTACAGGGATAATTTCTACTAAATCTGTTTGTAACACAGCCATCAGAATTTACTACTTAAATATTATTCACAATTAGGAACGATGACTGTGGGTACATTGGATCTCCAGTGCCATGTATCACTTTGTATGTACAAATTTTGAAACTGAAATCAGAGGAAAAAATAATTTTGTTTACTGAAGAACAGAAAGGTTGAGCTGCATAAGGACAGTTATTTGTTATCTTACAGCACTGCTTTTACAAAACAATAGTTTGACATAACAGTGGCAATAATATATGAATCGCTTAGATGCAAAACTGTCCATGTCCACTTTAAAAAAATAATTGAGTTGGCAACTCTGGATTGTAGAGCATGTCATTTTACACATGCTTGAAATGCTATTTATGCTCAAAGCTCTCCATGTCCTACGAAAAACAGCTCACGAAAAGTGTGGTTAGATTCAAAACTGTCCATGTCCATCAGTAAGTTGGGTGAAAAACTTGCCTTGTCCCTTTTGACAAATCGCATTGAAGGCTGGAGTCATGTGACTGTAATGCAAGATGGCTACCATAAACACGTAAACATTGTACTTGTGTGGTTTCTTACAGCTGTTTATTCTGAAATTTATACACATTTTTCATTTAAATAAATTATAAATTATGGAACATAATCAAGGCATGACAGAAAGACAATCTGACCGTTTTAGGAAGCAGGTACGCCGTGAAGACTAGTGGAAACGAAGTATGGCAAAATTGAAGAGGTGTGTATTATTTTTGTCTTTACATCATGCTGTAAATGGTGGAGATCTGAACATTAGAATAACAGTTCAGGGTGTTAAGAAAAAATGTATACCCTATTAATCGTATTTGTGTGAAAGTAATAAATACGTGTGTTGACTATTGTTATTGACATGACCTAACATTGATCTATGAATAAAATTTTGTTTGTATGTGTGATTTCATATATTCGTCAAAAGGACTTCCTGAGTATCCAGAATGTGGTCATCGAGTCGGATGGGACTGTGCTAGCCTGACAATGACAGATATTAAGTCTTTTCATACCAGCTATTATGCAAAGTGTGATAAAATTTACCAAGATAATTTCCTTCTGAAATACATGAGTATCAAGACACCTTCGAGATCTCGTTGTAGGGGAGAAAGATAAATCAACAGAGGAAAGACAGTCTCTTATTTCGTACCAAAAAAGGTACCTGGTGGATCAGTGAAAGTGAAAGCATGTCGTGAAACATTTTTGAACATTCTTTGTGTTTCAAAATCAAGAGTGCAAAACATCGCACGCCATCACCTCAAGACAGGAGATATTGCTAAGGAGAGAAGAGGAGGTGATCGACAGACGATGAAAAATGAGCCAAAACGACAGGAAGTAATTGCTCCTATAAAAAGGTATGTTCCAACTGAGTCACATTACTGCAGGGAGAAAAGCTGTCGCGTGTATTTACCTGCGACTCTTAACATTAGAAAGATGTGGCTACATTACAATTTCATGGTTACTCCTGAAAAGCGAGTCACGCAGAATTTTTTTAGGAACACATTTAATAAAAAATTTAACATTGGATTTGGGTCTCCAAAAACAAATGTTTGTTCCATGTGCCTCAATCTTTTGGAGCAGATCAAAACTGAAAAGCGTGACGTTAAGAAAGCTCAACTTATGGGTCGAAAGAGACTTCATAAACTTAAAGCAAACAGTTTCTATTCACTGCTGAAAGAAAAGCAAGACAATCTTCTGACAATGTCCTTTGACTGCCAAAAGAATTTACCCTTGCCAAAAATACCTGATCAGAATGTCTATTACAGTAAGCAATTATACCTATACAATTTTGCCATTGTAGTAGGCTCCTCTAAATCAAAGTTAACTACTAATTACGTCTTCATGTATACTTGGCTTGAACATGAAAGTAAGAAGGGGTCAAATGAAATAATTTCAACTCTTTACCACCGTTTGTGTCATACAGACATGAACAACGTACAAACTTTGAGATTAATTGCCGATGGATGCCCTGGGCAAAATAAGAACACAATCGTTGTCTCAGTGCTGTGTCACTGGATGTACAAACATGCGCCAAGCGTAAATAAAAAAAAAAGAAGTTATTTATCCCGTAACTGGACATTCATTCATGTCTCCTGATAAAGTTTTTGGGCTCATCGAAAGGCAACTGCGGAAACGAGAAGTGATAGTTCAGCCATCAGAGTACCATACCATCTTGGAACAGTATGGGACCCTTCACATTCTAGGAAGAGACTGGAAGGTAGTTGACTGTAAAGGAGCCATTCAAAACATCACTAAACCCGCAGCACCATTCCCCTTTCAGATAACGAAAGTAAAATGAGTGATCATCATCCGTGATTCTCAGAATGCTACACAAGTCCAAGGGGAGCCTAATTATGATTCTGAAATCAACCTACCAGCGTCCGTATGCAAACGTAGGAAACACTTAGGACACATAAACTCGAGCTGCATTACGAACACGTTGTTCCTATTATCGAAAAGAAACTGGAGGATGTTTCAAAACTCCTCGAGAAACAGTATGGTGAGTCCTGGAGGGAACGTGAATCCCTGTCGTGGTATATGACATTACTAGGTTCCAGTGGGTCAGGGGCATCAGTTGAACCAGAATGCCTAGCAGGAGGAGATGAAGACATTGTTCCAGATATGATGTATTAAGTGGGTTGCAGTTTGTCAGTTGTTACACCATGTACCTTCAGAAATATTAAAAGAAATTAAAACTGAATATACAGTTTTGTGCTCACCCCATATCCTCTCCTCATGTACAACTAGTGAGGTTCAAAACTGTCCATGTCCATTTCAGTTGCGTGCAAAAGTGGCCATCTGCAAAGTCAGATGCAAAACTGCCCAATTCCATTTTTATTTTGCTTATATTTTACATGCATTGAGTTCCTGATTTTTTTTCCATAGCCCAAATGGTTTTGTACTAACCCATACTTATGTGTACAACATACAGTGTAGGGCAGTGTGTATTTACCCAGTGGAAACAATTTTTCCACTTTTTCTCAAAACCGGCTATGAAGGACATGGACAGTTTTGCATCTAGGCGACTCATATGTACGTACATTCTCATCCACTTTCGAATGTAAGGAAAGCATTCATGTAAACACTTTGAAATGCAATCATGTGACATCACAATCCGAAATGGATGTACCTACACCTCCTTATCATTTGAAGAGCACATTTTACAAGGGCAATGGACTTTCAAATTAAATATTACCGGACCTAAATTGTCACTATATTGACGCTACTGAAATAAAATACAGGTTAGACGACAACCACTGTTTGATCTTTGTACCACAGGTTAAATTCGTCATAATATATAAAAACTGGTTGCAAAACGTACACATGAGCACTGCTGCAGATCTAACTTACAGTCTAAAGTGACCATTAACAAAGTAAACAATATTATTCCCATATCAAAAACCAGTCTGATATCACAGTAGTTCATACACCATAGTGATCTCTCACTTGGGTATTAACTTTAACTTACAGTATAAAACGTCTGCCATCCACTGTTATTGCACTGTGGATAAGTCATGACATTTTTACCCTCCATACAGCTTTAAGTTACAGCAAACTTGTAAAATATTGTTCTCTATATTACAGCAAAATTGTAACAAACTATCAATGTTACCATGACACTGTAACAAACTGCCCTCTATGTTACATCAAAACTGTAACAAATTCCGCATGTTAAAGCAAAATTCTAACAAATTGCTTTCCAAGAGCAAAAATCCCTCGATGTTACAGCAAAATTGTAACAGAATTGCTCTCCATGTTACAGTAAAATTGTCTATGTTACAGCAAAACAGTATGAAATTGCCCTCCATGTTATAGTAGGAAAACTGTAAAAATTGCCCTCCATATCACACTGAAATCGTAACAATTTGCACTCTATGTTACAGCGAAATTGTAACAAATTCCCCACCGTTTTACATAAATTGTAACAATCTGCTGATTCAGCAGAAATTTGCACACAAGACAAGAAATTCTACCGCCTGCCCCCCTCCCCCCTCATGTGTTGACTCAGCAGGCGAATAGTTCTGAATACTATTATACTATTATGTACAATATTTCCTAGTTTGCCACATCATCATTACCATAATCAGTACGTTTTATTTCTCTGACAGATCTCAGTAAATTTTCTCTATCACTCTGTAATGATTACTTTAATGAGGGAATAACAACTTTAGATATTAGCCTTTTACCTGTATCTTTGCTCATGTGAACATATGTCACATATATTTCACCTATTAATATCTGATTCTTTGCTGTTTTACACTATGTGAACCAAGAGAGAATGTTAATTTTTTCTTTGATTTTTCTGATTCTCATCCCAATGAGAAGGATACAGTACACCCACTACTACCTCTCACCTCTTCCCTCTCCACCTGCCCACTACCCCTCTCCATCTTTCACCTACCTCCTATACATGCCCCTGCCCCACTTTTCACTGTCAATCTCCTCCTCTCCACTGTCTCTGTCCATTTATTTCTCCACCTCTATCTCTTTTTCCACCCTCTTTCCATCCCCTCATCTCCAACCTCTATGTCCATCTCCTCTTCCCCCTTCTCTCTGTCCATCGTTTCTCCTCCCTCTCTGAGTACATTTCTCCTTCCCTCTCCCTGTCCATCTCCTCCCACAATCTCTATCTACCTTCTCATTTGCTTTCTCTGTATCCATCTCCTCTTCATCCTCTCTCTTCCATCTTCTCCTTCCCCCACTCACTGTCCATCTGCTCCTACTCTTCTCTGTTTTAATCACCTTCACTTCCCCTTCTTTCACCATCTCCTTCAACCTCTTTTCTTTTCCATCTCCTCCTTTCCCCTCTCTCTAGGTATCTCCTCCTCCTCTCTCTCTCTCTTTCTGGCTCTTCTTCACAACTTTCACTGTCCATCTCCTCCTCTCCCTCTCCCTGTCCATCTCCTCGTTGTCCATCTCCTCCCCCTCTCTCTATGCATGTCCTCCTGCCCCTGTCTCTGCCCCCCTCCTCCTCTCCCTTATCTCTGTCCAACTCCTACTTCCCCTTTCGCTGTATATTTACTACTCCCCACCTCTTTCTGTCTCATCCTCACCGATCTCATTGTCCATCTTCTCTTCCTCCTTCTATGTATTCATCTCTTATTCCCCCCTCTCTCTGACCATCTCCTTTTATTACATTGAGGGAAATTTGTGACAATACCACTGTAATGTGGAGACAATTTTTTACAATTATGCTGCAACATGAGCAGTTTGTTACGTTCTTACTGTAACATGGAGGACCATTAGTTACAATTTCACTATAACATGAAGGGAAATTTGTCACAATTTTACTGTAACATCATGATTTATGGAGGAGTGAAGTGTCATGTAGCGATGACACGCGTTTTCCATTGTAACATAAAGCCAATATGCAAGCAGAGAGTCACTATGATGAATGACTCACTATCATATCATACGACTTTTTGACATGGGAGTAACATAGTTTAGTTTGCTATTTCATGGTGCACTTTAGATACTAAGTTAGATCTGCAGTAATGCTCATGTGTGTCTTTTACAATCAATTTTTACATATTTTAATGAATTTAGTGCGTGGTACAAATACTGAAGTAAGCTGCTTTACTAACCTATAATTTGTTCCAGTAGGGCCAATATGCAAGCTGTGTGTATTTTAATAAGTAGTACGACTATTTTAATGTGAAAATATCTAACTTGAAAGAACCATTGTACCTGCAAAGTGTGTCTTTCCAATAACACAACTTTTTATGTTGCAAAGTTCGAATTTTTTTAGATCCGTAATTATACTTTCATGTAACCTGCATGTGTTTTGGTAAATAACTTTACTTTTGAGATATCGATGCTGTCATCCTCTTCAGTGATGTTTCAGCTCTTTCGCCGCTTGGATCATGTTTTGTGTGTAAACAAAGCAGATGTTCTTCTTATGTTCTCATGTACTGCAGATTAAATGATACATTGAAATAAAAATCTTCTTCTTAAAATGGATTGTATGAGAATGTGGTATTGTTAGTTGTTGACTACAGTTCTAGAGAACTATTAAAGTGCATGCAGTCTTAATTTTGTGCTTAACCCCTATTAACCCTACTTTTAATGCAATATTGAGTCTTGAGTACATTTTTCTAGTGATGCTTTACCTTTTTTTAGCCATACATTCCTGATGAAACACTCCTGAAAAATGTTAGATGGCGACTACAGACCGGATTTGAAAGTTTTAACCTTATAGACTCTACAAAGTACTACACCGAACTTAAAACCTTAAATAAGATTTGCACAGATAAAAGGAGGGCTAAAGAGGACTTTTGCAGAAAATACGGTTTTTAAATAGATTCTTTTAATTAGTACCAAAGAAAATCGGTAATGTGAATCTGCACATTCCAAGAAAAGACGTAATGAATTTATACACAAAACTGAAATGAAGAATGTGTATGACATAATGTCACTTGTCTTTGTAACTCTACATCGTGTCAGCTTCTCTCCTGCTTCTGTGACACTTAAGTATTCTTGTTTTTGAAGTTTGGAAGGCATAAGAAATTTAGCTCACATTGAAATCAACATTGTACGTGACACATTGTCGCTGCATTGTCGTTTCGGAAATATATCCACATGCTGCTGCGTTGGGACAAACCCAGCCAGACTTTGTTTAAATGCTGTCTGTCAATAGAGAGATATATTAAAGGAACAAATCGCTCATGCTTGAATCTATTTATGTTTGTAATTACGAAGGAAAATTGTGTGGTGTGTTGACTCGCATAGAGTAAAGGGCTGTAATTTTGTCGTGATTAAACAGAAATCTTCAATAATTGGTATTTTCTGGCTGTGAATTGGGGAAGACTACAATTTCACAACTGACAGCTGAGTAATTTTTTTGCCAAGCCTATCAAAAGCAAATAAGTGAACATGGGCTATTTTTATTGTTCTTTTTATCTACCAATCTTCTTGCTAGTCTCCTTTCCTCAGATTTTCAAATCGAAATTTAAGATTAGTCTAAGAATATGCATATACAGTTTAATTGAAGTTGGCAATTACATGATCACGTTCTTATGTTTTAGTTTCTGGTATCTTCTTACTGTTTGTTTGTTTTAATTTTAGGTTTCTTTCAACACAGAAATTTCACAGCTCACATTTCTAGCACCACTAGGACAAATAGTACAGTGGACAGCTGTTATATAGGCTTGTGCGAGGCTTTAGTGTCGGCTAATGTGCCATGGAAGATGCTACAGAATTCTAATTTTAAGGGCTTTCGGCAGAGTATCAGCTGCGCCTGTTTATTCACAGTTTTATGTGAATAATACGCTGAACACTACCAAAGTCAAAGTGGTAGTAAACACATACAGATCTAGTGAAAAGAATGAAGAGAGCCCTTAAGAATAACAAGAATGGAGCATAATTGCATTTTGAAGTTCACTTCCAACATCTACCTGTTGCAATTCAACTCTTAGAGTTGGAATCTCGACAACCGATAGATGTTGGAAACGTGATCTCTATGGTGCAGATATAGTTGGAAGGAATACCTGCTTCACTGGGTGCAGCATGTTTCACTAAAATAAGGAAAATTTTTCTGGGGAATCCCGGATAGGAAGATATGAAGAAAGTGCCTGCCATTATTCAGGGAGAGACGTTCGAAGGTGGACAGTATTGGGGCCACGAGCAACTGCGTCGATGAAATATGCACCATTGACCTCTTGTGCTGTATAGAGATCCTTTTCAGCCCACCAGAATGTATTGAGAGACAAAAGGAAAGTTTTCGATTTACAAAATTTAGAAATGTGGTTAATTGTAAACTGCTGTACCAAAATGTAAAATAAAATGTCTTGTTAGTTGTAGCGTTTGGCCAATCAGTACTGGGGTCGCACACATGTACACATCCCGAGTGTGCGTTTTTTGTGAGTGATACAAGACACAAATTTTTAAGTTAAAGAACTTTCGTTATCATTCATATAACAAAAAAGAAAACAATTTATCACAGCTAAATATCTTAACCGTTTAAGCATTTTTTCTAATGGATACAAGGAATAGTTGATTTTTTTCACATGAACCAGAACAGCTGTATCAAAATTACAAATAAATATTCTATGTTAATATCAGCATTCATTATATTTTTCATCAAAAGACTTCAAAGAGCCTGCAATAGTTTGTTTAAACCCAAAAATGCCTATTCCAAGGAAATAAAGGGCTAAAATCCGTTTTATAAATATGTAAAAAATACGGGTCCTAAAGATGACTGTACGTGTTTTGGCACAGAATCAGACTGAAATGACAACACCCTCTATGTAATTGGTTACTATTGTAACACTTACAGATGTGGAAACATTTAATTATCTGGTACATTGTGCCTGACACAAAGCGTAGCACAAGACAACAGCATTCTTCCAGGAATTCAGACTGCCCATTAGTTTTTGTGTTTGCCTAGTGTTTTAGCTAATATATATTTTCTGCCTGGAAACAAGTTAGAATCAATCTTTTAGGCCACATTTGTCTGTTTAGCATGTTATTTGTAACTATTTAGATATGGTAATAGCCTCAGGATTGTATGCAATAGTGATCTAGGCGCCAGTTGAACGGATATGTACGTACGTGGAAAATAACATTGCGATACATGAGTTACACATAGCACTTTTCTGTACTGCTGGCGTATTTTGCAGGCACTTTAAACATTGAATTAACATTGTGGCACTTGATAAGCAACACACGTGTTGAAAGTAAATAGCTTGAGGCTCTGTTGTGCCTTACACTATGTATGCTACATTAATCAAACTATGAACTGTAAGGGCTTGACATAAAACTCTTACAGTTTCAAGACAATGTAGCATGGAGTAAAGGGATGAAGGCCAGTTGGTACACTAATGAAATAGCATTAGCATGACATACATTTATTAGATTTAAGGGTTACAACTGAATCATCTTCTCCATGGTCGTGGTGAGGGCAGTGGATACAGCACACAGCTGTAGAAGGTGCTGACTTTCCACCTCACCACATCCTTGAGGCCATTGTCTCCATCACCGCTGCTCGTGTAACACCACAGCACCGTGCACGGCAGCAAGCTACAGATGCTGCTCGTGCAGTGGCGTCAGCCACGAGATCAGCAACTGCTTTTTACTAGGGCACTCTTGTTGACATCGAAGATGTGTGCCCGACTAAACTCCAACAGCTCTTCATGGGATGTAGACTGTACTGCATAATTACAGTATGGATTCTCCACCATTGGTAGGCCTTGAGTGCTAGTGTCTGCTAACAGGTGCAAGTCAGGGGCAGCAGCCTTTAGCACACCTTTTGGATACAGTGACAGCTTGATGGTGCACCAAACACCATCACTCCGACACTCAGCAAGTTGGGGGTAGAAGTCCCCAAGACTTCATATCAACAGATGAGAACCTGGCAGCTCACGGCGACCAGGGGGACTGCAGTCTCGAAGGTAGAAGTTATCTGGTGAATGGTAGGCAGCACATCACGTGGCCTGCATCATAGTTGGCTCACTATAACTGACTCACATATGGGCTTGGAAGCTGTCCATCTAAGGCAATGACATTATGTCTTGCCGAGGTTAATGCATATGTCTTTGTGTTCTGGACTCATCAGTGTTATTTGCCACACCTCAGTGCTTGATGCTTTCCTGCTATGTCAGTGGGCTGATAGATGTTCTTGTCGAACATTTACCCATTCCTGCAGCGTCATGTTGTGCTATCATTATGAAATTAAGATATCTCTTAAGTGAGGCCATGTTACTGAATCAATGAGTCAGTCTTCTCACTCAAATGAGGTGAAGCAACAGCTTCTGGCTTGTGCCATATTATTTGCAGTGTTGGCTCTCATCCTGTTTGTCGTTCTGGTTGCTACATGGTGCACTGGCCTGGTCTGACTTGGCTGAGTGGTGGCTGGAGAAAACTTTCAGAAGATTTTGTTTCTGCCCACTGTATCTTTCTGTGGTGCAACATGAGTATAAACCTCTCCTTTAAGAAATTCGTCCTGAATGTTTTTTTATTTTGCCTCTGGAACACTCTCATGTCATACACACATACACCCCAGTTCCCAGAACTCCTGAACATAGACGTTGACTGTGGATATTGTACCACAGACACAATCTCTTTGACTGTTCACAGATGTCACTAAACCCGTCCAAAGATATAAACAACCATGCATGAGCAGAGCCTATTAGATGGAGGGGGTCCGACAGCCGATCAGTTCCAGTCATTCCACCAGGAAGGAAGTACACGGCTCGTGTTGTCTGTAGTTCAACCGTACCTAGACGGTCAATACCGCGGTTCGATCACATCATCATTGTTACTTTGTGCCAGGAAGGGCTCTCAACAAGGGAAGTGTCCAGGCGTCTCGGAGTGAACGAAAGCGATGTAGTTCGGACATGGAGGAGATACAGAGAGACAGTAACTGTCAATGACATGCTTCGCTCAGGCCGCCCAAGGGCTACTACAGCAGTGAATGACCACTACCTGTGGATTATGGCTCGGAGAAACCCTGACAGCAACGTCACCATGTTGAATAATGCTTTTCGTGCAGCCACAGGACGTCGTGTTACGACTCAAACTGTGCGCAATAGGCTGCATGATGCACAACTTCACACTCGACGTCCTTGGCGAGATCCGTCTTTGCAACCACGACACCATGCTGCACGGTACAGATGGGCCCAACAACATGCCGACTGGACCGCTCGGGATTGGCATCACGTTCTCTTCACCGATGAGTGTCGCATATGCCTTCAACCAGACAATAGTCAGAGACTTATTTGGAGGCAACCCGGTCAGGCTGAACGCCTTAGACACACTGTCCAGCCAGCGCAGCAAGGTGGAGGTTCCCTGCCGTTTTGGGGTGGCATTATGTTTGGCCGACGTACGCCGCTGGTGGTCATGGAAGGCGCCGTAACCGCTGTACGATACATGAATGCCATCCTCCGACCGATAGTGCAACGATATCGGCAACATACTGGCGAGGCATTCGTCTTCATGGACGACAATTCGCGCCCCCACCGTGCACATCTTGTGAATGACTTCCTTTAGGATAACGACATTGCACGACCAGAGTGGCCAGCACGTTCTCCAGACATGCCTGCGATAGATCGAAAAGGGCTGTTTATGAACGACGTGACCCACCAACCACTTTGAGGGATCTACGCCGAATCGCCGTTGAGGAGTGAGACAATATGGACCAACAGTGCCTTGATGAACTTGTGGATAGTATGCCAGGACGAATACAGGTATGCATCAATGCAAGAGGACGTGCTACTGGGTATTAGAGGTACTGGTGTGTACAGCAATCTGGACCACCATCTCTGAAGGTCTCGCTGTATGGTTGTACAACATGCAATGCATGAGGAATAAAAAGAGAGGAAATGGTGTTTATGTTGACCTTACTACAAAATCCTGTACAGGTTCCGGAGCCCTCGGAACCGAGGTGATGCAAAACTTTTTTTGATTTGTGTATATGTTACATGGATAGTTACACACTGTACAATTTCTTATTATTTAAATGTTTGTAAAAACTTATTCACAAAGTACTTGTTTTGTTTCTTAATCCTGTATCGTCCCTGTTGAATCCTTATGCTCTAAAACAAGTTGTTGTTGTTGTGGTCTTCAGTCCTGAGACTGGTTTGATGCAGCTCTCCATGCTACTCTATCCTGTGCAAGCTTCTTCATCTCCCAGTACCTACTGCAACCTACATCCTTCTGAATCTGCTTAGTGTATTCATCTCTTGGTCTCCCCCTACGATTTTTACCCTCCACACTGCCCTCCAATACTAAATTGGTGATCCCTTGATGCCTCAGAACATGTCCTCCCAACCGATCCCTTCTACTGGTCAAGTTGTGCCACTAGCTTCTCTTCTCCCCAATCCTATTCAATACTTCCTCATTAGTTATGTGATCTACCCATCTAATCTTCAGGATTCTTCTGTAGCACCACATTTCGAAAGCTTCTATTCTCTTCTTGTCCAAACTATTTACCGTCCATGCTTCACTACCATACATGGCTACACTCCATACAAATACTTTCAGAAATGACTTCCTGATACTTAAATCTATACTCGAAGTTAACAAATTTCTCTTCTTCAGAAACGCTTTTCTTGCCATTGCCAGTCTACATTTTATATCCTCTCTACTTCGACCATCATCAGTTATTTTGCTCCCCAAATAGCAAAACTCCTTTACTATTTTAAGTGTCTCATTTCCTAATCTAATACCCTCAACATCACTCGACTTAGTTCGACTACATTCCATTATCGTCGTTTTGCTTTTGTTGATGTTCATCTTATATCCTCCCTTCAAGACACTGTCCATTCCGTTCAACTGCTCTTCCAAGTCCTTTGCTGTCTCCTCCCTTCAAGACACTGTCCATTCCGTTCAACTGCTCTTCCAAGTCCTTTGCTGTCTCTGACAGAATTACAATGTCATCGGCGAACCTCAAAGTTTTTACTTCTTCTCCATGAATTTTAATACCAACTCCGAATTTTTCTTTTGTTTCCTTTACTGCTTGCTCAATATACAGATTGAATAACACCGGGGAGAGGCTACAACCCTGTCCTACTCCCTTCCCAACCACTGCTTCCCTTTCATGTCCCTCGACTCTTATAACTGCCATCTGGTTTCTGTACTAATTGTAAATAGCCTTTCGCTCCCTGTATTTTACCCCTGCCACCTTCAGAATTTGAAAGAGAGTATTTCAGTCAACATTGTCAAAAGCTTTCTCTAAGTCTACAAATGCTAGAAACGTAGGTTTGCCTTCCTTAATCTTTCTTCTAAGATAAGTCGTAAGGTCAGTATTGCCTCACGTGTTCCAGTATTTCTACGGAATCCAAACTGATTTTCCCCGAGGTCCGCTTCTACCAGTATTTCCATTCGTCTGTAAAGAATTCGCGTTAGTAATTTTCAGCTGTGACTTATTAAACTGATAGTTCGGTAATTTTCACATCTGTCAACACCTGCTTTCTTCGGGATTGGAATTATTATATTCTTCTTGAAGTCTGTGGGTATTTCGCCTATCTCATACATCTTGCTCACCAGATGGTAGAGTTTTGTCATGACTGGCCCTCCCAAGACTGTCAGTAGTTCTAATGGAATGTTGTCTACTCCCGGGGCCTTGTTTCGACTCAGGTCTTTCAGTGCTCTGTCAAACTCTTCACGCAGTATCGTATCTCCCATTTCATCTTCATCTACATCCTCTTTCATTTCCATAATATTGTCCTCAAGTACATCGCCCTTGTATAGACGCTCTATATACTCCTTCCACCTTTCTGCTTTCCCTTCTTTGCTTAGAACTGGGTTTCCATCTGAACTCTTAATGTTCATACAAGTGGTTCTCTTATCTCCAAAGGTCTCTTTAATTTTCCTGTAGGCAGTATCTATCTTACCCCTAGTGGGATAAGCCTCTACATCCTTACATTTGTCCTCTAGCCATCCCTGCTTAGCCATTTTGCACTTCCTGTCGATCTCGTTTTTGAGACGTTTGTATTCCTTTTTGCCTGCTTCATTTACTGCATTTTTATATTTTCTCCTTTCATCAATTAAATTCAATATTTCTTCTGTTACCCAAGGATTTCTACTAGCCCTCGTCTTTTTACCTACTTGATCCTCAGCTGCCTTCACTATTTCATCCCTCAAAGCTACCAATTCTTCTTCTATTGTATTTCTTTCCCCCATTCCTGTCAATTGTTCCCTTATGCTCTCCCTGAAACTCTGTACAACCTCTGGTTCTTTCAGTTTATCCAGGTCCCATCTCCTTAAATTCCCACCTTTTTGCAGTTTCTTCAGTTTTAATCTACAGGTCATAACCAATACATTGTGGTCAGAATCCACATCTGCCCCTGGAAATGTCTTACAATTTAAAACCTGGTTCCTAAATCTCTGTCTTACCATTATATAATCTATCTGATACCTTTTAATATCTCCAGGGTTCTTCCATGTATACAACCTTCTATCATGATTCTTAAACCAAGTGTTGGCTATGATTAAGTTGTGCTCTGTGCAAAATTCTACCAGGCGGCTTACTCTTTCATTCCTTAGCCCCAATCCATATTCACCTACTATGTTTCCTTCTCTCCCCTTTCCTGCACTCGAATTCCAGTCACCCATGACTATTATATTTTCGTCTCCCTTCACTATCTGAATAATGTCTTTTATTTCATCATACATTTCCAATTAATTCGTCATCTGCAGAGCTAGTTGGCATATAAACTTGTACTACTGTAGTAGGTGTGGGCTTCGTATCTATCTTGGCCACAATAATGCGTTCACTATGCTGTTTGTAGTAGCTTACCCGCATTCCTATTTTCCTATTCATTATTAAACCTACTCCTGCATTACCCCTATTTGACTTTGTGTTTATAACCCTGTAGTCACCTGACCAGAAGTCTTGTTCCTCCTGCCACCGAACTTCACTAATTCCCACTATATCTAACTTTAACCTATCCATTTCCCTTTTTAAACTTTCTAACCTACCTGCCCGATTAAGGGATCTGACATTCCACGCTCCGATCCGTAGAACGCCAGTTTTCTTTCTCCTGATAACGACATCCTCTTGAGTAGTCCCCGCCCGGAGATCCGAATGGGGGACTATTTTACCTCCGGAATATTTTACCCAAGAGGACGCCATCATCATTTAATCATACAGTAAAGCTGCATGCCCTCGGGAAAAATTACGGCCGTAGTTTCCCCTTGCTTTCAGCTGTTCGCAGTACCAGCACAGCAAGGCCGTTTTGGTTATTGTTACAAGGCCAAATCAGTCAATCATCCAGACTGTTGCCCTTGCAACTACTGAAAAGGCTGCTGCCCCTCTTCAGGAACCACATGTTTGTCTGTCTAAAACAAGTATAGAATCATATTTTATGTTACAGCTTTTTGCTCCTTATTAATACTATTGAACCACTTCACCGGTATTTTATGTATTGATGATTCAGGGGGATGAGTCATTTTATGTTTCGGGCGAAAGTAGAGTACATATACCGTTAGCAGAACCATGGCAGTTATGGTAGTGGTAATACTTTTAGTCGTGATGTTATAACGTTTGACGCTATCAGCTCATCCAATGAGTGTAATAGGTCAGCGTTTAAGAAGTTGTTGAGGAACATTAGTTTTTGGGATGATAACTCTTCTAACAGTTTTTTCGGCCAATACAACACAGCTTATGATAACTTGATCATGGACATGCCAGTAATGATAACTGGAAGGCGAAATTGCGCTGCTGCTCCGTCACACAATGTACAATTTATTAATACAGCACTGTTTTGTAGCTTAATTTTGATCATTTGGTCCATTTTTGTGACAGTTAGCAATGACACCTTCTGGTGAGAAAATCCAATGTGCTCCCACTGTCTGGAAATCGGTCATGGGGCAAACACTCCTCTTCAACACTCTGCTACTTCTGTTTTCCCTAAGAACAAGTGTACCTCACATGACCATGTGTTATTCTGTGTCACTCTGTCTGGACAAATGGTGATGTCTTCTTTTAGAAATTCTTGTGACTCTAGCGACACAAGAATGTACGCCTCTCACTATTCTGAGATTAATAGTAATTCCTGCAATTGTACCTGTATTCACTTGGCTACAGCTCCTGTCTGGACTGACTTTAATGGCTGCTAGGAGAATAGTACTATGTTTTTCTCAGTTAAGTTCACTGCATAATCCGACTATGAACTGTTTTGGAGGCAACAGCGAAGAACTCATTCACCCATCGACAGCATGGAGAAATATTCTTAGGTTGAGAAAGGGTCACTTGAGATGATATATAAACAAATTTTCATGTTTTCTTGCATAGCATCACATTCCAGCTCCTTATAGGCCATAAGCCGCTCATCTCTCTCTGTTTGGTTCCCAGTCTCGCTTCTGACCAATTGTTCACAGCGTGCGAATACAGGTGCCTTGTCACAGTTATCCATGTATCCTAACGACGACGTCTAAAAGCAAGAAGTAATCTGTTTCGCGCTAGACCAGAACCTTGAGTATACCATCTATGGATGTCCCTTGATAGCATGGGAAGTAGTGGCAGCTATCTGCGAGGATCCATTCTTGCACAGAATAATTACTGCAGTCTAGGAAGGGTGGGCAGAACGTTTTCCAACTTGGTCAGAAAAAAGCGCTGCGCACGTACTTCAAACTTTGAGGTTGGCTCAACACTATAGCAAGTGTCCTACTGTTAGCAAAACTGACACATTTTTATTCTACCATCGTTGCGACAATGCATATTGTAGATGTTACATGCATCACATTGGAGTATGTTGCGCATGGAACTACTGGCCTGGAAACATGTCTATTGGCCAGCAATTAATTTTGCCGTTGAATACATGGTGCCTGCCTATTAAGTGTAAGCCAAGCGCCCATGTGAACAGGGATACAAAGAACTGTCCTCCAAGACTTTTAAGGCATTAGTTGCCATTCTCGCTATCGATGGAGGCACTACACAGTCTGATTTCAGACAATGGTCGCCAGTTTGTGTCAGAGGAATTTGAAGCATTCTGCTACGAAAATGAAATTCAGCTGACTAGTGCACTGTTCCATCAGGCATCAAATGCAGAGATCGAGCAGCTGATCACAACGCTGAAATCACAACGAAAGAAAACAGTCTTGGTACCTCTAGAGGATGCTCTGTCAAGTACCTCTTTCGACCACGTGGACTTCAAAGTCTTTCAGATGATAACACGAGCGCAGATCTTGTTTATTTTTCCTACATTCTCTTTACATATATGTTATGAATTCTTCACTCTGTTGTACTCAGTTTCTTTGTTGTCCTAACGATGGCTTTGGATTCTCTGCTAGCTGGTTAGGTCGACACTCAGCGTTTCCACGAGCTCCACGTGTCATGGCGTGCCACGCTTGTCCTGAGCGTCTTGGTGGACACTTGCTTTTCGCTACGCGACACATTATAGGTGTAGAGGGCGAAATGCCACCATATCACTAAGCAGAGTAAGGAGAGGTCATGGGGTGAGTTATTGAACACTTTAATCCTTCTATCAGTTCAGCACAAGTAAGGGTAGTCATCAGAAGGTTTGCCGAAAGGTAAAGCAGGCCACCTACAGCAGCTGTAGTGAAGGAGGATGTCTCCAAACAACAACTGAAGACATCAGCTAGACAAAGGCACAGGACTTGGCCAAGACTACTAGTAACACCTGATTGAATCCAGCATGCCGTCGTCACCACCTGTACATGGAGAGGGTGGATTGGACTTCACACTGAACAACGCTGATTCCTGTAACTGAACTCTCTTCATGTGGGAACTGAATTCAGCCCTTATCGAGGCTAGCAATACTGCGCCCGAGCACGGGCGAATCAGGCAGAGCCTACTGCGGCAATTAGGCAAGGGAAATCTTTCTAGAAATTGGTAATACTCGTACACTATGGCGGACGGGACAGTTTCGCAGATTATCGAGGAAGAAAAATTTTGTCCTCCTCAAAACAGAGAAGCTCCTACCGAGTACCAACAGTTATCGGATTCTCGCCTTATCTAGCTATCTAGGAAATAACATGGAGCATATGGTAAACCGTTGACTGATCCGTATCCTAGAAATCAGGAAGCTCCTTAGTCGCTCTCAGAAGATATCGATCAACTACTGACATCCTGTCACTGCTGCAGACAGCTATACTACAGCCTTTCCCTTTGAGACAGCACCTGTTGAGCATATTTCTTCACACGTTGAGGTGACAAAAGTCATGGGATTCCTCCTAATATCATGTTGGACCTCCTTTTGGCCGCTGTAGTACATCAATTCGACATGCATGGATTCAAGTCGTTGGAAGTCCTCTGCACGAATGTTGAGCCATGCCAACTACATAGCCGTCCATAACTGAGAAAGTATTGCCAGTGTGGGACGTTATTCACGTATGGATCTCGATTTTTTTTTTTTTTTTGGTCATCAGTCTACTGACTGGTTTGATGCGGCCCGCCACGAATTCCATTCCTGTGCTAACCTCTTCATCTCAGAGTAGCACTTGCAACCTACGTCCTCAATTATTTGCTTGACGTATTCCAATCTCTGTCTTCCTCTACAGTTTTTGCCCTCTACAGCTCCCTCTAGTACCATGGAAGTCATTCCCTCATGTCTTAGCAGATGTCCTATCATCCTGTCCCTTCTCCTTATCAGTGTTTTCCATATGTTCCTTTCCTCTCCGATTCTGCGTAGAACCTCTTCATTCCTTACCTTATCAGTCCATCTAATTTTCAACATTCGTCTATAGCACCACATCTGAAATGCTTCGATTCTCTTCTGTTCCGGTTTTCCCACAGTCCATGTTTCACTGCCATACAGTGCTGTACTCCAGACGTACATCCTCAGAAATTTCTTCCTCAAATTAAGGCCGGTATTTGATATTAGTAGACTTCTCTTGGCCATAAATGCCTTTTTGCCATAGCGAGTCTGCTTTTGATGTCCTCCTTGCTCCGTCCGTCATTGGTTATTTTACCGCCTAGGTAGCAGAATTCCTTAACTTCATTGACTTCGTGACCATCAATCCTGATGTTAAGATTCTCGCTGTTCTCATTTCTACTACTTCTCATTACCTTCGTATTTCTCCGATTTACTCTCAAACCATACTGTGTACTCATTAGACTGTTCATTCCGTTCAGCAGATCATTTAATTCTGCTTCACTTTCACTCAGGATAGCAATGTCATCAGCGAATCGTATCATTGATAGCCTTTCACCTTGTATTTTAATTCCACTCCTGAACCTTTCTTTTATTTCCATCATTGCTTCCTCGATGTACAGGTTGAAGAGTAGGGGCGAAAGGCTACAGCCTTGTCTTACACCCTTCTTAATACGAGCACTTCGTTCTTGATCGTCCACTCTTATTATTCCCTCTTGATTGTTGTACATATTGTATATGACCCGTCTCTCCCTATACCTAACCCCCACTTTTTTCAGAATCTCGAACAGCTTGCACCATTTTATATTGTCGAACGCTTTTTCCAGGTCGACAAATCCTATGAAAGTGTCTTGATTTTTCTTTAGCCTTGCTTCCATTATTAGCCGTAACGTCAGAATTGCCTCTCTCGTCCCTTTACTTTTCCTAAAGCCAAACTGATCGTCACCTAGCGCATTCTCAATTTTCTTTTCCATTCTTCTGTATATTATTCTTGTAAGCAGCTTCGATGCATGAGCTGTTAAGCTGATTGTGCGATAATTCTCGCACTTGTCAGCTCTTGCCGTCTTCGGAATTATGTGGATGATGCTTTTCCGAAAGTCAGATGGTACATCGCCAGACTCATATATTCTACACACCAACGTGAATAGTCGTTTTGTTGCCACTTCCCCCAATGATTTTAGAAATTCTGATGGAATGTTATCTATCCCTTCTGCCTTATTTGACCGTAAGTCCTCCAAAGCTCTTTTAAATTCCGATTTTAATACTGGATCCCCTATCTCTTCTAAATCGACTCCTGTTTCTTCTTCTATCACAGCAGACAAATCTTCACCCTCATAGAGGCTTTCAATGTATTCTTTCCACCTATCTGCTCTCTCCTCTGCATTTGACAGTGGAATTCCCGTTGCACTCTTAATGTTACCACCGTTGCTTTTAATGTCACCAAAGGTTGTTTTGACTTTCCTGTATGCTGAGTCTGTCCTTCCGACATTCATATCTTTTTCGATGTCTTTACATTTTTCCTGCAGCCATGTCGTCTTAGCTTCCCTGCACTTCCTATTTATTTCATTCCTCAGCGACTTGTATTTCTGTATTCCTGATTTTCCCGGAACGTGTTTGTACTTCGTCCTTTCATCAATTAACTGAAGTATTTCTTCTGTTACCCATGGTTTCTTCGCAGCTACCTTCTTTGTACCTATGTTTTCCTTCCCAACTTCTGCGATGGCCCTTTTTAGAGATGTCCATTCCTCTTCAACTGTACTACCTACTGCGCTATTCCTTATTGCTGTATCTATAACGTTAGAGAACGTCGAACGTATCTCGTCATTCCTTAGTACTTCCGTATCCCACTTCTTTGCGTATTGATCCTTCCTGACTAATGTCTTTAACTTCAGCCTACTCTTCATCACTACTATATTGTGATATTGTGATCTGAGTCTATACCTGCTCCTGGTTACGCCTTACAATCCAGTATCTGATTTCGGAATCTCTGTCTGACCATGATGTAATCTAACTGAAATCTTCCCGTATCTCCCGGCCTTTTCCAAGTATACCTCCTCCTCTTGTGATTCTTGAACAGGGTATTCGCTATTACTAGCTGAAACTTGTTACAGAACTCAATTAGTCTTTCTCCTCTTTCATTCCTTGTCCCAAGCCCATATTCTCCTGTAACCTTTTCTTCTACTCCTTCCCCTACAACTGCATTCCAGTCGCCCGTGACTATTAGATTTTCGTCCCCCTTTACATACTGCATTACCCTTTCAATATCCTCGTACACTTTCTCTATCTGTTCATCTTCAGCTTCCGACGTCGGCATGTATACCTGAACTATCGTTGTCGGTGTTGGTCTGCTGTCGATTCTGATTAGAACAACCCGGTCACTGAACTGTTCACAGTAACACACCCTCTGCCCTACCTTCCAATTCATAACGAATCCTACACCTGTTGTACCATTTTCTGCTGCTGTTAATATTACCCGATACTCATCTGACCAGAAATCCTTGTCTTCCTTCCGCTTCACTTCACTGACCCCTCCTATATCTAGATTGAGCCTTTGCATTTCCCTTTTCAGATTTTCTAGTTTCCCTACCACGTTCAAGCTTCTGACATTCCACGCCCCGACTCGTAGAACGTTAACCTTTCATTAATTATTCAATCTTTTTCTCATGGTAACCTCCCCCTTGGCAGTCCCCTCCCGGAGATCCGAATGGGGGACTATTCCGGAATCTTTTGCCAATGCCTTTAGGGGCAATTTCCCACCCCTAGGACAAGAGAGTACCCTGAACCTCTATCCGCTCCTCCGCCCTCTTTGACAAGGCCGTTGGCAGAATGAGGCTGACTTCTTACGCCGGAAGTCTTCGGCCGCCAATGCTGATTATTTATCAAAATTTAGACAGTGGCGGGGATAGAACCCGTGACCGAAAACGTTTTGATTATGAATCAAAGACGCTACCCCTAGACCAAGTCTTTGCGTGACTCGTATGATTATGTGCCATAAACGTTTGATGGGATTCATGTCAGGCGATCTGCGTGTCACAGTCTCTCGCTCGAATTGCCAAGAATTTTCTTCAAACTGATCACGAACAATTTTGGCCCAGTGAGACGACAAAGTTGTTTGGTAACATGAAGACCATGAATGGCTGGTAATGGTCTCCAAGTATCTGAACCCAACCATTTCTAGGCAGTGATTGGTTCAGATGGACCAGAGGACCCAGCCCATTCGATCAAAACGCAGCTCACGCCATTATGGAACCACAACCAGCTTGTGCAGTGGCATGTTGACAACTTGGGTCCATGGCTTCGAAGGGTCTGCGACACACTTGAACCCTACCATCAGTTCTTACCAAGTCGATGCGTGACTCATCTGACCAGGCCATGGTTTTCTAGTCGTCTAGGGTCCAACGGATGTTGTCCCAACCCCGGGTGAGGCACTGCAGGCGAGGTGGCTCTCTCTGCAGATGCACTCGTGTCTGCCGTCTCTGCTGCCACAGTCCATTAACGCCAGATTTCGCCTCTCTATCCCATCGGACACGTACGTCGTATGTCGCACATTGATTTCTGCGGTTATTTTACGCAGTATTTCTTGTCTGTTAGCATTGACAACTCTAGGCTGTGTGCCACTGCATTGTCTATGGTGAGAAGAAATGCTTGAATTTTGGTATTCTCGGTACATCCTTGACACAATGGATCTAGGAATACTAAATTCCCTAACGATTTTCTAAATGGAATGTCCCATGCGTCTAACTTCGATTACTATTCCGCGTTCAAAGGCTGTTAATTCCCGTCGTGCGACCATAATCATGTCGGAAAGCTTTTCGCATCAGTCATCTGAGTACAAATGACAGCTCCGCCAATGCACTGCTCTTTCATACGTAGTGTACGCTGTACTACCGCCATCTGTATATGTGCATATTGCTATCCCATAATTTTTGTCACCTCAGTGTATAATTAATGTATATGATACTACTAGGGGGCACAGTTGAGGCAGATCTATCAATGAGGTTTCCGCAAAAGAATTCCTATATTCATACAATCCTTTCTAACCCAAAGTTTGTTTGGATACCAAGTTAGTCAATTTCTATCTGACAGATGTGAGCAGGAGAATGGTGTCTGTCAAGACAGTATTTATTGAGTAGCTTTGTTTTCGATTGCTGCAAATGGTATAACGTCCATGGTAAGGAAAACAGTGCAGTGTTCCTTATTTGTGGACGATTTTGCAATATTTTGTTCCACTTCTAGCCTCGTGCAACGGCAACGTACAATCACAACGTTGGAAGAATGGGCTGCCTGTAACGATTTAAAATTTTTCAGAGATAAGGGTGTGTGTGTTTATTTTAAGCTTTCTCTTGGTTTTTTAGATTTTCTTTGATGTAGCTGACCTGCAAATGAGGGATACAGTTCCAAATCTCAAAGATTCGGTGAATTTTCTTGGTTGGAATGAGGTATTTTGCTGGGCACTAGGGTTTAAGGGAATTAATTAGCAGATGTGGCACATAAGGAAGCGTGTGTTTCAAATCAAGCGGCTCAATATGCTGTCAACTTGCATACTATGTCCTTGTTATTGAGGTACAGGCTCATGGGGAAAGGGAACAAGAACAGATGAAAGTGACGGACAATAGTTGCAGTCGATAAAACGAGGTACTCGATATCGCACTATACTTCTTTCCAGATACTGCGATGAAATGAAGTACTTCTGATTCACCAACGAATGGAGCATTTTCCGACGATGTATGACTTGCTGATACAATGGGAGGACCCTTCAGTGTGTGGTCCTCCTGAGATATAGATCACCAGTACACCTCATTTTAAATGAATTCACTTTTTATTCCAACAAGACGAGAGAGGTTAGTTTACCAGCTGATTTGTCATGTAAGTTAGCTAACAATGAGAGGAATGTGATACGACTTTTAAGATATTTCGAGATGTTTGACTTGCTCCCTAAAGTATTCGTGAAATGGTTAGCTTATTCTATCTAGTTTTTGTAAGTGTTCAGTCAGTCTTACCTGCTTGAGTAATTATTATTTATCCTTTGTCCTACAGTTCAGCGATAATTTTAATAACACCTTTTAACACTGACAGGGTCAAAAATATTAAGTTCTGTATAATTGAATGCCCTGCGGGGCACAGCTGAATAGCTATAGGATTGGTTCTGCCAGCCAATACTATTCTATTATAATATGCCAACGGCCTTGCCGCAGTGGTAACACGGTTTCCCGTCAGATCACCGAAGTTGAGCGCTGTCGGGCTTGGCTAGCGCTTGGATGGGTCACCGTCTGGTCTGCCGAGCGCTGATGGCAAGTGGGGTGCACTCAGCCCTTGTGAAGCCAATTGAGGAGCTACTTGACTGGGAAGTAGCGGCTTCGGCCACGGAAACTGATATTGGCCGGGAAAGCAGTGTGCTGACCACGTACCCTCCATATTCGCATCCAGTGACGCCTGTGATCTGAGGACGACACGGCGGTCGGTCGGTGCCATTGGGCCTTCAAGGTCTGTTCGGAGAGAGTTTATTTTAGTGTAATTGAATGTGACTGGGTAGCTGAATGTGAGTGCACATGTCAGAGAGTGATTGTAATTTTCAGTGAGACTACACTGTGCAGTCACAGTAACGTGACCACCTGTCAAAAGCCTAAACAGCCCCTTTTGCACCGTGTATCGCTGCGATACGTGCAGGAAGAGGGCCAGTGAGGTTCTGGAAGGTGCCGACAGTGATGTGGTGCCATACCGACTCCAGTGCCATGGCCAGCTGCACTAGGTTTCTAGGTTGAGCATCCATGGCGCGAGCAGTCTAATAGAGGTGTTCTCACAGACTATAGATGGGTTTAAATCCAGGAGGGTTGGTGGACAGAGGAGGAGGGCAAACTCATCCTGGTGCCCTTTGGACCACGTACGTACACTGCAAGGTGTGAGACGTCGCATGTCCTGCTGTTAAATGCCATCGTGCCGAGGAAAAACAAACTGCGTGTAGGGGTGGACATGGTCCCCAAGGAGAGATGCATACTTGTGTTGATCCAATTTTCCTTCCAGAATTACGAGATAACTCAGGGAATGACACGAAAACATACCTCTGACCGTAACACACCCTCCTCTGACGACTGTTGCAGGGCCAGACATGCGGACAGCCGTCTGTCCGATGAAGCATTACACGTGATTCACCTGAAAAGACCATCTGTAACTATACAGTGGACATTCAGTTGCGGCTTTGGCGATAAAATTCCAGCCTTCATCGTCAATGAAAAGCAATCGGCAAGGATGTATTAACCATGCGCCTGCTACGGAAGCCCATATGCGAAAACGTTCGCTGAATGGCCACTGAAGAGACGCTGTTGGTAGCGCCTTCGTTCATCTGGACGGTGACTTCCTCAACAGATGCACGAGTATCCGCCCTTACGTATTTCTGCAGCCATCGTTCACACCTGTCATCTACGGCCCATGGTACACACGACAGTTTCAGTGGATAGCACTATTTTACCATGCAAAGCAGACTTTAACAAAGGTGGCAAGCGAACAGGTTGCAAACTTAGCAGTTTCGGAAGTGCTTCCACTCTTGGCCGGAAAGAAAATGGTAATGCTGTATTGGACGTCACATAAATTGCTCCCTTTCCGCATTACGAAAACGACTGCACTGTTTTCCGCATCCTCCCAGACCTGCTCTATATGCCCTCCACTGCCAGTGCTACCACCTACCGTCTGTGAATGGTTAGCGCACGTCGACGTCGAATATAAGTGGTGGTCACATTAGTGTGACTGGACTGTATATTTTAGCAATGTTGCTCTTAAGATCGCTGTTGAGCTCCCTAGATTCACAAGCGCACATTTAAAATTCCGGAGACATTAACACCTGTAAAGTGGAAAGGCGAAGTAGTACGGAATGACCTAAAATGGACTGACTACATGAAAGCAACTATAGGAAAAGCGGGTGCCATACTGACATTCAGAGAAAGAATCTCAAGGAAATGTCATTCGCCCATTAAAGAAGTGACTTACAAAATATTTGTTCCACGGATTCTTGAGTGCTGCTTATCGGTCCCTGGGCACCTACCAGGTCGGATAAATAGACCTGATTGAGAAGACACAACCAAAAACGGCACGTTTCGTCACAGGATTTTTTAGTAAGTGGAAGAGTTTTATGTAGATAGTCTACAAAAAAAATGGCTCAAATGGCTCTCAGCACTATGGGCCTTAAATTCTGCGGTCATCAGTCCCCTAGAACTTAGAACTACTTAAAACTAACTAACCTAAGGACACCACACACATCCATGCCCGAGACAGGATTCGAACCTGCGACCGTACCGGTCGCGCGGTTCCAGACCGTAGCGCCTACAACCGCTCGACCACTCCGGCCGGCGATAGTCAACAGTTTGCGGTGGTAAAGTGTGCAAGAAAGGCGTTGTGCGTCACAAAGAGGTTAATTGTTCAAATTCCGGGAGCTTAGTTTCAACAAGAGTGAGACACCTATCGCCTGCTTTCACATACGTCTCGCGAAATGGGTACGGCGAGAAAGTCAGAGAAATTGAAGGTTACACAGAGGCGTACCGTCAGCCACTTATTCCTTACACTATTCGCAACTGGAAAAAGGAAGGGGCAAAAATTAATGGTACCATACATACCCTCCGCTACAGACAGTAAGGTGGCTTACGGTGTATAGATACAGATATACACGTAATTTAGATGCTGTTAAGAGATACTAAACAAGGCACGGGATTAGCAACCACTTTCCCATACTGCATAATACTCTTAGGTAGTCTGCTGAAATACATTAATAGCGGTGTACATAATTCTAGCAGTGAACATCAAACTACTAGCCAGGCCGAAAAATGCTTCCAGAAAAGAAACCTAAGTTCAATTCCGCGATTCTGTCGACTGTGAAATAGAGTTGTGTATCCCTAAACGTTTAAGCTTAATGACAAGAAAATGTGACTTCATCAGTAATTATTGAGAATTTAGTCCTGCGGCTCATTTCCCTAATGGAGATTACAAACGAAGCGATATCGACCAGTTAAGCAACACTGCCGAAAGCTGTTACGATATTAAATGAACTTGTCTTGGGACGTGATGTCTCATCTAACACTTTCTCACAACGAAATAGTTTGCTCGATCTTCACGGCCACAGTCAACTTGCGACCGAAGGTAAGTTTCTGTGTTACACAAGTAGGGCCTGCTTATCTACTGTTACAGCTAATTGCGAATCAGCTAGTTCTCAGCCTCCATGGAACATGTTCACGATATCTTTTGATGATAGGAAATTCGTAAGTTATAATGAATAAAAGGGAATTAGCTATAATTTTGGCACACTATGCTGAGGAGAGAAAGGGGCTCATATGACTACTCCGTAACTTCATTTGCTCCAAGAGCGTCCACGAAAATTGCCACAACTTCCTGATCAGATTAGTGACTGAACACACAAAAATGTATAATGCAAGTGAAGTTTTTTTTAAGTGTACAAAGTCTTTCCGATGTTTAGAGCCTTGTTAAGGTATAAGTCAATGCGCGATCACCACAGTCCATTCTGTCCGATTACAAGCGAAGGGATCGTATATGTTTCATTGACTTATTCTTTTGTAATTTTAGCTTAATTTATTCACACGGGTAGCATACAAGAAACAGAATAATTTCAGCGGTATGTAGTCTTATTGCCTGACTTTTGAATATCTCACTATCATGGTGGAGTCTAATGGTAGCTGTTGCATTGATGTGTGTATTCTTCAGTATTGCAACATCGGCCGAATCAGTACCTTATTAATACATCGTTATTTTCATAAAATTTCCAAAAAATCCAAACTGTTCGTTGAACACGTGTTACTTTGGTTCTACAACTGAAAACAATGCATAATTTACCCAACAGATGACCTAACTTACACTAAACGATGGTGAAAACAGATACGTCTAAAGAGGCGACAGAAAGAAAAATTATTTCATAACAAATGAATTGTTATAGTTTTATGAATAGTGATATGTTCCTACTTTATGACTGGTCCCTGGGGTAAAGTAGAAATAGCTCTAATTTCAGCTGAGGCTAATATTAATGTTCGAAAGTAGCTATGCCACAAAGCCAGTGGGTGAGTAATGGGGTGGTGTAGGTGGTCACAACGGAGTCGAAAGTCGAGGTGAGGTACACCTGCTGCTTCAGCAGGTCCTTCAGCTTGAGAGGTCGCCGCTCAGAGGTCGCCAGCAGCGGCACCTTGCGCTGGGCGAAGTCGCCCACACAGCAGCTGCCAGCAAAGCCCATGTGTGCGCTTAGCTTCAGCGACCGGTGACTATCACCAACGCGAGTGCTTTCAAGTTGTAAACCAATCGCACACAAGACAAATAATGATTTGATCGCAGGGAAGTAAATGCACTATGTGATAAAAACTATCCGGACACCCCTAAAAACATACGTTTTTCATATTAGGTGCATTGTGCTGGCACCTACTGCCAGGTACTCCATATCATCAACCTCAGTAGTCATTAGACTTCGTTAGAGAGGACAATGGGACACTCCGCAAAACTTACGGACTTTGAATGTGGTCAGGTGATTGGGTGTCATTTGTTTCATACGTCTTTATTCACACTCCTAAACATTCCTAGGTCCACTGTTTCCGATGTGATAGTGAAGTGGAAACGTGAAGGGACACGTACAGCACAAAAGTGTACAGGCCGACCACGTCTGTTGATTGACAGAGACCGCCGACAGTTGAAGAGGGTCGTAATGTGCAATAGGCAGACATCTATCCGGAGCATCACAGAGGAATTCCAAACTACATCAGGATCCATTGCAAATACTATGACAGTTAGGTGAGAGAAATTGGATTTCATGGTCGATCAGCTGCTCATAAGCCAAACATCATGCCGGTAAATGCCAAACGACGCCTCACTTGGTGTAAGGAGCGTAAACATTGGACGATTGAACAGTGGAAAAACTTTGTGTGGAGTGACGAATTACTGTAAACAATGTGGATATCCGGTGGCAGGGTGTGGGTATGACGAATGCACGGCGAACGTCATGTGCCAGCATGTGTAGTGCCAACATTAAAATTCGGAGGCGGTAGTGTTGTGGTTTGGTCGTGTTGTTCATGGAAGTGGGCTTGCATCCCTTGTTGTTTTGAGTGGCACTATCACAGCACAAGCCTACATTGATGTTTTAAGCACTTTCTCGCTTCCCGCTGTTGAAGAGCAATTCGGGGACGGTGATTGCATCTTTCAACACGATCGAGCACCTCTTCATAATGCACGGCCTGTGGCGGAGCGGCTACAAGACAATAACATCCATGTAATGAACTGGCTTGCTCATAGTCCTGACCTGAATCCTACAGAATACCTTTGGGATGTTTTGTAACGGCGTCATCGCGCCAGGCCTCACTGACCGACATCGATACCTCTCCTCAGTGCAGCACTCGGTGACGAATGAGCCGCCATTCCCCAAGAAACCTCCCAGCACCTGATTGAACGTGTGTCTACGAGAGTGGAAGCTGTCATGAAAGCTAAGGGTGGGCCGACACTATACTGAATTTCAGCATTACCGATGGAAGGCGACACGAACTTGTAAGTCAATTTCAGCCAGGTGACCGGATACTTTTGATCACATAGTGTTTGTATGATAGTTGTCACTGAGGGACTAGTTCTCACTGAGGGACTGTTCTACGAACAACGTGCCAAGAAATTTTCGTGAGTGGCAACTACCACCGTAGACAGTCCACAAAGTTCTGTATATGTTCATCTAACTGATCAGCGTGAACTGGACGCCTTTGATGTTAGATTCTATGCTGCAGCTCAGCGGAAATGTGGGCATTGTATCGTCTTGCATTTTGCGTAAGCGAGCATACGAGACCAATACTCTGCACCTGTTCGTTAACTAATCATCGTGAAATAACGGACAGAGTGTCATGGATATGATACCCGAATTGGGGTGTTAATAATTAAAACAGAGGCCTTTTTCTTTGGAACAGGATGTTCTGGGGAAACTTCAATTATTAACTTTCTCCTTAGAGTGTGAAAATATTTTGTTGGCTCCCACCTACATAAGGAGAAATGATCATTGTAATAAAATAAGAGAGATTAGAGTTCGCACTGTTCAACAATGGAACAGTAGAGAAACAGTTCTAAGGTGGTTCGATGAACACTTTGCCAGACACGTAATTGTGAATTACAGAGTATTCATGAAGTCACGGGAATTTTATGGGATCACACAAGCTCGCGGCAGTTTGGAGGCGACACCGTCGTACCTCGCTTCCAATGGAACTCTTAAATACAGGATTATATTTCAGTGCATATGTGCACTCTTATCCGTCACGAGAGCGGCGGTGGAATGCAACACAAATCCGATGATGAAAGAGAAGATAGTTTTTCGGTGCTTTGAAGATTACAGCATGCTGCGACTATTATCTGTGAGTACTGCCGCTGCCTTAAACGCAAGTGGCCCCATTGAATTAAGGTCACAGCGCACTTCAGTGAGCGACTCTGCTATTTTGATAAAACAATACAGACAATCTAGAATTTGACCTTGGATACGCTTATGCATCCTCTGCGGTAAACGTCTCAGAATATATTGTTTTATAAGAGTTCACCAACAACTCGAGTTTGGGTAATCGATTTCTACGTTAAATAATTAAAACTACAGACAGACAGATAACAGTCCGCATTAGATCCACACCTGCCGAAGACAACGTGGACATGCGCAGTAATAGTTTTATAAACAGCGATATCTTGTAGGTGGAGCCTAAAACGCGTTTCTACAGCTTTTTTAACACGTATTTTACTGTAGACCAGTTCCAACAGCAAGAATGTGTTTCTTTATTAAAAAATAATAATGTGTGATTATGAAATGTTGAGCATTAGAACTACGGGACAGTGTTAGGCGGTCGCTGGCTGACAGATAAGACCCAGGATGGCCATGAGGTGGAGATATCGAAAGCGACCGTCAATTCAGCAGCGTCAAATCTAACCTTTCACACAGTAGTGATGAGGTATGGACAGCAATCAACCTGACCTGACAGCATCTCCAGAGTTCTCTCTCTCCATTGTGAATTAACTCCCCTCCAAAACAAACAACTGCATGTGTCGAAAGCAGTATATTTCCCACAACTGATACTGTCAGAGAGAGCAATTTAAATAATGATTGAAACTAAGATAAATGGTTTAAAAAGTAAGACAAATGCTGAGAAGTTATATTAGGTGCTAATCTAAGTCATCTAGTTAAAAATTATACTACTCGTGATGTGCAGTAAGTCCTTTTATCTCTACGAGCAAAGTTCTCGTTACTTCATATGGAATGATGTCAATATGTGATCCATCTGCATCGCATTTCGTTTATGAAATCATACCACTTTGCATTGTATCTGACACACATCGTAGTGTAACTGAAATATGTGTCTGTCTATAGCAGAAAAAAGTCAACACTCAACCTGTACATCAATCCACGTACGTGCGAGTGGTTCAGCACTTGGTTTGTCAGCTGGAATTACGTGGGTTGACATCTGGGAGAACTATAGTTAATAGTTACTCTGGCTGGGTTGGGACTCTGTATCAGAGCTGGATCGTAAAAATAACCCACATCTGGTGATGTAAACAATAAGAGCATGTAAGACTCGTACATTTACACACAGAATATGGAAAATATGGGAAAAATTGGAATAATCGGAAAAATGGAAAAATATGACAACAGCGAAAGTGGGAAAAGTTGAAAAAATGGTTAAGATATGTAAAATATGGTAAAACCGTACAAAAGAGTCATACATGTTATCTGTATTTACACAGAGAAAATAGTGAAATTTATGGCGTAACTACTGGTTAAGACTGTCTGGAGATCTCTTGGATACGTTCCTAGGAAGCTACAAGTCTGTACTAAGGAAGAGAACTACTGTTCCCAAAATGACTGAGAGATCTGCACTGAACATTGAGATATATGACAGAATCTTGAAAGAAATGTATGTAGTTTGTTATTTATACAGAGGGAGGAATAGACATGACATCACCAGTACGCTTAGAAATAAAAAGAGCACAGTACAGCTGGAGTAATCGGAATACGCCGAGGAGAGTGGCTGTAGGCCCTTAATGTAACGACTAAATACAAGAGAGTGAATGGTATCGCATATGCATTAATAGTGGAAAGACGGTGCGTTATAGAGAGACATGGTGACAAGACGAAGTCGTCATACTCCCATTAGTTCTGTATGCGAGAGGGAATGGTGATGTTACTTGCTTGGAGTGTGAGTGCTGTGGTACTCTCCTCCGATACACGGGAATTGCAAGTAATGTGTATTTTGAATGGTAAAATATTTGAATGCAGTGTAAAGTAGTGTGATTCCACAAATGGAAAGCGATATACATGGATCACGTACTGACGCTATTACAGATGGAATAACGAGAAATATGCTGATAGAGAATAACAGGGCTCCGTGCACAACACGGGTAGCTCAAAAAAATGTTCAAACGTTTGTGAAATGTTATGGGACTTAACTGCTAAGGTCATCAGTCCCTAAACTTACACACTACTTAACATAAATTATCCTAAGGACAAACACACAGACCCATGCCCGAGGGAGGACCCGAACCTCCGCCGGGACCAGCCGCAAAGTCCATGACTGCAGCAAACACTGTTAGCATATGCAGTATCTACATAACATAGATTGACATTTTTTTCACACATGATACATATCAGTTCCTTTTACTTGCACATGTGTCTAATTTTGAAAATCATGTATCTTACTTTCAACTATTTTTCGAGCTTCTCTCCGGCTGTATCAGATGTGTGAAATGTACTGTTTTCGACACACATACAATTATCTGTTTTGGAGAGTTAACACACGTTGGTGAGAGGGGGATCTAGTGATGCTGTCAGCCCGTTTGCTGTCCACATCCCATCGCTATTGTGTGAACTGACGCGGCTTCTTGATATCTCTTTGTCATAGCCATTCTGTATCCTTACCTATCAGCCAGTGAACGCCTGTCACCGTCCTACGGTTTCAGTGTTTAACATTTTACCATCGTGCATTATTATTTTTTTAAATAAAAAATACGCTCTTGCTATTTTCTGCAGGTTTGGTAATTTTTTTTACAAGATTAAATTTTTCCGAAGTATTATTGTTTTCTTAGCAAAATTCTGCAGAACTATCTAATTCTGTAAGGAGAACTCTAGAACTACGGCATACTTATGAAGAACTCTGAAAAAGTGTATATTTCTCATAAGTCGGGGGCCAACTTCACGTGACTAGCTTGTAGATATGTCAGCCGCCGCCGACGCGACGGCGTGAAGTACTATACTTGGCCCACTCACTACGCTAACAATGAGACGCTGATATTTGCCGCTTGGACCCGGCAGCTCATGTTGCGCATTTGTATGGGGCATTTTCCTCTTACCCTCTGACAGCTGACATCTCGTGGTGCGATTACAGAACATTAGCGTCGTCGAAGAAATAATACCACAAAACGAGCCCTGTGTCGACTTGCCGTGCAAACACAAAAGAGTGCTTGGTCATGGCATACGTTTATTGCGTGATACGTTTCTCTTCCTGATAGAAACAAATTCTCGAGTGAAGACTTAAGTTGATGGAAATGGACAACCTTTTCTTAAAGAAAGAAAACATTGCTCCATTGAAAGTAACGTATAAAAGATGTAATTTGTTTTTAAGAGTGTTTGACAACTTCCAGCTGCAACACAAACTGTCGATCCGCTACATGTTATAACAAACCTGGAATGACCGACCAAAATAACGTAAATGACCGTATAAATAAGCGGTAGTTGTGGTCTCCCCTCGCCTTCGTTCTTCCATATAATAATCCACATTAAACAATATCTAGTCCAAGTAATTAATAAGCAAAGTCTTTTATGAAGCTTTGAGAGGAGCAAAGATTACAACAAACTTTCAAGTTTACTTAGCTTGTCATGTGCAGATGACTCCATTTTTTTTTTCTTTTTTTTTTGTTTAGGGTTCTGATTCTTGAAACTGATAATCTAACATCAGGCCCTCACGGTTTGTTTGAACTAAATAAATTTGAAGATTGTTGTTGCACAATTCTTATGTAAATATATTTTCCTCTGATTTTCTCACATTTTAGTATATCACATAGAATTTTGATTTTTCACAGTAGCTCTGTGTTACTATCGATATTTTTGACTTTCAAAACTACTTTCGTGGGGTCATTAGTAACCCCAAAAATTATTAGTATCTCCATTTACTTTGACTAAATTTTTTATGGTAATTGTTTTATACACATTCATTTGAACTTATTTACAACTACTTTAATCTAAATATGAGGTACGAGAAAGCCAGAAACTCATAAAAATATCTACATTTTTTCATTTCTCAATGCAGAGGTAGATTTAAAGTAACAAATTTTTAATTTTAGTAGTAACTCTTGTTATTGGTTTCATCTGCCTAGTTGGTTAAGATCCAAATCAATCTCTTAAAGGGGAAATGTAATTTTAATGCATAGTAAAGAAGTTAACAGCCATTACATTATGCTTAACAAAAATTTCCATTTCTAAAATATGGTTGTTCGTCATAAAGTTACTATTTGTGGCATTGTACACATAATGTCTTCTGCTGAGAGTGGTTTTTGCAGACATATTTGTTGCATCTTGACAAGTGACTGACACTTTTTTGTCATGAATTCGTGAGCAAAAGTTCCTTCTTTGGTGCTTTTTAGGCCCACATGAGCTTGACGGTTGTAACTCCTCTTCCAAACGACATTCTGAATTAATTAATGTTTTCAAACTTGTTGATAGAGTTGGTACAGTAGCGTGTGGTTTCACGTGATTTTCAGTTAGAGTTGTTGACAATTCTTTCATAAATTGACAACGTGGCATCTTTGTGTTAGGATTGGAGTACTGCTATATTACGCAACTGTTAATAACAGCAATATACATTACAGCCCACCATATGGCTAGTGGCCAACTTTTACATCTTCTTCCACATTTACAGAGAGCACTCTTCTGATCAAGAGCATCCAAATACCCCCTTTGCAGAATTGTAAAATAGAATAATATGAGCTTTACCACTCTACTCATCAATACACTTGTCATGATGCATTGATGATAGCATGACTACTGATTTACTTTTCCTGGGGACATGGAAGCGTATTGTTATACCCATAGTGAAACCAAATTTTGTGTGTCCCACTTAATATGATTTATTGGGAAGAAATTGTGCCGGAATTTCACGTTTCTGTTTCTGAAGTGTGCCGACGTATACCAGGCCAATCTTTTGTACATTAGCCAGTTCTACAGTGGTGAACCAGTTATCTCCACTTACGTTTCTCTTTGTCTTAGGAATAGGTTGAACCAGCTTCAGAACAGACTGTGTTGGGATGCTTCGTTTTCCCTGAATAAATAAAAGCGTTTAGCAGATAGTGAGATTTTGCACAACACAAACACATAATTTTTAACCCATGTTATTGGGGTTTGCTTTGTAGATACACTCTAAAAAAACAGCGGCCACAAAAACCTACTAGCATTTCATGAACTGTTGCAAATTGTGAGCAGCTATAATTTGCTGCAGAGTGGGATATAAATTAGTTAAACAATTCAGAAATAGCTGCCAACTTGTCACCTGATTATTTGGTCTTTTTCCTTGTTGCTCGGTTATCAAATCTGATAACAGACAGAAGAAAAAGAAACCGTTCCTTGGACATTGTTGTTCTAAATATTCGTCTTCCTGTTAGCTCCGTAGCAAAAAGCGAGTCTGCATTCTCTTGATTAGATTTACAAGCAACAGCGAGATAAATCAATCTGAAAAAAGCTCGCATTTCTTCTAGAGACACATGATCAACATAAGTCGCAGTCACACCATAATTTGCACTCGCTTCAGAAATTTGTAAATTTGTCTGATCTACTATAGTGTTCAGCATATCATCTGTAATAAGCAGAGACCATGCTTCAAATGGCGTAAAAGACTTACATTGCAGAGCAGGTCCAGTAATTCCCTGCAACTAAACAATAATATTAGATTTTCTTGGTCTAGAACTACTGGGCGGTTTTTGCGACCATTTGAACCTGTTTTTCCCACATTAGTAACTACTAGAATTATTTTCAGAGATTTCGTCTTCTGCAACACCCAGATCAGAAATTGTTGTGTCTATTTTGTGAGTACTGTGTTTACTTTCACAACCACTTATATCGGAATCATGTTCCTGGCTTCGTTCTTCTTCTGCAGATTCATTTTCTAAGTTGTCTAAATAGTCCATAACCTCTTCCGTCGTCATAACATGTCTGTCGATGTGGAAATATTCACTACTCATTGTTAGGTCACACACACACAAATCAGAAAACACAATGGAATATTCAGAAATAATGTGCACGTAAGTACTTTCCTGGGGTCTTTAGTGACCCCAAAATTCAATTACTCTGCAAAAAACAATGTCACGACTTGCACTAAAACGTTTCCTTGAAGAAAATTGACTTCTAAGAGAATATATACAATCTTTGGCGCAAGAGCAGCGCCATTCCAGAGATAAATAAGATAGTGTTTATGCTGGGGTCAAAAATGACCCCACTATAGTAAATGGTGGTTAAGGAAGCCTAAATAACATTGTTCCCACCTATTATACAAAAGTACGTTCGATCACATCAGAGGCGACCTTATGACTCTTTCACTCTACAGAAATAACAGTATTTCAAAAGGTTTACAGTTTTTTTAACAAATGAATTCCTGCTAGTTTTCGTTACATTATTAATTTCGATTATTGTTTCATAAATGTTTCCAGAAATAAACTTGGAAAACAGTACAGGACTGCGTAATTAACAACAGAAATTTTAGGTGTACAAATAATTTGTAATTTCACATGTTTCTACAAAAACTATTTTAACTGTACATTCAGAACTAGTACCTATAGATTATAACAACTAAATTAAATTATTTTATAAAGTAGTTCCTTTTCATAAATTTTAGCTTGAAATATAACATACTATGTATAAAATTATATGAAATGTTTCAGAGAAGCAACTGAAATAATACTGATCTTTACAAAACTTGAAAAATAATACTGGTTTCGACAACTACTGTTGAGGAAAAGTAATACTAGAGGAGCATGTCCTGTTACATGGCGTAATCTCGTCTTTTACATAGAACAAATGTAAGTGTGTTAAACTAGAATAATTGAATCAACATGGATGATTCTGAGGTGAAAGAACAAAATCTATACTATTATATAAAGACAAGTCGTAGTTTAATGTTTTTACGAAAAATCTCGTAAACTTCTCGACTGATCTCCTTCAAATTTTGACATGATACTCTAATAAGAGTTTTGGGGGACACAGACTACATATTTTAGCATATGTTATGAATAAATGCATAAATACTATATAAAGGGGAAACGCCCTTACCAAAAACTTTTTGACCTATTTACATCAAAATGTATGCATGATATTCTAATAAACGTTCGGCTGGACAAAGGCTGTATGTTTTCTTTTTTTTTTTTTTTTTTTTTTTTTTTTTTTTTTTTTTTTTTTTTAATGTGTTCCTAATATAAAGTGAGGCAAAAATTTCGAAAAGTTATTAACCAATTTACTTTCAGTTATTGCACAATGCTCCAACAAACCTTCGGACACACATAGGCTAGGGGCTATAAAACTCATACCTTAAGAGCTACGAGCAATCCTTGATCTTCGGTACTGTGAAACAAATCTCTTCTACTGAAACCTCTTTGCTTTCCATATTTTTGGAAGTAGTAGTATGGAGCAAAACAAGAAAACAATGTCCAGTCAGCAAGTGCTATAAAATGCATACCTTAAGAGCTATGAACACTTGTTCATCTTAGCTACTTTGAAACATGACTCTTCTAATGAATGTTTGAGATGTATGCGTTTTAGATCCCATGTTTACTTGACTTTTTTGGTTCGAATGATCATTCCTGAACAATGAACATCACTTCTGAAACACTCTGTCACTCTGTATATTCATTCTTGTTTCATATAATTTTAAACAAAAATTACACACACAACTATATGCTGGTTTGTTTCTTTCCTCACAGTTGGTTTTAACAGAAAACATTAAAGTTATATTTATGCCTTATCAGGAAATGTGAATAATCTGAAACATTGTAATCTCACTCATTTGTGGATTTAAACTATGCAAAGAACTGTAACTGATGCTACTATACTCACAGATCTAGCAGCTGGAGAGGTCTCTCATATCCCATAAGCCAATAACTTTCCTTAATTTGGCACTTTCTGTAATGGAGGTTAACACTTTTTTCATTTCCTCTTCCCATGTGGTTTCAGCTAGAGGGAAATGTTGTATAGAACCTTACCGGTCATTTCTTTCTTTTCCCTTGCCCATTAAATCAACTGAGGTATACAGTGTAGAATATAAGGGAAGGTGGTTGACTCCCAGGACTCCTACCCATTTGGGGACTAAGTGTTAGGTAGAGGACAATGAACTGCATGAAGGTCAAACAGCATCCCGTCGCAACAAGGCCTCAAACTCAGCCTTTGCTACAGCGAGTGGCTGGGGCAGGAGTCGACATGAATGGCATGAGGTGGGTGGGCTGGGTGTAGTCACAATGTGATGGACTGTCTAATGTTTGGTGTCCTTCAGTGCACCAGCCGGTGAGTGAGTCCTGGAAATTTGTTCAGCATGTCTGCGCACAGCCGTGGGTCTCTACTCATGTAAGGCTGAAGAAAGCAACCGGCAGCAGGAGGACAAGGGCGGCATCAACGTGCTTTTTTTAGTGTGGGTTGCCTACATCAAGGGCAGGTATGCACTCAGGGGCAAACCTATTGTTCTCCTTTGATTGGCAGGTCATTAACCTATTGTTCTCCTTTGATTGACAGGTCTTTAACCTATTGTTCTGCTAAAAGCATCTTTCCTTTTGATTGACAAGTGCATAACCAAATTGTTCCGCTAAAAGGATCTTTCCTTTTGATTGACAGGTCCTTAGCCGATTGTTCGCCCACCCTCACCCTCCCCCCACCCCTCAGGAAACCACCACAGCCCCCTCCACCTCGCTGCTACATGTACACTTTCAGGTCTCAGTTACTGGAATAGCCACTCTCACTCTTATCAGTTTGATTGACTACTTAATTAAATTGATCAAATAATTAACCTCTCCCCCTCTAACAAACGCCTCCACTCCCACCCAGAAATTGGTGGGAAAAAGACTCCGTTGATAGATAATTTGGAGGGGATTTGATTGCAGTGTATGTAATATTGTATACATAATTTAGACAATGTATAGAATATTGTTTACTTCTTTATGGCAGTGTATGAAATATAGTTTATTTATTTAGTCAATTTTTTTTCCAGAAATCGATTGCAGTGTATGGAATATTGATTAAACAATTTAGACAATGTGTCGAATATTGTTTATTTAAGCATTTATTGAGATTCAGGGCAGTATATAGAATATAGCATATTTATTTATTTAAAGAATTTTTCAGGAAATCGATCCCGCCACTTCCACCACCACATTCCCCCCTCTCCACTCCCCCTTCCCTCATTTACCTGAAAATTGGTGGATCTGTGGTGGAGAGGAAGGATCTCACAAAGGGAAATTCAAGGGTATATTGTTTATTTATAGAAAAAAAATCTGTTTGTGTGTGCTGGATTATTCTTGCTCACCATTCTCTGCTGTTTCGAAACATGCAGATATTGTTAAGGAGTAATTAAATCGATTGCTTTTCTTTTTATTCCAGTCGTGCAAGGAATACTATCCTGAAACTCAAATAACACGTAATTTCACAGTAAAAAATCTTAAGATCGCGAAGCACATATCGCCTGCCATCCCCTCTCCACTGGACTGCACAGACTCCCACCGCACACACTCCCAGGAGTCGGGATGCACTGGCGGCTCCCCCAGAGCGACGACGCGGCCGTCAGCTGCCAAACCAAGCACAGGGGTCAGTTCACGTCCCACGAGCATGAGGTGGCAGCATCCCTTCCATACTTGACACCTGAGGAATGCCTGTCGAAACACGTGTCTACCTAGACCCTGTTGCTGGTGTGATGATGCATAGCCTTTGTACCTGCGGTCCAGCTAGATATTCACATAGCGGATCACCCTCAGTGAGATGTTTGCATAGCGGTTCATCCTTGCACGTGCAGCTAATAAGTTGTCAGTGTTACACTTACATCACACATCTATGTAAATAACAGCCAAGACTCCATCTGGATGTGCTATAGAAATCATTTGCAATGCTCCCCAGAATAACACAGGATGTTTTCTTCCTGGCGATCCTAATGGGACAGTACGTCCATTACATGTAAGTCCCTTCAAGGAAATCTTAAATTGTCGCAGAAACAGTTAAAGGTCAGTTTTGTTGTTGTTGTTGGAGCTTTCATGATGTCACAGCTTGTCTGCATGGATATTTTTGTCCTAACAGGACCTGCTTACGAAAATAGCCCAAAATAACACCGATTGCATTCTTCCTGCTGCTGCTAACGAAGCATCATGCGTTCGCCTCCAGCAAATCGAGACGTCCTACTTTCAACACGCGTCTCAGAAACGGTAAACGTTCTCACTGCTAAAAGCCTTCATCATGTCTGTGCACGCTCATGAAAACACCGTTAATCATAAAAGCATTCTTGTTGTATGGAAAGAGAGCACTGTCTAAGCACAGACAGGGGAAATCAGAACAATTACACAAACAGAATTCGAAGTGCTGTCCTACAGAAGAGAAAACTGGCGGAAATTTTCGATGTGCTACAGCTAATGGTCTGGAGATGTCCTAAGGCCACAGTGGCGGATGAGTAACAGCGTCCCCACTAGAGATGGATGGTCTGCTTCAACTTGTCTTTGAACACTTGCTTTCTTAGGACTTTCCTTGCCTCTATCTTGTTCAAACCAATCTGTAGAGGCTCCCGTGCCCCAGTAAAAAGGACTTCCTGTGAATGAATGGAGTATTCTGATTTTCTCTTACTGGATTTACCCACCAAATTACTGATGCTGCTTTTGTGGGAGCACTGCCCGCCACTTTTTTCTGCAGACGTGACATTCAACGATAAAACTATTTTGTGTAGATCGCCATATTGTACTGACAGTTAAACCCCGCAAAAGAGATCTACAGATCGTCAAATACGTCCCACATACTCACTGTGCTGCTGTCCAGTGCTGATGAGGAAAACTGCCACAATAAACGCAGCCCATGACTGCATCTGCAGAAGCGCAACAGCCAGAGAGAGGCTGGCCTTCTGTGGATGACCCAGCATCCCAGGAGAACCTGAGTGGTAGGAGTTCGATTGCTATCAATACTCCCAGCACAAACACTCGTCATATTGAATCTTCTCAAATTTCTGCAGAGTACACACGTGACACATGCGGTCCCGATGGCGACTATTCACCCATCCAGGGGGAGCTGCGAGCCAAATCATCATAAGCCAGAAGCTTTCTCGGACTCTCTGAACCGAAGGATTGGCAAGTCCCAGCTCGGAACAAAAGCATACGCTGAGAAGTTGTTTCCAGCCCCGACCTGCTTGCTTGCTGCTGTGCTTTCTACAGCCATCTCCAGACTCACAAGAATATTCGGAACCAGGCACATTTTTATCAGTGTAACTGTAATTAAATATTAGGATTGCTGCTGCAATCTAACTCCGAGCAATGTACTGGAAATTTCACCTCTTGACAGCCGCGGTTCTGGAACGAATCTCTATATCTATACCGCACATAATTTTTCATGTAAAAAAGGTCTTTCTTTCCCCTTACGGCTATTGATGTGCTGAGTCTATATCTCCCTCATGATGGGACACACAGTAGCGACCACCAGACACATGTATATGTACCACGAAGACTTTAGTACAAAGGTTGGGTCAATTCCCCTCGGCACAAAGGCGTCTCTGTTTTGGTCCTGACCTGCTTGCTTGCTTTCTACACCCATCTCTGGAATTACAAGAACACACGTATTTTCACGTTGTTTGCCAGTATATTATGGCATTTACGCGATACTTACCGATATCAAGTACATAGCAATATCACTTACATAGAATTTTCGCATGGACGGTATAGTTCAGAAGATATAGATTGGAAATTATTTACCTGGAAACCCAAAACCTTAGCGACATGCAGGGTACTGTAAACCACTGAGTAAAATTCTATGTACCGACTTGACAGAAAATCCTAGGAAGTTCTGATCTTACGTTCAATCAGTAAGTGGATCGAAACAGAATATCCAGACACTCTGGGATGATAATGGCATTGAAACAGCGCATGACACGCGTAAAGCTGAAATACTGAACACCTTTTACCAAAGCTGTTTCACAGAGGAACACCGCACTGCAGTTCCTTCTCTAAATCCTCGCACGAACGAAAAAATGGCTGACAACGAAATAAGTGTCCAAGGAATAGAAAAGCAACTGAAATCACTCAGCAGAGGAAAGTCCACTGGACCTGACGGGATACCATTTCGATTCGACACAGAGAACGCGAAAGAACTTGCCCCCCTTCTAACAGCCGTGTACCGCAAGTCTCTAGAGGAACGGAAGGTTCCAAATAATTGGAAAAGAGCACAGGTAGTTCCAGTTTTCAAGAAGGGTCGTCGAGCAGATGTACAAAACTATAGGCCTATATCTCTGACATCGATCTGTTGTAGAATTTTAGAACATGTTTTTTGCTCGCGTATCATGTCATTTCTGGAAACCCAGAATCTACTCTGTAAGATTCAACATGGATTCCGGAAACAGCGATCGTGTGAATCCCAACTACCTTTATTTGTTCATGAGGCCCAGAAAATATTAGATACAGGCTCCCAGGTAGATGCTATTTTCCTTGACTTCCGGAAGGCGTTCGATACAGTTCCGCACTGTCGCCTGATAAACAAAGTAAGAGCCTACGGAATATCAGACCAGCTGTGTGGCTGGATTGAAGAGTTTTTAGCGAACAGAACACAGCATGTTGTTCTCAATGGAAAGACTTCTACAGAGGTTAAAGTAACCTCTGGCGTGCCACAGGGGAGTGATATGGGACCATTGCTTTTCACAATATATATAAATGACCTAGTAGATAGTGTCGGAGGTCCCATGCGGATTTTCGCCGATGATGCTGTAGTATACAGAAAAGTTGCAGCATTAGAAAATTGCAGCGAAATGCTGGAAGATCGGCAGCGGATAGGCACTTGGTGCAGGGGGTGGCAACTAACCCTTAACATAGACAAATGTAATATATTGCGAATACATAGAAAGAAGGATCCTTTATTGTATGATTATATGATAGCGGAACAAACACTGGTAGCAGTTACTTCTGTAAAATATCTGGGAGTATGCATACGGAACGATTTGAAGTGGAATGATCATATAAAATTAATTGTTGGTAAGGGGGTTCCAGGTTGAGATTCATTGGGAGAGTCCTTAGAAAATGTAGTCCATCAACAAAGGAGGTGGCTTACGAAACACTCGTTCGACCTATACTTGAGTATTGCTCATCAGTGTGGGATCCGTACCAGGTTGGGTTGACAGAGGAGATAGAGAAGATCCAAAGAAGAGCGGCCCGTTTCGTCACAGGGTTATTTGGTAAGCGTGATAGCGTTACGGAGATGTTTAACAAACTTAAGTGGCAGATTCTGCAAGAGAGGCGCTCTGCATCGCGGTGTAGCTTGTTGTCCAGGTTTCGAGAGGGTTCGTTTCTGGATGAGGTATCGAATATATAGCTTCCCCCTACTTATTCCTCCCGAGGAGATCACGAATGTAAAATTAGAGAGATTCGAGCGCGCACTGAGGCTTTCCGGCAGTCGATCTTCCCGCGAACCATACGCGACTGGAATAGGAAAGGGAGGTAATGACAGTGGCACGTAAAGTGCTCTCCGCCACACACCGTTGGGTGGCTTGCGGAGTATAAATGTAGATGTAGATGTAGATGTAGAACTAGAAACTTATCCCGTCTGTGAAAACCTTCAAGTGAAAACTGGAAAAAAATAAAATGATATTTCCACTAGCGAATACCGATGTCGGTGATATAAGAGATTCCAAATCATCCCTATAATTAACAAAATCAACTAACGTGTTTCTCATGTTTAGAGAACCAGCAAACGTGTCTTCGACCCGTCTTTCACTGCTATTTGCACACACCACAATCGATGTTCTCTCAGCTAAATAAAGGTGGGAAATGTGCAGAAGCATGAAACTGGATAATTTACATGGGAGGGAATAATGGTCCAGCGCAAACACAAGTCCATGTTAAATCTTGTGAAATTTCCATGGGGAACACACGCCATAACAAAAGCTGTCCAATACATACTGAGTATTAGTTCACTATTCAGGCGTCTAGAGGACGAAGCCGTCAGGTCATCTACATCTTTGCACACCAACAGGCCTTTCCATTCGGACAGCTCCTGCCGTTAGCCAGATACATGGATCACTTCCGGCACAGGCCACCGCCGCCGCACGCCATACACCCCAGACAGAATCGTCCTAGGAAACTGGCTACATACATATTTGAATGCTATACTTACAATTTAATATTAAGATTGCGGTCTCTGTTGAACGACATTCGAGAATGAGTGAAGTATCGGAAATACCCCCTGCTGATGGCTGTGTCTCAGGAAATAGAAATATCTGTATCATTCTTATGACTTGACATACTTTTCCAAGTAAAAAAAGAATCTTCCACTCCCTTTGCTATCGCAGTATTCCACGTCAAATCCATACCCTTCTTTCGACTGGACATAGTCTTTTTCTATACTATACAAGCCGTATAAATCGAGGTATGGCATTACCTCCGAATAACGTGGTTTTTCCAGACAAGTGCCGCGACACTGAATATGGTGATCACCGGAGTGTATATTATCGGACCAACAGTGCAGTTAAACGTCGCCCACGGTGCAACCACATGATAAAATCACCAATTTAGAAAGTGATTCGGCTAAGGAATGCGCTATGAAGCCGGTATTTGTAACTCCCTCATGCCGCCCCTAGATATTTTTCCAGTATTTGTAATACATTCTGTCTCTATGCCATGTCAGAGGTTCTGCGATATATCCACTGAGTTATAGGCAATGATTGATTAAGAATAATAGCAAACAGAAGATGGTGTGCTGACTGAGGTCGTAAGAAATGTACATAGGTTTTTCAGATCTGTAGAGTTACACTCTCTGGCAGAAATGCTGTTTGCGATTTGGAATTAAGTATTTCCATTCAACCACATACCTGCATTGAATCCTATGGATAAGTTCTTTGATGATTACAGCCACCAGTTAATCATATTTGTGGTACTCTCATATCACAAAACGAGTCACCTTTTTCGAACCTGTCTTAAGAGTAAAATCCCAACGTGGCTTTTTAGGCAGCCCCTATGCCTCTTGCAACTGCTGCCATTACTGCAGCTTTATGCATGTGATTGTTCCTATTTAAGTCAGAACTGAGCAGAAGTCGGTGAGAGCTGTATCTACCACCTTCAGTAACCTGTGCAAACACAGAGTGACCTGAGTTAGTGTGACAGGACCCTGTTTTGACCATTCGGTGGAGGTGGGAACATGTTGTCATAGCTCCGACAACAGTGTATGATGTGTAAGGTCAGCGCCAAATGAAGCCTAGTCCTGCAAGATGAGTTAGTATAAAAGACAATATGGGAACTGGGAGAAGCACGAGGAGTTTGCTTCTGCATTGTGGTGCATCTTCGAACTGGATACAGGTACTGCAGTCCGAAGCGGATCCATGTCCCTCAGGATCCATTCACATCTGTCACCCCAAAACTTTATCGTTGTTATTCTGTACCATACAACAGCGAGAAATTACGAACTTTAAAAGCTAACTTCATCCGATAGAGAACTTGATAAGATTTTTACTGCATCTCCCTCTTTCCACATATCGATACAAATGTCGACTGTGTGCTGGCAACAAGTACATGTGGCGATCCTATTAAATATACAGGTATTGATCCATTGCACAGACCAGTGTAAAGTGTCAATGCCCATACTGTAGGAGGAGGTGGGTGACTGTAGGCCAGAGACTATACTGTCAGTCCCAAGAGAGGTTCCCTGTGTCGTTGTTTGAAACATTTTTTTCTGTTGTAACACGCTTTGTACACTGTTGTACATTTTGCCTTTGCCGCCACGACTTTGAGGTCAGATTCTAAGCTGACATTACCACATTGTGGTCCATTACCTCTCACAGAAAACTAGGTGTCACACCATGTAAATCATGTTGTTGCTGCTGCTGCTACCATAACACACACGCACACTGGATGATTTTAAATAAAAGACAGTCACAACATAAGGATAATGGGAGAGTGCTGCGGCATTGTGGAGAGCTTGCAAACTGCTGTCCAAAGCTGATTGACGGCCTCTACATGTAAACTCATCTGTCACAGTGATGGGATAGCTGATGGCTCTGCATTCCATATCGACCGATTCCTCATATTGCAGACATGTGAGCAATCACGCCATGTCCAGAAGGTGTTGACCCTCCACCAAAACTCTTTCTCCATCTCAAAAAAGTGATGTCAGTCAATCATTATGTGGTAACCAACAGCGTATCAGGGAACGTATGGGATGGAAAAGACACTGTCGTTGTACTGTAATAATAAGCATCACAGTTGATAGTGTAAACAATTTTAGCAATATTACACTAATTTAAACACGGACCAATGATATGACAGCATGTTTGCCAATTTCAGTTTGATCCCTAAACTGCCCCTTCTCTACTTTGCAAGTATCATTCCGAGCGTAGATAGATGACTGTGCAGTCGTCCATTCATTGTTAATTCTCGAACATATACATTATCAAAGTATACCAGGCCGTGTGGGGTAGCTGTGCGGTCTGAGGCGCCTTGCAACGGTTCGCGCAGCTTTCCCCATTGAAGGTTTGACTCCTCCCTTGGTCATGGGTGTGAGTGTTGTCCTTAGTGTAAGTTAGTTTATGTCAGTTTAAGTTAGATTAAGTAGTGTGTAAGCCTAGGGGCCTATGACCTCAACAGTTTGGTCCCATAGGAACTTACCACAAATGTCCAAAGAAAGTATCCCAGACAGTGATCTACATATTTCTAGCACCTCGAGAATAGTGCATAATTTATGATCTGTCTCTAGGCAGATGGGAGTCACAGGGCATTCTCGTACTCTTAGGGTAAAATTAGACTCTGAAAGATCCCCTCGCACTGTCTTTGACCAACCCGCCCTGCAGCACCGTTATTGATTCAATCTGCAGCTGACCAGAAGTAGACAGTTACGTTCCGCATGAATGAATGGAACTTTCCGAGTCCTCCCCCATCCAAGTGCACAAGATTTCTCCATATGCAAGCATGTTGAGGAGATTAGCACCCCTTATCGGCGTGTAGTAGCAGATTTGAAAGTGTTGTGATGTAATAGCAAATGGTTAAGAAGAACAAGAAATGAGTGGCCTTTATGTTTGATGGAGCTCCAGACAGATGGAGTTCGAAGCATTTTACGTAAATGAACTACGCTATCAGTTTTAAAGTATTGTTCTAGTGTCTGGGATCAGTGCCAGGAGGGTACTGGTAAGAGGGGTCATAAACACACACACTCAAAAGGCTACACGTTTCTGCATTTAAAACCAGGTAACGGTTCGGAAATTACGCTATTCTCTCATCAGTCCTTTATGAAATGATCGTTAGTAACAGAGAATATCTCTTTCAAGGAAAGAGATAAATTCATAGCAGAGGCGTTTGACATGTGAAATCACACGTCATTCCGCCACTAACTCTGTAAACAGGAGATCTGTCAAGCAGGTGTACACACGGGGATTGAAGTACCTTACATACACCTGTAACTAACTTAGAATCACCTTAGATATGGAACTGAAGTCTCCATTTTATACCCAAGATGCGACAGGGGAATGGAGTATGTCACATAAATCGTCATTCATGAAACAAGATGGTCACGTTTCGTCACACATGAGATGGAAATCCTCTAATGACTGAGAGGTTTGCTGTTAATGATCGCAAGTAGACAGTGCTCTAAGTCACACACAGACCACGTGGTTGTATATGAGTCGAATTCAGGCTGTCACACGACTGACGCATCCTGATAGAAAAGCGGAAAAAATGGTCAAATGACCTGCAGCAACATCTCCTTCCCCTTCTCTAGAATGCATCTTCATTCTGTCATTAAATCATACCTCGTTACAGCCCAATCTCAACCGATCACTCTCTGTTATCCTTCAACGCAGGTCCATGTAAGTATAGAGGCAGATGGTACTCTGTTTTCCTGAAAAGCGTCAAATACAGTAATCAACCAGCGTGTTTCTCTGTTACCTCAATAGACATACAGTAGAGTGCTGCCTCGACAGGAAAAAATGACGGTTTCCCTGGTTCCCTTCGCTTCCATGTTGACGTTCTCTCGGATTCTTCTTGCTGTCGCGTACTTGTTCCCATGTACAAGAATTGTTCTGAGGCAGCCAGAAGACACGCAAGTGCTTCCTCAATTTCCCCACATTTCGGTGTATTTTCCCTCAATTTTCCACGATTTTTCGTAGTTCTATCGATTTTATGTGACTTCTACCCATACGATCACAACATCACTTGTCGTTCCGTGTTCTAAAATAGCTTGTAAATGTAGTACAGGTGCCAACACCAAGAGCAAAATGCACTATTTTTCTGATTGGGTGGCATACGAGGGCTATCCACAAAGTACATTACGTTTTGGAATTAAAAATAAATAAAGAATTGGAATTTTTTTAATTATATACAGATGGAAGCCACACTTAAATACTACTTTTCTACATAGTTGCCATTTAAATTAAGGCACTTATCGTAGCAATGGACGAGCTTGGAAATTCCTTCGTCGTAAAATTCAGCCGCCTGCGCCTTCAACCACGTGGTTATCTCTTCTTGAAGCTGTGCGTCGTCATCAAAACGCTGCATAGCCAACCACTTCTTCATTGCTGGGAAGTCGCTTGGTGCCAGGTCGGGACTGTACGGCGGATGAGGAAACAACTCCCACTTAAAAGATTCGAGAACTTCACGAGTGGCATTTGCTGTGTGGGCTCGGGCGTTGTCGTGAATCAGCAAGATCTTTGAGCCCAACTTTCCCCTGCGCTTGTTTTGTATTGCTCTTCTGAGGTTGTGCGGAGTTTGGTAATACCTTTGAGAGTTTATTGTAGTGCCTCTTTTCAGGTAATCCACAAAAATCACACCTTTTCTGTCCCAAAAAAGCCGTCTGTAGTGGCCGTGCGGTTCTAGGCGCTACAGTCTGGAGCCGAACGAACGCTACGGTCGCAGGTTCGAATCCTGACTCGGGCATTGATGTGTGTGATGTCCTTAGGTTAGTTAGGTTTAATTAGTTCTAAGTTCTAGGCGACTGATGACCTCATAAGTTAAGTCGCATACTGCTCAGAGCCATTTGAACCATTTTTTTGTCCCAAAAGACAGTCGCCATCACCTTCCTTGCCGACATTGTCTGCATGCATTTCTTCGGTTTTTGGGGGGAATTTGTGTGCCCCCACTGCATTGACTGCAATTTTGTCTCGCAGTTCACATGCTTAACCCATGTTTCGTCACCAGTAACGATGCGATCGAGTAATGAGTCGCCATCTTTCTCGTAAGCGTCCAAAAACGTTAACGCTACAGCCATTCGCAGATTTTTGTGAATCTCTGTCAAGGTTTTTGGTATCCATCTTGCACAAAACTTGTGGTAACCAAGCTTTTCGGTAATGATTTCGTGCAACAAACTTCGTGAAATTTGTGGATAACTCATAGAGAGTTCCGTTATTGTGAAATTACGGGTTTCACGGACCGCGGCATCGACTTTTTCGACAAGTTCGGCAGTCACTATGCTGGGTCTTCCACTTCGCTCTTCGTCGTGAACGTTAGTTCGACCATTTTTAAATTTTATGACCCATTGACGCACTCCACCTTCAGTGATTATGTTGTCCCCATACACTTCACAAATCTGCCGATAGATTTCTATCGGTGTACAGTTTTTTGCAGTCAGAAACCTTATTACAGCATGCACTTCACACTTCGCGGCATTTTAAATTAACGCCGACATTTCAAACCGTCACAGTAACTCAACGGAGTACAGCACAAACCTTTCACTAGCACGGCAGGATGCCGACTGAGTGGCGGAATGACATGACACCAAGATGGCCGCGCTAGCCCCGCCCCTAACGGACACAAACGAAAACGTAATGTACTTTGTGGATAGCCCTCGTAGTACAGCACTGCAGCGGATTGAATCCAGTGGCCTCCACCCACATATTCCACATTTGCAGCGCGTTTGCTTTGTTTCCTATATATGTGCATGTGCGTTATAAATATTGAAATTCGTTCCAGAACCACAGCCGCCAAGACGAGACATTTTCATTACATTCCTCAGTGTCAGACTGCGGCAGCAGTCCTAATATTTAATTGTAGTTACATTGATAAATATGTGCCTGGTTGCCAATATTCTTGTGAGTCTTGAGATGGCCGTAGAAACCACAGCAGCAAGCAAGCAGGTCGGGGCCGGGAACAGCATCTCAGTGGATGCCTTTGTTCTGAGCTGGGGCTTGCCCATCCTTTGCACGCCAGTTCAGAGAATCCGAGAAAGCTTCTGGCTTATGAAGATTTGTCTCGCAGCTCCCTCTGGATGGGTGAACAGCGAACTAATACCATGTTTGCATTGAGTTGCCATCGAGCTGTGTGTTTCAACTGTACACTATGTGGAAAATTTGAGAAGATTCATTATGACGAGTGTTGGCGCTAGGACTATTGGTAGCGTTTTAACTCCTACCTCTCAGATCCTCCTGGGATATTCACGGCCGGCTGACCTCTCTCTGGCTAACATGTTCTTCTGCAGCTGCGGACATGGGCCGCGTTTATGGTGGCAGTTTCCTCTTTCAGCACTACACAGCAGCACGGTGAGTACGTGCAATGTATTTGACGATCTGTATACCACTATTGCGGGGTTCAACTGTCAGCGCAAAATGGCGATCTATACAAAATAGTTTTAGTGCTGAAAATCTCGTCTGCAGAAAAAAGTGGCGGGTGGTGCTCCCACACTGGCAGCATCAGTAATTTGGTGGGTAAATTCAGTAAGAGCCAATCAGAATACTCCATTCATTCATAGGACATCCTATGTGCTAAGCCACAGGAGCCTCTACAAATTGGTTTGAACAAGATGGAGGCAAGGTATCTATGGAAAGTTCTGAGAAAGCAAGTGTTCAAATACAAGTTGAAGTAGACCATCCATCTCTCGCGGGGATGCTGTCACTCATCAAGCCTTAGGACATCTCCAGACCAGTAGCTGCAGGACATCGAAAATTCCCGCCATTTTTCTCTTCTGTAGGACAGTGCTTTGAATTCTGTTTGCGTAATTGTTCTGATTTCCCTAGCTGTGATTAGACAGTGCTCTCTTTCGTGAGTGTGCACATACATGAGGAAGGCGTTTAGCAGTGATAACATATACTGTTTCTGAGACGTATGTTGAAAAGAAGACGTCACGATTTCCAGGAAGGGAGCACATGATGCCTCATTAGGACCTTAAGGAAGAATGCAGTCGATGTTATTTTGGGGTGTTCTCGTAAGCAGGTTCTGTTAGGACGAGAATATCCATGCAGATAAGCTGAGACTTCATGAAAGTTCCAACAACAACAACAACAAAAGCTATCGTTAAGTATTTCTGCGAGACTTTAAGATTTTCTGGAAGGGACTGACGTGCTGTCCCGTTAGTATTGCTAGGAAGAATCCACCCTGTGTCATTCTGGGGAGCATTGCAAAAGATTCTATAGCACACCCAGATGGACACTTGGCTGTTATTTACATAGACGTGTGACGTCAGTATAACACTGACAACTTTTTAGCTGCACCTACGAGGATGAGCATCTATGCAAACATCTTGCTGAAGGTGATCTGCTACGCGAACATCACCCTGGACTGCAGGTACAAAGGTGTCTAGGTAGACAGTTCTTTCGGCAGGTATTTCTCAGGTGTCACGTATGAATGGGATGCTGCCGCCTCATGCTTGTGGGACCCAAACTGACACCCTTGTGTAGTTCAGCGGCTGATGGCCGCGTCGTCGCTCTGCGGGGGCCGCCAATGTATCCCAACTCCTGGGAACGTGTGTGGTGATGCTATGTGTGGTTCAGTGGCGAGCGGACAGTGGACGGTGCATGCTTCACTACCGATTTTTAACTGTGTAATCATGTGTCATGTGAGTTCCATGACAGTATTCCTTGCACGACTGTAACAAAAAGAAAGGCGATCGATTTAATTACTTCTTGCCAGACCTGCAGATTTCGAAACAGCAGAGAATGGTGAGCAAGAGTAATCCAGCCCACACTAACTGATTTTTTTTGTATAAATAAACAATGTAACCTTGAATTTCCCTCTGTGAGATCCTTCCTCTGCACCACAGAGCCGCCAGTTTTCAGGTAGGCGAGGGGAGTGGGAGTGATGGAAGTGGCGGGATCGATTTCCTGAAAAATTCTTTAAATAAATAAATATGCTATATTCTATACACTGCCTTGAATCCCAATAAATGTTTAAATAAACAATATTCCACACATTGTCTAAATTGTTTATACAAATTCCATACACTGCAATCGATTTTTGGAAAAAAAATTTAATTAAATAAATGAACTATATTCCTTAAACTGCTAGAAATAATTAAACAATATTCTATACATTGTCTAAATTGTCTGACCAATATTCCACACACTGCAATCGAATTCCTTCCAAATGACCAATCAACTGAGTCTTTTCCTGCCAATTTCCAGGAGGGAGGGTGGCAGAGGAATGGGTTTACCAGAGGGGGAGAGGTTAATTAATTGATCAATATAATTAAGTAGTCGATCAAAGTGATATTAGTAAGAGGGGCTATTTCATTAAGTGAGACCTGGAAGTGTATCCGTAGCAGCGAGGCCTGGATGTTTCCTGCCTGCGGGGGGGGGGGGGGGGGGGGGGGGAGGGCAGGTGAACTATATGTTAAGAACCTGTCAATCAAAAGGAAAGATCCTTTTAGCAGAACAATAGGTTAAGGACCTGTCAATCAAAAGGAAAGATCCTTTTAGTAGAACAATGGGTTAAGGACTACTTAATCAAAGGGGAACAATAAGTTAATGGCTTGGCCAGCAGATGAGAACAAAAGGTTTGCACCTGAGTGGATACCTGCCAGTGATGTAGGCAATCTGCACTAAAAAAAAGAAACGCGTTGGTGCCACCCTTGTCCTCCTACTGCTGGCTGTCACTGAGCTGCAGATTTGTCGTCAAATCAATCAGCTGGGCGTTTGGGATGTCAGCTTATAAGTTGTTGTAGTGGTCGTCGAAATCCGCACTTGGGATTGGCTTGTTGACATCAGCCACAGTCAACACGAATGTGAGGCGCAGTCCATGGCCATATTTTGGTGATGTCTGCCATACGTTTTAATTTTTGAGTTGTTTGCGAACGTAAAAGACAGTACCTCGGTCTTCCAGTGGCCTGTTAACATAGATCAGCCAAACTAGACAGATGGGAGTGTGTGTCGACAAGGTTCTTCGCACTGCCAGCCTGTTGCTTTATGAAGAGACATTTGGATATTTTACTGCAGCTGCGTGCATCGAGGTCTGGTTGCTGCTGGCATTTCATTGTGAGCAGGGCGGCTGACACTTCTACATCTACAGCTGCATCTTCATGGACACTTCGCAAATCACATTTAAGTGCCTGGCAGAGGGTTCATCGAACCATCTTAACAATTCTCTATTATTCCAGTTTCATACAGTACGCTGAAAGAACGAACACCTGTATCTTTCCATGCGAGATCTGATTTTCCTTATTTTATCGTGGCGATCGTTTCTCCATACGTAGATCGTTCTCAACAAAATTTTTCGCATTTGGAGGAGGAAGTTGGTGATTGGAATTTCGTGAGAAGATTCCGTCACAACGAAAAATGCCTTTGTTTGAATGATATCCAGCCCAAATACTGTATCATTTCAGTGACACTCTCTCCCACATTTCGCGATAATACAAAACGTTCTGCCTTCTTTGGACTCTTTCTTTTATCTTGTCAGGATCCTACACTGTGCAGCAGTATTCCCCACAACATTTTCTATGTGTTCCTTCCAATTCAAGTTTTTCGTGACTGTAATTCCAAGGTATTTAGTTGAATTTATGGCCTTTAGATTTGAATGATTTATCATGTAACCGAAGTTTAATAGATTCCTTCCAGCAATCATGTGGATGACCTCACACTTTTCGTTATTTAGGGTCAACTGCCAATTTTTGCACCATTCAGATATCATTTCTAAATCGTTTTGTAATTTGTTTTCATCTTCTAATGACTTTATTAGTCGATAAACGACAGCGTTGTCTGCAAACTACCTACAACATCTGCTCGGATTATCTCCCAAATCGTTTATATAGATAAGGAACAGGAAAGGGCCTCTAACACTACTGAAGAGGAATTTTGTACAAGAATGGAAACTGTCAGGATACGCCGTATTTATTATTTCCAGCTACAGTGCCCCCGTTCCTCTCAGTCTCCATCACTGGGTCCCACAATACTGAGGACACCATTTTGCTGTTTGCAAAATGGCTTGGCGCGGAATGGCTGCCTCAGCGACCTATGCAGAGCACTGCTGTGTGTCGGCCTTGTACGGCTGTGGAGTTGTGACGACGTCAGGATGTGTCAGCAGTTGGCTCAATGGTCTCCAACCCTGCTGACTCACCGCCGCCCATTCAGAGTTGTAAGGCAGCCCCTGGCGTGCTTCCTCTCAATGCACAGGAGAACAGCACCAAACACAACACTGATGTGGCACACTGATGATGATCATCAAAATGGAGGATCCACCAGGTGCAAGGAGATGAGGGAGAAGGGAAGAAGGGAGGGAGGGGAAGAGAGGGGGGAGATTGGTGGGAGGCAAGCCAAAGAGGGCCAGGGAGAGTGGGATGTGGGAGGGAAAGAGGTGAGGATGGGGTTCAGAGTCTCAGGGGGAAGGAGGAAAATCCGCTCTGTGAGAAGGAGGGGAGAGGAAAAATGGGGCGCTGGGGAGGGGGGAACAAGGCCGGGTTATAGCTGGAAGGAAGGGTATATGTCACAGCGAAGTTCATTATCCGGGAGGGGAAGGCGCTGGAGATTGCCTTGATGAAGGAGATGGAGGGTGTGGAGGTGGAGAGAGGGAGGGATACAACGATAGAGCCGCGGCAATGGGTGGGGGTGGAGAGGAAGGAGGAAACCAGAGGGTGGGGGGATCAAGCCTGCGGACAGTGTAAGGGATGCAGAGATGTTGGAGGAAAAGGAGGAGGTGTGGGAAGGGGATGAGTTCATACAGGAGCCGTGTGGGGGAAGGAAGGCGGATACGGAAGGCAAGGTGGAGCCCATGACCTTTGAGGATTTGGAGGGACTTGTAAAAGTGGATGGGTGCGGAGGTCCAGGCAATGCTGGCATAACAGAGGGTAGGACGGATGAGGGATTTGTAGGTGTGGAGGATGGTGGAAGCATGCAATCGCTATATCTGGCCAGATGAAGGCGGGAATGGGCTTTCTGCTGGATGGTCAGGAGATGAGGGGTCCAGGTGAGGTGACGGTCGAGGGTGAGGCCAAGGCATCTCAGGGCGGGGGTGAGCTGGATGGGACGACCATAAAGGGTGAGGTGGGAATCATGGAGATGGAAGGAGTGGGGGGTGCGGCCTTTGATGATTGCCTGAGTTTTGGAGGGGTTGAGATGCAGGAACCACTGGTTACACCATGTGGTGAACTGGTCAAGGTGGGTTTGGAGGATGGGTTGGAACCATTGAAGGGTAGGATAGAGAGCCAGGAAGGTGGAGTCATAAGCATACTGGAGAAGGTGCACAGGTGGGGGTGGCTTGGGCGTATCAGCTGCATACAAGAGATAAGGGAGAGGGGAGAGAACAGAGCCCTTGGGGACACCAGCAGTGGGATAAAAGATACAGGAGTTGGTGTTGTGGAGGGTGACATAGGAAGGATGGTGCGAGAGGAAGGAAGCAACCAGATGGGCAAAATTGATAGACAGGGCGTAGGTTTGGAGTTTAAAGAGGAGACCAGGATGCCATACACGGTTATAGGCATTTTGGAGATCGAGAGTGAAGCATCGGGAGTTAAGCTGGAGGGACAAAAGTTGAAGGAGGTTAAGGAGTTGGCGTTCAGTGGAGAAGGAGGGTCAGAAGCCACACTGGATAAGGGGGAGGAGGTGGTGTTGATTAAGGTGCTGATGGATACGGTGGGAGAGGATGTATTCGAAGACCTTACTGAAGATGGAGGTGAGGCAGGTGGGATGATAGGTAGTGGCGACGGAAGGGTGTTTGTTGGGTTTGAGGAATAAGAGGATGCGGGAGGTCTTCCACAGGTCAGGGTAGAAGCCGGTAGAGAGGATGACGTTATAGAGATGGGTGAGGACAGTCAGGAAGGAAAAGGGCCTTTCTCTTAGGTGGCAGTAGGTGACACAGTTGTGACCAGGGGCCATGTTGCATTAGAGCTGGAGGATAAGTTTAATGTCTTGTGCTGTGATTGGAGTGCTGATGTCAGAGGGGGGCAACTGCCCCAAGTACTAGAGACTAGGAGCAAGTGGAGCGACCGAGGTATCGGCACATTCCATGATGGTGGAGAAAAGAGAATAATCGAAGTGGGGATCATCTGGGATGGAGAAGGCCTCAGAAAGGTGGGAAGCGAAGTGGTTGGCCTTGCTGAGGTTGTCAGGAAGGGGGCGGTCTTTATGGAGAAGGGGATAGTGGGGAGCGGAATGGGAACCAGTAAGGCGATGGAAGGCGGTCCAGTACTTGGAGGAGTTGATAGGGAGGGTGGCGTTGAGTCGTGTGCAGGTCTGGCGTCAGTCCCGGCGTTTCTTTGCTGTAATAAGGTTCCGTATGTGTCGCTGTATTTGCTGGTGGCGTTGGAGTGTATCCCTGTCATGAGTGCGCAGGAAGGAGCGATAGAGGCGGCGGGATTCACGGAGGAGGAGGACAGCTCACGGAGGGAGAGTGGGACAGTGGGGGTGGATGGTTTTAGTTGGAACATGGGACTCCACAGCATCAGTAATTACCTTCTGAAGGAAGGACGAGGTGTGGATAATGTCGTTGGGATGGCGATAGGTAAGAGTGTGGCTTTCGACCTGTTGGCTAATAATACAAATAGAACAATAATAAATGTAAAGGTAAATGACCTCTCTAGTGAGTGCGTCTTAAAATTTTATATTTCATAAATGTCAATAAATTGTGTTATGTATTGTATAGTATTTGTTGGTAAATTGGAAACTAATTGTGGGCATTAGTGAGCTCAGGGGCGCAAAAAAAACTTTGTGTGACACACTAACAGCAACAACACCATGAGTGGACAGAACGGTCCAGGAGCAAGGGGCGCCATCAGTCATGTCGCAGTGAATATGAGGACGTGGGCTATTCATCAGAGGCCTGAAAAGCTCGCCCAGGCAGCAGACAATGGCGCCAGGTAATGTGGCCAGCGCAGCCGAGGTGGTATTTAAACGGCAACTACTGACTTGTCTCCACTGTTGTACTACACGATGGAGACGAAATAATCCAATTGTACACATAATACAGTCACGACTCAAGTTCCATGTATAGTGTCACCAAACAGATAACCTACTTGTCACAATTACCGATATACTCATCCAAAATGCAATAGTTATATCAAGAGAAAGAAGCGACACGAATAACTGAAGACTAGGCACAATTACACTTCTCTTAGCCGACGCAGAAGAATTCTAGGTGACCTTTAACGATCTTACCTGACTGTACCTCCTTCATATTGTGTGCAAATTCGACGAAAACTTGGCTGTTTTAAATCACACACCCACTTACCTGGCTGTATAATCCGAGGATCCTTCCACATCATCAATTCTACGAGAGACTGGTAACCTGACGAGATCAGCAATTGACTAAGGGTCCAAAGACTGACTTGTAAAGGCAACATATCCCATCTCAAATCATCTTTGCGTCCTAAACTTAAAAAGAAAAAAAAAAAAAAATACTGTAGCTTCCATTCCTGTACACAAATGAAGATGAAAGTTTGTTGTGAAATCCGAATCAGTGTGTGACTCTTGATAAAAAAGGTGCATAATGTTGTGAACACTGAACAGCTTCACCCACAGACTAACAGTTTCCGATATCTATCATCATGTAAACTTCTTGTACTTATTTTTCAGGGTAATCTTAAGAAAATATTTGTGTATGTTTTCATGTAAAAATATTGTTTGACATTATCTTTGATACTGATGTGATGTTCTCACTGCATTTCCAGAATTGTATTTGTATATGTACAGTATTTATGTAAAATAATTGTTTGTCATGTCTTTATTAATGTTATGGGTTTTAATGTTTTTATGTATTACATTTAACACATTGTGAACAAACACATTAGTTAAAATTGCTGCTCGATCGAACTCTTATTACAAATATTAGTTGTCACAGTAAATGTAAATGCAGTTCCTCAAAGAACGCTTTAGAACATAAAATTTTGGAAATGTTTAAAGAGTATACACGTTAGTGTAACACTAGACTTGGTCAATCAGTTTGTGAAATGATGTTTTTTTTTGTGATGTAAGCCAAGAGCATAAGTATGACCAATTATGAATTATGCAGAATGTTTCATAGACTTTTATATTTGTATAATGAACAATAGATAACCTTTTGAATAATTGATGTAATTGCTCGTTTTGAATATCAATGGCTAAATGAAGACCATGTAATTTATTGGATGACCACTTTGGAAAGATTAGGATACTTTAATTTTTATTGCCTCAACCTATGTCTTAGGGTGTGGGCCTTAAGTCTAAAGAAAGATGGGAACTGCCATTTTTGAAAGGGCATAAAGAAATTTCTTGTAACGTTAGTTACGTTGTCATGTCTTGGAACATTGTTCCAAAAATAAGGGGTAGACAGATTATAATAAATATGTAATAAGTAAATTTATGGCAGTAAACCCATGAATGAATGCAGAATGACTGTAGAAGAACATATCATAATTCAAATGTTCCTCTGCCCTCATATTCTTATTAGTTCGCTTGTACAGACAATTGATGGTCATATGATTTTGTATTGGATGAGATAATACTATAACAGTAACCTCATCCTAGTACAAAATAGTTCGTTGTTGTTGTGATCTTCAGTCCTGAGACTGGTTAGATGCAGTTAGTTCGTTAAGTGGGAGTATTGTAAGGTAGCTATAATTTCGCACCTAACAAGCACTCATCCACATACTTTGCCATGATCTACAACCACATTAGGTATTATTTGATAGGTAGTACATCGTATTTATGAGTATTTAAAGGAGACTGACGTTGTCTCATACGCCTTGTAAATAATTGTTAACGTTTATTGCATGAAAGGTGACGGAGTGTCTTTATTATCAAACTAGTAGAGGTTGGAACAACAGTGGAAACGAAACGCAGACGGAACTCACGCCCTGGGTGGAAGGCCTACACAGGTATGCTGGCCCTGCTTAAACACAGAAGTAGCAAGACAGACGTTGGGACACCTGAGCACTGGGGCACAATAGAGACGCGACAGGCCGGTTTGTAGCTAGTCGGGAAGGATTATACTTCGGAAACTACGAAAATCTTGAACGCAGCTGACAGGAATGAGGAAGCATCAGCTCGGAAACCATGCAGGCTGGGTTATTTCCAACGATTTTTACTCAGATGCGTACCATTGTACGAGTATCGGTTTTTCCTCGCAAACTTTCCGCGCTGGACCACAAAAGACTAAAATAAGGTTGGCCGGCGTTCGGAAGAATCTATAGAGAGGGAGAATATTCCGTGGTTTCGGGAATATGATTCGTTTTAGGAATTACGATGGTGGGGAGCTAAGCCTTGCTGGGAAGCCAGTGCTGGAGAGACGTGGTCATCCGTTGTGAGCGCCCATGTGTGACGGTTGTTTGATATCAGCTTTTGTTGGTACAGACGGACTTGCTGTCTTTGCTCTCAGTAGAGTTTATAATTAGAACATTTAGGAACTGTACTGTTGCGAACCTATACGATTCTGGGCTTCACCTCCAGGTTGGAAGTCGTCATTGAGTACGCAGCGTTCAGTAATTGAGAGCACTTCCTCTGCCTATACTTACGTTGAGATGTTATCTGAACTCCGTCGTTGTGGTCGGGAGTTCGCGTTTCTCGTCTGTAGATCACAGAGAGGAGAAGACATTGCTAGAGTATATTAGTCAGAGGATCGCCTTCTGCCATCCTAGTGTTTGAAAGAGTTTATTTGTGGCAGGAGTTCTTTCATTGTCGCAGACGATTACGAGAACTATCACTTCGACGCACCGGACGCAGTATATACGGTGAAATCGCTAATTGCTTTGGCTAATTGGGGCTATAAAAGCTAAACAGATGTGATCACGTTAGTTTATTTCCACTGACGTTCCCACTACCGTAGATCACCTTGGAAAGTAGTGTCTTCTAGTGTTTGGTACCTAGATGGTGTCAGTCATTTCGTGTTATTGATATTTTGACCGCGCAGTCATAATAAGGGGCAGAGTTGGGCAACTAATCAGTAATTTTACATAGGGAATGTAAACTTTGTAATATAAAGGTTTTTTTAATCTACAATAAATATATAAGCAGGAACAGCGTTTATCATTTAGTGGGATTAGTTGCCTTCATCATCCATTTTTGCTTAGATTGTAATTTATAGGATTAAGAGATCCTAAGATCTGCTTCAGTGGGTAGTCAGAGAGGGCCAAATCTTCATTTTAACCTTTATTATTTTCCACTGCGAACATACATTTTACACCCGCCTGGACTAGCATCTTGGACAGGGAGAACTTAAACGTACAGCAGCAGGTTTCTTTTTCTAGCACCTTTAGGCTTCTTTGCGATGCTTTGACAAACCCACGGTTGCTGGTTGTTACGATATTTTCCTTCCCCTGAATGTGGTTGGGTTGTCAGGTGACATTTGTAACCAGACGTACTCAATTATCCTGAATGAGCGTAATTACATCCCGTGGTCTAGTGTGCTAAGGTCCCTGAAACCCTTTGGTACTGTTTTATGGAGAAGGAATCTACTGTCCTTGGCGCTGGAAATGGCTGAAATCCAGTTTTCGGTGTGAAAGGATATTTTGTTCCTATCTATAAGGACAAAATCTCTATCATATGGTGACGAACTACGTCCTGTAATGAGGAATTTCTGGTTTTCAGCAGTGAAATATTTACGGATAATCAGATTTTGGAAAAGTGTCATAATATTTTGAATATCTCTCACAAAATCAGCAATGTTACATTCAAATGAAAATTATATGAAAAATAGGAATTGTGATCAGAACATTGCAGTTTCGTTACTTTTCTGTGGACTTTGTCAAGCGCGGTAAAGAAACACTTTTGAGACGTTCTGTAGGAATGCTGGAAACATTCAGGATTCATGTTGAATTATTTCATTAGGTCGAATGTGCGATATTTCTTTCCTTTTTTCAACCGTAACGGATGTACCCAATATCTTTTTCACTCGTCAGTCTTTACGAGATAAAAACGATCCGCTATCGACGTCGCTCAGAGTGAGGGAAGCGCGGCATAGCGGTCGTAGAGTGAAGTACTTGGTCGTCTCGCGCGCGGTGTCTTGTGCCAGTTTCTGACCGGAAATCGATATCACAGCTACTGTACATACCTGGCTGCAACGACAGATGAACAGCTAAAACGGAACTCATGCTCGAGTGGAATATGATTGTATATTCGTAGCTATAAAGTTCGTGTACTTTCCGTCATTCTAATCCCTCAGTTATCCATATGGACTCAACAAATTAGCGAGCATAGTATGGAAAGTTACAGTGCTCACTACATTTTAATTTGAGAACTGTCTCCTGACGTAATTATGTAATTGATATATTTGTTGTGTGACCCCCATTGTACAAACACACTCAAGATTAAATAGTAGTGAACATTTGTTGTAACGTACGTGGTGAAGTTAATTATGTTTGTGCTTTAAATAAGGCGGAATGTATTATGGTATCGAAGCTTTCCTCGCAAAATTAACACAATAAAAACCATACCGTACACTTCTGGCACACTGGAGATTACTTTAAATACATTTATATAGGTATTTTAAATAAAATGTAATACTTACTCTATACACATAAATTACTTTAATCTGGTATAATTGTTCCTGTGAACCAAGTATGCAACCTTCAAATTTGATAAATGCTTCTCTGTTAGCGCTTGGTGTATGACACGAAACTCGCATATTTTTCTCGGTTTCTATATCGTTGGTAAAGGTAGTTTATTGACATCTTCATCCCAGCGAAATTAAAACTATTACGATGCGAAATATAGGTTACTACCATATGTAGGTTCATGTCTATGTACAAGTCTTTTTGATAATGACTCACCCAATTCTTGTTTGCTTTTGGAATAAGGCCTTATTTAAGCCTACCGTGGTAATATAATTAATGTTGTAAATCACTGAGAATGGTGGCCTATATGGCACAGTCACGTATTCAGTATTCCTTTAATAGCTGTTGTTTTTTTGGCACAAGAATGCTGTTAGCATACAGTATAGTTTCCACAGAGAAAATTTTAACGGAAGAAAAAGCAACTATTTTTCAATTACTGTTGCTTCTAATGTGTGAACGATGACTGATAGGCTATATGTCGCAACAGCCGATCACGGATAAAAGATAATCATTCATATTACAAAAATGTATATATGTATGTGCGTTCCACGTCTCTCCTGATGCCACTTGATTGCTGTGTGGGGTAAGGACGCCTTACCTAGGAAAAGGAGGGAGAGGGGGGGGGGGAGAAAGAAGTGTAGGCCACGACGCGCGAATACCCACCTTCTGTTCACTCGCCCTTTAAAACACGGGCATCCTATGATTGTGACGAGGTCTACGAGAAAGACAGGCCGCAGCGCATTCGTCGCGAAGTTGGGCCTGCACTCGCTCAGCTCAGCAGACGAATTACGTTTCTACACCTCTTAACTCATAACTAGGTGTGTATGTACAGACGAGAATTGCATCTTCTACTGGAATCCGCTATTATGGTGTGCCTACTTATAATTTGTTACGGCTGTAATAAAACGAAAATCTTGCCAATTATCAGTTGCATACTTCTTGTATGTAATAAGGACAGTTAGGCAGCTTTTTTCTTTTCCTTTATTGAATTTCGATTCCCCCCTAAGGCGGCGGGCTGGCAGCAGCTTAGTACACTGCTCTTCAGCCTACAGGCTTTTTAAAACGTAAGAAGAAGATAACAAACAATAAAAGCAGGCGATAAAACGCTGACTTAAATTGTAAAACGGCGGAAAATTGTGAAAAGTTAAAACATAAAACAAAGGGTTGGCAAAGCTAATAAAATACACAGGAAGCAGACAGGTAAAATAGTAGACAGACAATTAAAAAACATGGCGACAGTCTGGTTTCTGTTCACAGGAGATATAAAAATCACACCCAGCGACTGTATGATTTCCGTTCGCAACACTTCGGAAAAGACACACAACACTGAACACTCACTGTAAACACTGCACTAAAATGTCGGCACATAGATGACACACCATAGCCAAGGGCTGATGGGGGGGGGGGGGAGGACATAGACAGATGAGGGGGAAAACAAGGAGGGATGAGAGGATAAACAAAAGGGGGGAACCGAAGGAGGTAGGGGACTCATAAGGGGGGAGGGGCAGGGCAGACGCGAGAGGGAATGGGAAAAGACAGAGGAGGGAAATGCAAATGGACTCGGGGGAGAGAAGGTGGGCAGAGAGAGGGTAGGCGGGGAAAAAAGATGATGGAAGGGGGGGAGAGGGAGCCCAGGAAAGGACGGAGGAAAGGAGAGGGGTGAGGACCAGAGTTGATAGGAGGGATAAATGGAGGGAGAGAGGGTATCATCCGGGAGGGGGAGTTGATGAAAGCCACCTTGGGAAAGGAGATGAAGAGTGTAGAGATGGAGGGTAGGGGGACACAACAGTGAAGGCGTGGCAGGGGGCAGGGATGGGAGAGGTGAGGAGCAATCAGGGGGTGAGGGGTATCAAGGCGGCAGGAGGTGTAGAGTATTTGGGTATGTTCGAGCAATAGGAGCAGATGGGGGAAAGGAATGAGGTTATAGAGGATCCACGTGGGGGACAGGAGGCGTATATGGAAGGTGAGATGGAGTGCATGATACTCAAGGATCTGGAGGGACTAATAGAATTTGGGGGGGGGGCAGATATCCAGGCGGGACTGGCATATCAGAGGATGGGACGGATTAAGGATTTGTAGGTCTGGAGGATGGTAGATAGGTGCAACCCCCATGTCCGGCCAGAGAGGAGTTTGAGGAGTCGGAGGCGGTTGTGGGCTTTGAATTGGATGGAGCAGAGATGAGGGATCCAGGTGAGGTGACAGTCAATGGTGAGGCCAAGGTAGGTGAGGGTGGGGGTGAGGCGGACAGGACGGGCACAGACGGTTAGGGAGAAATCCAGGCGCCGGAAGGAGCGAGTGGTATGACCTACGATAATTGCCTGGGTCTTGGAAGGATTGATTTTCAGGAGCCACTGGTTACACCATGTAGCAAAAACGTCAAGGTAATTTTGGAGAAGGCGTTGGGACCGTCCTAGGGTAGGAGCGAGGGCGAGGAATGCGGTGTCATCGGCATATTGCAAGAGGTGTACTGGAGAGGGGGTTGGGGCATATTTGCCGTGTACATGAGGTAGAGGAGAGGGGAGAGGACAAAGCCCTGGGGCGCACGTGCAGAGAGGTAGAAGGTGTGGGAATTGGCATTATGGATGGAGTTAGGCAGAAGAGGCTAAATCCTATAAACAAGTCGCTATACCATTTAAATTTTTCTTTTTTTTTTCTTTATTGTATTTCAATTCCTCATTGGGGTGGGCTGGCAGCAGCAAATGCGCTGCTCTTCAGCCAAAATACATAGAACAAACAATAGAAGACAGTTAAAAATATACAAAGGAGAGAATGTGGTGAACATAGATATAAAAAAGGGGGAAACATCATGGAAGGCAATAGACAAAAAACAAGGGGCGACTGTAAAATGGATATAAAAACTGTAAAAAAGTAGCGCACACAAAAAACCACACACTGCGACAGTTAAAAGGACACCAGGCACAGTATGAAAGGAACATAAAAGTATTGACGCATGGCGTAGCACATAACAAACACTGACAACGAACTTCAATGCAGCAAACAATTAAAATTACACCTCTGGACGCACAGGAGAAACAGCACTAAACACAACACTGACGTGGCACACTGACGATGATCAAAATGGAGGATCTGCCAGGCACAAGGAGATCAGGGAGACCGGCAGAATGAAGGGAGGGAGAGGAAGAGAGGGAGGGAGATGGGTGGGTGCACACTGAAGAGGGCCAGGTAGGGAGGGATGTGGGAAGGAAACAGGCTAGGATGGGGTCCACAGTCTCAGGGGGGGGGGGGGGGAGGAGGAAAATCCACTCTGGGAGAAGGAGGGGAGAGGAAAAAGAGGGCCCTGAGGGGGGGGGGAACAAGGCCAGGTAATAGTTGGAAGGAAGGGTAGATCTCACGGCGAACTTCATCATCCGGGAGAGGGAGGCGCTGGAAATTGCCCTGGTGAAGGGGATGGAGGATGTGGAGGTGGAGAGTGGGAGGGATACAGCGATAGAGGCGCGGCAACGGGCGGGGGGTGGAGAGGAAGGAGGAAACCAGAGGGTGGGGGGATCAAGCCTGCAGACAATGTAACGGATGTAGAGATGTTGGAGGAACAGTACGAGGTGGGGAAGGGGATCAGTTCATACAGGAGCCGTGTGGGGGAAGGAAGGCGGATACGGAAGGCAAGGCACCATTTAAATCGAGTATTGAAATTGTATTAAATTTTGTTGTAGTAGCGTCAATCAGTAAGACTTCAGAACAGCAGATTCCAGCAGTAGATACAACTCTCGTCAATATGTACATGCCCAGCTGCGTGTTAACAGGCTTAGAAACGCATTTCGTCTGCTGAGCTGAGCGAGCAAGCAGCTTCATATCTACCTTCGTGAAGCACATGCCGTTGCCTGTCTGTCTCTTTTCGTCCCTTGCCTCGGATCGTGACGTCACATCATGTAGTATGAAGTGCTGCCACTAGATGTCAACCTCAGTGAGTCGTTCTCGGGACTTCCGGCCATCTCTGATTTCGGTCACGTGACACCGGTGTTGATTGTTGTTGTTGTTGTGGTCTTCAGTCCTGAGACTGGTTTGATGCAGCTCTCCATGCTACTGTATCCTGTGCAAGCTTCTTCATCTCCCAGTTCCTACCGCAACCTACATTCTTCTGAATCTGCTTAGTGTATTCATCACTTGGTCTCCCTCTACGATTTTTACCCTCCACGCTGCCCTCCAATACTAAATTGGTGATCCCTTGATGCCTCAGAACATGTCCTACCAACCGATCCCTTCTTCTGGTCAAGTTGTGCCACACACTTCTCTTCTCCCCAATCCTATTCAATAGTTCCTCATTAGTTATATGATCTACCCATCTAACCTTCAGCATTCTTCTGAAGCACCACATTTCGAAAGCTTCTATTCTCTTCTTGTCCAAACTATTTATCGTCCATGTTTCACTTCCATAGATGGTTATACTCTATACAAATACTTTCAGAAATGACTTCCTGACACTTCAATCTATACTCGATGTTAACAAATTTCTCTTCTTTAGAAACGCTTTCCTTGCCATTACTAGTCTACATTTTATATCCTCTCTACTTCGACCATCATCAGTTATTTTACTCCCCAAATAGCAAAACTCCTTTACTACTTTAAGTGTCTCATTTCCTAATCTAATTCCCTCAGAATCACCTGACTTCATTCGACTACATTCCATTATCCTCGTTTTGCTTTTGTTGATGTTCATCTTACATCCTCCTTTCAAGACATTGTCCATTCTGTTCAACTTCTCTTTCAAGTCCTTTGCTGTCTCTGACAGAATTACAATGTCATCGGCGAACCTCAAAGTTTTTATTTCTTCTCCATGGATTTTAATACCTACTCCGAATTTTTCTTTTGTTTCCTTCACTGCTTGCTCAATATACAGACTGAATAACATTGGGGAGAGACTACAACCCTTCCCAACCACTGCTTCCCTTTCATGTCCCTCGACTCATATAACTGCCATCTGGTTTCTGTACAAATTGTAAATAGCCTTTCGCTCCCTGTATTTTACCCCTGCCACCTTCAGAATTTGAAAGAGAGTTTTCCAGTCAACATTGTCAAAAGCTTTCTCTAAGTCTACAAATGCTAGAAACGTAGGTTTGCCCTTCCTTAATCTAGCTTCTAAGATAAGTCATAGGGTCAGTATTGCCTCACGTGTTCCAACATTTCTACGGAATCCAAAATGATTTTCCCCAATGTCGGATTCTACTAGTTTTTCCATTCGTCTGTAAAGAATTCGAGTTAGTATATTGCAGCTGTGACTTATTAAAGTGATAGTTCGGTAATTTTCACATCTGTCAACACCCGCTTTCTTTGGGATTGGAATTATTATATTCTTCTCGAAGTCTGAGGGTATTTCTCCTGTTTCATACATCTTGCTCACCAGATGGTAGAGTTTTGTCAGGACTGGTTCTCCCAAGGCCGTTAGTAGTTCCGATGGAATGTTGTCTACTCCGGGGGCCTTGTTTCGACTCAGGTGTTTCACTGCTCTGTCAAACTCTGCATGCAGTATCGTATCTCCCATTTCATCTTCATCTACATCCTCTTCCATTTCCATAATATTGTCCTCAAGTACATCGCCCTTGTATAGACCCTCTATATACTCCTTCTAACTTTCTGCTTTCCCTTGTTTGTGTGTTTTGTAAATACTAAATAGTGTTTAAGCGCCTGTATACGTATTTGTACAGTAATAATATACCCGATTACTGATTATTGAGAACACGGATTTATAACTTTTGGGGAAGACTTTTTTTGTGACGGAATATCGTTTCCGAAATTAACACGCAGCGAGAAAATAAATCATTTCTTCTTATGTTCGTCTTGGGTTGCGGTGTACTCGTATGTGTTAAGTATGCAGAGTTTCCTAGATACTCGATAGACCCCTGGTTTGGCGAAAGATATTTTGTTCCGAAGTAGTGAGGTTTATTAAAGGAGAGAACTTTAGTGAATACTTTACTTACATTTGTTCAGTTGCTACACGAACATGCTAAATGAGAAAGTTACGAGAGAAGTAAAGAATTTACATGGGCAAGTTTTCTGAGAATCAGCACAGTGAGAAAAGTATGGACGATAGAAATCGAGTAATGTGTCGTTACTCCCAGCCACATTGTTTATCATTCTGGAACTTTGCATTCCAACATGTGAAGAGTAACACAGTTTGGGCAATTAGTGGTAATATATTGTGCAAATGGGATGAATTGTTTTTGCAAACATGCTCATTCATTGTGTTATTTGTTAAATGTGACCAATTTTTAGTTCTGATTCGTTTACTGAACCATTCCATGAATTGTAACTACATAAATTTAAAACAGTGACATTTTTATGAATTGTTAATTTAGCTGCCGATGATTTATAATTCTTTCATACAATTATCTTATTTCAGTGTTATTGTCATTTTCTAGTATTCCCGCAATTACTATAGCAAAAAAAAACAAAACACAATACATAATATAGACGCCGGTAACTAGACGGCTCGGTAATTTACATAGACACATATTGTCCATAAATTACCATCTAATAGACGACATCTGTACTATGTATAATGATTGTAGGGTACTAGAAAATAACAGTAGCGTTATTGTGCGAGAGAATAATAAAGCATCAGCAGATAACTGGAATTAACGATTCATAAAAATGTCATACTCCGACCTATATTATCCTGCAGGCCTTACAATCCATAAATTACATAAATTGGTGCTAAATGTAGCGTTGTCAATGAAGGAGTGGTTTCAATAGCCTAGCACTTGTAAAACATATATTGATTTAACAGGTATACCACACATTTAAATAAAAGTAACTTGGCGCTTGTAACATAAACTTGTTTAAACAGATACTTGTCATCTATTTTCAGAAACATTTTATTAGTAGCATTTAACTTCAGTTTGCTTCTTCAAACTAAATCCTTCTCCTGTTGTTACAATTTTTTGCAATGAAATTGGGAAGGCGCGTGTGTAGAAGCAATTGTGAATAAGATGTTTAGAAATTTTATAACACTGTGTTAGTGAAAAGTTTGAGAAACTTTCCCAATCAAGTTCTTTTTCTTGATACTTCAGAAAGAAAAAGATACTTCAGAAAGAAAAGTATGAGTGACTAGAGATATCTAAAAATCTTCTGAAACTATTTGTGTTTGGCATCCTCTCCCCTCAGAAGAATACAAGAAGGCTTCATACATATGAATAGGCCTACCATAATTGTGAACATACTACATCAACATGACTTGATAGAAGACTCATACATGAAGAAACAAGTAGTGGAAATCAACATTAAATACAAATAACTCTGTGATCATTTCAGTAATGTGACACTAAAATTCAAGTAGTTCTAATAGGGACCAATATACAAAAACAGGAGCAGCACTTTAATTACTCTGGTAAACTAGCCTTAAACAAAGTTATTGAAAAAGTTGAGGTCAAACTTACATATTAGACCCCACTTGCATTTTTCAGTATGGCATGGATGTAAACATTAGGCTTCGCTATTGGTCAATTTGTAACCACAATCAGTTTTTCCACTTTCATGTTACTTGGCTTTGCCAATTCACAACCAAATTGTCACCATCCGAAATAACCTAGACCTCAGGCTGTGCGATTGATCAGTTTGTCACCACAATCAAGATTTCAGGGAGGGAGGAGGGGTGTTCAATATTTAACTTTAGCCAAAGCTGAAGTGTCAGAATTTGAGAAAACCGCCAATATTCTTGAACATGAGGTCTTTTCCAGAGGAACTTGCAATGATGGCGAAGCTTTCAAGTGAGTCTGTTAAATTACAGCCATCTTTTCAGTCCACAACCAGGTAATGATAAACCTATGCTACAATTAACTGTTAAATATTGTGAATATCTGGCCTCCTTCCACATAAACATACAGCCAGTGATAAATAAAGCTGAAGTACTTTCAGAAGTATTGTAGTGTGATGTACTGTGCCTGAATGAACACCGGCTTAACAAGCCTGCAGGCAGCCTCAAGGCAGTCAATGTGTTATGGAATACAAATTCAAGATGTGTAACCCAGTTGGCTTTAAATTTTTAACTGTTTATTTTAGATCAAATATGAAAACTGGTGGGGTATCAGTAGTACTGATCAAAAAAGATCTGAGTCGCACAATTAAGATAATATATTTCACTCATTTATTTCATGAATTAGCACTGGTAGAGAAGTTCCTGCCCAATATATACTTTATTACTAGGTACATATCATTTACTTCATGACTGGACAGACTGCATCAGACTTAAATAATTTCTCACATTACACATGAAGAAAGTTAATTATAACAGTTTTTAGTAGAACATATAAGTAAATTATTTCCAAAAGGACATAAAAAAAGATGAACAACAATTTTATTTTCTCCCATCAGGAGGCTGCTTCAAGTCCTGTGCAGTTTCCCTTCTGAATAATCGTGGCATCAGACATAGCATTTCTTGAAGCAATGTACTGAACATTTTTAGAAAAACTATTGGGAAACTGTCATGTGTTCCAGACAGTTTGCAGCTTAGTATTTCTAGATAATTATATGTTTGTTGCCTTACGACGAAAGTCACTCAGTTTTCTTTTACATTGAGCCATAAAACCACATACTGACTGAAAATGGTTATCATTCCTAATTGTGTGACTACAGACTTGTACTGCACTCTCTTTTTCTTAATTTCTGGACTCTATTTTTGGGTCACCTTTACTGGTACTCTGTGTGCCAGCTTCAGGAATTCTGTAAATGATAAACATTCATTGATTACCATGGCTAGTAATTGAGCAAGATCTATATTGATTGTCCTGAGGGTTGTGCAGGACATACTACGCTTATCTGCACTCTCTGGGGGCTTACATGAATTCATGATTTTTCCAATGACCGTACATAGTTCCAGTTATATATGATTCTCAGTCTGCAATTTCACTTAAGTATTTTACACTATGCTAACGAAGTAGTGATTGTAACCATCAGGTCTATAGGAATTTAAGGCAGTGGCATGCTTCTTCCTGTGCTCATGTACCGTATTCTGAGTTTATTTATATAGCTTATGAACCTCTTTAATTAGGTAGCAACCTGTAACAGTATTTCTTTTTTTGCAGATTCTGTTAATGTAGCATTTTTATATAAGAGCCATCAAATTTTAATATTTGGTGACGTAAATACTGATGTGATGATGCAAAATTCTAAAACCAATCTTCTCCCAGATACCCCAAGTCTACAATTTCTCTTCCCATAACACACCAACTGCCACAAGGTTGACAGTGACCACAACAGCTGCTGCAGTCAGTCAACATGTTAATTGTAAGCCTATTGGGCACTATGCTTGTACCAATGTTATATCAAACATTTGCAAAGCTGCTGCAGTTTTAAATGTTGTTAAACATATGCTCCCTGGCCAAGATGGAATATTCCAAAAGATTAATGAGATTTAAAAATGGCCATTGTTAACCAATAGATACGATGGCAGTGAGACACTTAAAACAACCAAAAGTAACAAATCACACGCAAGGACCACTGGTGTACCACGGTAATGGAAAATTAGTCATTAGTGACTCTTTTCATTATTTATTACATACCATTAATATTATCTGTTGATGAATACTCCCCCCTCATCACCAAACACAAATGGATAAATGTAAGGAAGAAAGTTTTGTCCAATGATAAGGACAGCACATCAGAATTGGGAAGGAGTGGAATATACACAATCTCTAATTAACCACTCTTTCCACAAATTATCTGAATATCAAGGCTTAAATTTCTGGTATCTACATGGCAAATAGCTTGTCTGTGCTATATAGCTGTATAACAAGTAATAGTGTAATATAAACAGGACTAAATTATATGTAGAAATATTTTCTTTTGAAAAAATAATGTTGCAATCAAGCAAATATTAAGCTATTACAGTAATAACAGATAAACAGCAGTTGTATAATAAAACCCAAGGGGCAGCAGCGTTTTTCAAAGTACCAGCTTTGTTACTAATTTACTCAATTAAATTTAGATGACATAAGGTTGAAAAGCATTAAACAGTGGAGTGATCATTTAATGTTAGTACAGTGTACAGATTTAAGTTTCTATGATGCCCATGTCCTGTGTTAATGTGTATCTTGACTTGTTTCGCATCCCTGAAGATTCTCCTCAATGTGATCTATGGAACACAGTGAATGGAGGAATTATTGTGGCAGATTCTATAAAGGCAAGTCAGACAGGTCAGTACCAACCTGCCTGATGTGACTCTGTACAAGTTGGAGACTTAGTAATGCAGACTACTTTTGTGAATTATATGATCAAAGAATGCCACAATTATAAGGGGCATTATGATGTACATAAAGTCTGCGAAGGGAAGAAGTAGTGAAGTACCTAGAAACACTGGAAATTGTAAACATATGTCTACCTGCCGAAGGTTAGTACTGGGTGATCAGACATAGTTCCATTATTCCATTACTCATTACTTCTAACTGCAAAAATACTAATAATGCCATCCAGGTCACTTTGTAAATTACTCATCCTACTCTTATGGCCCTTTTCCCCTTTATTTCAGGTACTCTAATTACACATAAATTTCACTTAGCATAATTAAATTTCTTCACTTACCTGCTTAGTCTTACTGTAAGCTGCGGCTATTTTGGCCCTTTGTAGGTAGTTTTAGCCCACTGGTTGGAAATGTTTCTGAATTTTTTTCCCATGAAAGTTATGTCATTAGTGTGGAGTTAACCAGGCAGTAGGCATTCACAATATGCAAAGAACAATTTAAAATAGTGTGCATAAGTGTGAGTACTATGAAGTGATACTGCATTTCCATCACTGGACCTGATGTTGAATGTTAACAGCTGTCACATCCCAATAAAATTTGCCTGTAGGTTCCATGAAAGTTAAAGTGTGAGTGTAGTTTTGCATTCTGTCATTGTTAGGTACTAAGGTAATGTATTTAACACTTTTGTAAAATTCTGCACAGTTTTAGCAAAATGTGGAGTTACTTCAGCACCCCCCCCCCCAAGTAACGCTAAAATAAGCATGAATTTGTTCTAGAATCTTACGGTAATTCTGAGAGATTCTCTGATTTGCAATATGATGTCCAGCAACACAAATTAGTAACATGTTAGAGTTTTATATGTCAGGGAAGAATATCCTGGAACTGTAAATTTGGTTAGTGATGAATGAAGTGGGCAGAATCCAAAAGGCAGAGTTCTACTACAAATGGCCAGAATAGAAAGATAAACTCTTTGTCACTGGAAGGATTTGATAAGAATCACCAGTCCACCATGATTAACATGGCTATTTTCAAGTAACAGACCGTCAGTTATTAGTGTAATAAGGCCTGCACCTCTACTGCACAGTATTGGTAACATGTGATGTATTCTCTTTGCAGTTACATAGTGTAACATGTAACTGCAAAATGAATTAATAATTTGCTGAAATACTGTAATGTTCATGTTTACTGGCTCATCTTCTATTTAGAGTCCAGTATTTCCTGTTCTCTCCTTCACAATTTAGGTTTTATTATTTTCTCATGCTCCTGTATCTCAACTCTAGAAGTATTGATTGTATTTACGTAAACCCAGCATTTTATTACCACTTTTCCATGAAGAACTGTTGAGTGGGTCAAAGTAGTCCTAAGTGTGAGTAACAGTGGTTCACCATTACAACAGATGTACTCCCTGTAGAGAGAGAGAGAGTTTGTAAATATAACTATTTGTAATATTGGACCTGATAGGAATAAGATTAGTTAGTTAGTTACATGTTCTAGAGATCATTTGATTGATTCTTTTATCATAATGATGTGGAATGAGCAGTTTACAGTATATGTACACATGAGTAGTGTGAAAATTAAGAAACACATTTCCCTTTTATTCCTAGTCATGAAACTTCACTTACAAAACAAGCTATATTTCTTAATTGGCTACCAGTGTTTATGTAGAAATCCATCAGTGGAACAGGAGGAATTGTCCAGGAGAAATTATTTTAAATTCAGATAGTTTTAAAACTTGCTTCGCTACCTGTCAGATATTTTACATTATTGGGCAAATGACAAAATTATTAATTGCTGCATATTGAACTCCTTACATCTTTAACAATGGGCAATAAAGATCATTTTTCCCTCTAGTGTATTAGGAATATACATCACTGTACTTCTCAAATTGTGACGGATTATTTATAATTTCATTAGTGAAAATGTATTTTGTGACTGTGCAGTTAAAATGCCTAGCTCGTTGAAGAGGAGATCTCGTTCAATCTCTTCCGTGTAACATGTCACCACAGTTTTCTGTGTATTGTTCAACTTATTTTCCTTCTGAGAACAATTGTAATTTTCCATGTAGTTCATTATTAAATGTCACATTTTTGTCCAAGGTAAACAATTTTACACCACACTGTACTGATGTGGTTTTGTTCGTTTCAGTCCTAAATCAAACATTAATAATATTGTAAGAATATTGTGAAAAGGAAAGTTGCCACTCACCATATAGTGGAGATGCTGAGTCGCAGATACGCACAACAAAAGACTGTTACAAATATAGCTTTCAGCCAGTAAGGCCTTTGACAAAGTTACACACTCACACAAATGCAAATTGCACACAGACACATAACTGCAGTCTCAGGCAACTGAGCCACACTGCAAGCAGTAGCACCAGTGCATGATGGGACTGGTCACTGGGTGGGGGTAAGAAGGAGGCTGGGGCGGGGAGAGGGAGGGATAGTAGGGTAGGGGTGACAGACAGTGACATGCTGTTGGGGAGTGTGCAGGGACGAGGTGGAAAGAGGGTAGGGCAGCTATGTACAGTCAGGAGGTTAGACGGAGGGCAGTGTGGAGGGGGCTGGGAGATAGCAGAAAAGGAGAGAATTAAAAAGACTGGGTGCGTTGGAGGAATTAGGGCTGTGTGGTGCTGGAATGGGGACAGAGAAGGGGCTGGATGGGAGAGGACAATGACTAACAAAGGTTGAGGCCAGGAAGGTTACGGAAACATAGGATATATTGCAGGGAAATTAGCTACCTGCGCAATTTAGAAAAGCTGGTGTTGTTGGGAAGGATCCATGCGGCACAGACAGTGAAGCAGTCATTGAAGTGAAGGACGTCATGTTTGGCAACATGCTTAGCAACAGGTTGGTCCACTTGTTTCTTGGCCACAGTTTGTCAGTGGCCGTTTATGCAGACTGAAAGCTTGTTGGTTGTCATGCCCACATAGAATGCAGCACAGTGGTTGAGCTTAGCTTGTATATCACATGACTGGTTTCAAAGATAGCTAAGTCTTTGATGGGATAGGTGACGTTTGTGACCAGACTGGACTGGAGTAGATGGTGGTGGGAGGATGTATAGGACAAGTCTTGCATCTAGGTCGATTGCAGGGGTACAAGCCATGAGGTACGGGGTTGGGAGCAGGGGTTGTGTAGGGATGGACGAGTATATTGTGTAGGTTCAGCATACAGCAGAATACTAATGTGGGAGGGGTGGGAAGGATAGATGAGTTCTCTATGGGCTATCAATGTGGAATTGGATATAAGTGGTACAACTACGCCATTAACTTTTTTTTATCAATATACCATACAAGGGCACTGTATGAAAGTAAATTTAAACTGGTGATAGAGACATAGGCAAATAAATCAATTTCAGTTTCAATCAAAAATTGACAAATGATTTAGCTTTATTGGAATTTTATAAAAAAATACTTGAAAACTTAGAGAAAGATACTGATAGCTGTGTAAATAAAATTGGCATGGAAAAATGTGAATTTATACTTTAAAAATAAACCTGTACACACAAGCCATCCAAAGAAATTAGCAGACTATGTGAATATATACTTCAGTACTACTGCTAAGAAATCACAGCTGGAATTTCCAAGCACTTGAGTTTCATCCATTTGGGATAAACCAGCAAATACAGTGATACTCCTGGCAACAACCAAGGCACACGTTACAAATATGCAAAAAAGATCAGTACGAATAATGGAAAATAGAAGTGTAGGGCTCACTGTATTGTGTTATTTAGAGTGCTAGAAATTGTGACAACCCATATGAATATACACTTCAGAATATAACATTGCAAAGGGAGACCCTCCTCTAGCATTAATTCTCCTCGACAAAAGTAGTCGATAGCAAAAATATTTACAGATTTTTAAAACAGGTTAATACCATCTCAACTGTTTTCCTAAAAGAATTGCATGTGATTTTGTACACGATGTATTATATTTCATGCTAAAATGTATAAAAAGAAATTACTTTATTTTCGTTGTTACAATTGATGTGTCCTAGCTTTGAAAGTACAGTTAAAATTACTTTCATTTTAAAAACATTTGAAATTATGAAACATTCAGCACACTTAAATTTCTATTATTAATTATGGAATCTGATGCTCATTATTAAATTTGTTTCTGGATTCATTTATAAAATAATGGTACAGAAATTAACAGAAAGTCATTCGTCAAGAAAATCTGTAGGCTCTTTGGAATGTTGTTAGTGCTGCAGAGTGGAGGAGTAGTGGCCATGCCTCTGATGTGACCGGATGTGTTTTTCTTTTTGTCAGTAACAATGTAATTTTTTGTTTTGTGGAAGTGGAAAAGAAAAATGTGACAGAATAAAATTAACATAAAAACAGAAATTGCTGCTGAGGCAATTCTTTAGAAGTTATTGTTGTTGTTGTGCCCTTCAGTCCAGAGACTGGTTTGATGCAGCTCTCCGTGCTACTCTATCCTGTGCAAGGTTCATCATCTCCCAGTACCTACTGCAACCTACATCCTTCTGAATCTGTTTAGTGTATTCATCTCTTGTTCTCCCTCTACAATTTTTACCCTCCAATACTAAATTGGTGATCCCTTGATGCCTCAGAATATGTCCTACCAACTGATCCCTTCTTCTAGTCAAGTTGTGCCACAAATTTCCCTTCTCTCCAGTTCTATTCAAAACCTCCTCATTAGTTATGTGATCTACCCATCTAACCTTCAGCATTCTTCTGTAGCACCACATTTTGAAAGCTTCTATTCCCTTCTTGTTTAAACTATTTATTGTACACATTTCACTTACATACATGGCTACACTCCATACAAATACTTTCAGAAACAACTTCCTGACACTTAAATTTCTTAACATTGAGTATAGATTTCTCTTCTTCAGAAGCGCTTTCCATGCCATTGCCAGTCTACATTTTATATCCTCTCTACTTTGACCATCATCAGTTATTTTGCTCCCCAAATAGCAAAACTCCTTTACTACTTTAAGTGTCTCATTTCCTAATCTAATTCCCTCAGCATCACCCGACTTTATTTGTTTTGCTTTTGTTGATGTTCATCTTATATCCTCCTTTCAAGACACTTTCCATTCCATTCAGCTGCTCTTCCAGGTCCTTTGCTGTCTCTGACAGAATTACAATGTCATCGGCGAACCTCAAAGTTTTAATTTCTTCTCCATGGGTTTTACTTCCTACTCTAAATTTTTCTTTTGTTTCCTTTACTGCTTGCTCAATATAGAGATTGAATAACATTGGGAATAGGCTACAGCCCTGTCTCACTCCCTTCCCACAAAAATTTCAGCTCAAGAATCAGTCTCTAGACACGAAAAACTGGAGCCAACTACGAGAAACGAAGATATGTAAAAAGTTTATAGTAAATCTTACTCCTGTTGAAGCTTATTAAAAGAGTTAACTGAGAAGATAGAGACAATCACTAAATGATTGGAGGGAGGGGTAGATTAGAATGTACATTAGGAATAATATTCATCTGTATCCTACAAACAACTGAAAACATGAGCTAAACAGAGTGACTAAGGGGAAAAAACAAGTGTAAAACACAAATTGGTGTGGTATATCATGGACTAAAACCGTAAAACAGCCTGCCAAAGCAAATTAAAAGTTGCAAATGATCCCAGCATCTTTAGCCAAATATTAAAAACCTTTATTACGTAAGTTGTTATACTGTAAATGAATACGTAAAATAGTTTTTGATAGCAGAATAATTTCCATGAACATATAATATGTAACTACATGGACATGTAATACATAACAAATTGTATAGAACTCTCATGGAGACATAAAAAGGCCAATGAATATATATGTGAAAACCCAAATTATATATCAAAGCAAAGCAACCTACATGGGATTGCTTGTAAAGAGAACAACAAAAGAAGTAGAACTAATACACACTGATAGCAGAAGCCAATAGTAGCAAGTTTCTGGGATTGACAATAGATATATAACTCCAAGAAAGCCATATGCTTAAAAATAACCAGCAACGTACTTTTAATGAAGAATATCTCCCACACAGTTGATGATGATACACTATTGTAAAGTATAATGAAATAGGGTAGGGCAGAAAATGTACATATTAACACAGTGCTTAAGTGGTTAAAATTTTGCCAGTCTTCTCTATGCCTATTTGAAACTAACTCAAATTAGTGCACCAATGCTAAATAGAGAACTACACACAAGACAGTAATCAACCAGTCAGTATGTAACCACAAATGGTCAATAAAATAAACAGCTTCCTAGATATGACTGCTTATTATACCTACACCATGCAACCATGCAGTTTAAAAATTATAAAAGCACAACAAATCTTCAAAACAAAACTAAGAAACCACTTGAAAACAACATGTTTGTACACTGATCAATAAATGAATACACATCTACTTAAATGTTCTTAGATTCTGAATTACAAGAGGCTCACTGTCATTTTCATTATCTGCGGAGGTCACAACAGTAATAAATGTATCACTTTGTATGTATCAGTTTTCTGACACTTCAGGTGCTGGTGATACTTTACAATTTTTCTAGCAATGTTGTTGATATTTTCTGCCATTCAGCTGCATCAGGTTTTGGCAGAGGAACACGTTGAGAAGTTTTTGTCTTCTTTGTTGAGAACAACATTCTCTGGGGAACAATTTTTCTCTTTCAACTTGGTCCCTCATTTCTCGGAATAAATACATTATGGGCACCATTATGGAGTAGCTTCAAAGCAAGCTATGTGCTTTTTAAGTACCTCAAGTTCCCTGTGTGTTGAAATTCCTCCAACAACTTTTTGGAGCTTGATGTGATATGGCGGCATGATCATTAGGTCTCTCCCTTCTACTGACCTGTGCCAATATTTCCTGCATTTCACTTACAAAAGAAGCTTGTACGCTTGAAACCAACATTGTATCCATAAGATGGCGTCTAGTGCGGTTGTGTGTAGTGATCAAGTGAACAAAAGTTACAGTTGTGCCTTAAAAACAGGTGTCTATGGGAATGGTAGTAGTGAAATCGTGAAGCTAAAAGAGCGAATTACAAGTTTACAAAAAACTGTGGACGTTTTAAGATATGACATTTCGCGTTTAAGAAACGAAAATGCTGGGCAGCTGAAAGTCCCTCGCAACATGGCGCCAATTGTAAATAATCAGTCGAACTACTCGACAAACAAGAGAAAAATTTACGAAAATACGTGATGCGTGTGTAAGAAGTACAACACTTTCAGTGACAGGATGTGCTTAGCTTGCACTAAAATATCAAAAGTTGCGGAAAGGAGACATGCAGAAACGGAGAAATTCCATGTGTGGCAACTACATCTAATGAACAAAACGCAACGTTGAGTCGAAAGGTATCAGGACTCTGCTACTGTGGACATCGTGTCTGTAAAGGATTATGTGCATAAAATGTAAAACTGTGTAAATGTGAACTCTAAACATAAGTTCTGGCTGTGTATGGAAGACAAGTTAGGACTAGACTTGAATAACAAAGACTGTACTTACGATATAATCAATGTGCTCATTGATGAGGCTAAAGAATTAAAAAGTAAGAAGTTACAAAATGAGGGTGAAATACTCAGAGACAAAAAAAAAGGTTCTAAATCATTCGGAAACAAAAACTCTATAAACGAAATCGCTGCAAAAACCAATCAGTATACTACGCCTAAAACAACATCAAAAGCTGTGAAAAAAATTGCGAATGATTCCTCGTTATACATTACGACAAGGAACAGGTTTGATGTGCTACAAAAAGATGAAAATTGTAAACAACAAAGCACTGAGGTAAATAAAAACTTCATAGCTCAAGAAAACAGCATAAGTAGCAAGAAACATTCGTACAACAGACAAGGCAGTAACATAAAAAGCTCACCTAAACACAAAAAAAGAATAACAGTGTTTGCAGACAGCCATGGGCGATCAGTTGCTGCTAACGTAATGCATCAAAGTCATAATAATTTCGTAATCCAAGGAAATATTATGCCAGGTGCACCATTAACTTCAATACTTGAAAGCTGTAACAACTTACAGAATCTCACAATGAATGACACAGTTATAATCTGGGGTGGCACAAATGATGTATCCAAAAACGAAGCAGACAAGGCATTAAATGCTATAACATCAGCATTAATTAAGCTTCAGCACACAAATGTAATCATAGTAGGGATACCCCATAGATATGATCTTGAAAACTGGTCTTGTGTGAACGATGAAACAGGCGAACAAATAGGAAAATAGCCAAAATAGTGAAATCTTTCCAAAACACTCAGTTTGTAACAGTCCCTGAGAACAGAGACTGGAGACTGGTACACTTCTCACGGACTACACCTAAATGCTAATGGCAAGGAAGAAATGGCCAAAACTTTACTTGCAGTCATCTCTCCAAAAAATCAACTAAAGCCTGCAATATCACTTGAGTGGAAGGATCCAGATGGAACTGAGTAAATAATACCACAGCAAGAAAAAATTACAGTACCAGAAATCAACCACAATGTTGTCAAGAGGACGGTAACGAACAATGGAGTAGGAAGATCAGTTTGCAGCAACAGGATATTCAAAAGTACAGAAACACATTGTGCTCCTAGAAGACCCTCAAGACCAATAAAACCCAGAGTTCAAAGTGACATGTTTTTGTGGGAAAGTAAAGCAACTAACAAATTCCCAGGACTGCATAAAAACAACTTGCCAAGACATCTAGAAAAACAACAGAAGCTGTGGCATCAACTACAGACTCTTCAGCATCACTGACTCAAACAAATGTGGTGGAGTATACAACTCCAGTTACTGCAACACCAAGCAGTTCGGCAACTCCTCGGACTGTATGGAGCAAGAAGGCACCTCAACAGCTACCTTGACAACTAGACAGACAGAAGCCAGGTTGGGTAGTAGATCGAGAAATGCAAGATCGCCAAAGAACAGGAACGCTTTTAATGCCTGGATGCAGAACTTATATAAGTGAACCAACTCAGTGCATTTTAAAGGAAGATAATCAGAGTGACCAGTTAAAAATACCACTAAGGCTCATGCACCTAAACACACAGTAACTTAGAAATAAACTTAATATGTTACAGGTTTTTGTAAATGAACAGTCACCTCATATAGTAGTGTTAACTGAGCATGGATTAAAATCTGATAAAATTATTTACTGTAAACTAGAGGGCTACTCCCTAGCAAATAGTTATTGTAGACAGCAACATAAGGGTGGTGGTGTGGCTGTTTACAATAGTGAGAATCTCGAGTACAAAAAAATAAACTATCTAGACCAGTACAACAAAGAAGGCTTGATTGAAGTGACAGGCATTGAAGTCCACACCAAAGAGTGTAGAGAGTTTATGAGAAAACATAAAGTTATTGGGATTTATCATCCACAAAATGCTGATGTAGTTAGCTTCATAGACATATTTAGTAGAGTAGTGGGATGTTGTGGTCCCAGTGACATAACTATACTCGGTGATCTGAATATTGAGGCAAAATCTTGCAGTTTGTGTAATATGAGGTTGATAGACACTCTTAACCCATATAATCTCATAAATGTAGTAAATAGTGATACCAGGGTAACAAAGTCCACATCTAGTAGAATTGATTACATTATACTATGTAAACATATTAAAGACAGTGTTAGGTGCTGGAATATGGATTTTCACTACTCTGACCACAAATTCCAGCTTGTAGAGTATGTAAACATAAGCATCCCAAAAATGACAACAGTTATCGAAAATAAAAGAATCCTAAATGAGGGTAACATCCTTGCCCTAAGAAATAAATTAGCTATAGAGGACTGGGATCTGGTTTGCCAGACTGAAGGATCTGTAAACAAATGGGCCAAATTCTATGATACGATGCTAAGACTCTTTGACAGATGCTGCCCTGTTAAGAAAATACTAAGAGTGTTCACCCATAACCAAAGTGCGAAAACCAACAGACTGATACTTTCAGCAAATATGATAAAACTCAGGCAAAATTTCCAGGACCTGGATGTGTTACACAAGTCAACAAACCTTCAGGTTTTTAAGACCAAGTACAACGAAGCCAAGAAAATCTTTAAGAAAGAGCTTTCAAATCTAAGAAAACAGATATACAGCAGTGAAATAGCTCAATCAGACACTATAACCAAGACCTCATGGAGAATTGTAAATCAATTTCGCAAAGCCACACCGAAGCCAGAAACTGAAATTGTAAATATAAGGATATAAGACATGAAGGAAACACAATTAAAGATCCTAATAAAGTCTGAAATGTTTTCAATAAATACTTTATATCTGCAGCTTTTAGTCCAGTTAATAACACAATTGTTAGTAATGAGGTAAAGCTCTGCCCCTTTGAAGAGCCACCTTTTGAATTCAAACAAGTATGTGAAAAAGAAATAGGCAGGATAATAAATAACCTAAAGAATAAGTTCCCATCTGGATGGGATGGTTTGAGTAGTGTTGTGACTATTTCTTGAAAAATAAGTTCCTAACAGAGACACAACATGGATTCCAAAAAAATCATAGTACTATCACAGCAATTACGGAATTTCTTCACAAAACGTATGGTGCCCTTGATCAAGGAATGCAAACAGCTGGCATATTTCTAGACCTTACTAAAGCCTTTGACTCGGGAAACCATGAGTTACTTTTAAGTAAACTTGAGTCATACAATGTAAATGCTGCATCCATGCAATTGATGGCTACATATTTATTTAACTGCAAGCAGTGTACAAAGCTGACTTACAAAATCAATAATCAGATCATTAGTTTCCAGTCCAAATGTGAAACAGTCACACAAGGTGTGCCCCAGGGCTCAATTTTGGGCCCTTTCCTTTTCCTAGTGTACATAAATGATATAGAGCAACCTTTCAACTCCCAGTTGGTAACCTATGCAGACGATACCTCACTGTTATTTCTTGGTAAACAAAAGGATGAGTTAATGTTGGTACCAAATGAGGGACTACATCAAATAACTACTTATTTCCAAGATCAAGGTTTGAAAGTTAATATCAGTAAATCTCCGTTATTGCCATTTAAACTTACAAACTCACACCAAACCTCTATCAGTAACATAGGTGGAATTGAAGTAGTGGACACACAAGGCTGCAGATTACTAGGTATTCACCTAGATGAAAATCTCTAAGATGGGTAAACCATATCAAATTTTTATGCAATAAAATCAGCAGTTCATTACATCTAATCAGCCAGTTATCAAAAGTAGTCCCACATCAGACATTAAAAACAATTTATTATGGAACCATTTATGCACAGATTAATTATGTGATAGAGATATGGGGTTGCCCTGCTGACATATATATGAACAGAATATTAACCCTACAGAAAAGAGCAATCAGAATTATCCATGGATTAGGGCACAGAGATTAATGCAGGGAAATCTTTGTTCATCATAAATACCTCACAGTCTACTCACTGTATCTTAACAAATTAATTATATTTTTTGTGACACATCAAAACAAAGTAACAAAGTGCTCTGATATGCAAGCCTATAATACAAGAAATAAAGACTGGTACTACAGACAAAGAACAAAATTAAAAACAACAGACCATAGTCCATGCATTAGTGGTCAAATATGGTACAACAGAGTACCGAGCTCTATAAGGTGTCACAAAGTGAACTTATTCAAAGTGAAACTGAAATTTTTCTTGATTGAAAAGTTTTTATATTCTTTAAGCGAATATTAATATTAAACCAAAATAAATTATTGTATATATATATATATATATATACACTCCTGGGAATGGAAAAAAGAACACATTGACACCGGTGTGTCAGACCCACCATACTTGCTCCGGACACTGCGAGAGGGCTGTACAAGCAATGATCACACGCACGGCACAGCAGTCACACCAGGAACCACGGTGTTGGCCGTCGAATGGCGCTAGCTGCGCAGCATTTGTGCACCGCCGCCGTCAGTGTCAGCCAGTTTCCCGTGGCATACGGAGCTCCATCGCAGTCTTTAACACAGGTAGCATGCCGCGACAGCGTGGACGTGAACCGTATGTGCAGTTGACGGACTTTGGGCGAGGGCGTATAGTGGGCATGCGGGAGGCCGGGTGGACGTACCGCCGAATTGCTCAACACGTGGGGCGTGAGGTCTCCACAGTACATCGATGTTGTCGCCAGTGGTCGGCGGAAGGTGCATGTGCCCGTCGACCTGGGACCGGACCGCAGCGACGCACGGATGCACGCCAAGACCGTAGGATCCTACGCAGTGCCGTAGGGGACCGCACCGCCACTTCCCAGCAAATTAGGGACACTGTTGCTCCTGGGGTATCGGCGAGGACCATTCGCAACCGTCTCCATGAAGCTGGGCTACGGTCCCGCACACCGTTAGGCCGTCTTCCGCTCACGCCCCAACATCGTGCAGCCTGCCTCCAGTGGTGTCGCGACAGGCGTGAATGGAGGGACGAATGGAGACGTGTCGTCTTCAGCGATGAGAGTCGCTTCTGCCTTGGTGCCAATGATGGCCGTATGCGTGTTTGGCGCCGTGCAGGTGAGCGCCACAATCAGGACTGCATACGACCGAGGCACACGGGGCCAACACCCGGCATCATGGTGTGGGGAGCGATCTCCTACACTGGCCGTACACCACTGGTGATCGTCGAGGGGACACTGAATAGTGCACGGTACATCCAAACCGTCATCGAACCCATCGTTCTACCATTCCTAGACCGGCAAGGGAACTTGCTGTTCCAACAGGACAATGCACGTCCGCATATATCCCGTGCCACCCAACGTGCTCTAGAAGGTGTAAGTCAACTACCCTGGCCAGCAAGATCTCCGGATCTGTGCCCCATTGAGCATGTTTGGGACTGGATGAAGCGTCGTCTCACGCGGTCTGCACGTCCAGCACGAACGCTGGACCAACTGAGGCGCCAGGTGGAAATGGCATGGCAAGCCGTTCCACAGGACTACATCCAGCATCTCTACGATCGTCTCCATGGGAGAATAGCAGCCTGGATTGCTGCAAAAGGTGGATATACACTGTACTAGTGCCGTCATTGTGCATGCTCTGTTGCCTGTGTCTATGTGCCTGTGGTTCTGTCAGTGTGATCATGTGGTGTATCTGACCCCAGGAATGTGTCAATAAAGTTTCCCCTTCCTGGGACAATGAATTCACGGTGTTCTTATTTCAATTTCCAGGAGTGTATATATATATATATATATATATATATATATATATATATATATATATATATATATATTGTTGTGTAAAATCTGAATATTTGTAATAGGTACGATGTAACACCCAATATTGTGCCTTGGATCTACGATGGAGCTCCGTATGCCACGGCAAACTGGTTGACACTGACAGCGGCGGTGCACAAATGCTGCGCAGCTAGCGCCATTCGACGGCCAACACCGCGGTTCCTGGTGTGTCCACTGTGCCGTGCGTGTGATCATTGCTTGTACAGCCCTCTCGCAGTGTCCGGAGCAAGTATGGTGGGTCTGACACACCGGTGTCAATGTGTTCTTTTTTCCATTTCCAGGAGTGTATGTTATACAATTCAAAACATTAATTTACATTTACACTCCAGCTCATTATCCCCTGATAAAGATATTTCTGGCATATTTGAAAAAATTGGTGTTTCCCAACCACCATCCACCTTGATAATCTGCTTTTTTTGCTGCTTATTATCTTTGCTTAAATTGTGCCTTTGGCTAATCTCTTTCACTTTGTGGGTGAGCTTTGCTTTTGTCACGATGAGGAGTCTGTTGAACATTTTTTCCTTATCAAATGACATCTAAGCAGGTGTTCCTTTGTGTAGGCATTTCACACGTAAACGTTTCAAATAAAAATACGTAATTGTGTAATGCATATTTGTGTTTATGCCAACATTTAGTCTATGGCACCAAGCCCAGCACAGATATGCAGATAGTTGTTCTGTAACTAAGAATTCATATGTATCTGGATTCCTATTAAGTTTCTGAACAGCAGCTGGAAACATAAGTTCAAATGCTGTCACATTCCTTTCCTCCAATAAAACTCTGACAAGTTTATAACGTTGGCTTAATTTTCTTACCAACGTTTCTTCTCCATGCTTGGTCCGCACGCCAAGCGCAAAATAGTCTCTTCACTGGTGGATCCATTACTGCATTCCGGGCATTACAGAGTCAATCATGTCAGACATGTACAACTTGAGCTGAACTTAACCTACCTCAGATCTTATACACTCCAGAAATATGGACATCACTAGGGTATCAGCCCTGTTCAATATAAGAAAGTCATGATGGAAACCCTGCCTCATACCATCTAGCACTAATAATATTGCCAATTCAAAATCATTGGCATTCAGTCCATGGGCTGCAGTCATGCATACACTGTCATTTCCACATTTTTCAGAACTTCTCTGAGCTTTAATCATTATAATTAGCGCAACATCGCTGCTTTTTAGTCTTGGATGAGCTTCACTAACTATTCCTTGCAGCTTATAAAACAGCACACAATGATTCTCACCTGAGGTCATTTCACATACCCAGGCCTCTACACTAACTGTGTCATTCCGATGTTTCACTGAAATGCATTGGGTGTAATTTAATGTTCATTAGCGGTTGAATCCTTTCCAGTTCAAAACCAGACTTGAATCTCTGATTTTGTCCATAATAGCTTGAAAAGGGATGTCTGTGGCTATGCTGGCTCTTTCTCTTATGGTTAATGCAATATGACATAAGTCATTGTAGTGACCAATTTGCATAGACACAAATATTGCCTGGAATGGGTGACCTGTGGTCTGGGTAACTTTAAACTGTACTGGGCACATTTTTTTGCTCACTTCCACTTTCAAGTGCCTGACACCCTTACGTTTTGGAATAAAGTGACCTGAGTGGTGGCAAATATAATAATGTCTCACTATACCATCAGAAGCCACTTTAAATACACAGTTTTCAACAAAGGCTGTTCTTGTTGTCATCTCTGTATCTTGTTTCCATTGCTTAAAATCGGAAAATGATGAGAATCAAAGATTTTCTGTAGTCGTTTTAACGTCATGCACCATTTCTAAATGATCTAAATAGCACTTTCCTGACCATGTTAAAGATAACACATACAACATTTTGTGATCCCTCCAATCATGTCTTTAGAGATCTCACCATGATCACACTGATTACACACAAAGCTGTACTCTTATTGTGTACTTTGTGCACATGAGACGGAAGTGAGTGAGAGAATGGTGGTCGACTGTTTTCTTTTTGTAGGGAAATGTGTTCTCAGTATGTTAAGTACAGGGGTAAGTTGGGTGGGTGGGGGTGGTGGTTGAAATCGATGAGTTGTTGTTTGGAAAGAGGAAGTATGGGAGGGGTAGTTCTCCGGTTGGTTTGTGGGTGTGGGAGGGCTGTTATTTGGGAGGGGGGTATGCTGACTGTGTTTTCAGGGTTTTGGAGGGATGTACCAAGAGGAAACTGGAGGGGGGGGGGGGGGGGGAGGGTTCATTGAAGAGTATATTGAAGAGAGGAGTACTGTCGTTTCAGATGCTTTTTTGTCTTATGGGGGTTTGGGGAAGAGGGGTTTTGATCATTTAATTGTGAACCATAGTTCAGAGTTTAAAAATTATGAAACTGGGGCATGTACTAATACAATAGAGGAGTTTTGGGGGATGTGGTTAAATCAGCCATAGGGATGGGGAAGAGGCGCTCTTCTAACCTGCAGTCTCATTTAGTTGAGTATTGCTGGCGGAAGAGAGTCCCTGGGGATCATTGTACTTTTCGTGTTTTCCTGTAGGCTGTGGGTTAGATGTACAGGCTGAGGGTGGGTTTGGTATGTGTGGGTGGGTGGAGGTGGGTTTTTGGTAATTTTTGTGGAGTTAGGTGTGTGGGTTGTGGGTGGGAAAGGGGACTGTTTTATGATTATGTAGTAGAAGACTTTCTTGTTGCAGTTATTGATTTGTAATGTGTGATTGATTCTCGTTTATTTTGTGGCTTCTATCTGTTGATGGTTTTTTGTTATTGGGGGGAGGGAGGGGCTACATTGGTCGTTTGGGGTTGGTAGGTTGTGGTTGGTTTCCTTGTAGGTATGTGTGTGTGTGTGTGTGTGTGTGTGTGTGTGTGTGTGTGTGTGTTTGTGTTTGGGGTGGCTGACCTAGTTTGCAGCACTGTAATTTGTTGATGGTAAGTAATGTTTTTTTTTGTCTATTCTTCTTGAGTTGTGATGTTTTGTGTATATATGGTGTTGATTGTGTTTTAATTTGTGTAGGGATGTTTGATTTTTGGGTTTTTGAGCTGTTGTGGTTTGGTTTTATTTTTCATAGTTGTAGGTATTGGTTTTTGGTATTGGTTGTTGTGGTTGACTTATATAGGTCGAGGGAAATTCCTGATTCCAAGTTTCGTAGTTGTAGGTGTTGATTTTGTGGTATCGACATTTCCTGTTGAGCTGTATAGGTCATGGGCAGTGTCCGATTCCTGTGGATTTTGTTGGTGTAGCGTAATAATGAATTTTTTTTTTGTTCGTCATTTTGCATGTTTTGGGACAGTTTTTTAACTGTTTTTGCTTCTTCCCACCTTAGAAACCCCCATTTACCGCAGTTGTACTGTTAGTTTGGTTGTATTTTGGAGGGAAATGTTATTGCCTTATCTATATGTATTTTCGTGTTTGTTGCCATATGTAAGTAGTGACGTCATAGGCGCCATGTTGGAGACGCTGAGAATGGCCATTTCCGCCATATTGATGACGCCATGGTTCAAAGCATACGAGTGGAATCGGACGCTTCTGTAATCCCTGAAATTTTCATCGCAGGCTTCACATTGATAAATATAAAACGTGTTTTTTCTTGAGGGCTGCTATTATATCCAATTTTTCTGGGTGAAGCTTCGAAGTATATGCTTCTCATACGTGAAATACGTGTTTATATTCTCTTGCTTTCAGTTAGATAGCATGCAACTATACACATATTCGAAAGTACTTTGTCATGAAAAAGTTGTAGCTTATGTCATTGAATCTGTATGATTCGGCTGTTTTTAAATGTATTTCATGATAATTAGTAATTTACTAAAGCATGGAACGCAAATATTTAACGACTATTGCGTGAATTAAGTAGAAAGTAATTAAAAACAAACATTATCGTTACGACGCTTGCGACTGACTGCTTTCTCAGCGCTTGAAGCGCTAGGATCGCAGTCATGGAGTTGCTGGTTTATAAATTCCCCCATCAGTGCTTGGAGGTAGTGTGGGGCTCTTTACAGCTTTCTTGTTTACACTAGCAGTTCATTCGCAGTGAGAATTCTACATTGCTGTTATTGGCATAACTGACAATGGGCTGAGAGAATTGAATAACTCTGGGTAACCCACCAACAATTCTTCCTTTACCTCCATACCCTTTCCTTGAAAATGTGACACTTTTCCCCAAAATGGTTCAAATGGCTCTGAGCACTATGGGACTCAACTGTTGAGGTCATAAGTCCCCTAGAACTTAGAACTACTTAAACCTAACTAACCTAAGGACATCACACACATCCATGCCCGAGGCAGAATTCGAACCTGCGACCGTAGCGGCCGCTCGGTTCCAGACTGTAGCGCCTAGAACCGCTCGGCCACTCCGGCCGGCACTTTTCCCCACAGTGCAGCCAAATCAATAGACTGATCCAGCTTAGAATACTTTACCCTGAAATAACATTTTACCCTGAAATCAAATTCTTCTACCTCAAACACATCTAGAGTGATAACTCCACTCCCATAGATCCAGGATTATCAAGGATGACGAGCAACATCTGGTTACGAAAGGTCCCGAGTTCGAGTCTCGGTCGGGCACACAGTTTTAATCTGCCAAGAAGTTTCATATCAGCGCACACTCCGCTGCAGAGTGAAAATCTCATTCTGGAAACATCCGCCAGGCTGTGGCTAAGCCATGTCTCCGCAATATCCTTTCTTTCAGGAGTGCTAGTTCTGCAAGGTTCGCAGGAGAGCTTCTGTAAAGTTTGGAAGGTAGGAGACGAGATACTGGCAGAAGTAAACCTGTGAGGACCGGCCGTGAGTCGTGCTTCGGTAGCTCAGATGGTCTGCCGCCGGCAGTGCTGCGAGGCGGTCACGCGCCAGAGCGCTGCGGGCGAGGCGCGCACGGTGTGTTTGTATTTACTTCGGCCGCTGTAAGTGCCGTTTTCCCTCCTAGACCACCATGGCGCACAACTATCGGACGACGACATTACGTTTCAACTTTTGTTCCGACTTCGCCCGACCCAAGGCCCTGGAGGTAGAACGATTTATTCGCGATGAAGTTAAAGTACCACCAACGGATCTACTTGGTATCCACTTGTCCATAGTTAGCAGTACCGTCTACGTCAAAATGATCAACGATGCGGCGTGCGAAAAGGTGCTTCAAGAGGCAAAACGTGGACTGCGCTTCTGTCAATCCGACGGCAACGTCGGACCCGTTACCGTCGATCACGCAGGTCTCGGCACACGGACGATAAGGATCTTCGAACTGCCGTTCGAACTACCTGCAGACGTCGTCATCGAGGCGCTCCGTCCCTATGGCAACGTTCTGGAACATGTTGCCGAACGATGGGTACAATTTCAAACGTATCCCGTTTTAAACGGTGTTAGACGGGTCCGCATCGAGTTGCAGAAACACGTGCCTTCCTATCTACGTATCGGAGGCTGCCGTGCCATTATAATGTACGACGGCCAACCTCGGACCTGTTCCGGTTGCGGGAAAGAAGGTCACCTACGGTCTGAATGCATTCAACGACGTGTCGCGCAGCTCCCGTTGTCGGAAGCGTCCGTCACACCCACGATGACCGCCCTACCGGTCACTTACGCAGCGGCTCTCGCCACGTCTACAGTTTCGTCCAGTCCGTCGCCCGGTCCTTCCGATCGGCACGTCCCACCGTCCCAGTCACCTATGGACGGTGCGGACGTCCCACCTGACAACCTTGCCGCCGAACAGGCTCCCGCACCGGACGCTGAGGAGAACAGTACTTCTTCACAACACCTGTTTGACAATTTCATTGTACCCACCGACGAACCAGGTCGATGCCCCTCCTTGCCGTCGTCCGACACTGAGGAACACGTGCGCAAACAACGCTCGCCACGTAGGCGCAAACGCCGTCGCCGTTCACCCATGGGCTCTCAAAGCGTCGCCACCCGCGACGACGAAGACGACACCCAACCAGCCGACATTTCCACACAGAGGTCGGCGGACAACTTTCACGATGAACAAGACGTTTCGCAGGACGGGACCACCATGGAGGTCGCCAAGCACAATGTAACGATCGGTGCGCCGGTTGAGACGCCTGTCTCCCCGCCGACAACTCCAGATCTCTCTCATCACGACGCAATTCCCATGGACATTGGACAGACCCACGGCACAGGAGCATGGGCCGACGACACTGAGGAAGATACGCCCCCTCCTCCGGATGAGTTGCCTCCGCCGGACAAGGCTGCCTGCTAACATCAAAAGCGAGCCACTGCAGCTGATGGGACGGGACTTCCTGTCGGTGCCCTCCTCTTACTTCCCTTGGTGATGGTAGATGCGCGTCCACCACCACTGAAACAAACGTACCGGTTTGCCACACTGAACATCAACATGATCGGCACTGCACCCAAGATGCAACTCCTATGTGACATGCTTCGGGCCTCTGACGTCGACGTCGCCCTTCTTCAGGAAGTACGCGTTGCCACACTACCACCAGTCTACGGCTACGACTCATACACGTCCACAAGTGATCAATCAGGGCGTGGAGTGGCTTTCTACATACGCGAAGGAATCCAACTCAAGGACACGACAATCCTTCCCTGTGGAAGAGGCATGGCTGTTACCATCTTCGACACGCGCGTCATCAATATCTACGCTCCGTCTGGCTCCACGAACCGTCAGCAGAGGTCCACTTTCTTCGGACATGACGCGGCGCCCGTGTTTTCTGGACGCTATGATCGCCTCATCATGGGACGCGATTTCAACTGTGTCCTCCATCCGCAGGACCAAATGCCTGGTTATTCGCCATGCCCGGCGCTGCTCACCTTAATCGACAATTTTCATCTAGTGGACGTTTGCGAGAAAATTCATGGCAATACCCCCGGTTTTACCCATTATACAGCATATTCTGCGAGCAGACTGGACCGGTTTTATGTCTCTGCCCACCTTGGCAATGAAGTCGCCCAAGCTGAACGATGGCCCCTTGCATTTTCGGACCACTGCGCCGTCATTTGCTCCCTGGCTCTGCCACCTCAGTCAGTGTGGCGCAGCAGAGGTTACTGGAAGCTTAATACCTCCCTCCTTAATGATCCACACTGCCGACAATGTATTGCCACTACATGGGCGTCTTGCGAAAGACGCCTTCCGCAGTACACATCCACGTTCTATTGGTGGCTCAAATGTGCCAAACCTGCAATCAGAAAGGCCTTCATACAATGTGGCAAGGAAGCAGCAGCATGGCATCGAGACACCACAAATTTTCACTACGCCGTCCTCCGTGAGCTCGATGCGCTCCCTCCATCACCTGACACCCATAGGGAACGACAACGTACTAAAGCTCGTCTCCTCTCTCTTTAACGTGCACGACTGCATGGTGTCGTGGTGCGTTCCCGACGACAAGACCTCCTCCACGACGAAACCCCATCAACAATCCATGCCGCATCCGACCATAGTCGTCGACGTCGACTTTTCGTCCCCAACATCACGACCTCCAATGGGTTCACCACACAACACAGGCGGCAGTGGTGTCTGCCTTTGCTGAACATTATCGCCAATTTCATGATGATGAACCGATGGCGACGCCCATTCCTGATGATCTCCGTCCTTCCCCTGATCGGACCCTCACCGTAGCGGAGTCAACGTCCATGATGTCTGCAGTCACCGCAGAAGAGGTGGCTGATTCGATCAACAAAGGGGCCAAGAACAAATCGCCCAGACCAGATGGTCTCCCAGTGGAGTTTTACCGGGCGTTCACCACGTTAATGCTTCCTCGCTGGACGGAAATGATTCAGGAACTGTTTACTCCGTTCTTCCCAATTCCACCTGAATTCGTCACTGGCATTCTTCTACCTGTGCCTAAGCCGAAGGAAGGGTCTCATGTCTCTGCATATCGCCCCCTTACACTACTGAATGCAGACTATAAAATCTATGCACGCCTCTTAGCAGCGCGCACACGCACCGTCTTACCAACGGTCCTTTCATCTGAGCAGACTGCACGAAGTTGTGGGGCCACCTTACAAACAGTCCTAGGAGAATGCCGTGACCTCATTGCACTGGCGTCGGTTTGTCGCCTTCGTGCAGCACTGGTATCCATCGATTTCACGAGTGCCTTTGATCGCGTTCGACACCCATTCCTCCTCATGGTGGCGACACGTATGGGGTTCCCATTACTTTTTGTCGATGCCATTCGCCGGTTACTACTTCCCGCGGTCTCGATGGTACAAGTCAATGGGAGGCTTGTAGGACCGATTCCTATACGCCGCTCTGTGCGTCAAGGATGCCCTATGTCTACTTTACTATATGCAATTGCACTTGAGCCCCTCATCACTGGACTTGCCTTTAGACTGCAGGGCCTCACTTTGCGTGACTACACCTTTCACGTTATGTGGACGATCTCCTCTTTCTCACCTGTTCTTCCACGGAACTCAATGACGCCATCCAATGGATCCACCAGTATGGACGTCTTTCTGGTGGCATTCTTAATGTCCGTAAATCGACTATGATGCACACTGGGCGCGGCCTCCCGGCTATGGTGCCGACCCCACTCCCAGTCAGTGCCACTCTTCGTTACTTGGGTATCGAATTTACGAGTTCCACACACCGCACAGTGGCCCTGGCTTATCGGCGGCTTTTGCAGTCGATTCGGCACCATGTCCGCGGTCAAGTGCACCGTAACTTAAACCAACTCCAACGTGTGTCCTATGTCAACATGTATGTCGCCCCTAAACTGGTACACGTCGCCCAGATCCTCCCATAGTCGTTACTCCTTGGCCGCCGCATCCAATCAGCTTTTGGATATTTCGTGTCAGTAGGCGCACTTTTCAAAGTCCGCTACAACACTCTAACACTGCCTCCTGCAAAAGGTGGCCGCGGACTCGTCAACGTGCGGGCACGATCTTCTGCACTCTTTGTCCACACTCTGTTGCGGCACTGGCAGGCACCAGTCCCGTCCTTAACACGCAGTCTCTTAGATATGCTTCGACCAGCTTCTCTCGATCTACCGATCAATGTGGCACCTATTTCTCCATTATTGTACCACGTCGCCAATTGTTTCATAGAACTCAGCTACGTTCGGGCCGATCTTCCAGTCACCCGTCCACCCCGTACAAAAGATTATTATCGTTTGTTTATGCTGTCCAACCCTTGCGACCCCATGGTGCTACAGCATCCTGAAATTAACTGGCGCACGGTTTGGGGGTGTGTGCATGCCTCCTTTTTACCGTCGTCTGTGTCTGCACTCTGGTACGTTTTAGTCTATGGAAAATTCCCGACTAATAGTCGACTTTATCGCATAGGACTGGCCACCTCCCCACTCTGCCCTGACTGTCAGCCCGAAGACACTGACGAGCACCGTCTTACGTGCCCCCTGAAACAAAACGTATGGCTCCTCATCCAACGCATCGTGGGCTTTTGCCTCTGTGCCCCGCCAACGACGGTAACCCCGGATTTCCTGTTGTTGCCCCAGACATTTCACTACCCTCTTGATAAGCACCATGCCCTAATCTAGTTTCGAGGACAGGCTTTAGAATACCTCTTTCAGAGTGGTCCGCATACAGTCCTTGACTTCTGGTACAAAGTTGTGACCGCGCATAGCACCCTCACCCGAAAACCATCTTACCGACAAACTTTTGCCGGTTATCTCCGCAGCGTGCAGCGTCTTCCTTGACCCCCTCAAAGTTGGGGTGTACCATACCTACCTGTCACATGATGCAACACTCTTATCTCATGCATCGAGCAAAAAAAATAAAAAAAATAAAATAAAAAAATAAAAAAATAAAAAAAAGAAAAAAGAAAAAAGGAAGACGACAGAATATGTTATATTATGTTGTATTTAATGTTTTTCTTTTTAATATTTTTTTTTGTTTAACTAACAGTCATTTGTATATGTTTAAATGGTACCTTGAAGAACTCTTGCATAGCAAATATATATGTACTTTTAGTTTGTTCAATACAAATTATTTAAAAAAAACAGAGAACAGGATGTGTTATATTTTGTTGTATTTACTGTTATTCTAATAATTTGTTTACCTAACACTCATTTGTATATGCTTAACTGGTACCTTGAAGAACAGTTGCTTTGTAAAAAAAAAAAAAAAAAAGAAAAGAAAAGAAAAGATGGTAGAGCACTTGCCCGCGATAGGCAAAGGTCCCGAGTTCGAGTCTCGGTCGGGCACACAGTTTTAATCTGCCAGGAAGTTTCATATCAGCGTACACTCCGCTGCAGAGTGAAAATCTCATTCTGGAAACATCTGGTTACCATTGCTGTCTTGTAGATACAACAACCTGCAGTGTACAAACCATTGTCCTCCGTCCAGTTTTTCGTTTTCTGATAAAATCTCAACTAAACATAATATATTGATGAGAAAATCCTTTCTTACATCCACGTATATTTGCTTTCTGTGCGTTTCGGTATTTTGCCCAATGAGTCAAGTGTAAGGGATCTCTCACTTTAGTTGGCTTCTAATCCCACATCTGGGTATACCTTGTGGTGTTATATTTTTCTGGCAGTAAAACCTAAATAGATTGGTGTCCCATCCAGCTCTGCTATATGCTCTTCCTGTTTACTCAGGAAATCCAGTCTTAAGTATGGCATTGTAGCTTTTGCCTACCAGAGGAAATACTTCCACAGAAGACCATAAGTCCTCATTTCACACCTGGAAGCTTATCTATGCCAAACTTAGGAAGTTAGTACTATTTCCACCTACGCCACTTAATCTACAAAGAGGTAGGTTCAACTTCTTTATACCAATTACACCTTGACAGGCTATAGACACCAGTGATCCCTTATCCAATGAAAATTTATATGCCTTTCGTCGCACAAAACTGGTTAAGCAATGGTCTGCCACTGATTACACACACAAGTACCCTGTGCTCACCGTCGCTGGGAACACTGCACAGTGGCCACATTTCATTTCAAAGTCCACATTTCATTTAAAAGTGGCACACGAGTTTATTCTGTCGAATGTGGCCAGGTAGACCACAACAGTAGCACACAATTTCCGCATCAAATGGTTCAAATGGCTCTGAGCACTATGCGACTTAACTTCTTAGGTCATCAGTCGCCTAGAACTTAGAACTAATTAAACCTAACTAACCTAAGGACATCACACACATCCATGCCCGAGGCAGGATTCGAACCTGCGACCTTAGCGGTCGCTCGGTTCCAGACTGTAGCGCCTAGAAACGCAAGGCCACTCCGGCCGGCTGATTTCCGAGTCAATGGCCATTTTCTTTTCCATTGTCCTGGTCATGGTATCTGTTTATGCTAACCTGTTGCAATCATTACAACTTTGTGTATAATTTTTGGCACTTCCACTCACGCCTCGGCGGAAATTTTGCCGGAAAACAACACAAAAATGCTTCCATTAGCTCTGCTCGGTTTCCTGAAAAATGACCCTGATAGCGTCGACAGCTCATAAGTACTGACGTTCTTTTTCTTAGTTCGATTAGCAAAGCTCTCTACACACACTCGCCGTCTCCATGCTATTGCAGTCAGCTGCTCACAATAAAATCTTCCTTTGATACTGTTTCACCAAACACTCTTGTAGGTCCTGAAAACACCGAGCATTACATAACTTCGCCTGGTGTGTCACATTACATATGCTCTGGCATATCCTGTCACCTTTAATCGAGTCATACTCAGTAGCTGTTCATCATTCGATCCATCCCCCCCCCCCCCCCCAATTCCGCAGCTATCAGTATAAACCTCTAGAAAAGTAAAAATAATTTCCCTGATCCTCAAAAAGGAGTTCCTAATGAGGTGGTACTAGTACCCAGTGCAGGTGAGGACAAATTAGGAGAGGACTCTTTCCTTCTCGTCCCCTGTGGACTTTCAAGCTACTTGTGCAATTCTAAATTATTAGATCCCATTTGAGCAATCTGATCCCACACTTGTTGAATTATTTCTGTAGCAGAAATCTTTCGCTCTGACCTGATTTTGATTTCTATTACTACCAAAAGCACAAAGTAACAACATTCCAAAGCTCGAAGCAAGAAGAAAGAAATAACCATGCAGACTCATACAGAAAACTCATAGTCGGCAGTCACTCGTTCTTTCCTGTTGCTGCAGCCATCTTTGCTCCCTGATGCTGACAACGCCGAATCACACTGCAGTGTCCACAAGTACTTCTGACACCACTTGTAGAGAGTGTGGAGATGCACTGGTGCAGAATGGTGGTTCAGGGTTTCTCAGAAGCCGCTTGTAGGTAGCAGAATACCTCTGTTAATTTATTGCAAGCTCAAGCTTTCATCTGATGTGTGCAGGAAGGTTGACCTCGATCCACAGACTGGCGGCAGTGAAAAGTTGTCGTCGCCTGCAGATGGGCTCGCGAGAATAATACAGCAAGGGCCATCACATGATCTCCGGGGAACTTTACTCTGTGGAAAAGGAGTCAAAATGAACGAACACACGTCTCAGCTTATCCACAGATACTCAACCGTTTCTGAAAAAAAGGGTAGACCAAGTTTTTGAGATACTTTATGTGCCTTTTACTGCACAATATTCTCAGACAAAAGAATGGCTCCGTGGTTACCATTGCAACTTCTTAATTTTATTCCTCATGTTCAAAACCCGTTACTGTTTTTATTTGTTTATATTCATTTTGTTTGTCTTGTTTTCGTTTATCTATCCCTGTCTGTAAAAGGTTACTACACGATTGTTTCTTATCACATTAGGGGATAGATGGGTGTTGTAGTAATTGTAAAATTACAACTGGTTTTCACAATAAGTGTCATACAGTTATTATGCAATATATTTGTATATGGTATGCTGAAAAGTTATAATCTTTTAAAATTCTCGTATTGTGATATTTCATTTTCATTTATTTTTCAGGAAGATTGGGTGCATTTCATTGGATGATACTGATCGCAGAACATTCAAAACACAGGCATCATGCAAAGGGAGATTTGCCACAGCGACACTTCTTCGTACGAATCTCATTTGGGAAACTTGTTAATATTATTGAATATTTCGTGTATTGGCAACAATTTTGCAGCAAACCATGCATAACGAATCACTTTTCCAAAAAATGGCACTTGCAGCTGAATATGAATCAATATGCACTACAGAAATTACACTGAACTAAATTCCAAATAATTTTCAACTGTTTTAACCCATTCATCTGACATACGATTAGTAGACCAAATAAGGAAAACATTATATCAACATACACTGAAATACATATGTCTGATAATCTTCTACAGACATGGATATATAAATGGAAAACAGAAATAAAAGTAACAGTCTGGTTTCGATTATGGGACGCAAAATTAAAAAGCCGCGACGATAGCCACTATGCCACCATTTCGCCTGACGGCGTAGCACAGTAAAATGCACATAAAGTACCTGGAAAATACCTCGAGTATTTTAACTGTCCTTTTTTCAGAAATATTCGAGTGTCTACAGACTAACCGAGACACATATTTGGTTGTTTTGACCCTTCTTCAAGTGAGCAAAGTTTCTTGGAAATTTAGATACGGCACTTGCCGCGTTCTACTCATCAGTGCGGCCAGTTGTGGCGCAACCTTGCGCCATACCCAATCATGGCATTCCGAGTACATCAGGTACTGATGTAGCAAGCTCATGCTGCCTTTGGCGCGCAAAGTGGCTGTGAATGATGAGTTCCGCTGAGCCACGGAAACTGAGGTGCGAGGACGCCCAGGGATCAAACCCCCGAGAGGTGACTAGATGCTGGTGGCCGGAAGTGCCTCAGTTTGGTCCCCAGCACATTAGGCGGCGGCTGGGCCCTCTCAGTAGGAGGTACTGTAGTATCAGGATGACGGTATACGTTCAATCAGGTGTTGGAGGGTTTCTTGGGGAATGGCGCCCCATTCTTCATGGAGTGCTGCAGTGTGGTGAGGTATCAGTGTCGGTCAGTGAGCCCTGGCACGAAGTCGGGGTTCCAAAACATCCCAAAGGTGTTCTATAGGATTCAGATCAGGACTCTGTGCAGGACATCCCATTGCAGGGATGATACTGTCGTGTAAGCACTCCGCCACAGGCCGTGCATTAGGAACAGGTGCTTGATCATGTTGAAAGATGCAATCGCCATCCCTGAATTGCTCTTCAACAGTGAGAAGCAAAAAGGAGGTTAAAACATCAATATAGGCCTGTGCTGTGATATTGCCACGCAAAACAACAAGGGGTGCATGCCCCCGCCATGAAAAACACGACCTCACGATGATAACACCGCCTCCGAATTTTACCATTGGCACTACAAACACTGGCAGATGACGATCACCGGGCATTTGCCACAGCTACATCCTGCCATCGAATCGCCACACTGTGTACCGCGATTCGATCACGACACACAAGGTTTTACCACTGTTCAACTGTCAAATGCTTACGCACCGTACACCAAGCGAAGCTTCGTTTGGCATTTACCGGCATCATGTGTGGCGTATGAGCAGCCACTCGACCGTGAAATCCAAGTTTTCTCACCCCTCACCTTACTGTCATTGTACTTGCAGTGGATCCTGATGCAGTTTGGAATTCATGTGTCATGGTCTGGATAGACGTCTGCCTATTACACATTATGACCCTCTTCAACTGTCGGCGGTCTCTGTCAGTCAACAGACAAGATTGGTCTGCACGCTTTTGTCCTGTACGTGTCCCTTCACATTTCCACTTCACTGTTGCATTGGAAACAGTGCACCTAGGGATGTTTAGGGGTGTGGATATCTCGCGTACAGACGTATGACACAAGTGACACCCAATCACCTGAACACGTTCGAAGTCCGTGAGTTCTGCAGATCGCCCCATTCTGCTCTCTCACGATGTGTAATGACTACTGAGGTCGCTAATATGGAGTACCTGGCAGTAGGTGGCAGCACAATGCACCTAATATGAGAAACATATGTTTTTGGGGGTGTCCGGATACGTTTGATCGAATAGTGTATTATCGCGCCATATTTTCCCGAATTCGTTCACTGCCAGGCCACTCGGAGCGGTACTGCAGTTACTGTTTCCATATCATAGTATGGGCATCGCCCTTCTATACTTTGGTGTTCTGTGCTCGGAAACTACTGCGCTGTATTCAGTGGATTCGTATTTATACGTTCTTAATACCAAATACACAGTGTACATGTTACCGCGCATTAAAGATCTTTCTAAAATGTTTTGCCTTTTTTTGGGAGTGCCTGGAAGTTCTACGCCGGTGTATATGGCCTTGATACCTTTTCCAGCTATGAGGGAAAGTTTATTGTCACTTAACACGGCAAAAATGTACTTTCATCCGAAAAAGGTGTATTTCTAATCGGGAAATCCGTTTTTTCTTCTTTTTCTCTTATACACCCTGGAAGTGAAGCACCATCTGCCAGCTCTTGAGTGCTGCGACATATGTCACTGGTACAGACATTGGCACTGGGAGTGGGATAGGGTCCGCAGGTGGTAGTTATGCTATCCTTCACTGCAGAGATTCGGACACAACAAGGTCTTCTTTATTCTAATTTGTCTAAAACTGACATAGTGAGACCATGGCTGTGTACAATTAATGTAAGTCATTTCTTACAAAGAAGAAGACAGCAACCAGCCACTATTAATGCTGCTATTTATTTAGGTAAACAGCGCCGTAACCGGTTTCGAACTTGCAGGTTCATCATCAGATGGCTGTTCACATGATTTGCAAGATACACTTTACATAATCGTCAGTTTTCGATTTTTATTCTTCCACTGTGGCGAAATATCCTTGGTTTGTTGGTGATGTCGAAAATTCCGCGCGATTTTGTTGCGAAGTTGCAGGATTGTATTTTTCAAATATTTCAAAATATATCCAGCACTTATGTAATTTGTACATCACCATATTGTGCAAAGCACCACACACACATACACACCAAAAAGAATTTGCCACACGGGAATGTCATCACAAAGATTGCAGATTTACAAATACGACTGTGTCAGAGACGTTCTCTCCCAGAGACATTACAATATACAGGTTGCTTTGATTTCACAGTATGACTGTTTTTAAAGAATAGACAAACATTATGAAAATTAAAACACAAAGATAAACCTTACATTATGAGCATATAATATTATATATGAAGTTGGAAGGTGTAGTAACCAGCTTGTCTGAATGCTACTTGTATGGTATTATGTAAATACTGTGCTGTATACAAGGAGCAACATAGAGGTGAGATAAAATGAATTGCATCCTCAGCACGTCTTCGGCTATCCATTGTAAATGATGATGCACCCTCCATTGTGTAAATAGGATGGAACGTGATTTTTTAAAGTAATGCGCACCTGGCACAAGCTATTAAGAGCGGGTTAGATGGTGAACTGAGCCCAGTTCTTCGCAACATGTTCGTTCACCGTCCCATACTGGCGAAATGCAGACACCACCTCGTCTGCGAGCAGTTCGAAAGGCGGTTCGAAGATTCGGATCATCTGCAATCCCAGCCCAACATGGTTGATCTCCACATCACCCACGTCACCAATCGAGTTGCAGAATTTGAGCCCATTTCTTGTCTCCTGAAGAAACCTTTCACAGACTGCATCGTTGAGAAACATGACGTACACCACACTGCTGACAATGGAAAGGTGTATATCAACTAGTTCGTAACTTGGGGTATTTACTTCGTCTCGAGAAAACGTTCTGGTTTTTGGTCGACTAAATTCACTCCTGAAACTGAATTTCAGCGTCGATTCTATGTAAGAGTTGGATACTCTAGTCTATGAGGAAACTAGGATGCACAAAACAGCTGAAGAAAGTAGACAAACACCGAGCGCGCGCAGCGGCAGGGAGGTAAACTGCACGTCCGCGTTGCACAGCTTCTCGAGCCAGACTACCTTAAGCTCTTTGGTTATCTGTGTGTGACTCAAGGTCACATCTAAACTCCCATATGCCGTCGTTCCTACGTCATAGCCTGTACTCGTACACACATTTTCTAACTCCAGAGCAGGGAAGGATATTTTAACTGAAAGTTGCTGCCGGTATCGGCGGATAAATGATATTGCAACGTTTGTGTTATTAAGAAGGTGGAATGTTCCTTTGGGAATGCATCTAGTTGCGAGTCCCTGTCCGGCACAAATTTTCATTGTCGTCATTCCCTTATACAGCAGATTGTTGTTCGTTTTCGCAACTACGAAAGTGTTGCATGATGACTGTAGTCGGCGCAGTGCCTGTTCCTTCGGACATGCATGCATTTCCGAAGGAGCACTGCAGTATCGAAAGTTTCAACCAGTGATCGAAACATCTTGTAAAATATGGGAGCTTGGGGGCCATAAAACCATTCAGTAACACTTTTAGAAACACTTTTCACACACAGAAACGTGTAGGACAAATGTTAAATTTTGTACTTCTAGTATAAGCAAAAGCAGTTTCAGACTAGTATGCCAACTTTGACCAACTTTTTCTGCAGTAATTTGAATTTCTGAACACTTGGAGCTATTTATGAACTGCAGTATCTTTTAAACTGATTTAATACTTTGTCACAAGTCTTTGAACACTTTAGTTTTTAATGTTAGCGTAACCAAATCATTTAACTTCACTTTAACGGATACTCGGAAACCTCCAGGATCACAAACAGATCCCTAGTATAGGTTACAAGAGTTAGTCAGTGGTGTTCTCATTACACTGCAACATTGAATTTCACCAGTATATTGAAGTAATGAAATGAAATTACTGATTTGTGCAAGTCTAAATCCAAGTCTAAATAGTCGGTACATAGCCTGGCGATGTCGAGTTGATGATCCGCTGCAACGTTGACGTAGGTAAGTATTTCGCAATCATGGTTCTTCAAACCGCTTACTCTATTAAATATCTTCTTTCCGTTATCAGAGAGTATTATGTCACTTTTCATGTGCAGATCATTCCTTACGCGACCATTTTACAATAGTTTGGAAGTAACTCTGCCTCACCTCCACTTTCAGGAATTCGGACTTCCAATTGACTCGTTAGCTTCACGCCCTCACGCCTTTTTCTTTGGCGCGCTGCTACCTCTCAGACAAACTGATTTCTTTGTACCTTTTCTTTCCGAATCATTACAATTCTCACTATTGAATTATATACTTCTTAATTACGATCGGTGAAAGGAATACATACATTTCAGAACGTACAGTAGGGGTAGCGACTTGAAGGGCATCCAACCATAGTGTCAAATCCAGGTTAACGAGCCGACCCTGTGACGAGACAAGACAAAAAAAGAAGATACTAGCTTTGTGCAAAATCGATTTTTCAATATCAGCCGCAAGAAAACAAACAAAAGGATACATATGACCCATATAATGATTAATAGCACTGTTCTATGTAATATTTCATGGTTTCATCCCCACTTACTCCATTTGATTTTAACAAATTTCATTCAGTGTATATCATAAGTGGGCTACCCAGCTTAATTCCCCTACCAAACGTCATATGACGTCACTCCTTGAGAAAATGTAAAGAGTTTTGGAAGTTAAACGAACAAGTTTTGTATATAACCTAGTGCTCAAGATCTGCAATTTTAATTGGTATCGTTTGGGTTTAGGACACTCAACATTGCAGTTGTCAGTGGCCGAACAATCTTTCGAAAGATTGCTGGGGATATAATGGATACAGAACAATTATCTTCATGTCGAGAGTTGCTACCATAACATGCGATAACTACTGCTTGTTCAGTGATATTTTGACTGCCGACAGGACCTGCAAGTTTACAATCAATGGCGAAGCAACTCTTATTAATAACGAAGGGCGAGCAAATTTAACAGTTGAGAGTTAATCTTTGGGTTCCATTTCATTAGCAGAACGTCTGTTAGAAGGTGTATTGATTACCAACTAATATTCTCAAAAGCCATTGGCTTAATTAGCTAATGACGCTCTTCTACTAAGATGTCGCATTTTATGTTGTGTCTCCACATACTGACGAAGTTTTGCGCGTCGTAATAGCTTTAGCTACACGCAGTGTATAGGTAAGCTTTTGTTACGTATAGGACTAATGTAATAATTATAAAAAATATTGTACTGATGAATTATAATTTTTAAGTGCTTTAAAATAAAGTTTTTTGAGGAGTACCACGATGAAATTTATTCCTTACACGTGACTTTCTTAGTGCATTGTGTGTCTTCCATGTCAGTAGGGCGTATGCATTCCCAGGAGAGAGGGGCGCATGCAATGTTGAGACATAGCAGTGGTATGACGCTGGACTCTGGAGTAGCGTTGCAAAGTGATATGAGCAGAAAGAATAGAAGGTATTAATAATAAGGACAAATGTCAAACTTACTGCTGGAATTCTGGAAGTGAAATACACGGTTACTCTTCAAGAGTGCTGCTCGAGTATTTGCAATCGTCTGTAGGTCGAAATCCAGAATATCGTCGAAATCGAGTCTTGAAACTTCAGTTGTAATTAAGTGAGTAAGACACTATAAGAAAACTGTTCATGGTTCTTACGAGGAGGTCTTTACTAGAAAAATGTTATTTTCTGGAAATACTCTTTAAATAATCAATATCATGGATAGTTTGTAAAACTCCTGTACTGCGTCCTTCGTAGGTTGGCGAGAGAAACAGATAACGGAGGGACAAGCAATGATATGAAGTACACAATGCCATCCACCATAGTGTGAATTGAATAGTATTTGTGTAGATGTAGGTCACATTTACTGTGTTAATTGAAGCATAGCTTGCCTCTTCATACTAATCAAGAGAACTCTTGTCCATTCTACAAGCAAGCGTACACCTGAGTTGCTGAATGTAGTGCACAATACATGCCTGATCATTTTGAACAAAACCAGTAGCCCGCATCTCGTGGTCGTGCGGTAGCGTTCTCGCTTCCCACGCCCGGGTTCCCGGGTTCGATTCCCGGCGGGGTCAGGGATTTTCTCTGCCTCGTGATGGCTGGGTGTTATGTGCTGTCCTTAGGTTAGTTAGGTTTAAGTAGTTCTAAGTTCTAGGGGACTTATGACCACAGCAGTTGAGTCCCATAGTGCTCAGAGCCATTTGAACCATTTTTTGAACAAAACCAGTAGTCCTCTCCCAATCGTACAGGTCAAGAAATTTGTAGCCTAAATCGTCACAGAGCCAATGAGGCCTCTGTTGTAAATGCTCCACTCAGTTTTATGCCAGAGTGATTCTGCTGATCGACAGGTGTTCAGAGGCCACACAAGCGAGGCTAGTTGCCTGCAGTCCTTCCGCCAGTCTGCAGAATTTGCAGATCGCAGGCGACAGATGTCTGTCGTAAAGAGAGCAGCGATGTATAACCAACTGCAATCTGTGGTTCCGATTCTTTCAGCTGCCAAACGATTTCTCTTGGGCACATAGTGTCTTTGTCCTGGTACCCGCTCACATTAAAAGTTAATGTTGTGAGTGAGGAAGGCAGTAGATGTTGTGACTCTGGAGTTACAGACAAAAATGCTCTAGTGCCCAAAATTAAGGCCGGCCGGAGTGGCCGAACGGTTCTAGGTGCTACAGTCCGGAACCACGCTGCTGCTACGGTTGCAGGTTCGAATCCTGCCTCGGGCATGGATGTGTGTGATGTGCTTAGGTTAGTTATGTTTAAGTAGTTCTAAGTTCTAGGGGACTGATGACCTCAGATGTTAAGTCCCATAGTGCTCAGAGCCATTAAACCATTTTTGAACCAAAATTAAAACAACAAAAGGAAACTGTGCAAGGTTGCATTTATTTTGACCCAAAACGGTATAACCATGTGATAGCAAAGCAGAAACAATGTAAAAAATACAAAACGCAAAAAACTGCAACATTAATAACGGTGGACAAAAATGTTTTTCGTTTTTCCCAAATTAACGCACTTGCACACACATTCCGAAAACTGGTTAATCTGCTCGGTATGGGATGTGACCACCTCTGGCAGCAATACAAGCCTGAAAACGATGTCATCAGTCTGATAATGAGGCAGTAATTCCCACTCTTCCTGCAGTGCCGTTTGCAGTCTTGGAGTGTGGTTGGTGGACGCTAGCGCGATGCAACCTGTTTCCGTAGTGCATCCCAGACATGCTCTATGGGATTCAACTTGGGAGAGCGAGCAGCCCAAGCCATGTGTGCATTATCTTCTGTTTCAAAGAAAACATCAGCCGTCCGTGCTCTATGAGGTCGAGCACTATCTTCCATCAGTACGACTTCTGGGCCCAAAGCACCTCGCAACAACCGCAAATCTCGTCAAGATACTTGATAGCAATTAAACCTTTCTGACTCACCCGTAGAATTTCATGAGGAGGGGTTCGAGTGATAAACATAATCCCTGCCCGCACCATTAGGGATCCTCCTCGATCTCTGTCTCTTTGCATAATTTTTGGGCCCCGAAATCGTGTTCTATGTCTCCTCCAGATAGGAATTCATCGAGAATCAATCTCCAGACTAAACTGGGACTCATCTGTGAAAACAACATTGCCCCACTCTTCGACCGTCCAGGTGGCACGTTGATGATTCCACTATAGGCGTTTGCTTCCGTGAAGACGCGTCAGAGGTAGACATACAGCATGTTCCGACAGTAAAGGCCACTCGGCCGAAGCCTTCTGCACACCGTTTGCCTCGATACGGTACGTCCAGTGGATGCTGCGAGCTCACATACCAGTTGCGTGCAGTACTAAGGCGGTAACGTCATGCCTTTACAGCCAAATAACGGTCCTTTCATCTGAAGTCACACATGGTCGGCCCTGCCCTGGTCTTTGGGATACATTTTAGGTCTATATAAACTGTCGCCACATCCGAGAAGCTACAGAACGATTCACATTAAGCCATGGGGCCAAACCAGTTTGCTACTATCCTGCTTCCATTCTTCCTATGGCTCTCTCGTCAGAGAGTCTGGTAGGCATCTTCTCTGTACCATACTGCACCGTGTGTGACTGTGTACACAGCGATTGTGGATGTGGGGATACCCAGCAAACACTACCTCGTTTCATAGGTGTCCTACGTTATCGTTGGAATGATTGTCCGTTAACCGAGTGCCTTTTTTCGTGCAGAACACGATCGTACGGACCTCTGGTTGACAGTTTGTGTGATAACATCGTGAATTAGACACAGGACGGGGAAATAGAGGTTTTTTGCTCCAATTTTTGTGTGTGTGCGCGGGGGGGGGGGGGGGGGGGGGGGAGGGGAGTGATGACCTCAGATGTTAAGTCCCACAGTGCTTAGAGCCATTTTTAATTTTGGTTCTCTGCCTCGTGATGACTGGGTGTTGTGTGCTGTCCTTAGGTTAGTTAGGTTTACGTAGTTCTAAGTTCTAGGGGACTGATGACCATAGATGTTAAGTCCCATAGTGCTCAGAGCCATTTGAACCATTTTTTTAAAAAATTTTGGACACCAGTGTATATACGACATTTTGAAAGTTAAATTGTAACACTAAATGGGCTTGATATTTCAGTGACAGCAAGCACGTCGATTGTCATTCAGAACTGTTGAAATTGTAGAACACTAACGTACATGTACTGACTTTTTCCTACTTACATCAATTCATTCGATAAATGAACCAAATATTAAAGATGGACATATTAAAAGACATTGTACTACTTAAACACAGCTTCAGGAATGTAAGTTCTTCAGTACTCTACGACTTCATTTCAAAGTAAGCTGAGATATTGAATAAACCTGATTCTTATTTTTGGTTGGTTGTTTGTTTGTGCGAAGAGACCAAACAGCGAGGTCATCGGTCTCGTCGGATCAGTGAAGGACGGGGAAGGAAGTCGGCCGTGCCCTTTCAGGGGAACCATCCTGGCATTTGCCTGGAGCGATTTAGGGAAATCACGGAAAACCTAAATCAGGATGGCCGGACGCGGGATTGAACCGTCGGTCTCCCGAATGCGAGTCCAGTGTGCTACCCACTGCGCCACCTCGCTCGGTAAAACCTGATTCTTAGACAAATACTGAAAACTGTTCGTACACTTGCAGTTTTTTTAGGAATTTTATGTGTTGCTATCAAGGGACTTTGTGCTTTACTATCCTCAACGAAGTACTTGTCTGTTCTGTGCTGAGCTTAACTTACGTGAACTAAGTGGGAAACTGCCTCAAAATATGACTACATTCAGTTGGAGAACTTTAGAAGCCTATAACATAGTTCCAAATGGTTCCAATGGCTCTGAGCACTATGGGACTTAAATTCTGAGGTCATCAGTCCCCTAGAACTTAGAACTACTTAAACCTATCTAACCTAAGGACATCACACACATCCGTGCCCGAGGCAGGATTCGAACCTGCGACCGTAGCGGTCGCGCGGTTCCAGACTGTAGCGCCTAGAACCGCTGGGCCATTCCGGCCGGCAACATAGTTCCAAAACAGACTGCTATACACTGAAAGTATGTATTTTTTTACAATATTTTCAAGTTAAAAATTGGGCCAAAGCGGTGACAACAAGAATCTCAAAAGACCAAGACTGATGCATATCGAAACATTAAAGCATGCAAATATACATTATATATCTCATACACAGAAAGGATATGTCCCATACTCCGTTTGAAAACTTACAATCAAAGCTGGGTGATGGCGCTCTGATCCCGATTTTGATACCAAATTGAAATCAAATTAATTATGCAAATTAATTAAATCGACCAATTAATCCGTCCCTCTCTTTTCCTCTCGCCCCTCCCCTCCCCTGGAAATGCCGGGAAATTGAAATTTTGGCGGAAAATTCTAAAATTTGCAGGAAATTCAATTTTATAGTCAGGAATATCAAATTTTGTGTGTTCACCTTGAGATTCGGAGACCAACTGATCGTGTTCACAACAGCAACACCAGAGAATGCTGTTGGCCCTCCCCCATCTAGAAATTGGTGGGAAAAGGACTCAGTCTGTGCTAGGCTGCTGGATATGATGGATGTAAGTCTTTATTATTTCGTGCACAGTGCAGAATATCGTTTTTTTTAACTGTATGAGTTGCCACTGATGGATCACTAGACAGTAAGTCCATCCAGTTTCGGCAATAACTGCTAGATGTGTTGCGGATATTTTCGCTTTTATTCTAGCGCTGGAGAGTTTCTCCATCCAATCTAGCCAACAGCCCTATAGCGGAAGCGTGTATAATAATGAGAGGATAGCAAGCTATCTCTGACGTCCGAGGGGGGGGGGGGGGAGCCTTCTGCTGGTATACAAATGAATGGTTGCTTCTGGGAGGAATATAGGGATGGGTGATAATAATAATAGAACAGTGACCACTGTCCCACTATGCCCGTTTTTTTCTTTATTGTTATTTCATACCCCTTCCCCATGTGGGGAGGGATGAGCTGCCAGAGGCACAATTCACCATTCTTCAGCCAAGAGACTATATAAAATATCAGAGGAGGATGTTACATACATAAAATACGAGGATAAAATATGAAGGTTACACATGAGAAGGGGAAATAATTGGAGTTAAAATATACAAAAAAGGGGTAGTCTGATAAGGCTTAAATCCACATACAATTAAAATTACACTCGACAATGACGCAGCACATAAACAACTGGTGGCACGAACAGCACAATTAAAAATGGCGTTCACAGTAAGGGACGACGACACTGAATGCACAGTGCGCTTATGTAACGTACATGACGAACACAAAAACACGACAGAAAGTAACTGGATGAAAATTGGAAGAACCTGCCAACGAAGGGGAGGTCAGAGAGGAGAGCGAAAGGAAAGAGAGAAGGGGGTCGTTGGAGGAGGGGTCCAGGAAGGGGTGGAAAGGGGGGGAAGCCAGTAAGACACAAAGGGGCAGGAGACAGGAAGTATGGGGAGGAGCAACCCTGGGAGAAGTACAAGGACTGAGAAAGGTGAAGTGAGAAGGCAGGGAGATAGGAGGAGGGACCAAGCAGAGGGGGGGGGGAGGGAAGGAGAGGGAGCCCTAGGAGAGAGGGGAGAGGAAGAGAAGAGTCAGGGTTGGAAGGAAGGATGAATATTGGGGCGGAGCATATCATCTGGGATGTGGAGACGCTGGAAACTTCTTTGGGAGAGGAGGTGGAGGATGTGAAGATCGAGACAGAGTGAGACACTACGGTAGAGGTGTGGCAGTAAGTGGGGAGTGGAGAGGAAAGGAGACACCAGGGGATGGGGAGGATCGAGAGGCGTTTGGGGCAGTGGACACGGATGTGCTCAGGGAAAAGGAGGAGATGTGATAAGGGGATGAGGTCATAGAGGATCCTCATGGGGGATGGGAGATGGACACAGAAAGTGAGGTGGAGCACATGGCGTACAAGGATTTGGATGGTTTTATAGAATTTAGGAGGGGCAGAGATCCAGGCGACACAGGCGTAACAAAGGATGGGACGGGTCAAGAATCTGTAGGTATAAATGATGGTGGAATGATGTAATCCTTATGTCTGGCCAGACAGGACTTCTAGGAGGCACTGCACCTGTAACATACTGCCCCTGTATACAGGATTCCTGTAACAACATCATTTGAAATGAAACACGCTTATACATATTTACGAATTGCAAGTCGCATCCTACCAAACAGAAACATGGGAATATATCGTATGATATTTTTTACAAATGTAGCGCTCATTAACTTACCTGAACATGGTACCTCAAGCAGAACTAGAAAAATTACCGGTCACCTCCAGTCTCGTCCAGCGTCATCTACCGAGTGTATTGTGTACCCAAAGATCTGGCCAGGAGAGAAACCACGGCTCCGACAGCCTCCTTAAACCTCCACAACTGGCCGTCCCATCACTCCTGCCACCAGCCGCGGTACAAAGCGGCGCGACCCGGACTAACTGCAGCACCACACCTGACGTAAACTCCTCAGTTTAAAAATTACGAAACAGGGATGTTGTTTTATCCTTACACCTCCACTTTGTCACATGAAATGTAGATTCCTTCCCTATGTACGAGTCATTTTCGAATATGGAAGAAATCGGACCATACACGCGTTTTCGCATCGTTAAAGTATCGTTACTTGTTGTGAAAATATTGTACAACACTATGGTCTAGGCTGTATTTCCTCTTAGTATTCCCTCATCAGTTAGAAAAATCTGTTCTTATCTGCCATGTCCTGCATCACAGGACTAGAATATTAAACTCATGTTTGCCTCATGACGAAGTGCTAAGAGCATGCTTTACTTCTGTCACAGGATGCAAATTCACTTTGGAACTCTCTTAAAGCGAACAAATGTCACGTCACATAAGAAATCACTTAATGTGACAGCACAGAAAAGTTGTAAGTATCAGGTTTATACTAATCCACACACACACACACACACACACACACACACACACACACACACACACATACATATATATATATATATATATATATATATATATATATATATAAATTCGATAATGTAGCTGATTTTATTACTATGATCATCTCTCCCTGTCTAGGTGGGAGATCGAAACTCCGTTAAAACATCTCACCAGAACGAAAAAAAAAAAATTGTTTACCGTCCCAAATCTTGAATCATATCCGCAGTACTCTAGCCTCACTTCCACCCGCTCGTTGGTACGCCATTGATATCGATTTCATAGTCTAATTATTTAATTTGATCATGAGAGTCCATATGCATGGTGAGTAATTTTTTTCGTGCAGTCGCATTATACTCGCCAGGTAACCATGTATCCATTACAGCCGTTTCAGTGATGTCTCTGTAGGCTTCCCACAGCCTTGGAAGTCACTTCCTGTTATAGCAAAATGGGCGGTAAATAGCTGAAGACATCCAAGGCTAATTGTGTTCTGTCTCTCGGTTGTCTTGTCGTCCTTGTGAAAGTAAGTCACTTAGTATTCTGGTATACTGCTCCTCAACTAATTCTGCTGAGACCTATCGGTCCATGGGGGATTGTAGGATGCTTCACTCTCATCTCCACCCCTACCATGCCTCCGCCACAAGACTGCATGTCAGCAGTTGCCACCGGGGCGCGAACCTACACCGGTGCGCTGGCCGAAGTGGCCGAGCGGTTCTAGGCGCTTCAGTCTGCAACCGCGCGACCGCTACGGTCGCAGGTTCGAATCCTGCCTCGGGCATGGATGTGTGTGATGTCCTTAGGGTAGTTAGGTTGAAGTAGTTCTAAGTTCTAGGGGACTGATGACCTAAGATGTTAAGTCCCATAGTGCTCAGAGCCATTTGAACCATTTTTGAACCTACACCGGTCCGTCAGAACTGTATTGCTCCTGTCCGACAACTCATCGCTCGCCGTGCCAGACAGCTGTTAATGATTCCAGACTCGCAAAAGTTGCCTTATCCTTCTCAGAAGGATTGGGTGCTTAAATGTCGTCTGGGGTAAATATCAGGGTACTAAACAAAATGCTTCCCCTCATTCCTCCTGCAAACCGAAACGTTCTGAGATGTATTTTCGAAATATCCTGGAAAGCCTGATCCAGTGAGCAATAAAAAAATACCTGTGTACTGACCGCCACATCCGAAACGTGTATGAATTTCTTCAGCTCTAGGTTTACCTCAGAATACAGCCCAATTGAACTGTTCCTATTGGCTCCTGCCAAATTAGTGGACGGACGTTTCGAGAACTCAAGTGGGAATTCCTGGAGGGAAGACGATGTGCTTTTTGAGGAACTCTATTGAGAACTGGCATTTGAAGCTGACCGCAGAAGGATTCTACTATCACCAGCGTCCATTTCGCATGAGGACCACGATGATAATATACCAGAAATTACCACTCATAGGGAGGCATATTGGTAGTCTCTTTCCCTCGATCTATTTGCGAGTGGAATAGGAAAGAGAATGACTAGTAGTGATACAGAACAGCCTCTGCAACACACTGTACGATGGCTTGGACGTAAGCAGATGTAAATGTAAATTTAGTCTACATATTAAGATGTCAGACCAAACAGTTATAAGTGCACAAAACTCACGGAAGGATGTTGTCTCTTATTTATCGAGAAAACAAAAGACGGGAGACGGGTCACATGCTGCTGACTATCTCTCTTAGAAACCTTCGTATTAGCCCCCAATTCTCTCATTGCAGTCACTTCATGAGACGTATGTGGGATGTTGTAGTACCTTTGCCCACTTAGAAGAGACGGTGTAGAGCTAACCTCTCCATTCCCCTTTCGTCAGAGTACCGCTTACCTGTCCAATTCTCACGAATCTTCCAGTCTTCGATATATAGCATTTGAATCCACCTGATTTCCACGAGTAAATTACAGAGCACTGCTAATTCTCGCGAAATCCCATCACGTTCCGACAGCACCGTTCCATTACTTAGAAGAGGTGACAGATAAAGAAAATGAAAAAAAATAGCACACTAACCTACTGGAGAAAATGCACAACAATGCGCACGGAATGCACGCAGAAATTCAGAAGCATAATCCCTGAAATTCATCGATGTCGGATGACGGTCTATAAATATCACTCTCTACATGTCCTAATCTCCTTTCTCGTGTTCGTGTGATTACCACGCCAGAAACACGATAGTGTAATGGTGACCGAGTCTTCATTGGCAGCACAGTCCCTCTCTCTCTCTCTCTCTCACACACTCTCTCTCTCCCCTCGTTATTTTTGTAACATGCAACGGAATAAAACTACTAACTGGCATAGAACTCAATAAGATTTTACCACATCTCTCTCTTCCGATATATCGGGGAAACAAATACCGTCTGCGCGTTGGCATCGACCATATGTGGTGATCCCATTAATTACACATATATCAGTCCACTGTAGCAGGGGACTAGTGGTGGTAAGGTCTTATGGGAACAATCTGCTGAGGTCATCGGTCCCTAAGCCTACACACTACTTAATCTAACTTAAACTAACTTACGCTAAGGACAACGCACACACCCATGCCCGATGGAGGACTCGAATCATCTCCGACGGGGGCCGGGGGGAGGGGGAGGGAGCTGTGCGGACCGTGACAAGGCGCCTCAGACCGCTCGACTGCCCTGCGCGGCCAGGGGACCAGTGGTCGGAGTCACATCCACTGACGCGTGTGAAGTTTTGTGCGATAAATTTTGGCAAATTTATAGCTTTTCCACAATTTCAACGCCAACCAATGACAGCTGCGTGCTTCCCAATTTCTGTATCATCGCTAAATCATACCACCATTACTTTTCATGTACCACATACTAAATTGTGAATGGAGATAGATGACTACAGTAAGTCAATTCACTGTTAATTCTCGCACATGTACACCAAAGTATACCAGACAGCGTCCTGTGCCGATCCAGTTAGGTTATCTACATATTTCTAGCATGTCGATCATAATGCGGAATTTACGGTTACGATTGGCCACCTTTCCCTATGTGGATGAGAGTCACAGAGTTTTCTCGCATTCATAGGGTAAAGTTGGGTATTGAAATATTTCCCCGAACTGTCGTTCACCAAACCTCCCTGCAAACTGTCATCGATTTAATTTACAAATGACTAGAAGTAGGATGGTACTATTTTCACTACAGTCCATGTCTCGTGAAGGAACATAGCGAACCGAGTCCATAACTGCTGTTAAGCGAAGACTGTTCCACACCAGTCTTACGGCACTCATCCAAGTGCGCAAGATCTCTCTAGGTGCGTGCATGTTAAGAAGGTTAGCACCCTTTATCAGGTAAGAAGAAACGTGTGACTTATGCATGATGGAGCCCCAGACGGACTTAGTTTTAAGCATTTCAGTCATAAAAAAAAAGGTTCAAACGGCTCTAAGCACTATGGGACTTAACATCTGAGGTCATCAGTCCCATAAGCATAGGAACTACTTAAACCTAACTAACCTAAGGACATCACACACATCCATGCCCGAGGCAGGATTCGAACCTGCGACTGTAGCGGGCGCGCACTTCCGGACCGAAGCGCCTAGAACCGCTCGGTTAGGCTACAAGGTTCTGCTCTTAAACACACTTTAATGTTTGAGATATGTGGTTTCCGAAATATTAGTCACCCAGAGTGCAACGCTCTTAATACTGTAATGCAGGACATATATGTACAACATCTGACATACATCCACCCTGGATGTTTTCTGTCCCACCCACTACGTGACAAACCTTAAAATGATAAAACAACTTCCTTCTAAATCAAAGAAAAACATAGATTCTTGGTGATACATTCGCAATATACTTTCTGGATGTGTATAGCGCCCAGTGGTTACATCCTATTACGATTCAGAAATTATGCTATGGTTGCACCAGTCTTGTAATTGGTCGTCAGCAAGGGAAATGCATTTTATGAGGAAACAGACAAATGCATAACAGTGGTGTTTGACGTGTGAAATTACATACACACCATGCTGCACTAACTCCGTAAATGGGACAACTGCCAAGCAAATGTGCACACACGGGGATCGCAGTACCTCACAAACCTCTGTCAGTGACTTAGGAATGGAGTTGGAAACATTTTACGTCAATCACTTGTGCTAACAATCCTGGAGTATTGTTCCGGTGTTTAGTGTCCATACCAAGAAGATATCTGAAAGAGAGAAATGATCGTTGAACGTAAACACATTCCAAGGGCTACATGGTTCTGTACTTAAACATGATATTACGCTTGAGCTGTGCGATTTCCGACATATTATTCGTGTGGAATGCAACGCTGTTAGTATTCTAATGTAAGAAATATATTTCCAGCGCTTGACGTACACATTCCCTGCAAGTTCCTCTCCGATAAACTGCGGTGACGAACTGTAAAGTGATAAAACAACTACCCTGCACACCAAAGAAAACATCGATTCTTTGTAATACAAACACCATATAGGTTTCAGAGGGTGTATGACGCCTGCTGTGTACGAAGTTCAAACCTGGTTACAGCTCAGAAATTATGATATGTGCACAACACTCCGATAAAATGACCGTCGGCAGCCGAAAATGCATATGAAGAAACAGTGACACCTTATGAGCAATTACACACCACGATCATTTGCCAGGGGAGATGTAACAGTCTTATCACAGTTAACCACCGCCACTGGCAACCTTCCTCTTGCACGCAGAAGTCATGGTCCGATTTAGGTTGTTTGCTCATGTGGGGGACAGTATTGCCGTTTCACCTTGACACCGCGTCTCTAGAATGCCCCCTCTTTCCACTATTAAAGTATGTATATGTAGCATCAGTTTCCTCTAATTTTATGTCTTCTGAGTCAGTTTCTGTAAATTTAATAGGTTTTCGCGATTTTACGTATTTCATTGTATTTCCCTTAATTTTTACGTATTTCACATCAGTTTTTCGTGATTATACTGGGCTTCTTCGAATTTTACCAATATCACATCTTTTTCATATTTTTTCGACAGCTTTACATATGTATATGGTCGTAACCAGACACACCCATGTCTAGTTTGATTTTCAACGAGACTGTCTGCGCATCTTATATACCGGGCTAGTAAAAGTTTCTAAGACTTCGCCTCTCCCCAACGATTCACATGCATGTATTTTGGATAGGACGATCAAGAAAACTATATTAACAATCACTTCGTGCAGGTAGATGTATTGGAAACTCAGTCTGGCAGATTAAAACTGTGTGCCGGACCGAGACTCGAACTGCGGACCTTTGCCTTTCGTGGGCAAGAGCTCCACCATCTAAGCTACCCAAGCACAACTCACGCCCCGTCCTCACAGCTTTACTTCCGCCAGTACCTCTTCTCCTACTTTCCAAACTTCACAGAAGCTCTCCTCCGAACCTTGCAGAACTAGCAGTCCTGGAAGAAAGGATATTGCGGAGACATAGCCACAGCCTGGGGGATGTTTCCAGAATTCCACATCCCTATAGAAACGCTCCGATATTGTATTCTGAGGTAAACGTAGAGCTGAAGAATTTCGTACATGTTTCGGATGTGGCGGACAGTACACAGGTATTTTGTTATTGCTCACTGCATCAGGTTTTCCAGGATATTTCGAAAACACATCTCAGAACGTTTCGGTTTGCAGGAGGAATGAGGGGAAGCATTTTGTTTAGTACCCTGATATTTACCCCAGACGAAATTTAAGCACCCAATCCTTCTGAGAAGGATAGGACAACTTTTGCGAGTCTGGATCAACAGCTGTGTGGCACGGCGAGCGCTGGGTTGTCGGAAAGGAGCAAAACAGTTCTGATGCACCAGTGGAGGTTCGCGCCCTGGTGGCAGCTTCTGACACGCAGTCTGGTGGCGGAGGCGTGGTGGGGGTGGAGATGAGAGTGAAGCATCCTACAATACCCCATGGACCGACAGGTCCCAGCAGAATTAGTTGAGGAGCAGTATACTAGAATAAGAAGTGACATACTTCTACAAGCACGACAAGACAACCAAGAGGCAGAACGCAATTAATGTTGATGGTTAGCTGGTGAGTATAATCCGACTCCAGGAAAAAAATTTCCCGCCATGCATGGACTTTCATGATCAGTCTAAATAATTTGTCTACGAATTCGATATGAATGGCGTGTCCCCGCCCCCCCCCCCCCCCCCCTGACGGCTGGAAGCGTGGCGAGGGTACGACGGATATGATCCAAGAGATGGAGCGCTAAACAAACGTTTTTTCGTTCTGGCGAGATGTTTTAACGGAATTTCGGTCTCCCACCTAGACAGGGAGAGATGATCATAGTAATAAAATTAGCTACATTATCGAATTAATAAAGTGGCATATATATATATATATATATATATATATATATATATATATATGTGTCACATTGAGAGATTTCTTATGTGACGAGACATTTGTTCGTTTTAAGAGAGTTCCAAAGTGAAAAATCATCCCGTGACGGAGGTAGATCATGCTCTTACCACTTCGTCATGAGGCAAAAATGAGTTTAATATTGTAGTCCTTTGATGCAGGACGTGGCAGATAAGAACAGATTTTTCTAACTTATGAGAGAATACTTAGAGGAAATATAGCCTACGCCATAGTGTTGTACAGAATTTTCACTCGTAACGATACTTTAGCGATGTGAAAACGCGTGTATGGTCCGATATCTTCAATATTCGAAAATAACACATATAAATGATAGGAATCTACATTTAACGTGACAAATTGGAGGTGTATTGACAAAAAAACATCCTTTTTCATACTTTTTAAACTGAAGGGTGTGTCAGGTGTGGGGCTGCAGTTGGTCAGCGTCGTGCCGTACTGTACCGCGGCTGGCGTCAGCAGTGGTCGGGTGTCTGTTTTTTCCCTTTATTGTTATTTCACATCTCTGTGCCATGTGACCAGGAGTGGGCTGGCAGCGGCGCAATACGCCGCTCTTCAGCCAAAAGACTATATAAAACAACACAGTACAACGGTACATACATAAAATACAGTGATAAATGAGAAGGGGAAACAGTGGGAGATAAAATACACAAAACAGGGCTAGTTTGACGAGGCTCGTTTACATAAAATCCACATATATTTAAAATGTCACTTGACGAAGGCAGAGCACATAAACAATGGCGGTAAGACGAGCACAATTAAAAATGGCGTTCACAATAATGAGAGCCACACAAGACGACAACACTGAACAAACACTGTACTTACGTTAGATAAATGGTGGGCACCAAAACATGCCGAAGTGGATTAAAATTGGAAGGACATGCCAAGGGAGGGGAGGTCAGAGAGGAGGGAGAGAGGAAAGACAGAAAGAGGGCCAGCGGAGGAGGAGGGCAGGAGGGGGTGGAAAGGGGCGACAGCCAGTAGAACACAAAGGGGAATGAGACAGGGAGGGCGGGGAGGAAGCAGCCCAGGAGGGAGCACAAGGACTGGAAAAGGAAAAGTGAGAAGGACACAGGGGCATAGGAGGGCGAAAATAGCAGAGGGGGAGGTGAAGGAGAGGGAGCCCAAGATCGGAGGGGTGGGGAAGAGGAGGGTCATAGTTGGTAGGAAGGATAAATATGAGGCTAAAGGACATCATCCGTGATGGGGAGATGATGGAAGATCCTTTGTGAGAGGATGTGGAGGGTGTGAAGATGAAGAGATGTATAAGAATTCTAGAATATACCTTCTCTGTATTTGCCAAATTACTGATTGGAGAAAGAAACAGATTATTCAGGTGTGGATTTAAGTTATAAGTTAAAAATTAAATTAGACATTATTCAAACTGGCAAAAATAAGAAAAGTGTTGTTTTCGATCCCTAAATGTAGATGAAGTAGTAAATAAAGATTTTGTACGAAAATATTTACCGGTCTCATTCGCTAACCTACGAAAAATGCTAAGACGTTCCCTATACATACAGATCAAAAAAAGTTTTCCATCACCCCGGTTCCCAGAACTCCTGAACATAGACGTTGCTATGGATATTGAATCACAGACACAGTCTCTTTGACTGTTCACAGATGTCACTAAACCCGTCCAAAGATGTAAACAACCATGCATGAGCACCACCTATTAGATGGAGGGGATCCGACAGCCGATTAGTTCCAGTCATTCCACCAGGATGGAGGTACACAGCTCGTGTTGTCTGTAGTTCAACCATGCCTAGACGGTCAATACCGCGGTTCGGTCGCGTCCGCATTGTTACTTTGTGTCAGGAAGGACTCTCAATGAGGGAAGTGCCCAGGCATCTCGGACTGAACCAAAGCAATGTTTATCGGAAATGGAGGAGAGATAGAGAGACAGAAACTGTCGATGACATGCCTCGCTCAGGCCCCCCAAGGGCCACTACTACAATGGATGACCGCTACCTGATTATGGCTCGGAGCAACCCTGACAGCAACGCCACCATGCTGAATAATGTTTTTCGTGCAGCCACGAAAGCGTAATTGCTACGACTCAAACTGTGCGCAATAGGCTGCATGATGAGCAACTTCACTCCTGACGTCCATGGCGGGTTCCATCTTTGCAAACACGACACCATGCAGCGCGGTACAGATGGGCCCAACACATGCCGAATGGATCGCTCAGGATGGGCATCTTGTTCTCTTCACCGATGAGTGTCCCATATGCCTTCAAGCAGACAATCGTCGGAGACATGTTTGGAGGCAACCCAGTCAGGCTGAACGCCTTAGACACACTGTCCAGCGAGTGCAGCAAGGTGGAGGTTCCCCACTGTTTTGGGGTGGCATTATGTGGGGCCGACGTACGCCGCTGATGGTCATGGAAGGCGCCGCAACGACTGTACGATAAGTGAATGCCATCCTCCGACAGATAGTGCAACCATATTGGCAGCGTATTGGCGAGGCATACGTCTTCATGGACGCCAATCCGCACCCCCATCGTGCACATCTTGTGAATGATTTTCTTCGCTCGACTAGGGTGGTCAGCATGTTCTCCAGATATGAATCTTATCGAACATGCTTGGGATAGGTTGAAAAGGGTTGTTTATGGACGACGTGACCCACCAACCACTCTGAGAGATCCATGCCAAATCGCTGTTGAGGAGTGGGACAATCTGGACCAACAGTGCCTTGATGAACTTGTGGATAGTATGTCACAACGAATACAGGCATCCATCAATGCAAGAGGACGTGATACTGGGTATTAGAGGTACCGGTATTTACAGCAATCTGGACCACCACCTCTGTAGGTCTCGCTGTACGGTGGTACAACATGCAATGTTTGGTTTTCATGAGCAATAAAAAGAGCGGAAATGATGTCTATGTTTATCTCTATTCCCATTTTCTGTACGGATTCTGGAACTCTCGGAACAGAGGTGATACAAAACTTTTTTGATGTGTGTACAATGATATATGTGCACGAATTTCTTATGGGACAAGTGGGTGGTTGGATGACCTTGAACAGTAGCTGGAACTAGGTAGCTGAAAGCATAGTGACAGAATCGCTGTGATTGATAGGTTTATAAAATGTGTTAAGGTGTAAAGTTATAATGGTCACTATTCAATAAGTGAAAAGAAAATTGTGTGTGGTCTTAAGGGAGATATGGATTTCACGTGGAAAATTGCGATTTCAGTGAATCGATAGCCACAAGGAGAATGAAAGATATTACACGGAAAGATACGTCAATGCAGAAGAAATACATACACACACACACACACACACACACACATATATATATATATATATATATATATATATATATATATATATATATACACATATATATAGTTATATTTCCACAGCTGTAGCCAGCTGGGGCGAGGGGGAGGGGGTGGAATTCAGATACATTGTTCATTGTCTAATATCACCAGATTATGGCTGAAAAAGTAATATTTAATTGTAATTACAGTGATAAATATGTGGCTGGTTACCTAGGACGATTCAGCCAGGTGTTTGGGTGCGTGGCAGAGGTAGTCGGTGACTGGAACGAAGTGACACATCTGGCTTAAGGCAAGCAGCGGCTACAAAGAAAAGTTTCGGCCAGCGAGGTAGTTGGTTGTTGCTCTCAGTTGCAGGAGCAAGTCCCAGCGGCGGGCCTCGCAGCGCTCTCTAGACAGCTGCATAGTGAACTAATATTCAGTATGCATGAGGCTGTGTCCGCGTTTGTGTGTGTTGCACGTGTTCTCCATGGAAAATTGTGTGATTCAATATCGATCACTGCCAAGTGTTAGCGCTGGACATATTGATAACATCCAGATTCCTACTACTCCAATCATCCCCAGATACCTTCCATGGCTGGGGTATTGCACTCTGTTACACATGAGCCTCCACGACTGCAGCTGTGGTCATGGTGGCAGTTTTCTCCAAACTCTGAGCGTTGTTGGTGCTGGCAGTGTAGGAAGGGATGAGCGCTCTGCGTGTGGACATCTGGGTTAGTGAGTTGGCTGTATGTATATTTTCAGCAATCTCAGGCATCTTGCCGTGACAGCTACAAGAACCATGGTTTAGTGCTCCTTGCTGTATTGCAGTGCACTCTGTCTTGTAGTGGTATTTTTTGTTGTCCCTATCCTGTCATGTGGTAGACCTTCTCCGCTTTCTTCATCTTGCTATAGCTCAGAGAACAGACAGGAATTCTATAGTGCTTTATAAAATACACTTAGCAGACCTGCAGTAGTTGGGAATTCCACAATGGTGATAGTATACATTGATGCTGAAATATGAATTTACATCTCTCATTTCATACAGCACCTTTTCCAATTGAGATGTAAAATCAATGATTGGTAAATTTATTGTTTCCAATAGTGGTACTGAGAGCACAAACACTAATCCAACTCCTTTGCAGATTGTTTAAGGACATATCATGCAACTGATCTGACATTTGAAATTCTCAGCTACCTCCAACATAATGGACTTCCTAGCAAATGATGAAACTGCATCAGTATCCACCAATAGGAGGCAAAGGAAAGAAAATATCCATAAGGGTGTGGAAACTGGTGGGATATCGTGAGATCAAATCCCACCACATATACCAGTCCTAGTATCCAACAATAGGATTCAAGATTTAATTAATTAATTAGTCAATCAATGTGATACAGTGAGGGAATATTTATAAGACATTCACAGCTGGGATTTACCATGTGTCCACTACTTTGTTCGGGACAAAGGAGTGGTTGGTATGGCATATGACATATGCTCGCTGGGCAGGAAGTAGCCACCTGAGAGAGTGAGAGAGAGAGAGAGAGAGAGAGAGAGAGAGAGAGAGAGAGAGAGAGGGAGTGTGAGAGCGAGAGCGAGGGCGAGAGAGTGAGAGAGAGGGAGAGAGAGAGAGGGAGAGAGAGTGAGAGTGAGAGCGAGAGCGAGGGCGAGAGAGTGTGTGTGAGAGAGAGAGAGAGCATATGTTTTGATAGGAATTTCGCAGGTATCAATATCAAAGAGTTGCTGCCACCTGTATCAAATAGTTGTCACCAGCGGAAGCAACTTGTTGGGTGAGGGGAAGGAGAGGAGGGAGTTGGCGGGAGGGGGGGAAGGGGGTGTTGCTTCTCCCAGCGTTCCCTGCTGGTAGTACTGTGAACTAACTCAATGAATACCTGCACAGAAGGGCGAGCACTTAAGCAGCTGCTTCCACTGACCTGGTATGTAAGGTGTGTGTTTGGGAGCAGGTTGTGCAGGTTCTGAAACCAAAAGAAGTCACTTGAGGTAGCAAAGGCGCTGCTGTGATGAAAGGGGACTGCGGTGGTGGACAGTCACAAATAATGATTGTAGTATTCTGAGACATTATGGTCTGCAGTTTTGAACAGGTTGGTCAGAATTCTCCCAAGCAGTGGCACACGACACGAAGTAGCGACTTGGGGGTTTGCTAATAATGCAAGATGGCTGGCAGTGCGGCAGTCGATAATGGTGTGGGGCTGATTGGGTGTAGTGCAGCCTCTTGGACATTGGTCCATGGTGCAGTACGGTGAAGCGGCTGGCATGTGGGGACACAATGTTCCAACTGGCATGTCTCGCGTTGGTTGGTGCAAAGAAGTGATCAAGAGATTATTAACAGTGTGATTCTGTGTGGTGAGGTATGCTGACGTTGATTTCGTGACGGTATTGCTTGATCAGAAAAAATTGCGATCTATGTAATTTCTTCCTTTCGATATATTTTACAAGACCTGTATCTTCCAAAACATCAGAGAATGGTGAGCTTTTTCCACCAAACAAAAGAGAGACCCAACTGCTGTGAACTGAATTTTATAAATAAACAATGTATCCTTTGCTATGTAACTGAATTTCTTGTCGTGAGATCCTTCTTCTACAGCACAAACTGAGCCTCATTCACGTCAATTTCCAGATGGTGTATCGAAAGGAATGGGGGTGGGAGTGGAGGGCTGAGGGATTTCGCAGATGGGGGAGAGTTAGTTAATTTTTCAATTTATTAATTAGTCATTTAATTTTATACCGAAGTTGTTCTTATATTGGTGAGGAGGATTTCCCAGATGGGTGACGGGAGAGGAGAGGAATGGGAGGGGGGGGGGGGTGGAGGAGGGGGAGGTGAAGGGTGTTTGTCAGAGGGATGCATCATCCTCATGGTGTCATAAATCAACCCCACATTTCAGAACAATTGGTTATGGTCATAAATCGATCAAGGTTGCCCCTGAATGTATGCTTGCCCCTGATGCAGGCAACCCAGAATATGGGGTGATAGCTGTTTTGCCCAACTACTCGAATATCTGTGCTGAATTGCTTACCTTTTATGAGGCTGATCGTTACAATATTTTGTCGAACGTCATCACAGGCGATGAAACATGGGTTCGTCACATCGAACCAGAAACAAAACGGCAATCCATGGAGTGGCTCTGAAGAAAAAGTTGAAAATCGTAGCTTCAACATGTAAAGTCATGACGTCGGTTTTCTGGGACTCTGAAGGGGTTATTCTGTTTGATGTCCTCCATCATGGTGCAACGATCAAGTCGGAAGTGTATTGTACTATCCTCAGGAAACAGAAAAAGCGACTTCAGTGTGTTCGTCACCTCAAAAACGAACTTCTCCTTCTCCATGGGATTGCAAGGTCTCATACATGTCAGCCCACCGAAGAGGCACTCACACAGCTTCATTGGGCTGTACTACTTCATCCACCATATATCCCGGATCTAGCACTTTCCGCCTACCATCTGTTGGTCCAATGAAGGATGCACTCCACGGAATGCAGTAGGTGGCTGATGGGAAGGTTGTTGATGCAGCAAGACGTTGGCTCTGACGTCGACCACTAGAGTGGTACCATGCGGGCTTACAGTCCCTCCCAGTTAGGTGGCGTAATGCCGTGGCATTGAATCACCATTACGTTGAAATATAAGAGTTTGTAGCCAAAGTAGTGGAGAATAATATGGTGTACCGAAATCCTGAATAAAACCAACCTGCTTTCAGAAAAAAAATGTGCTACACATTTAGCGCCGTTCAGATGTCTTCGAGTAGCGTTGCAAAATGATATGAAGTAAAAGGAATACAAGATATTAATAATTAGGACAAATTCAAACTTGGACTTACTGTTAGAATTATAGTAAGTAAAGTGCAGAGGATATCACATACGTGAATACTCATCCAACCTCTTCTGAAATTATGCTCGAATGTTTCCGAACTTATGAGTTCAGTCTTATGCCATATTTGCAGTTACCATTAACAACTTGTTACGAAGATGCTGAGGGTTCTTACAGAAAGATCTTTAATGTAAAGATGTTATTTTTTCGAAATATTGTTGTGCATGTTTAAATAAACAATTTTCTGGTCAGTTTGACGGACTATTCTGATGATCCTTCGTTTGTTGACGAGAGGAACCGGTGAACAATGGCAAAAATATCTCCTATGAGATACACATCGCCATTCTCCATTTCTTGTGGCGGCTACGCTGCCAGGTGTAGCCCGTTTCGGTTGACGCCATTTAGGCGACTTGCGAGTCTGTGATAATGAGACGCTGTACAACACCCAGTTCCCAAGAGAAGAAAATCTGCATCACAGCAACGAATCGAACCCATGCCACTCCGTTTGGCATCAAGCCACGCTGACTCCGCAGCTACCGATACAGTCAGTTCTGTTGCTTCGTGTTGGTGTAGAGGTAGCGCACTTTTACTTTTTAACTGAAGCATAGCTTGCCGCTTCATACCAACCAGGAAAATTCTATTTGCATTCTACACATAAGTGTACACCTGACTAGCTGAATGTGGTACACAATGCACACCTGACCGATTTTGAATAACACGAGTAGTGAAACTTCCTGGCAGCTTAAAACTGTGTGCTGGGCGGAGACCCGAACTCTGGACCATTGTCTTTTGCGGGCAAGTGCTCTACCAACTGACCTACCCAAACACGACTCACGACCCGCCATCCCAGCTTTACTTCCTCCAGTTCCTCGTCTTGTCTCCTGGATGAAAGGATACTGCGGAGATATGGCGAAGCCACAGCCTGGGCGATGCTTCTGGAATGAAAATTTTAATTTGCGGCGGAAGTTCCATATCAGCACACACTGAGTTGCAGAGTGAAAATTTATGTTTGAAAACACTATAGTTGGAGTCAGGAACGATGGCGGTGGAGTTTATTCTTGTTCTGCGCACCTATGTGACGCATTCTCCGACAGCCAGTGAGCGTTCGATAGTGGTATGTGCGCTCTACTGCGAATGCTGCAGCTGAAGCTATCACTAAATGTGATCGTAGAGAGTTATTTACTGAATTTCTATTCCGTTTGTTGCGAGCTGTCGTCACTGATGGTGGTGGTAAGTAATAAATTCTGCATAAGGAAGCGAGAGATATAATTTGCATGATATACTCTTTCTTCAAGCGCAAAGCACGCTCATGCGTGTACCACAACCGTCGCTTGGAATCTGCACCAATCCATTCCCGTCCGTGCCTTGACATGCGAGAACCGCCACAGATCGTGGATCAGACTATAGTAGTATCCGCCCCATATCACATTTAAAAATCTACTGGCGAAATCGGCACAGAAGCGATGAGCCCTCTGTTGTAGAATCTCCACTCAGTTTCGTGTTCGAGAAGCTTATGCATCACTTGAATGATGCTTCGAATTGACAGGTTCTCTGAGGCCATATAAGTAAGAATAGCTGTCCTTGCCACTTCTGCCATTCTCCAGAACTGACAGATCACAAGTAACTCATATCGTTGGAATTAATCTGCAGCCAACTACTCCAGCTGGCGAAGGATTCTTCTTGGGTATGCACCGTCTGTTACCCTGGTATCTGCTCACGCTAAAAGCTAACATTGTAAACGAGGAATGCGGCAGACGTTGTGACTGTCAGCAGCTCCAGAAAAAAAATCTACGATCATTTCGCAATTTAAAGTGCAACAATAAATTGATTGAATATTTCGGCCACAGCTTGGACGGCCATTGTCATTCATAACTGTTCAAATGGTAGAGCACTTTATCGCTGTTCCAGCGCATGATGGATATATTCATTGTTTGTTCACTTATATCATTTGGTTGGACAAATGAAATAAATGTTAAGTAAGGACTTAGCGAAAGGCATTATACTTAAAACATGTAAGTCACTGATAATTTTATAACTTTACTTCATATTAATCCGAGATACTTAATGAGGTTAGTTTCGCAGAGATCTACTGAAAACTGTTCGTACAAATGCAGTTATTTTAGGAATTTCATCTGGCGCTATTAAAGTTCTTTGTACCTTAACGCTCTGGAATGTCTACTTGCCTGCACTGCGCTTGGCTTAACCAACGTGGACTGCGTGTGGTGCTGCCTCAAAAATGTGACTATGATCACGGTGACTAGCTGAAGAACGGTGGAGGCCTATTGGACGCTGGCAAGCACTCAACGGATATATTGTATTATATTACTTCCAAATTAAAAATGAGACCAACAAGTCGAGAAAAATTACGTCTACGAAGCCTTAAAGAGAGCAAATACAAATTACAATAAATCTTATAAAAACTGGATCTGTTCCAAGCTCAGCTCGAAAACTCAGATTCCAAGCTACATCTATCAATCTGAAAAGAATAAATACTAACTAAATAAATTAACCTTTACAAAAGTGGACTGAAGTGGCTATGTTGTTTTCACATTAATAATGCCACTAGAACAGAAGGGTCCGTAAGCACAGGAAACAAAGGTCCACGTGGATTTCTCCATCGCTTATATTACACAGCCCTGATCAAAGCGCTCTAAGCACTATGGGGCTTAACCTCTGAGGTCATCAGTCCCCTAGAAGTAGAACTACTAAAACCTAACTAACCTTAGGACATCACACACATCCATGCCAGAGGCAGGATTCGAACCTGCGACCGTAGAACCCGCGTGGTTCCAGACTGAAGCACCTAGAACCGCTCGACTACAGCGGCCGGCTACAGCCCTGATCATTCCCAAAATAATAAAGATGTAATCTACTGTTATCCAAATTAAAAAAAAATTAGGAACTCGAATAAATAAAAATTTGAGTGCGATAAGCTTGATTGTAGACTAGAACAAGACCAAGATCTTCAGCTCTTTGCACTATATTTCCCACTACATTTCACTGTGACTCCAGATGCTAGCAGATGTAGCAGTCTCTCACCAAAGAACTCAGGGTCCCAGTGCGTCATCAGTATAGATGTCACAATCTTAGATATGTAGAAATTAGTCGAGCTTAAACTTTTATACAATGGAAGAATGTGAGGGACGATAAAATGATGGAAGATAAAGTAGAATACTATATGATTAATACTCTAATAACACAGATATCGACCTGTACAGTACGCAGGGTTCTTTTAAAATAATGTACTCATAACGTCAAATCTTTGATTAAACCGTTTGCTTGTCTACCATATCATGGTGTCCTATATTATGCTCTACGTTTTGGACTTTCATGTCCTACATTTCATAATCTTCAACATGGATGCAATATAGCAACTGTATAAATCTGAAGAGGTCGAAAATTCAGCCAATCAGTCACAAAGAAAGGTTTATTAGTCCTTGACCTAGGTTTCGATATTTGTAAAATCACGAGCTTCACCGCAGGCATTTCAGTCTTCTTCAAGAACTCATCATAATATGTTCCAGAATCACCCCCTCGAGCTCTTCACTCGAGAAGTCTCAGTCTAAACTTGACTCCCGTACTGTTCTGCTACTATATAATTTTCCATCGGCTGAGGCCATCCGCACCAAAAATACATCATCTATAAGCTCTACAGACATGATTTCATTCACGTAGACCTCTACTCGGACTAAGCTAATATATTACAACACTATCAGAATAAAGAAATGTCATAAACATTCAGTCATTTGCAGTAATTGTACGTAATATTTGGTTCATAAATAAATAAGTCAGCTTTCTTGCACAAGTTTGTTCATGATAAATGACAACAGATTGTTCTTGAGTATTGTTTAAACTTCTTGACAGAAGCATCTTTTGATTCTTTTTTCAAATGTAGTGTCAGCTAACACATGCGACTGACCACATAAATTAGCATAGTTTTTAATTCTACTTGCAGACAACATTTGAATAAAGTTAGTGGCAAAGTAGTTAACTGTTCATTAATAGATACATAAGTACAACAAAATGCGAGCCGGCCGCTGTGGCCGTGCGGTTCTAGGCGCTTCAGTCTGGAACCGCGCCGCTGCTACGATCGCACGTTCCAATTCTGCCTCGGCATGGATGTGTGTGATGTCCTTAGGTTAGTTACATTTAAGTAGTTCTAAGTCTAGGGAACTGATGACCTCAGATGTTAAGTCCCATAGTGCTTAGAGCCATTCGATTTTTGAACAAAATGTGAGGTTTTAATGCTGTGCTCATTTGCTGCTTAAATGTGAAGAGTACAATGTTCTGACAAACATTTACATAATGAAAATGATAATAAAGCAATAGTAAATCAATAAATAAAGCAGATATCGATACGTAGCTTTCAGAGATTGTAGCTTTATTGCAATGCTATCATCTCAGATATGGTTTGCTGAAATTGCATGAAGTGATTAAAAGTTAATCCAGAGGTTCATAGTGTGAATATTTATTCACTGTGAAACATTAACTTCTGTAGTTCTGAAGATATTGAAATATTGTTGATTGAAATATTGTTGTGTCATTGGATGTGCCTTATTTTTTTGAGATCGCAGATGTATTCAGATTTGCATTAATATTTGATGTAGGTTGTTGTCGAATGTCAAAGAGCTGTAACTTAGCTATCTTTAAGATTGTCCAACACTCCGCCGTTTCTTGGAGAATCTCCTGCACAAAGGCCACGCGTGTAACGGCCGTCAAAATTCCCAATGTAGGGATTTTCCCCATTTCTGGCTATGCTGCTAGTCTTTATACCTGGACTCGCTCGTCTTGGTCGCCTAGGTGCAAGTCCGAACTGCCACGGCGCTCCCTGGGACGTGGGCACTCTAGCATACAGCCGTACAACAAATTCATCTTACCTTGTACCAATGCTGGGTGGCCGATTAGCTCGGCTAAACATGCGTAACGTTGCAAACCTAATATATTGTGTATTGAAGTGTTATGTGCTAGTTAAGTCTTGCCACGTTGTCCAGCTACTGATGTTTTTGGTTCATTGCTTGATGACTTTCAATCATTGCTTATATCAACTCTGCTTCCTTCTCTGATATTTATCTTCTCAAAACTTATTGCCTGTTTTTGATCATTTTGCAATGAGGCTAGCAATTATTAAGTATGAAAACGTCTGTTAGATTAGTTGACAATCCAGTATTACAATGGCCTTACAATTGTGAATAACTTTTTTATATCTTGTTTCCCCTTACTTTAGTTTCAGATTCCAACAGAGGAAGGACAAGAGACTGACGATGCTTTGTCTTTGTGAACTATCAAGGGGAACGTATGACAAATAAAAAAAATGTTATTCCCAGTTAAAACTCCTTCTTAACTTTCCCTCACGCTTTATTTCCCTTATAAGTCTCCTACTGATCTGTAAAATGAAAGTTCCATCGTGTATATGCCTATTAATGTGGTCAGTTAACAGTTTGTTCTTGAAGCAGACACACAGTGGAAGAGCTAGCAAGTATGATGAAAGGGGTAGACACTTTATGTATGCTCATTACACACGTCTTGATAGACAGAGGGCCAAGATTTTGTTTTTGCAGAAACGCAAATAAAAAATACTTTGGCACTTGTGACAAGCAGCATATATTACTTTTTCAGATGACGTCAGTAAACATGGACACCGGCACAGTGGCAGAAATCACTAGCAAGCTCCTGCTGGGGAGCAAACCGTTCCACGTCGCATGCAAGCTGTTTGGTCTGATGCCGTTTACTGTCGACGTGAGGACGGCGTCATTCAGGAGAAGCAAATCGGATTTGGTGATCCTGACCCTCACCTGCTCAGCACAACTGGTGTCCGCAATCGCTTATCCATTCTTATCTTCTCGTTCGGTAGAGAACTTTTCTGTGATAGACTTTATTATTCTTATAGGAAATATTGGTTATGTGGTTCTGAGTTTAGTTCCTGTAGTCTCTGATGCTTGTTTCAACAAAAAAAAGTACGAATATATGCTTGAGGTAATTACAACTTGTGACCGAATTCTGTCAGTCTACGTCAAGAAAGAGACTAGTAGAGATGGAATGTTCATAAAGCTGCAGCTGCTCCTATTGTTTATCCTTTGTTGTGTAGCGCTTGTTGCTGGAATCAATGCCAAGATTGAGGAGAGCTTCTTGATAGCAGGTATTTTTTGTATGTACAATTATGTAACAGGTGTACTAACTGTTTTACGGTTTTTGAACCTGCAAATGGTGATAAGACAGAGAATCTCACACTTGAATATTTGCATACTTGAAATGCAAGACAACTTACAAGCGACATGCCGTAGGCAAGTACACTCCATAGGATCGACTGCGCCACTGAATGACCTAAATGTCAGCCACGGGGGTGCCTATTGCATGTCAGAGCATGTGCGATCCCTCAGGAGAGTGTATATGGGGCTATGTGAACTGTCAACGGTGGTGTGCTCCGTTCATGCAAGTTTTTTAATCCCATATTTTGTAGCGATGTCAGCAATGAGTGTCATAATGTTGTATTTCAGTTTTACAAAGGCGTTATTCCTAGGTATGGACCTGAATGGCATGACGTGGCAGTATAGTCTGGGAATAGTCTTCCACATAAACTTCCTGTTGTTACTGGTAGTCCCTGCCCACTGTGTGGACGTTGAGGTGGGGCGCACACATAGGTTGTGCTGGGAGCTGCTGATGGAAGGGAGGCGCATGGGCGGCGCCGCCCACCGCGAGCTGCGGCTGCTGGCGCTTCAGACAACGTCGGAGCGGCCAGAAGCCAATCTGGCAGGCGTGCTGAGGCTGCGGATGAGCCTCGTCGCGACATTCATCTCCATCATCACCACCTACACCGCCCTGATGATCACCTTCTGGCCCTGAGGTAACTTTTCCAAATGTTCTTGTGCCTCATCTACTTCAGTTCCCACCAACAATGAAAGCAATGTTATTTATTTCTTCTTCTTCTTTCACTCATCCTCGCTCTTCCCTTCCATGAATCTTTGTTACGTGAGATTTCTTTGCAGTACAGGTCCCATCAAAATGCACTCAACATTCTTACCAGCCATACTAGTGGTTTTTCGTTCACTGTTCTTAGAAACAGCTCATCATTCTTCATTCTGTGTGGCAGTTTAAAATTTAGAATTTTTCTCCACAACGACATTTCACAGTCATACAAGTGTTTTAGCTCTTTCTTTTTCACTGTCTATGATCCGCTGTCATACAACACTACACTCTATAAATAACACTTGCCGAATATCTTTCTTAATTTTATCACAGGTCTTTTTTGATGTCAACATAAATTTCACTTTTTCAAAAGCTCTTTAACCCAGAAATATTCTACTTTTTATTTTTTCCAAACAGAAGGAAGGTAGGAAGAATGCGTTTAACGTCCCGTCAGCATCGAGGTTATTAGAGACGGACGACAAGCTCGGATTGTGTCAAGGATGGGGGAAGGATCCCAGCAGTTGCTTGGAGCGATTTAGTAAAGTCACCGAAAACGTAAATCAGTATGGCCGGACGCGGATTTCAACCATCGTCCTCTCGAATGTTAGTCCAGTGTGTTAACCAGTGCGCTACCGCACTCGGTCCTCCAAACAGCTTCTGTTTGCTACCTCCAAATTTCCTAAGTACCTAAACGATTTTAGCCGGCCGAAGTGGCCGCGCGGTTCTGGCGCTGCAGTCTGGAACCGCGAAACCGCTACGGTCGCAGGTTCGAATCCTGCCTCGGGCATGGATGTGTGTGATGTCTTTAGGTTAGTTAGGTTTAAGTAGTTCTAAGTTCTAGGGGACTAATGACCTCAGCAGTTGAGTCCCATAGTGCTCAGAGCCATTTGAACCATTTTGAACCTAAACGATTTTACTTACTCCAGTGTCTTTCCAATTCGTGATATTTACAAGTAACCTTCCCCCATTTACAAGTAACCTACCCCCACGAACCAAGGACCTTGCCGTTGGTGGGGAGGCTTGCGTGCCTCAGCGATACAGATAGCCGTACCGTAGGTGCAACCACAACGGAGGGATATCTGTTGAGAGGTCAGACTGCGTGGTTCCTGAAGAGGGGCAGCAGCCTTTTCAGTAGTTGCAGGGGCAACCGTCTGGATGATTGACTGATCTGGCCTTGTAACATTAACCAAAACGGCCGTGCTGTGCTGGTACTGCGAACGGCTGAAAGCAAGGGGAAACTACGACCGTAATTTTTCTCGAGGGCATGCAGCTTTATTGTATGTTTAAATGATGATGGCGTCCTCTTGAGTAAAACATTCCGGAGGTAATCCCCATTCGGATCTCCGGGCGGGGACTACTCAAGAGGATGTCGTTATCAGGAGAAAGAAAACTGGCGTTCTACAGATCGGAGCGTGGAATGTCAGATCCCTTAATCGGGCAGATAGGTTAGAAAATTTAAAAAGGGAAATGGATAGGTAAAAGTTAGATATAGTGGGAATTAGTGAAGTTCGGTGGCAGGAGGAACAAGACTTCTGGTCAGGTGACTATGGGGCTATAAACACAAAATCAAATAGGGGTAATGCAGGGGTAGGTTTAATAATGAATAGGAAAATAGGAATGCGGGTAAGCTACTGCCAACAGCATAGTGAACGCATTATTATGGCCAAGATAGATACTACCACAGTAGTAAAAGTTTATTTGCCAACTAGCACTGCAGATGACGAAGAAATTGAAGAAATATATGATGAAACAAAAGAAATTATTCAGATAGTGAAGGGAGATGAAAATTTAATAGTCATGGGTGACTGGAATTCGTCAGTAGCAAAAAGGAGAGAAGGAAACGTAGTAAGTGAATATGGATTGGGGGTAAGAAACGAAAGAGGAAGCCGCCTGGTAGAATTTTGCACAGAGCACAACCTAAACATAGCTAACACTTGGTTCAAGAATCATAAAAGAAGATTGTATACATGGAAGAAGCCTGGAGATACTGACAGGTTTCAGATAGATTATATAATGGTAAGACAGAGATTTAGGAACCAGGTTTTAAATTGTAAGACATTTCCAGGGGCAGATGTGGACTCTGACCACAATCTATTGGTTATGAACTGTAGATTAAAACTGAAGAAACTGCAAAAAGGTGGGAATTTAAGGAGATGGGACCTGGATAAACTGAAAGAATTAGAGGTTGTACAGAGTTTCAGGGAGAGCATAAGGGAACAATTGACAAGAATGGGGGAAAGAAATGCAGTAGAAGAAGAATGGGTAGCTTTGAGGGATGAAGTAGTGAAGGCAGCAGAGGATCAAGTAGGTAAAAAGACGAGGGCTAGTAGAAATCCTTCGGTAACAGAAGAAATATTGAATTTAATTGATGAAAGGAGAAAATACAAAAATGCAGTAAATGAAGCAGGCAGAAAGGAATGCAAACGTTTCAAAAATGAGATCGACGGGAAGTGCAAAATCGTTAAGCAGGGATGGCTAGAGGACAAATGTAAGGATGTAGAGGCTTATCTCACTAGGGGTAAGATAGATACTGCCTACAGGAAAATTAAAGAGACCTTTGGAGAAAAGAGAGCCACTTGTACGAATATCAAGAGCTCAGATGGAAACCCAGCTCTAAGCAAAGAAGGGAAAGCAGAAAGGTGGAAGGAGTATATAGAGGTCCTATACAAGGGCGATGTTCTTGAGGACAATATTATGGAAATGGAAGAGGATGTAGATGAAGATGAAATGAGAGATATGATACTGCGTGAAGAGTTTGACAGAGGACTGAAAGACCTGAGTCGCAACAAAGCTCCGGGAGTAGACAACATTCCATTAGAACTACTGACAGCCTTGGGAGAGCCAGTCCTGACAAAACTCTACCAACCTGTGAGCAAGATGTATGACACAGGCGAAATCCCTTCAGACTTCAAGAAGAATATAATAATTCAAAGCCCAAAGAAAGCAGGTGTTGACAGATGCGAAAATTACCGAACCATCAGTTTAATAAGTCACGGCTGCAAAATACTAACACGAATGCTTTACAGACGAATGGAAAAACTGGTAGAAGCTGACATCGGGGAAGATCAGCTTGGATTCCGTAGAAATATTGGAACACGTGAGGCAATATTGATCTTATGACGTACCGTAGAAGAATGGTTAAGGAAAGGCAAACCTACGTTTCTAGCATTTGTAGACTTAGAGAAAGCTTTTGACAATGTTGACTGGAATACTCTCTTTCAAATTCTGAAGGTGGCAGGGGTAAAATACAAGGAGCGAAAAGCTATTTTCAATTTGTACAGAAACCAGATGGCAGTTATAAGAGTCGAGGGACATCAAAGGGAAGCAGTGGTTGGGAAGAGAGTGAGACAGGGTTGTAGCTCTCCTCGATGTTGTTCAATCTGTATATTGAGCAAGCAGTAAAAGAAACAAAAGAAAAATTCAGAGTAGGTATTAAAATCCATGGAGAAGAAATAAAATCTTTAAGGTTCGCTGATGACATTGTAATTCTGTCAGAGACAGCAAAGGACTTGGAAGAACAGTTGAACGGAATGGATAGTGTCTTGAAAGGAGGATATAAGATGAATATCAACAAAAGCAAAACAGGGATAATGGAATGTAGTCGAACTAAGTCGGGTGATGCTGAGGGAATTAGATTAGTAAATGAGACACTTAAAGTAGTAAAGGAGTTTTGCTATTTAGGGAGCAAAATAACTGATGATGGTCGAAGTAGAGAGGATATAAAATGTAGACTGGCAATGGCAAGGAAAGCATTTCTGAAGAAGAGAAATTTGTTAACATCGAGTATAGGTTTAAGTGTCAGGAAATCGTTTCTGAAAGTATTTGTATGGAGTGTAGCCATGTATGGAAGTGAAACATGGACGATAAATAGTTTGGAGAAGAAGAGAATAGAAGTTTTCGAAATGTGGTGCTACAGAAGAATGCTGAAGATTAGATGGGTAGATCACATAACTAATGAGGAAGTATTGAATAGGATTGGGGAGAAGAGAAGTTTGTGGCACAACTTGACTAGAGGAAGGGATCGGTTGGTAGGACGCGTTCTGAGGCATCAAGGGATCACCAGTTTAGTATCGGAGGGCAGCGTGGAGGGTAAAAATCGTAGAGGGAGACCAAGAGATGAATACACTAAGCAGATTCAGAAGGATGTAGGTTGCAGTAGAGAGAGATGAAGAAGCTTGCACAGGATAGAGTGGGATGGAGAGCTGTATCAAACCAGTCTCAGGACTGAAGACCACAACAACAACAACAACAACAACAACAACCTTCATGTTTTCCGATTCTCATTACCGACCTTCCGTGTATTTATCCCAGTTCCATAAGCTTTATCCATTATTACGATCCTCCTCTGAATCAGTCAACACTGGTCCGTCACCTGCATGGAAACCCTTTGGCTGCTATGGGCGATTATACACGTCCTGCTGTGGCGTTACCCAGGTGTTCTGCGGGCCGCTTGGGTTTCCCTACAGTGCTGCGGACGTTTCAATGCGATCTGAGCTGCCGACCTCTCACTGCTGTGGACGAGTTACTTCCATTTCTCAATGAATAAAAAAGTTGAGAGTATTTATTGCACAAGATATGTGCTTCATTGTGTGCTAACATTTGCAAAAGACCTCGTTTCCACATCTTGAATCGTTTATGAGATATGACGATTGTTGTTACCACGTGATTCGCGATGCTCAAGGACGTCTATTTTTTCGATTTGACTCTAAGGAAATAAAATCTCTTTCAATGTTTCTCGTAAAGAGCATATACCGATCAGGTCGAACCTGCTTTTTCCACGAACCTTCAATTTCATACTCGTAAAAACGCTTTCTTTCACTCTGCTATTCAGAGATACTTCTGTTACGCTCTCGAAAGAAAAATTCGAGGTAGAAATTAATTTGATCAAAACTATAGCAGTTAATAATGAATAAGAACCTGCCATGGTTGGCGACAGCCTTAAAAAGAAAACTGTTAAAAGAGTTACTACATTTATCACCCCTGTCATGAAGTCCAACCAAAAGAAGAAGTTGTTTTCTATTCCTTTCTTGGGACCCATCTTCTATCAGATTCAACGCCATCTTCGTAACAAATACAACTGTAATTTCGCTTTTTCAACTAATAATAGTTTGAAAAAAAAATTTTATTCACAATTTGAAATCGACTTGCTCCCCTTTGAAAAACTCTGGTGTCTACAAGATTTTTTACTACACTTGCTCTTCTTACTACATAGTACAAACGGGACGTGCCTTGATAGTCAGATACAAGGAACATCTTTGAAGAAAAAACGGCACTATCACCCAGAATCCGTATTTTGCCGCCCACCTTCTGATTACAGGTCACGCACCCAAAGCTGTTCACGATATCAACATTTTGCACACTGAGAAGAAAGGCCGTAGGCTAACTGTTCTCATTCTTAATGAGCAACTACAATTATTCATAAAAGCTTCTTCAATGGTATAAAGCCGTTACTTGATATTTGATTTCGTGCTGTTACCGAAAAAATTTTTTCTATCTAAGTCGACTCATATTTTTTTTGTTTTTCTATAAGTCTATATCGACTACATTACATGTTATGCAATCTTTTCTGCTCGCTGAGTTATTCAGCTCCCTTTGTATTTCTGAAATGGCGTTTTCAGCCTTTAAACTGTATTTATAAGCTCTTATGCAGACAATTTTGCTATCGTGTCTGCTGCTGTCAGATAAAATTATTGCCTTTTACTTCTTGTTCAAAATAATGTTCATCGTAACATTCGTCTGTCTACAGTCTACATTTTGAATGTTAAGTAGCCTGTTTGTATTTGCGGCTACTAGATGGCACTCTTGGTGTAACGTTCAAATGGCTCTGAGCACTATGGGACTTAACAGCTGTGGTCATCCGTCCCCTAGAACTTAGAACTACTTAACCTAACTAACCTATGGACATCACACACATCCATGCCCGAGGCAGGATTCGAACCTGCGACCGTAGCAGTAGCGCGGTTCCGGACTGCGCGCCTAGAACCGCGAGACCACCGCGGCCGGCTCTTGGTGTAACGTTCGTCTGCCGTAATTGCTAACGCAAACGCTACAGTCTGGTGCTACCGTAGCTTGACGCATATTAGCAGCCCATAGCGGCTTGAATTTTATGTTTTCTGTTTTGCAAATTTGGTGACTAAAGTTTGATCGCTTGATTTTTAGTTTAATACGTGACAAGTAAGTACTGTATTCTTTTTTTTTTTAATGCCAGTTAGTACTTGTACTTTCCTGTAATCTTATAATTACGTTATAGACAAATTTGAGAGTTTTATTTCTGATGAAGGCACTCATAGCAGTGCCGAAACTTGGGTCAAAAGACTCCTTTTTTGCAGCCGAGGGCTGCTATTGCTGTTGATCCCATTCGTGTACCTTTGATGACTGCACGACACAAAGATTTACACCTCGCCTGGGCCTGTCAACACCGACATTGAACTTTTGATGGCTGGAGACATGCTGCCTGGTCGGACGAGTCTCTTTTCCAATTGTATCAAGCGGCTGGACGTGTATGGGCATGGAGACAACCTCATGAATCCATGGACCCAGCGTGTCGGCAAGGGACTGTTCAAGATGGTGAAGGCTGCGTAATGGTGTGGGACGGGTGAAGTTGGAGTGATATGGGGCCCTTGATACGTTTACATACGACTCTGACACGTTTCACGTACGGAAGCATCCTGTCTGATCACCTGCATCCACTGATGTCCATTGTGCATTCCTATAGAGTTGGGCAATTCCAGCAGGAAGGAAACAGGGACGACCTCAACGCCACCTCTCCCAACTTGTGTTCAGTCGTTAAATTTTAGAATCTCAAAAATGGCTACGGAATCAGCAACTGTATAAATCTGAAGAGATTGAAACAAATCAGCCACCAGTGACAAAACAAAGGTTTACTAGCCCTTGAGTTAGTTTTCGATATTTCTAAAAATATGACAAGAGCCGCTGGGCTTCATCTAATCTAATGTACCATCATGTGATGCAACAAGGCCCACCCCTTCTGACGAAAATATTTTTAGAAATACTGAAACCTAGGTCAAGAGATAATAAACCTTTGTTTTGCAATTGGTTGGCTGATTTTTTCAACCTCTTCCTTAAATTTTACTTTTTTGTGACCGTGAGTACTCGTCCCCATTCTCCACTATAAATGTGGCTACGGTCTTCACTGCATGTACATCTGTAAATCATTGCTGCTTCTTTTATTATAGGATCTCAGTTAGACTAAGCATTGATCAAGACATGTGTGTCTTCGATGCTCACCATAAGCCTTTTTTTAAGGCTGTAATCTACTATCGCTGATTTTTCGAAATTTTTAATTCTCATTTATTTTCAGTGCAGCAGTCTGACGTTATGTGGATTGTGTACCCTGTGTCTAACTGTATTAGCACGACACTTTGTATATACCAGGTACTTCTGCCACTGAAAATAGCATGAGGTAGTTTTCTGGCAATGGGCATAACACTGGCCTAATGATGCCATATTTGCCTAGCACACATTCTATCTCTCATGAAGTAGCTCTGCAAAACAGGAGTGCTTTGGGTGTACTTTCTCCGTAGGTTGAATGGGTTTTAGCCTACGGTGACTGGCGAGAGTATGAAGAAGGAAAGAAGGAAGATAAGGGTTCAATGTCCTTTGGATTACGAGGCCTTTAGAGGCGTATTTGGGGAGGATGGAGAAGGAAACTGGCCATATTGTTCCCAAAGGAACCATCCCGGCAACAGCATCGTTCAATGTAGTCACGTTGAACCGCCATCCACCCCAGTTAGGGTTCAGTGTGTTGACCACTGCGTCACGTCGCACACACTGCGAATGTTGATCTAATGTTTGGAGCTTGCGGATGAGCGCTAGAGAAGAGATGCTTACAAAGAGGAAAAATTATTGTCTTAAAGTCAGAGGGGAGAGGTTATGTTTTGCCAGTCTCTTTTCCCATATTGCTCCATATTTCCAGCCCCGAGGGGAGGGCTGTATTTACTCCATTGGTGAGTACCTGCATTTATGTGGCTGAACACCGCCCTAATTTGACGTCACTACACCTGCACTAAAGCAGAACACTGCTGAACAAGAGGCATACATCAGTTGTGGCATTCATTCGTCTCCTGACACTGAAGTTGGTTTTGAGCCTCGAACGTTCATGTTACTACTCAAATGTGACACGGCACGAATACAAAAAGCATTTATAGAATAATGCTGCGGTGAATAGGTTCAGTGCCATACTGATATTATTTTTAAAAAGGCATAAAGTGGTGCTTACTCTGTGTATTGGAAACATACATTCAATAATAATGAAAATAATTATAACAATAATAATAATATCAACAATAATAAAATAGGAGAAATACGCTGAATTACACACCCATATCATTAACGGCGATTTGCAGAAGGATTTTGGAACTTTTGCTGTGTTCGAACATTAATAATTACCCCGAAGAAAACAATTTGTTGACACATAGCACGGATTCAGAAAAAATCGTTCTTGTAAAACATGACTAGCTCTTTATATTCGGGAAGTAATGAGTGCTATCGACAGGAGACGTCAAATTGATTACATATTTTTAGATTTCCAGAAGGTTTTGGTATCGTTCCTCACAAGCGTCTTCTATCCAAACTGCGTGCCTGTGGAATATTGCCTCAGTTGTCCTACTGGATTCGTGATTTTCTGTCAGAAACGTCACACACACTTCGTAGTAATAGACGGAAAGTCATCGAATGAAACAGAAGTAATATCCGGCGTTCCCCAAGGAAGTGTTACAGGCCCTCTATTGTTCCTGATCTATATTAACGACATAGGAGAGAATTCGAGTACGCCTATTAGAGTGTTTGCCGACTATTCTCTCATTTACCGTCTTGTAACGTCATCAGGTGACCAAAACGAATTGCAAAATTATTTAGATAAGATACCTATATGGTGCGAAAAGTGGCAATTGACCCTGAGTAAAGAAAAGTGTGAAGTTATTCACATGAGTACTAAAAGAAGTCAGCTAAATTTCGCTTACACGATAAGTCACTCAAATATTAAGGCTATGAATTCAAGTAAATACTTAGGGATTACAATTACAAATAACCTAAACTGGAACGATCATATATATAATGTTGTGGGTAGAGCAAACCAAACACTGCGATTCATTGGCAGAACACTTGGAAGGTGCAATAGGTCTGCTAAAGAGACTGCTTGCATCACGCTTGTCCGCCCTATTCTGGAGTATTGCTGTGCGGTGTGCGATCAGCATCAGGTGGGACTCACGGATGACATCGAAAAAGTTCAGAGAAGGGCTGCTCGTTTTGTACTATAGCGAAATAGGGGAGATAGTGCCACAGACAAGATACGTGAATTGGAGTGGAAATCATTAAAACGTAGGCGTTTTTCGTTGCGACGGGATCTTCTCATGAAATTTCAATCACCAGTTTTCTCCTCCGATTGCGAAAACATTCTGTTGGCGCCCACCTACATAGGCAGAAACGATCATCACGATAAAATAAGAGAAATCAGGGCTCGCACAGAAAAACTTAAGTTCTCGTTTTTCCCGCGCACCGTTAGAGAGTGGAACGGTAGAGAGACAGCTTAAAGGTGGTTCATTGAACCCTCTGCCAGGCACTTTATTATGAATAGCAGAGTAATCACGTAGATGTAGATAAGTAGTCCTCTGAGATTGTTTGCAGATTATGCTATCATTTATCGTCTTGTAAAGTCATCAGATGGTCAAAGCCAAATGCAAAATGATTTAGACAAGATATCTGTAGACATTAAATCTGTACAGAGTTGTGAATATGGTAAATCATCAGCTGTGCAATTGAATGACGACAGTGAAAATTTGTGCTGGACTGAAAGTCGAACCCGGATTTTCCCTCTTATCGCGAGCGGTCGCCTTACCTTTAGGCTCTCTCGTGGCTAAATCCAAGTTTCCATACGCCATCAACTATGTGTCCAAAACCTTTATTCGTACATCCATAGCGTATTGGGGAGACATTTTCAATTGGAAGTTGCTTACCCTGTGCCGATATTGCAGTACCTGTGTTGTTCAGAAGTACAATGCAATGTTCCTTCCCATATACGCATGTCCAAAGCAACGTTACATTGTACTTCTGAACACCATAGACAACGCACTATCACGGATGTCTGTATGGTGCGAAAAGCAGTAAATGACCTTAAACAATCAAAATTGGAAAGTTATTTGTATGAGTACTAAAAGAAATCCGTTAAATTTCGATTACACGATAAATCACACAAACGTAAGGGGTACGAATTCAACTATTTACATAGGGATTGCAATTACGAATAACGTAAACTGGAACTGGATAATGTTGTGCGGAAAGCAAATCAAGACTACGATTCATTGCAGAACTCTTAGCAAATGCAACAGATCTTTGCAAAAGACTGCTTACCCCACGCTTGTCGGCCCTCTTCTGGAGTAATTGCTGTGCGGTATGGGATCCGCGTTGGATAGGACTGATGGGGGCATCGAAAAAGTTCAAAGAAGGGCAGCTCGTTTTGCAATATTTAAAAGTAGGGGAGAGACTGCTAAGGCCATAATCTGTGAGTCGGGGTGGCAATTATTGAAACAAAGGCGTTTTTGTTGCCGCAGGATCCCCTCGTGAGCCGGCCGGAGTGGCCGAGCGGTTCTAGGCGCTACAGTCTGGAATCGCGCGACCGCTACGGTCGCAGGTTTGAATCCTGCCTCGGGCATGGATGTGTGTGATGTCCTTAGGTTAGTAGGTTTAAGTAGTTCTAAGTTCTAGGGGACTGATGACCAAAGCAGTTGAGTCCCATAGTGCTCACAGCCATTTGAACCATTTTGATCTCCTCGTGAAATTTCAAGCAACAACTTTATCCTCTGATTGCGAAAATATTGCTTATTGCTTTTGCGCCCACCGACATAGAGAGAAATGATCGTGATAAAATAAGAGAAATCAGAGCTCGCACAGAAAGATTTAAATGCTCGTTTTTCACGCGCGCCGCCCGAGAGTGGAGCGGTTGAGATATAGCTTGAAGGTGGTCCGACGAACCCTTTGCCAGGCACTTGATTATAAATTGTGTAGTGATCATGTAGGTGTAGGTGTAGATGTAGATAATAGTATGACTACGTAGGTGAAATGCTCTTATTATTGCCTGTTCTACAACAGAAGATTTCATACGACATCATACATACATGCAGCATCAAAAGTGTCAATTGCACACACAGCGATAAAATTAAACAGCTCAGAATCCCACCAAAATAACACAAAGTAGAAAAAATAATTTTGTGAGCAAAGTTCGGGCCTGCAACTAAGATTTTTCATGAAAACGTCGAAATAAAATCATAACAGCTCTTTCGTAGTACTAGGCAACTTAATTATCGATCTGTTTAATACAGTGGTACACAGGATAGTATAATGATTACAAAACAAACAGATCACGAATTTCCACAGGCGCCGGCCACTGTATGTGTGGTGGGCCCGCCACATAATTGGTTTTCGCCGTTTTTTCATTTCCTTTTCGAAGCTGCCATAGTACTCGCATTCGCTAGGCAGTGGACGTTTTAGGGCTTTCGAGATTTCATGTGACTTGCATTTTCTTTAATTCCCAGCGTATTTACGAACCATATGAGACGGCATATTTCATTAGTCTGTAATTTCAATTTAATACCGATTTTCGCTTCTGTTTCGATGAATATTTTTATTTTCTCACTTTGGGTCGTAGTGGTACTCTGCAAACCCTTTATAGTGACAAGCGAATCAATATTCTATCTAAAATGCGGAACCACACTACATCACCTGATAATAGATACATATTGCATAAAAGCTTTCTGAGACCTGGTTGTCATATTTTGTCTTATGTGGGTTTTACCCCAGGATGGGACAATGGTCACATGTAGTAACCACACAGTTATATATAATATGCACTTTATTCTGTAATCGAGGTGTGACAAATATGTGTCTGAGTTCACGGTAGGCATAAAGCAGATCGTACCATATATGAGATATTCCGCACCAGACGATGATGCAAGGCAGAGTTTCCTCTATGTGGCAAACGCTGCTGGAGTCCCCACAGAGGGCCCCTCCTTTCCTCTCCTCCACTGGGAGTGCGGAGGATTGGGGGTGGAGATAGCCAGGGAGCATCACTGTTGCGATCACCTTTACATATGTGCACACGATCGACTGCACTGAAGCTGGCTCCAAAACAGGACGCAATTGCACCGTTTCTCGTTGTACATGGAGGAAGGATTCGATGACATCGATGCTACTCCACGACATATAAATGATATTCAACCGGTCAGCCATATCGAGAATGATGATGATTGTCGACTGTATGGTGCTATAGTGTAGGTGTGTCGAAGTGCCAGAGCCAATGGGATCAGGATCTTCAGATCGCTTGCAGGGCTTCGTGGTGTCCTGGGAGCAGTGATAGTGAGTAATTCCTCAGGTGATAGTCGTGACGTGAATTAGGCTTTGTCCACAATGTCAGTGATAAATCCACTCTCGATTTGATGTTAAATCATACCGCCCCCCAATCATGAAGAAATCACCTATTAGTCTTAGCAGAAAGTGCTGCACACCTAGTTGGAACATGAAGCAGTTGTTGATGTTCAAGCTGGGCGATGTGTCATTGGATTGTAAAGGGAACAGAGGAACCATGTCGATGGAGTGGTTTGTACATCGTCAATATGGGTGATCTCTCATAGAAACCAAGCTATTTTTAATTGGTTGACCACCACAGTGGTTGGCTTACCATGAAGCTGCACGTCGAAAGTATTAGTGCCTCGTCTGATACCTCTGTTAGTGCCAGTGTAAGGTGGATATAGGAAGGGTGGATAGTATCATCGCAGAGCAAGACATAGTGACAGTCCAATTGTGACTTATGCACGAAGATTTCCGGGGACCTGTGTGGCCATGGAGGCGGTATCCTGAGCTGTGTGATGTGCTGTTTGAGTATTGTGACAAGAGTGGGGACATCTGAGGTCTTCATTAGTAGTTCTTGTAGCAAAAGGACTGTGGGCATAGTAGGTGGTTTACCATAGAGGATTTCTGCAAGGAAGGCACAGAGATTTTCTTTGTGAGCAATGTGTGCAGCTAATACCACCCATCTAATAGCTACCATGAGACGCAAGGGTGGCTTTGGGTATACAGAGTCATCGTTCCATGTGGCCATTGCTTTGTAAATGTAAGCCATTTTGGAGTAACGTTGAACACCAAAGAGTTTGCATAGTTCGTTAAATAGGACTGTTTAAACTGTCGTCCGTGGTCAGTGGTTATAGAGATCGAACAGCCAAAAGGCGATATCCGCGTGTCGACCGATGCTCTTGCCATCATCTCTGTCGTAATTTTCTTGAAGGGAATTGCTCCCACCCAGCACATCGCGCTGTCAACGATGCGGATAGTCTTCAGACTCGGGAACAAGCCCAACCAGGTTGAAATGGACGTGTTGAAATCGACTATTTGGAATCTCAAAACGACTGAGTGGCGGCTGTGCGTGCACCGGGAAGCAGCGCGAGTACAGTCTTAGAAAAGAAAATTGATTGCCGGCCAGCTGCCGCAGACTAAATTCGAGTCGTTTACTTACGGTGTCCAACAAAGTCGATCGCCCGTGAGAATTCCAAGTCCGGCAATATGCACGATCTGGCAGCACTCTAGAATGCGGAAGTGTCTGAAGGAAGTGTTGTCCGTTTGTAACGATTCGTGTTGAATGTTACTTAACTTTTTTCTGCCTGGTCCATTGATGAATGAATACGAAATTTTCATGCTTAGCAAAATTTATTCACGTTAATTGACATCCGAACTGCACACTCGTCACGTAAACAAAACACGTACAGACTTCACTGATCTGTTTGACTTCCAAAAGTAACTTCAAAACTGACTTGTCGCAGCGGCGCTGCATTTCTTTATATAGAATTTTAACAATAGCTTCCAAAATAGTCCATTATTAAATTTGTACAATTTCAATGTTACAATTAAAATTTACAAAGCGTAAAGAAACTAATGTTACAGCCGAATAAGGTATAAAATACAACATTTCAATAACAATCTTTTATAGTAATATCATTAGTTTTCCATAAAAAATCATTCTGAACTTTAATTACAGTAATGTCTCTCATATTATTTTAGTTACGTAATTAATTACAGTTTGGTTTTGGTTCCTAATATTCAGTGATATTACAAATCTTGTGCTTTACCCAACTGCATACGAGAAAGTTATAAGTAAGGCCTCAAATTCTGAAATTGGAAAACTGAGAGATGTAAACAATTGGAGAGTGAATTAGAAATGTAATTACGAAGACTATTAATTGCAGAGAAAGACATAAAAATAAACAACAATGAAAATACATCGCTTGGTAATAACATAAAGATGTTTCTATTACTGGATTTTTAGATTACAATTTATTTACTTAGAAGCATTCATTTTTCATGATAACATCTCTGCAGTCTTTAGTTATTTATTGGTAAGGACTTATTACTTCAATTTCTTGTTTAGTTACTTAATTTAGCATATGTACATAATTATATCAATGACAACAATCCACCGATAATTATGACAATTCACGATCTTCTAGAACATTCCATACGACTTCGCAATCAATATCAAGTTTTTTTATATCAAATTGGACACAGAATGATATATTTAAAGACACACATACAAGGCCTTAGGAAGCACTGAATTGTCCGTAACTATCTGGATGCATATATAAAGAAGGTGGTATTAGACATATCATATGAATATTGGGAAGGCTGTATCGTTACACGTTCCACGAGACGCCAGAAGGTTCGCGCGTGGTCTAGTGGTAAACGTCGCGCAATGCTGCCACAAAGTCGCGAAACCGAATCCACTCCATTCAAATTTTTTTTAAATCGCATTCCGGTTGTCAGTCTGATGGAGCTAAAAAATAATTTCCTTCACTTTCTAACCCATCAGTAATATCAGAAGTCGGCACTAAATTCTGCCACACAAGTCGCGGCTATGTTAAGACCACGTTGAAGCTTGGGAGTTCCCTCGCCCTACAAGGGCCCCTGGCAACCGGCTACCGACCGCACGCCACTCGCAAACTTCGTCACGCATCGTACGACCAGATGAACGTGACGCTATGATTATGTATACCAAATGGCATTTTTTAATTTGAAGTACTTTTATCTTGCATTTATGTGTTGGACTTTTCATGCTCGAAGCTTATGAATGTTGTTAAAGGGCTGTAAAATAGTCACAAGTGGAAAAAGTCAAACATTTGCAACATATTGTTTTCTCTAGGCTTAACAGGAGTGTGAAGGCAGTAAGGCAGATCGAAACACTTGCACTGTGTGTGGAGCGAGCGATTTTGGACAAAACACGTCAGTAAACGATTTTACTGTTTAAGAAACGTTGTTTGTTCTGTCATGATATCTCTTCGACATTCAGGAAGTCTCGATAACTGATATACGTGATGAACGGCGTGCATCTGCATTCAATAGACAAGGTTGAGAAGTCGAGTATAGGAGTACAACTGGCTCTAACTGAAAGCAACAAAGATCAAAGGGGTGACTATTACTGCAACTTAGCTTTAATATCATCACTTCACTCATTGAGAGTTCCCACGCAGTACTGTTACTGGTGTCTAGTTATTAATTTCCTAAGAGGAAATTCCTGGTTGACCCGTAGAACAAGACATCTCCTCGAGCAAAGGGCGGGGTGAACATAATATTTTGTAGCTGATGGTTTGATAACGATGTTGTGCACTACGAAACCCTCCACAGGGTCGTGCCTATCGCAGTTCAGTTTTTTGCCAACAACTAAGAACTTTAATTCATCTTTCCACAGCAACCTTACGACGAAAGTCTATTGTGATAAAACGGAAAGCACTGTAACACGAGCGTGTCTACAACAGCACAAATGAATAAGATATTACACGTTCTGCACTTCGTGTATGTTTCCTGTCCTATGTCGCCGCGCGGGATTAACCGAGCGGTCTTGGACTGTGCAGTCATGGACTGTGCGGCTGGTCCCGGCGGAGGTTCGAGTCCTCCCTCGGGCATGGGTGTGTGTGTTTGTCCTTAGGATAATTTAGGTTAAGTAGTGTGTAAGCTTAGGGACTGATGACCTTAGCAGTTAAGTCCCATAAGATTTCACACACATTTGAACATTTTTTTTGTCCTATGTCAAACTGGAACACTATGCACATCTGGCATTTCATAGTTCCAATTTATTTGTTGGTTTTTGGATCTATCTGCTTTGCCTGTAACAACTCAAAAATCTGATCTCCTGCAAGACTGGAACCGTGACCCAAAGCAGCCCTTGCTTGAGAAGCAAACACATTGCCTCAGTGCCACTCAGGCGCTCCTGTGTTGGGCGCTTCCTTATTGTTCCACTGCTGGCTTGTACTGATAAATTTTAACGTAAAAGGAGAGATTTGTTGCAATTTCCGCCTGGAGTAACCTCCCTGGACTCAAAAGCATGACGTGATTTGCCGATGGCACACCTTTAAAGGACATAACTCAGATTATTGTATCAAAAGTGACAAGGAAATATCAAGTGAATTTGTCAGTATATTTATATTTCACCGGGGAAATATCTCGGCAGTCACACCGTTGCCAAACATATTCTACGTTATTGCCAAGTTTATTTTATATTACGCAGAGGAAGAATTCGCCGGCCTCGGTGGACGAGCGGTTCTAGGCGCTACAGTCGGGAACCGCGCGACTGCTAGGTCGCAGGTTCGAATCCTGCCTCGGGCATGGATGTGTGTGATGTCCTTAGGTTAGTTAGGTTTAAGTAGTTCTAAGTTCTAGGGGACTGATGACCTCAGATTTTAAGTCCCATAGTGCTCAGAACCATTTGAACCATTTTTAGAAGAATTCGTTTCACCAGACGATTTGAAGCGCGGCGCGGAAGTAAAGCACCCTTTGTGTCTGAAATACATGGTGATTGAGGGGCGAATAGCGAAAGTATATGTCAATGGATTTTATTCGCATTACTGAACTAGAGCGTAGTTACTAATAACACTCAGATGCTCCAACTACAGATTAAACATCACTAATCAGTAATTGTCACTATTATTTCTGTTTTTCTGTCGTAAGCATATTGAAAACTGAAAAGCTAATTCACCATATGCGATCAACACTCTGGAGCGTCTCAAGTGGTTATCCTGCATGCATTTTGAGGGAGTAACACGTCTTTTGATAGTTACAGACTTCGAAAATGAAAATCTTTCTCTTAAGAATACTGTAATTGGTACCGTCACCGAGACGGAAGAACACAAATGAAAGGAGAGAGCTTTCATTGCAGAACGTGTACATCCGAGAGAGACTTCGTAAGCTACGAATAATGTTATGGTCCAAACCAAGAATTAGCTGAAAAGAGGGTTCAAAAAACTGTGTAAAAAATGACACCAGCGAATAGATGCAGTGTTAGTTCGATTAGAGCTGCTGGTAACGTGAAAGTAGAAGCAGTTGTCACCAGGACAAGAAATAAGGTACGAAAAATGCAGATAGTAATATCTGGAATAAGTCAACCTTAAGCAAAACTGTCATTAAGCCTGTAAATACTGAAAGAATGACAATTATCTACTCATAATGATTATAGTATAGCCACTGCTGATATTTTCTCAGTAAAAGCGAAGGACAGCCATGTTGAAAAGTTTTTCAGCTTGAATTATGCTTACGATAGAGAAATATACGTTCATCAATGATTGTTGTGCTAATTTTCTATGCAGTGCTTCACAGTCGGTGCATCGTCGATGAACAGCCGGTGTGTTATTAACTGAGTCCCTGGTGAAATCATTTATGGACGAGGTCTCTATCATGCCACAATATTCAGCTGAGAATTGTCAAGGTGTAATACGAAGGCACAGATGGTCATATAGTTCTAGTACTTGCAGAGGCCATCTATAGGTTGCTGATTCATGACGCTAAACTACCTCTAGGTCGGACTGTAGCCCAGACATCTTATCTTCTCATGAAAGAGTTGCTCAGCAGTGGATGTATGGCATCCACACCACACGTAACACAGAGTTATAACATGCCAGTTAATCGCACTAAAATGCCGTATGCTCGCGTCTTTCTGGCAGACTCTTTTTTCTTCTTTTGCAGTAAAATAAGTGGTATCGCTAGCAACGATGCCACAGCATAGTTTCATAAGTTGGCACTACGAGACACCGACGTCAGCGCACTCTAGCCGGAGTGGGAGAGCTCCACGAGCTCCGCTCCAGATTCTCCCCATTTGATCAAGAGCAGACGGCCGGGACACTTCGCTTCAGCTTGAGACTGTGCTCATCTGTAAAAGCGATGTATGCCTCTGTATATATATTCAGGCTCCAGTAAACCACTTTTACTTATGTGCAGTACCAATGTATTTTTCCTGCTCCTGCTTCTACTCACGCGACGCCTTCCAGGCGGGATACAAAAAAATGTCTCCTTGCTTTTGAAGCGATAAACACGTGTTACATTTTATCACTCCGTAATTCGCATCCACTCCCTCGCCGCCCAACGACAACAACCACCGTGGATATATCAAGAAAATTGACACTGGATGCGGTTTCATACCCTCCCTACAGGCTTATTGTTGTTATAAATGCGATTGTGACTGTTAAACAATACTGTATAGTAGTAACTGGCAAAGTGTAGCGAACTCCATCACTCACCTGACAATTATGAACTCAAGTGTTTCATAAGATTCCTTTCGTTGATTTCACCATGGTCGTTTTCAGTTCAAATAGAGGAAGAGGAAAAACAGCTGGCTTCAAACATACGTTTGTAGAAAGGACCTGAATGTATCGCTACAGCTTCAGCACTATGCAGCTGTTGAGGTATCGTCGAAAATGTGGACATTCTCTCATTTCTTCAGTATAGGCTAAGGCAGAAATTAGTCATCGTAATTATTTATTTTATGTTTAATTTCACATATTGCAACCCATTTCGGGCATGAATTGCTCTTTATCTGGCGGCTGCACGCTTACTTAAGTTTGTTAATTAAAGATAATTGTCTTAGAATAGAACTGTTTTGTTCACTCTTCACCGCTGGAGTGGCTGTTGGAACAAGGGGAGGGGGGGGGGGGGGAAGCGGTGCCAGTGAGTGGAAAGGGGTCGATTGCCAGCGGTGCCTTCTGTTGACATGGAGCAGTGTTCGCCGTCCGTCGTGATCGAAATCACGTCCTGTGTGGTCTGCGTGTAACGTTTCTTCAGTTTGTGTGGTGCGATATCGTGTGATACACTTTTTGTAAGTCACTTGTTCGCTTACATTTTTGGCATCCCGTGCTTCATCTGCATCTATGGCACACTGGATGAGTGGTATACGACATTACACTACTGCACTGCTTAATCTAACACTGATCTGGACATAATTATCCCACATAGTAACGGTCCATAACATTAAAATTAAGATGAAAGGAGGTTTTCCAAAAAGGTAATTATGAGAGACGTTGTAATTTACTCTTGTAAGCTAGGCGAAAAACTGAATTACGCACGAATTATTCAGGCGTTAAAATTCCAAACAAATACCTAGTGAACTACAGTAATCAAGCACCGATACTGAAAGACCGTCAACTATCACTGAGTTGCCAAACAGTTTTAAGATGGCGTTGTATACATACACTACTGGCGATTAAAATTGCTACACCACGAAGATGACGTGCTACAGACGCGAAAATTTCACCGACAGGAAGAAGATGCTGTGATATGCAAATGATTAGCTTTTCGGATCATTCATACAAGGATGGCTCCGGTGGCGACACCTACAACGTGCTGACATGAGGAAAGTTCCCAACCGATATCTCGTCCGCAGCTCGTGGTCGTGCGGTAGCGTTCTCGCTTCCCGCGCCCGGGTTCGATTCCCGGCGGGGTCAGGGATTTTCTCAGCCTCGTGATGACTGGGTGTTGTGTGACGTCCTTAGGTTAGTTAGGTTTAAGTAGTTCTAAGTTCTAGGGGACTGATGACCATAGATGTTAAGTCCCATAGTGCTCAGAGCCATTTGAACCAACCGATTTCTCATACAGAAACAGCAGTTGATCAGCGTTGCCTGCTGAAACGTTGTTGTGATGCCTCGTGTAAGGAGGTGAAATTCGTACCATCACGTTTCCGCCTTTGATAAAGGTCGGATTGTAGCCTATCGCGATTGCGGTTTATCGCATCACGACATTGCTGCTCGCGTTGGTCGAGATCCAATGACTGTTAGCAGAATATGGAATCGGTGGGTTCAGGAGGGTAATACGGAACGCCGTGCTAGATCACAACGGCCTCGTATCACTAGCAATCGAGATGACAGGCATCTTATCCGCATGGCTGTAACGGATCGTGCAGCCACATGCAGCCACGTCTCGATCCCTGACTCAACAGATGGGGACGTTTGCAAGACAACAACCATCTGCACGAACAGTTCGACGAGGTTTGCAGCAGCATGGAGTATCAGCTCGGAGACCATGGCTGCGGTTACCCTTGACGCTGCATCACACACAGGAGCGCCTGCGATGGTGTACTCAGCGACGAACCTGAGTGCACGATTGGCAAAACGTCGTTTTTTCGGATGAATCCAGGTTCTGTTTACAGCATTATGATGGTCGCATCAATGTTTGGCGACATCGCGGTGAACACACATTGGAAGCGTGTATTCGTCATCGCCATACTGGCGTATCACCCGGTATGATGGTATGGGGTGCCACTGGTTACACGTCTCGGTCACCTCTTGTTCGCATTGACGGCACTTTGACCAGTGGATGTTACATTTCAGATGTGTTACGACCCGTGGCTCTACCCTTCATTCGATCCCTGCGAAACCCTACATTTCAGTAGGATAATGCACGACCGCATGTTGCAGGTCCTGTAGGGGCATTTCTGGATACAAAAAATGTTCGACTGCTGCCCTGGCCAGCACATTCTCCAGATCTCTCACCAATTGAAAACTTATGGTCAATGGTGGCCGAGCAACTGGCTCGTCACAATACGCCAGTCACTACTCTTGATGAACTGTAGTATTGTGTTGAAGTTGCACGGGCAGATGTACCTGTACACGCTATCCGAGCTCTGTTTGACTCAGTGCCCACGCGTATGAAGGCCATTATTACGCCCAGAGGTGGTTGTTCTGGGTACTGATTTCTCTGGATGTATGCATCCAATTTGCGTGAAAATGTAATCACATGTCAGTTCCAGTATAATATATTTGTCCAATGAATACCCGTTTATCATCTGCATTTCTTCTTGGTGTAGCAATTTTAATGGCCAATAGTGTAGTTTATCTCATGCAAAAGTATTCCAAAATACCGGTTTTTGCCGTAGTAATTTCATTAGTAAATATCCTGTACCGAAAACGTTTTTCAAAGATGTATTCCGTTTGTGGCACGTATTTACAATTCGAAATATTTGGATAACGTTCGTTTGATTCATGGGGAGTGCAGATCATCAGGCACTTTCCGATCACATCTTGGTAGATGAAAAAAGGTAGGCATTTGGACTGTCAAAACTATCCCTCGAACATGTACTCCACTTTGCCGAAACTGTGATATTTATTTTTGCAAGCAGGGTCAAAGTTTCACGAAAAAAAATTCAAAATACAACCAAGTTGGTAAAGACTATTATAGAAATTGTTTCGCGAGAAGATTCCATAATAAATACATCCTTCGATTCTGCATTTTAGTGTGCCTACCTTCACAGCAATGATCAAACATGCTTGGTTCACATCGAAGTTTTGTAATTTAAATAAACTATGTTTCCCGGCATCCCTTCCTGAAATGTGCCGCTGGCCGCAGTGGCCGAGCAGTTCTAGGCGCTTCAGTCTGGAACCGCGCGACCGCTACGGTTGCAGGTTCGAATCCTCCCTCGGGCATGGATGTGTGTGATATCCTTAGGTTAGTTAGGTTTAAGTAGTTCTAAGTTCTAGGGGACTGATGACCTCAGATGTTAAGTCCCATAGTGCTCAGAGCCTGTTGAACCATTTTTGAAAAGTGCCTGGAAGGCAATAGTTTTCATTAAATGACCATGGTGCTCTACCAATCTGCGTTTCAGTTGCCTCTACGACAAATACCGTCAGTAATTCTGTTTCAGCACAGCAAGTGATAGTGACAGAACGTTCTGTAATCCATTCCGTAACTAACAGGCTACACATCTGAAGAAAGTTTTCTGTAGTGATTGTTTTATTAATGAAATTACTACGTCTGAAATGACTATTTCTGAATAATTTTGCACGACATATACTATTTAATGACAATGTATACGATAAAATTGTAAAATACGTACACAGGCAGGGTTTTAACCTGTACCGTCCGCATCATAACCTTTAACTATAGCCGCTGCACTTCTCTCAGTGGCTTAACACAGATATCACGTTACTGGTATACTCAAAATACTTCAACTAGAAGCCGTTGGATGAAATGCCGCTAGCCCATTATTCAGGATAGGTTTCTCGACAACTTAACTAAGACTCATAAAAATCCTTGATTAACAGGTTCGATGATCTCCTCGTTATTTCGATATTAGTTCGATACCACATCGTTTGATCTGATTCAGCCAGTCTCTCTCAATCTGAGTTTCAGCCTAAGATCCTTATTACATAATGGACACGATGAAATACTCTCGGGTTTCCAACCGCGTCAATTGGTTAAAACTACACGAGCTTTCGGCCAAGCACTCCTTGGCCATTGTCAAGTGTTATGATTGCCAGTGGGCTGTTGGTGCGCCCTTATATACGCTAGCTGCCGGCTGTGACGTCACTGGTGCCCGTGACATTGCCATATATTACTCAAAACATGCCCATACATGGCAATGTCACGGGCACCAGTGACGTCACAGCCGGCAGCTAGCGAATATAAGGGCGCACCAACAGCCCATTGGCAGTCATAACACTTGACAATGGCCAAGGAGTGCTTGGCCGAAAGCTCGTGTAGTTTTAACCAATTGACGCGGTTGGAAACCCGAGAACATTTTATTCAATGTTATCGCCGCGAGACTCTGCATTCATACGATGAAATACGTACGTAATTTAAATCTTACAATAGGCCTCTCAGCCATGTCTGGACCTGAATTCTTAGACAATATAAGAAAATAATTAATACAGTGTGTAAATTACAAATACGTTCTCGATATATAAATAGATGCAATAAATAGATATCTATTTATTTACAGGAACACAGTCCCATCCATCTAATCCGATCCGATCAGGACTGCTTTCACGGCAAAGACAGAATAAAACTAATGTAGTACATTCCATGGTCACCCGATCGCAGCCCCATTGAGAACATGTAGGCAGAAGTATCGAGGTCATTGTCAGTTGATCTAGAAATGCAAGCGACCGTTGGGAGAATATAGTTTTCTTGCAATCGATAGTGGTACACAAGTAAACAGTTTTTCTGAGAAGCGTCTGATTCATTTCATTCTCTCGTTATCACAGTACTTGTTTCGGTATGAAGTGAGAAAATAAACATTTTAGGGTTGTGAAGTATAATACGATACCAGTTTCAAATTGCAGTCCCATTGACAAAAATCAGATTAACGTCGCTTTCCGAGTCATACACGCCCCTAAAATGGAGTGCTACCCAAAGTAATCGAGTGTTCTAGCAATTACGCTTAGATAATTCCCATATGAATAATTTGATAGCTGAAAGGGCCCGTTAGTTTGAAACTGTCGGGAATTTACTAAGGTCAAACTCAAAAATCGAGGCACACTGAAAATAAAAATTGTCATCCATAAGGCACTTTACACGTTTCTTGTAAAAGCATCGGCAGCAGTTATATTGTAACCATCGTCAATAGATAACTGTGATAACTGTACGATCAGAATGGTACGGGTGCTCAGAGGATGAGGCCACGTCAGCTGTCAGCCGGTTTTGCACGACAATAGTGTTGGTGTACTTAATCTAGCGCTGACTACATTTAAGATAACGTGGTGTTGTCCTCCCTTCTTATGACTAACAACCCTGATGAGATTCTGAAGCACCTGTCTCACCAGTACTAAGTAGACACTGAATTACTTTTTATGGTAATTACATTAATTCTGTAGGTAACTGCTTAGGCAAGGTATCGTCTGCAACGCATGGGAAAGGACAGTCATTACACAGGTACTATATGTTACAGTTAGTTAAGTAATCAGTTTTCTGCAGTATTGCTTCCACTGCTATGAAATATAGTGCCCATTACTTATTTGAATCAGTAGACATTTCATTTCCAGTCGCAAGTATTTGACATGTTTTAGCCGCGTTACAAGACAATGACTAACGAAGGAATGTCATTAAAGTCCCATTCCTTGTATTGTCTGAAAAACAGCTATACGTGTAATGCCATCTGAGAAGTGTTTGGCAACCCAGTGTTAGCTGACGGTCTTTCAGGACTGGAGCTTGATGACTGCAGTTCACCAGATATTTGTTCGGAAGTTTAATGCCTGCATAAGTTGTGCCTAGCCGAAAAGGTAGTCATCCTACGAGTAAATAACAATGTCTCTTATAATATGGATAACCTCCTTTTTGCTTAATTCATTATTTCCATGCTGACTAAGCTTAAGGAACTAGACTGTGCGGAATATTTACGTCCAAATCAGTGTTAGATTAAGCAGTGCAGCAGTGTAACGTCATAAACCACTCATCCAGTGTGCCATGCATACAGATGAAGCACGGGATGCCAAAAATGTAAGTGAACAACAGAGCTCCAAAAAATGTATCACACGATATCGCACCACAGCAACTGAAGAAACATTATCCGCAGCCCATAAAGGCCGTGATTTCAATCACGACAAACGACGAGAGACAGCTCCATGCCAACAGAAGGCACCGCTGGCAATCGATTTCTGGCCACTCACTGGCACCACTTCCCCTCCGATACTTCAATATCCGCTCCAGCAGTGAACTGTGAACGAAACAGTTCTTTGCTACGACAATTATCTTTAAGTAACTATCTTCGGCATGCATAAACACCTGATGATGAGCACAACATACCTGAAATGAGTTGCACTATCTTAAATTAAACCTAAAATAAATAATTATGACAGCTAATTTCTGCCTTAGCCTATACTAAAGCAATGAGAGAATGATCACATTCTCGACGATATTTCGCTAGCCTGTATTGCGGCAACGGTAGCCATACATTCTGACCCCCCCCCCCCCCCCCCCCCATACAAATGTATGTTTGAAGCGAGATTTTTTTTTCTCTTCCTCTATTTTAATTTAAAACGACCACGATGAAATCAACGAAAGGAGTCCTATGAAACATGTATTCATCTTCAGGGAAACAGCAGAATCACCACTCGAGAAAGCTGACAAGAAGAAGCCGATAACGTAGGTTTGTAACCTCATCCAGTGTTGTGTTTCAAGGTTGTTGTTGTGGTTGGGTGGGGAGGGAGTGGCTGTGAATTATGATGTGGTAGACTGAAACAATTGTTTATCGCTTTCAATACGAGGTGCAGACTACTGCAAGACCGCAAAGAGGCGAGCTTATGGCATTTCATTGAGATTAACTTGCATATTATGGGTCTGTGTTATGTGTGGGTGACCAGGTTATAGATGCTATTGATCCACCGCTGAGCAACAATTTCACGATCAAAAAATAAGTCTGAGCTACAATCCGATGTAGAGCTGGTTGATGATTATGAGCGACCGCTACGGTCGCAGGTTCGAATCCTGCCTCGGGCATGGATGTGTGCGATGTCCTTAGGTGAGTTAGGTTTAAGTAGTTCTAAGTTCTAGGGAACTCATGACCACAGATGTCAAGCCCCATAGTGCTCAGAGCCATTTGAACCATTTGATGATTATGATGAGGTCCCATACTTCAAGGAGCTTAGGGGACGATGCGGGAGACCCACACCGCTGACTAGGCAAGGTCCTAGCGGAGGTGGTTTGCCATTGCCTTCCTCCGACCGTAATGGGGATGAATGATGATGATGAGGACGACACAACACCCAGTCATCTCGAGGCAGGGAAAAACCCTGACCCCGCCGGGAATCGAACCCGGGACCCCATGCGCGGGAAGCGAAAACGCTACCGCAAGACCACGAGCTGCGTCGAGAATCAGCAGCATATAGATAGTTTCTGCAAGTACTAGAAGTGTAAGCCCATCTGTGCCTTCGTATTGCACGTTGATAATTCTCAGGTGAGTAATGTGGCAGGATAGAGGTGTCATTTATAAATGACGCCGCCAGGGAGTTAGTTAATAACACGGTGCACTGACTGTGAAGCACTGCATAGAAAATCACCACAACGCTCAGTATGGTGAGCGTACTGCTGTCTCAGCATCTCTCTGTCTTACGCAGCCGGCCTCGGTGGCCGATCGGTTCTAGGCGCTTCAGTCCGGAATCGCGCGACTGCTACGGTTGCAGGTTCGAATTCTGCCTCGGGCACGGATGTGTGTGATGTCCTTAGGTTAGTAAGTTCTAGGGGACTGATGAGCTCAGATGTTAAGTCCCATAGTGCTCAGAGCCATTTGAACCATTTTTTTGTCTTACGCATAAAGCAAGTTGAAAAATTCTTCAACATGGATGATTTTCGATTTTACTGACAAATCATCAGCAATGTTTATACTGTAATCATTATGAATACATAATTGTCATTCCTTCAGTATTTACAGGCTTAATGACAGCTTTTGCTTAAGGATGACTTACTCTAGATATTAGTGTCTGCATTTTTCGTTCCTTATTCCTTATCCTGATGGCAACTGTTTCTCCTTTCACCTTACCAGTAGCTCAAATCGAACTAACACTGCAAATATTCGCTGGTGTAATTTTTTACACAGTGTTTGAGCCCGCTTTTCAGCTAATTCTTCGTTGGGAACATAACGTTATCCGTAGTTTATTATCCGCAGTTTACGACGCGTCTCTTGGCTGTTCACGTTTTGCAATGAAAGCTCTGTCATTTCATTTGCATCCTTCCGTTTTGTGGATGGTACCAATGACAGCATTCTTAAGAGATACGTTTTCGAAATTTGTAACGGTCGAAAGACGTGTTACTTTTTCATAATGTATGCATATTAACCACTTGAGACCCTCCAGATATGTGAATCACGTTTGGTAATTAGCTTTGCGGTTTCCAATGTGATTACGACATAAAAACAGAAATAATTGTGACAGTTACTGATTTATGATGTTTACTCTGCAGCTGGGGCATCTGAGTAGTATTAGTAACTACACTGTAGTTCGGAAATGTGAATAAAGTCCATAGACATCTACTTTTCGTATTCAGGTACTCATTCGCCATGTCTTTCAGACACAAGAGTTGCTCAATTCCGCGTCAGGCTTCACATCGTCTGGCGAAACGAATTCTTCCTACTCGTAGTATAACTGAAACTCGGCAATAAGGTTGAATATGTTTGGCAACAGTGTGACTGCCGAGTTACTTTCTGGATGACATGTAAGTATGCTGAAAAGTTCACTTGATATTTCTTTGCCAGTTTGATTCAATGATCTGAGATATTTTCCTTAAAGGTATGAAATCGGCGTATCACTTTATGCTTTTGAGAGTGGGTAGGTGATTCCACGTGGAAAATGCAACTAACCTCGCCTTTTACGTTGCAGATTATCAGTTCTACCTACCACTGGTACAATAAGGAACCTGTCACAGAAGCACCTTACTGGCACTGATGTAACGTGTTTGCTTCCGAAGCAAACTGGTCACCGTTCCTGTCTTGCAGAAGACCATGTTTTTTAGCTGTTTTGTGACAGAGCTACAGGCAAAGCAGACAGATCCACAATCAGTAAATAAATTGAAACTATGAAATGTCAAATTTGCATACTGTTTCCGTTCTATTACGACAATCTTTCGTCATAAGGTTTCCACGGTAAGCTGAATTAAGGTTCTTAGTTGTTGCCGACAAACACCAGCTGCGATAGACACGACTTTGAGGAGGGTTTCGTAGTGCACAACATCCTTATTGAGCCACCAGCTGCAGAATATTATGTTCACACTACCCTTTGCTCGAGGAGATGTCTCGTCACACGGCTGAACCAGGAATTTCCCACTGAGAAGTTAACATAAAGATGTCATGATTAGACACCAGTAACAATACTGGCTAGGAATTCTCAATAAACGAAATGATGACGGTCAAGCTAAAATGGATTAGTAGTAACCCCTTTGATTTTTGTTGCTTTCAGTTAAGAGTTTGTTGTACTCCTACACCCGACTTCTCGACCTTGTCTAATGAATGCAAATGGCGTACTACTGTTAAATGATCGTGGTTCATCACATATGTCAGTTATACAGACTTCCTGAATGTAGTAAAGTGGTTGTGACAGAACGTACGACGTTTCTTGAAACAGAAAAATCCTTTACTGACGTGTTTTGCCCAGAATCAATCGCTCCACACTCAGTGCAAATGTTCCGAGCTGCCTTGTTGCCTTCACACGTATGTTAAACCCAGAGCAAAGAATATGTTGCAAATGTTGGACATTTTTCCAATTGCGGCTCTATTTTACAACTCTTGAATAACGTTAATTATAGTCGAGTTTGAGAAATCCAACATGGAACTGCAAGAAAAAAGAACTTTATTTGGTAAAATAACAGTTGATAAGCACAATCGTAGCGCCACGGTCACTTGGTCGAACGACGCCTGGCGAAGTTGGCGAGCGGCGTGCAGTCGGTAGGCGGCTGCAGGGGACCTCTGTAGGGCGTGGAAACTCCCGAGCGTCAACTTGGTCTTGACACAGCCGCGACCTGTGTGGCGGAAATGATGCAAAGATTTGTGGTATTACAGGTGGATTGGAAAGTGAAGGGATTTATTCTTTTAACTGCATCAAACTGTCTGCTTTCGTAGACAACAGAAATGCGATGGAAAAAAAAGAACTGCAGTGGAGTGAATGAGATTTCGCGATTTTATGGCTACATCGCGCAACGTTTACCACTACACCACGGGCAGTTGCAGCCGTGCAGCCTCTCGAGCAAAGCAGAACACATCTTCAGACACTTCTGCATTGTAAATGTAACCAGATCGCGCATATCGCCGGACTCATAATTCTGAGGGGGCGATCCAATTTATTTGCCACCTTAAGTAAACTCCTCGGACAAAGCTTCTGCGGCGTCCAGGCGGCGATCAGCTTTATGTCTAAGACTGTACATCTCCAGTCTCAGAAATCATTTTCGACGTTAGGCCACACGAACTGGTCCGTAACGAGTTGTGTCAGTGAGAATATGCCAGGTTTGAAAGACTGTGGAACTGGCCGAATATGACCCTCCTCATTTATGCGGGAACAAGAGTCTGAGTTATATTTTGCAAAACAACACGCAATGCTTGCTTAGTGGATCCATGTATGGGACAAAGTTCTCTGTGTATGTTGGTTGTAGAATCTTATTTTATTTTATTTTTATTTACACGTTAAGTTCCGTAGGACCAAATTGAGGAGCAAACCTCCAAGGTCATGGAACGTGTCAGTAGATGAAATTACAACACAAAAATAATAACAGATAAAAATAAATGTTCATGAACTTGAAAAAAGTCAGTCCATAAGTTAAAGTAAACGCTATCAGCAATACAATAAGAATCAGCTTAATTTTTCAAGGAACTCTTCGACAGAATAGGAGTGACCCATGAGAAAACTCTTCAGTTTCGATTTGAAAGTGCGTGGACTACTGCTAAGAGTTTTGAATTCGAGTGGCAGCTTATTGAAAATGAATGCAGCAGTATACTGCACACCTTTTTGCACAAGAGTTAAGGAAGTCCAGTCTAAATGCAGGTTGGTTTCTGCCGAGCATTAACCGAGTGAAAGCTGCTTATTCTTGGGAATAAACAATATTGCTAACAAAAAACGACAATAAGAAATATACATATTGAGAGGCCAATGTCAAAATACCCAGACTCGTGAACAGAGGTCGACAAGAGGTTCGTGAACTCACACCACTTATTGCCCGAACCACTTGTTTCTGAGCCAAAAATATCCTTTTAGAATGGGAAGAGTTGCCCCAAAATATAATACCATACGACATAAGCGAATGAAAATAAGCAAAGTAGACTAATTTTCGTCTCGAACGATCACTCACTTCTGATACCGTTCGAATAGTAAAAATGGCAGTATTTAGTCTTTGAACAAGAGCCTGAACGTGGGCTTTCCACGACAGCTTACTATCTATCTAAACACCTAGAAATTTGAACTGTTCAGATTCACTAATCATATGCCCATTCTGTGAAATTAAAACGTCAGATTTTGTTGAATTGTGTGTTAGAAACTGTAAAAACTGAGTCTTACTGTCATTTAGCGTTAGTTTATTTTCTACAGGCCATGAACTGAGGTCATGTACTGCCCTATTTGAAACCGAGCCAATGTTGCACTCAACATCCTTTACTACCAAGCTAGTGTCATCAGCAAAAAGAAATGTTTTAGAGTTACCCATAATAATAAAGGGCATATCATTTATATAAATAAGGAACAGGAGTGGCCCCAACACTGATCCCTGGGGCACCCCCCACTTGACAGTACCCCACTCAGACCCCACATCACAGCCGTTATCAACAATGTGAATAATGACCTTTTGCTGCCGGTAGCTAAAGTAAGAGGTGAACCAATTGTGAGCTACTCCCATAATACTGTAATGGTCCAACTTCTGAAGCAATATTTTGTGATCAACACAATCAAATGCCTTAGTTAAATCAAAAAATATGCCAAGCGTTCGAAACCTTTTGTTTAGTCCATCCAGTACCTCACAGAGAAAAGCGAATATAGCATTTTCCGTTGTTAAGCGACTTCTAAAGCCAAACTGTACATTTGATAGCAAATACGTTCAATTATCCTTACATACACAGCCTTTACAATAACTTTTACAAACACTGATGGCATAGAAATAGATCTAAAATTATCTACATTATCCCTTTCTCCCATTCTATGAAGCGGTTTTACTACTGAGTACTTTAATTGCTCAGGAAACTGACCATTCCTAAAGGAAAAATTGCAAATATGGCTAAATGCAGGGCTAACAAGTGCAGTACAGTACTTTAATATTCTGATAGACAGTCCACCATAACCATGAGAGTCCTTAGTCTTCAGTGACTGAATTATTGACTCAATCTCCCTCTTGTCCATATCACAGAGGAGTATTTCAGACATTAATCTCGGAAAGGCATTTGCCAAGAAAGTTGTATGATTTTCTGTAGAAACTAAATTTTTATTTAATTCACCAGCAATGCTCAGAAAATGATTGTTGAATAATGTACATATATCTGATTTATCAGTAACAGAAATATTTTTAATGCGAACTAACTTTATATTGTCGACCTTGTGCTGCTGACCAGACACTTCCTTCACAACTGACCATATATTTTTAATTTTATCTTGTGAATTAGCTATTCTGGTTGCGTACCACATACTCTTTGCCTTCCTAATAACATTTTAAGCACCTTACAATACTGAAACTTCCTGCCAGATTAAAACTGTGTGCCGGACCGAGATTCGAACTCAGGACCTTAGACTTTCGCGGGCAAGTGCCCATTACTGCTAGTACCCCGTTTAGAATGTTCTAATGGAAAGCAGCACTCAAAGAGCATGAGAAATGTGTTAAGGAAAGCATTGTATTCATCATCTATGTTATCGGCACTATAAACATCCTGCCACTTTTGTTCCTTGACAAGTTTTAAAAAACTCTCTATTGCTGTTGGATTAACTTTCCTACATAGTTTGTAAATAAGTATGACATTGATTTGAGTACAAAAGCCTTTTAGTGTTAAAATTTGTGCATCATGGTCTGAAAGGCCATTCACGCTTTTACTAACAGAATGCCCATCTAGTAATGAAGAATGAATAAAAATGTTGTCTATGGCTGTGCTACTGTCCCCCTGCACCCTAGTTGGAAAAAACACAGTCTATATCAGATCATATGAATTTAGGATATCTACCAACATCCTTTTTCTTGCACCATCATATAAAAAATTTATATTGAAGTCACCACATATAACCAGTTTCCGGTACTTCCTACAAAGGGAATCAAGAAATCTCTCTAACTTGAGTAGAAATGCTCTGAAGTCGGAGTTAGGGGACCTATAAACAACAACAATTAGAAGTTTCGTTTCACTAAATTCAACTAGCGCTGCACAACATTCAACTATCTGTTCAGTTCAGTGTTGTGATACGTCTATGGACTCAAATGCATACTGTTTTTTACGTACATAGCCACTCCCCCACCCCACAAGGAACTCTTTGAGAAACAGCCAGATAATATGTAGCCTGATAAAGGAAGCCTCTGAATTGTCAAATTATTTAAGTGGTGCTCTGATATACCAATAATTTCAGAGTCAACATCTATAAGCAGTTCACTAACTTTATCTCTAATACCACTTATATTGTGATGAAATATGCTAATTCCTTCTCTCCTTGGAAACCTTACATCCTCGGAAGGTGAGCCCTTAGTTAGAGGGACTTCTTTTAAGCAGGTATACCTATCAGCTAACTTCAATCTAAAAAATCTAAAAAAGGTGCAGCTCTAACACCAACTACTACAGGAATTTTTCCATGAGTGACACCACCACCACCACCCACTACACTATCACCTATAAGCTTAGCCGGCCTCCCCTTCCCATACCCTTTGAGGTGCAGGCCATGCCTAGTGAAACACGATCTACTGACAGACCCAACTAGCACCACTGAGATGTGACCCATGCCCTCTGCCATCAGCGCCCTCTCCAGCCCCACGTTAACGCACCTAACAGTTGCATTAAGGTGAGACGAAATGCACATTAGGGTCACCAGTTTGAGTAGCTATCTTAACCAGGTCACCACCTGCATCATATTCCCCGTCCCTATCAAAACTGTTCCCTGCTCCACCCACTATCACTACCTGATCCTCCTTCGTAAAATTCTTACATAACTCCCCTATGCTGTCAGTCACCTGAGCCAACCCCGCACTAGGCTTCACAATATTGGTGACCTGGTATAAAGGCACATTTGCATGCCGAGCGTGAGTTTCCTCGGAAACGCGAGATATTAATTAAAGAAATAATCAGTGACAAATAAATAAAGCCTATGGCACACAACTGCAGCGCTGTGTCGCTGATAAAACAAAAGTACATTTTCGTTAGTCGTATGTTTGATTAAAAGAAAAAAGGAGCTCTCGTTGAAGTGGTGCGAGAAGCACGTATTTTAGTTTATTGTCTGGCACACCGCCATATTTCATGATATAGAAAATTGCAACCATACTAGGCACTCGATTCTGTAAAGAATTTATATTTATAAAAGTAAGTAGGATTATGAACTGTAGGCTTATTCATTGAATATATCTGATTTAACTAACTGTGTAATTTTTTGTTTAGTAGACAATCACCTCTGTACGACGTTTTGGCATGGCTGGCAAATTATTGTAATATTGAGATTTAGATTATGAGTCCGCACCTACCGCAGCAGTCTTTGGAAACGATTTAATTACGAAGTCCGATTATTTCAGTTTTATTTCACGGTCAACTACGAGTAACATTGCCTTTACGAAAAAGCCATTGTCAAGCGTCTGATACCGAATAATCAAAACCTGACGACTCATAGCAGAGCCAATCAGACAGATAAAAATAATTAATATTTTATTTTATTTTATTTTATTTTATTTATTTTATATTGGCGACTGCGTGTCGGACTTGTTATTTTGTCATTTGTTACATTGTTCTCTTTGTTTCATGGGAAAAATCAACCTTCTGGTCCTGGACTTGACTATATGAGAAATAAAAAAAAAAAATCAGAAGATATTTGCCAATTATAAAATTTTGCGGGAAGACGCAAAGAAGCTTCCAGCAAAATAAGGTAAGACGCAGCATCTTTGCATTAGCAGGCTTGACCAGACGTATAATTCAGTGTATTAGCTTTTCAGTAAAATTCTGTAGTGTTTCTTTTCCGCATAACAGTTTCAGTGATAAATTCCATTCTCAGTATTTTTCCTTAAACAATAACGTATGCAACAATACCAATACACGAGTGTACAATATGGCCGACTTCTGTACGATATCATGTAACATGGCCAGCAGCCATTACCAATAATCTCAAATTCAGTTTATATTTTTAAATTAACAGACAGCCATTGTTGCTACGACCGATTCATGCTCAACTGCATTTTATTTTAAAACCAGTGTCAAACATTAATTTCTTGAAATATATAGCACGTGTGGCATGGTAATAACTAGAAAACAATACGCAAAAATGGAACAGCAAAGACGTACTATTCAGACGCAATCCGACTCGGACGAGAGACAAATGTTAGAAAATGACTTTACGACAGCAACCGGTAGTGACGATACATCAAATATTGACGCAAGTGTCAACGGAAATTTTGACAATAGGCCGTCCACCACAAAAATTTCAAAGTCTCAGTCAGAGCCCATGTTAATACATGACGTCACGTCTAATGACGCGGCGGGGGCAGAGACCTTGCAAACAGTAAACATTGCCAACATGTTACAAATGCTAATGAAACAAAACGCAGAAAATATGGCAACCTTAAGGATGCAGAACGCGGAAAACATGGCAACCTTAAAGACACAAAATGAACAGTTAAAGACACAAAATGACGAAATTAAATCTGATCTCATAGCAATCAAGGCATGTAATGACACTTTGTGTAAACGTGTGGAACTTATAGACGCCACACTGACCGAACAGATGACTGAACTCAGTACGAAATTTTCCAAGCTTAATACGAGACAAGAAAAGACTACAAATGACGTAGCACTTTTACAGAAACAATTAAAAAACCTTAATGTCACGTGTGAAGCTCTTACTGAACAAATTCAAACATATCCTTCAGTACACGACAACCTTGAAAAACGAATTACTGACGTGCAGAATAAATTTGACGATGTTGAACAACACCTGACTGACATCTTACAATCTGATGCCACAGCTCATTTTCAAAATATTAATAAAGAATTTCATGATTGGGTAGAGAACAAAGACAAACATTTTGATAGATGCATACGTGAAAATTTACCAACAATTGTGCACGACTCCGTAGCGGAATACATCACTAATAACAAACAGCTGATTAGTGACGCAGTACAATCCGTCACTGCACCCATGAGACAATTCACCGATCAACCACAGTCTGAATGTAACGAAAATATCAGTCAAAATGAACAGTTCAGAAATCAATATACATTCGAGTATGACGCACACATACCGCACACAACATACACACAAGAACAAAACACACCACGACAACAACACATACCACAACGTGCAAACACAAACACAAGGTATTATCATGGTAAACCACAGCAACATTATCGTAATTACTCGCCAGCTGAGCATTGCAGTAATTACAGTGGAACAAATCCATATCATAATGCAACGAACCATTCATCCGGTGATTTTTCTTAAATCTTTTAGTAACGCATTTCCACGCACTTGGAGTGACCGGAAAAAGATTTCATATATTGTCGGTTACATCCAAGGCGATGCAGCTGTCTGGGCATACAGTCAAGCTGACGTATGTACCACGTACAGTGAGTTTGAGCGTGCCTTTCTGAACAAATTCTGGTCGCAATCCGTCCAGGAGCGACTCAGGAGACAAATTTTAGAACCTGAAACTTTTAACAGTAAAAATGGTAACTTACGCAGATATTTTGAAAAATACTTGAACATGGGACATTTTTTAGACGAACCAGTCGCAACACGTGATATACTCCGAGCGTTGAAGGCCAAATTGCCTTTCAACATTAAGGAAAAACTTCTACATATCCCGGATGACGATTCAGATTATTTTTTAACAGCTTTAGATTCGGTTGACATGTTACTTGAAGATCAGCGCTTCGCGCGGCAAAACAGCAGCCACAATGTTTACACTAGTGGCATGCAAAACATGCAGGCTTGCCAACACAATTCTGGCGCGCCCACAGTTGGATACGCGGTACAACAAAAACAGCAAACTCACATGCCGTCTCAGTACGGAAATCAAAATCAACACGCGTATTCCAATACGAACAATAGTTACAACAGTAATAACATTTCATGCGGCAATCCATACAAAAGGCACCGCGGTAATAACTGCAACGGTAACAACGGATACAAAGGTAATAACAAAAACACAAACAGAAATAGAAATAATAATAACTACGAGCCAAGACAGCATCAAGGTTGGACTCGTAACGATCAGTACTTTCATTCAAACTCTGCTTTACCACAGCAGCCACCAGGTCAAAATTGGAGCATACCTTACGACCGACAGGTAAGTTATAATGCGCAACAGCAACAACAACCGCAAAAGTTTGGAGATCATAATAGGCAATATCCGAATGTGAATATAATAGAAATGACACCTGATGCACAACCTCAATCTGTGTCAGTACCTAGTACAAATGATAATCCAACAAACTAGAAACAGTCACTACTTTGCCCCAGGTCGTGGCTGAAGAATCCTTGGGGGGCGGCTTCAATGTTAATCAGTTATTTGACACCACACTTGAACAACAGAATAATGATATGCCGAGTAATTCTAAACAAAAACTACCTGTTTTATTTATAAGATACAACCACAATAACAATATATCAGATGAACTTTTACAAGACAGTACACAATGTCGTTTAAACACAAATGAAATTGTTTTAGCATCCACTACTGGTGTAGTAGGTGGGATTCCAACTACTATTATCCTAGATACAGGTGCAGCTGTGAGCGTTTTATCTTTTAATTTTTATAAAAAGATGTGTGAATTGGAACCTGTGCCTGAGTTTCCTGCCCAAAACTGTAAAATAACTACTGCACTAGGTAATAAGTCATGTAGGGTTACGAAGCAAGTTTTTGTAAACGTTAAAATAGGTAATGGAACCGTACAATGGCCATTCCTGGTTGTACAAAACCTTGTGACAAATTGCATATTAGGAATAGATATTATGAGCGAGAAGGACTGCATTATAGACTTCTCCAAAGGTAAATGTATTTTAAATGATAAAGGCAGTGTAATTATTATTGATTTGGACAGGAGAACTCTAAAGCATGACAAACACTGTACAGGGTACAAGGTACAGTTAGTACTTGACAAAGACATTCAAGACATGCAAACACACTCATCTGACAGAGAGCTAATGGACTTGAAAACATTGCTTGATCATAAGATAAGTGAAGCTACAGCTCTCAGTGTACATGAACGTATAAAACTACAGGAAGTGTTATCCAAATATTTACAAGTTTTTACCAAACGATTAGGTGTTATCAACACGTATGTGTACAAGATTGAAGTTAAGCCTCACAAGATCTTCTACCATAAGACATATAACGTACCGTTATCTCAACGACCTGCTGTGTGGCAAGAATTAAAACAAATGTTAGACTGGAAGGTCATTGAACCATCCACCTCACCTTATTGTAGTCCTCTACTTGTTGTCAAAAAATCAAATGGAGGCATTAGGTTAGTGTTAGACGCACGAGCTATTAATGAAATAATTTTACCGGTTCACACAAAACCTGAAAATTCAGAAGAGCAATTACAGAAATTTCTAGATGCAAAATATTTTTCCACAATAGATCTCGCTAATTCGTTTTGGCAGGTGGGTATCACTCCTGATTCTCGGAAATATACTGCATTTATGTTCGGGGGGCGAACCTATCAGTTTTGTGTTCTACCCTTCGGACTGAATGTCAGCTCTGGGGTATTCATTACAGCCCTGGATACCGTGCTTGGCGACGATTTAGTTGAGACAGTCACACACTATGTAGATGATATACTGATAGCTACACAATCCTGGAATGAACACGTTGACACACTTCAAAGAATTTTAGAAAAATTTGCACAAGCTGGAGTCACAGCCAACCTAAGAAAATCAAAATTTGGTTGCAGTGAGATAAAGTATTTAGGACATATCATTAATTCACAGGGCATACGTCCGGATCCCAGTAAATTAGATGCTATCAGAAACTTTCCTAGCCCTCGAACTAAAAAGCAGTTAAAATCATTCCTTGGGCTATGTTCATTTTTCAGACGTTTTTTGCCACAACCACTTTTGAACAGTAAACATCTGCTAAATCTACTCAGAAGGAATCAAGTTTGGATCTGGTCGGAACAGTGCCAGAATGACTTTAATACAATTAAACATGCTTTAGTGAATGCTAACATTTTGAGCCATCCAGATTTCAATTTAGATTTTTGTATGACTTGTGACGCTTCACGTACTGGCTTGGGCTGTTGCTTATTTCAAGTTGTAAAGAATAAAGAGGAGGAACAGATAAGAATTATTGGGTTTGCGAGTCGCACTCTAACTGAATGTGAGCGTACATACTCCACTACTGAGTTAGAAACACTTTCCATAGTATGGGCATTCAAGAAATTCAATTATTATTTATTTGGAAAACATACGGTAATTTACACCGATCACCAGGCCCTGACATTTTTGTTAACTTGTAAACTTGTACATCCTAGACTATCACGATGGGCAGTTACACTTCAGAACTACTCTTTTGAAATTAAGTACATAAGAGGTAAGGACAACACCATTGCAGACACTTTGTCTAGACTTCCACAAGGTATGAATGATACCAACAGTGACTTAGAAAATATAAATGACTACAGGATTCTCTTAATGCAAGACAAGCAGTATCACCAATATTATATTGATATGTGCAGAAACATGGCTGAATTACAAAAATCTGATCCTCACTGGTATAAGATAATAACATTACTGGTAGAAAAACACAACCATCCTTTGACTCAGTATTACAAGTTACACAATGATGTGTTATTTTACCGCCGACATCCAAATGCTACTAACTGGTGTGTATGCATTCCCAAAGAGTCTGAACGTAATCTAATTTGGCACACACACTTAGTTTGGGGTCATTATGGGACGAAAAAGTGTTTGGCAAAGCTCAGTACATACTGTTATTTTAGCAATATGAGAAGAAAAATTTACAGGGAACTAAAAACATGTGTCATATGTCAAAAATCAAAACCTCAGAATTTATCCACAAAAACAGATTTACATTCTATTTTACCTGGTAGACCCCTGGAAATTCTGTGTACTGACATTAGTGGACCGCATCCAGCAAGCTCTGGAGGCGTCAAATATATCTTAGCTTTTTACGATATATTTTCTAAACACGTAAAACTTTATGCTTTAAAATCCGCCACTGCAAATGCTATAATACGAAGATTCTCAAGTGATTACCTGACGCACGTGGGAAAACCTAAAGCAATTCTGTCAGATAATGCAGCATACTACTCTGGGTACAAATGGAGAAATTTCTTGAAGGACAATAACATTAAAAGTATATTTATTTCGAGGTTTAGTCCACAATGTAACGCGACTGAGAGACTTTTCCGAGAATTAAATCGATTCATGAGGACCTATATTTCATCAAAACATACTAATTGGGTGTCCTACCTAAGTCTTTTCGAAGACGTACACAATAACTTAAATATTTACGATACAAATTACACACCTAACGAGATCATGTTCAATTGCAAACAGAACGATCAGTGGATAGAACCATTACCTAAGTTGTCAGACAAGGAAATCACACCTGAACAGAAAATAAAAGAAGTATTGACTACGCTGACACATCACGCACAGATACGAAACAAACATCACAGAAACATAATAAAAAGAAAACAAAAATTCGAGGTAGGAATGCTTGTACTACTTCGTACTCATCATAAATCTGTAGCACTCAAACGACGCAATGCTAAGTGGCGTCTGCTATATGAAGGACCTTATATAATTGTTAACATACCGCATCCTGGTGCGTATCTGTTACAACATCCTAGAACTAACAAAATTATTGGGCTATACGCACACCGAGATCTTAGAGCATTTCATGCCAAATAATGTCAAAGTCATACCCATGAAAACATTGCTAAGCAACTCGCAAAACTCTGTTTGCTACATCACAGATAATAAGCAGTATAGAAATTTTCATTTCAGCGGTTCCAGAGTCGCAGTTGAAGACAGAAGAACTTATCTTTCAACGCCGCGGCTCCACCGAGAAGACTGAATATTAAAGTAAAATTTATGATTACGTAGCAGTGAATGACATATTAATTTTTCACGGAACATTTGTTATTGTAGGTACCACTGACTTGATATGACACCTGACGAACTGACAGACGTCATCTGTGAAGCGATCTTTTACTTTGAGAAATAGATTAGACGCACATCTCTCAACACGAAAAGCATCTATCAGTAGTCAAGGCCACACAGACACTCTACACACACGCACAAAACGCGAGGAATCGAACATTTTCTCTCTCTTACTATTTTGAATATTTATTGAGTAGTGAAAACGCCTGGTCTTGCCTACTGATGTAATGAATGTTGTGTCTAACCTATCTTAATTTCAGATGACATCACAAAAAACATCGATAATATCCCAGCAAAACCGCTAAAGAGGATGTAAATATCTGCAATTCATGTAATCAAATATGACACAATGTAATAACCTATAGCTATGTAATGATGATGTAAACATGTTTATGTGCAACTGTATTATGTTTATGCTAAGAAAATATGTGACGTGTGTATGTATTATTACTTATGTTTTTTTTAAACTGATGTATAATGTAACTGTTACTGTGTGAAAATTTGAACGATAACGAGTGCCAAAATGTGAAAAACTTTTTTTTAAAAAAAAAAAAAAAATTGCGTAGTGAACCACTATTCACGGACATTAACGTACATTACTAAGTCTGCAACTACGCAGAAACCTATGTGAAAGAAACTGTTAATGACATTCATGATGCATCGTACCTTTGTTAACGCGATGAACGATTTCTTCGATGAGTAACCACGAACATTTAGGTGAGCTATATTTAAAAAAAAAAAAAAAAAAAAAACTGAATATGTGAAGTGCATAATTCGTGCATCGTCTAGCGACATTACTACAGTACCCAACTTCAAGATGTTAACTGGATTAAATGGACACAAAGTGCCTGTCCAGAAAACAACACGACGGGTGGAAGAATTTTGGTTGGAACTTCAGGGAATGAAATGTTCTCGAAATGTGACGGACACGCTTACCTGGACTGTCCAAGGATCGACGCCAGCTATGTGCCGTCCGAGGTTCTGCAACCAAGCTTCCACGGAATATCGAAAACGAACTGCATATGGACTAATTACTCGACGGGTCACGTCTGATCTGTAATAAACAATGCTTTTTGTCACAACGAACTGCATCACAACGACTATAATGGAAATAGGAAATGGACATGCTTATGTATCAATCACGTTGTTATACAACGATGTTACTGTAAAAAAAAAAAACTTTACCACGACGATACTAACCTGTAAAAAATTATTGTGCAGCAGATGAATATGAACTGTGATAACGACACCATGTGTATAGGTCAACGCACCTGAAAAATACGGACATTTTTCTTTGAAGCATTTCATTGCAATGCTATGTAACTAAGAACATTCAACAATCTAAAGTTGTATTGTATTATAACAAATATTGTAATTTTAAAACTAAGTTACCTGTCATAGAATGTAGTCTTCATATGTAATCTTGGTGGAATATTTTCTTTGTGCAACGACTAAGAAATGCGCGCGTACACGAACAATATGAACTGCAATACTGTGCGGCGTGATCTAAATTTACGAAATAACGGCAGTGCCGTAGTTACACAGACGCTTCTGCGCATGCGCGCACTCTGTTTTGCCAACATAAGAACTTTTTCGGCGCACGCGCGTCATTCAAATTTTGTGTATAATATACAGTATAATGTAAGTCATGTAAATAGTTGTAGATAACTTAGATTTTCTTGTGCCTTTAGGTGAATTGCTCGCCTGCAGGTGTGTCCTTTCGCCTCGCAATTCAGGGGGCAATATAAAGGCACATTTGCATGCCGAGCGTGAGTTTCCTCGGAAACGCGAGATATTAATTAAAGAAATAATCAGTGACAAATAAATAAAGCCTATGGCACACAACTGCAGCGCTGTGTCGCTGATAAAACAAAAGTACATTTTCGTTAGTCGTATGTTTGATTAAAAGAAAAAAAGGAGCTCTCGTTGAAGTGGTGCGAGAAGCACGTATTTTAGTTTATTGTCTGGCACACCGCCATATTTCATGATATAGAAAATTGCAACCATACTAGGCACTCGATTCTGTAAAGAATTTATATTTATAAAAGTAAGTAGGATTATGAACTGTAGGCTTATTCATTGAATATATCTGATTTAACTAACTGTGTAATTTTTTGTTTAGTAGACAATCACCTCTGTACGACGTTTTGGCATGGCTGGCAAATTATTGTAATATTGAGATTTAGATTATGAGTCCGCACCTACCGCAGCAGTCTTTGGAAACGATTTAATTACGAAGTCCGATTATTTCAGTTTTATTTCACGGTCAACTACGAGTAACATTGCCTTTACGAAAAAGCCATTGTCAAGCGTCTGATACCGAATAATCAAAACCTGACGACTCATAGCAGAGCCAATCAGACAGATAAAAATAATTAATATTTTATTTTATTTTATTTTATTTTATTTATTTTATACTGGTAATCACTCCTCAACACTTCCTGCAACTACTAGCCCACACCTCTACTGTGGGAACTACCTAGAAGCAGAACCTTCTTCTTTCTGCTAGACTTTGCAACTAACCTAGGCCTCCTAATTGCCGAGGACTGCGGCATGTTCCCTACATCTACAGCTACACAAGGCTCCTCTCCACTCAGCTCTGACAGTTAGTCATATTTATTGTATGTACATAAAGTAAAACTGTCTGAATACCTCCTCTTTCTAGCTGCCTTCTTGCCAACTGCCAGTTCCGATTCCACACCGCCCTTCACCCTCCTCAACCTATCTAGTTCCTCCTTTGCGCATTGTAACTGCACCTGAGGGGCACAGATCTTATGCTCCTGCTCCTCTAGCAACTTATTTGCACTATAGATTCTGCAAACCCAGGAGAGGATCTCACTAAAATGACCACTGGCTTCCCCACTGCATTCCCCCCAATGAAAGTACTTTGAACAAATCCCACACCATAACCCACTACTCACAAATCTACGACAGAGCCCACACTTCTCACTCATGGTAAAATTTTACATTTACTGAAGGAGATCCATAATTTGTCGGTCTTTTAACTGCGCCTCTGCTAATTTGTTGTAGACGACTTGTGTGGAAAGGGCATTTATTCTCAACAGACGTGGTAACGTAGTCTACTCCGCGAAGAACTCTTACATCAGTTGTGAATTGCGCTATACAGGGCTAATTAGCTAAGCCATGCAACGCAAATATGAAATCGAAACTGCTATTGATGTGCGGTTTTCACAGAATGGATTGGTATTCAGGGGCTCATACTGTTAACCAATAAACAGATTGTAATAATGCCTAGAAGGCATATTTTTGTGCAAACATACACCCTTTTTAAATGGACAATGCCCATTTCCATTAACAGACTAAAAGGAGGATACATCAGTTGTTTGTTGCAGGAGTCTAGTGCGAGTCATGCTGTGCAAGGTTTCAACACCGACACTTGTCTGACCGGGCGCTGTGACTGAGCGCTTCTAGGCGCTTCAGTCCAGAACCGCGCTGCTGCTACGGTCGCAGGTTCGAATCCTGCCTCGGGCATGGATGTTTGTGATGTCCTTAAGTTAGTTATGTTTAAGTAGTTCTAAGTCTAGGGGACTGATGACCTCAAATGTTAAGTTCTATAATGCTTGGAGCCATTTGAATTTTTGACCCTTGTCTGTACCAGTCAACTTGCGTGGTTGCTCGTATGATGATACTATGTTTGCTTACAGAGTGTTTGTGTGTTCCTTGAGTGCACTGCAAATTGCTGGTCAGTTAGTGTGTGACAGTCCAAGCAGTAGGGCGTGAGAGGACGATGGGATTTACCAATGCAGAAAAAGCCAACATGCTCACGGTATATGGAGAATGTAGGAAGAATGCAGTTTCTTCTTGTAGAGTGCGTGGGGCAAGAGATCCCAATAGGCGTCAACCATCTCGGCAACTATTTATGAAAGTGATAATGTACCACCTAGACAACGTAACAGAAGGGAACAAGTGACGACAGAAGAGGGGTAAATTAGCGTTCTTGCTGCTGTTATAGTTGATGTGCATGTTAGCTCTCGTGCAAACGTAGAAGGAAGTGCCTGAATCAGGCATGTGTCATAAGCATCTTCCATCGACGTAGCTTCCATCCCTATCATATCTCTCACCATATACTCCTAATGTATCGCGTATTGTACTTAGTGATGAAGCTACATTTATCAGTCATGTCCAAGTAAACCGCAGAAACTTGTACTATTGGTCTGCTGACAATCCCCGTTGGTTTCGTCATATGGAACGTCAGCAACGGTGGAATGTAGCGTGTGGTGTGTGATAGTGAACCATCAGCTCATTGGGCCATTTTTCATACACGGAATGCTGAACGTGCACAGGTTTCTCAGATTCCATACTGTGTCACTCACATTCAAATTTTCGGGTATAGAGAAGGAACTTGTCCCAGGCATTATAAAGAAGCCTAATCATTTTCTACGCAAGCTTGAAGTAACACATACACTACACTGAGTCTATTAGCACAAACAGTGATTAATGAATTTAAAAAAAACTAAATAAAACTCTGGCAGGAGGCTGGGGATGAGATGAGGGGATGAGTAGGATACTGTCGATTGTCCGGCTCATGCGACTATTTCGATTTATGGCAACTCTTCATCCCCATACAACCCCGTGTGTCTATTTCTTATGCCTTTGACACAACAATGTCATCCATCCGAGGATATTGCATTATTCTGTTTGTATAAGTTTGCCCCTCTCCAGCTGTGTTTTAAATACTTGATAGCCCTTGTTCGACTGATTCTACGATGGCCTGGGTCAATGGCGCATCGCACCTTTCCCTTTGTCTCCTTTGCACTTCCCTGCCACAGCGAAACTGATACTCCCTTTCTAACACTCTGCATTTTAGTACAGTATTAATTACCAGTAATAAGCTACAGCATCACATTTACAACCAGGAAAGGTTCTACAAACTTATTATTTATTTAATAAGTTCCACATAGGCCGTAAAGTACAATGAAACCAGCGATAGTTCTCAATAACATAGCAATGATATCTTCAGATTTTATTTATTTACGATATACTGGCTCTTCAAATCAGTGTATTCACATGTCCTTGAACAAGTAAAAGTGTACAGCACACTGTAAACGTATCACGGTTTGCACATTGGAACGACGACACTGCTTTGGATATGGAACGGCATGTTGGTTACGCTCTGTACCCGGGTGGAGCTATTAATGAGTCACGGCTGAAAGGTTGTGACGAAACGTCCCAAAGAAACAAATATTTACAGGTGCGGAAATAAATCCTGACCGAGTGTACATCTTAATGATTCATGATTGCAGCGTGGAATGGCTACCATAGAGTGTTCTGGAGGAACGGTACTAGCAGCGATGGGACATCTTCCAAGGGATGCGATTTACGAAGAGACTGCGAAAATCACAGTACGTTGCGCGCGTGTGTGTAGCAATCTAAACGCACGGAGTTATATGCGTGTAATAGGTTGCAATACTGAAATCTGTGGCTGCCTATTATAACTTCAAGGCACTAATGCCACTGATTTGCTTAAAATTACTGAAATTTAATAGCAAGCAGTGTAATAAAAACTGTAGAACCCTCTCACGGCTATCCAGTAACGAGACAAATTGTAAAAACCTCTTTTTCTGGGTTGATGAATCGTACACTGCTAAAAAATTTATAGGGTCCAACGTGAAACGAATTATTTACTTAATAGATACCATGTAACAGTGTTGCTCGACACTAAATAACGTCCATCCTCACTTCGCGTACTTCCTGCGAGCAATGCAGGCAGAAGTGACTGGTTTTGTTCACTCAGTATGTACTATTCGAGTCATAGAGAAGTGGAATGTTACAGGAGACGCAGTTAGACGATATTCCACATGAATAAATCACAGACAAGTTAAGAGATGAGCCAGTGGCAATCGACATGGTGTGGGGGCAATAACTGAGCGTAGCATCATTTCATGGCGTTGAAGAAGCTGCTGCAACCCAAATCGGGGATAGTTATCTTGCTTCAAATACCCAAACATACCCAAGCAGCACAGAACCTACCCTGGGTAGAGGACTACCTTCTAGCCTACACAACTTCCACCAGATTGTGTATCTCTGGCTGTGAGAGGTTGTTTTGTACACTTGGCGAACCACCGGATGTATATCCTTCACATTAAGACACTTGGTGGCGTAGTAAATGTTGTACCTTGTCCGCCGTGATCGACGCAAGAGTGACAGCATAAAATGCCGTTCAGTGTTGGTATTGTTGTGGTTTTTAGATCGAAGACTGGTTTGATGCAGCTCTCTATGCTGGTTTGTCCTGTGCATGTCTCTTAATTTCTGCATTATTACTGCAACCTATAGCCACTCGAATCTGTTTACTGTATTCATCCCATGGTCTCCCTCTGCAAAGTTTGCCTCACACACTTCCCTCTTTACCAAATTCCTACATGCCTCAAGACATATTCTGTCAACTGATCACTTATTTTAGTAACATTGTGTCCTAAATTTCCATTTTTCTCACTTCTTCTCAGTACATACCCATAAGTTACTCGGTGTACCAATTAACTTCCAGCATTCTTCTGCAGCACTACATTTCAATGAGAGTACTTCAGTCAACATACTCATTCTACGAATAGTATGAACTCAGATTTACCCTTTTATAACCTGTCTCCTAGGATAAGTGTTACGGTCAGTATTGTCATGTGTATTCCTACATTTATGCAAAACCCAAAATGATCTTCCGTGAGATCGGCTTCTATTGGATTTCTCATTCTTCTTTTCTTCTTCGCGAATGGATCACTTAGGACCACGCGTAATCGACATTTGTTGGCCTTCCTTTTCGCCCAGTATTCCTTCATAAACAACGAATGGGCTAGCTTTCGTTGCGTAGACCACGTATGTCGGTTAGTTTTTCTCTCTTCTTCCTCAAAACCCCGTGTGTTTGCGATTTTTCTGATTTCATTTCTATCGTGTAGATTTGGAGACCCTAATTCTCTCAGGTCTTTTTCTGTCTGGTTGTACCATTTCGGTCTTGTAGTTTTGTTCTTTAAAAATGTATGGATTTTGTTCTTTAACCTGTTTGAGTCCATTCTTTCTAAATGCCCCATGAATTGAATTCTTCTCATGCGCATTGTGTCTGTTATTTTGGAGATATTTTTATATATTTCTGCATTGGGCTTTGGATAATGCACACCATCTTTAGTTCTTGGTCCTAGGATTTTCCTCATTATTTTATGTTCTTTCACTTCTAATTCCTCTTTTAGTGTTCTGTGATTAAGGTTTAGTGTCTCAGATGCGTAGAGAGCTTCGGGTTTAATTACTGTTGTGTAGTGTCGTATTTTGCAGTTCCACGAGAGACTCTTTTTGTTGTAAATGTTTTTTGTTAATTGAAACGCCGTCTCCATTTTCTGGACTCTTGATCTGACAGATTTCTTTTCATTACAATTTTCTGCAAGCCACTCGCCTAAATATTTAAATTTTTTTACTCGAGAGATGTAGTTATTACCAATTTTGAGATCAGAAGGTGCATCTTTGATGTCAGTCATAAATTTTGTTTTTTCAAATGAAATTTGTAATCCTATTTTTGCTGCCTGCTCTTGTAATAATTCTAGCTGTTTCTGTGCATCGGTAATGTCTTGTGCGATCAGTGCCATGTCATCAGCAAATGCTAAACAGTCTAATTCTATGCCCTTACGTCTTGGTCCCAGTCTGTGTGCTGGTGCACCTACTTTTCTCCATACTCTAACAACTTTTTCTTCTATACATAATAAGCGTCAGTATTTTGCAAGTGTGACTTATTAAATTGATAATTCGATAACATTGAAAGTATCTCCCTTTTTTGGAATTGGAATTATTACACACTTCTTGAAGTTTGAGATAATTTCGCCTGTCTCATATATCTTGTACACTAGATGGAATGCTTTTGCCTCGGCTGGCTCTCGGAAGGATCTCAACAATCCTGAAGAAATTTCGTCCACTCTATAAGGCTTCTTTCCATTTAGGTCTTTTAGCACCTTGTCAAATTCTTATCACTATATCATATCTCCCATTTCATCTTTGTTTACTTCCTAGACCCGTTCTATAACATTGCCTCGTCGGCTCAATGTAACCCACATCCCCATTACAATAAAATACTGTGGAAGCGACCGATAGTGTTTTCTGTGTATAGTATGCCGGCTGAGGTCTTTAGGGTTTCGTCTTACGACTGCATGGGCGCATTTCCCAAGGTACACATAGACCTGAGTTCTGTCTGGTGGATGACATTAACTGTCTTCATAGTTGTAATCTAGTTTACCTAACACATGAGGACAACTACACGCATCTGCAGAAATATGCTCGCTCCTCGAACTTAAATTCGACTAAGCGTGCATGGGAGGCTCTAGATAGGGGGACTGCAGACCTAACACAGCCACCATTGTTAACCTGCAGAAAGCGATTGTCTAGCAATGGGAGGCGTGACCACAAGATATGCTTGGCGGTGTGATCCACAGTATGGGGAACTGTATTGTTGTCTTACGCTACCACATGTCGTATTGAAGCTATGCATATCACTGGCAGAGGAACAGCACACATGGTAAGTGCCACTCATGTCTCATGGCCGATGTTCTGATATATCCCGAAAGGAAGTCAGGATTCCACGCGTCAAAATGTCGCGTGGGCATGGCCACCGTTTAGTGGTGACGTTACCGCCGTACTTCCTGTTTCGTAATCTCTCTGAAGGAAGGTAGATTATGGTTTAAAGAAGTCGTTAAAGACGGAACATAAGCTTGGATTAGGAAAGTATTACGAGGGAAATAGGCTGTGTATTTATCAAAGAAATCATTCTGGCATTTGTCTCAAGCGATTTGGGAAAACCATAGAAAACCTAAATCTACGTAGGTAACCGGACGAGGATCGAAACTGCTTTCTTCTCAAATGTGCCATCTCGCTCGGTTGATCTCTCTAATTATGGAACTGTGTACGCAGGGTGTAAGAGCGTGCAAACATTTAATGGGACCAAGAGGATGCTCCATTCAACAATTTGAGGTAGAGAACCTGAGGTCAGAGAAGCCAGCTTGAAGACATAATAGGAATAAAATCGCAGTACTATGTACTATTTTATTTACATTAGTTACAGTTGACTGCAAGTACCACCATTGACGCATGAGCGTATCATTTCTACTGTTCCTTACAAAATGTGCTGAAACTGACCTCAACGCAAGCATGCCATTGACGAACAAGATTCTAATGCATCTTGACAAATATCCCTAGTGTGTTTCGAATCATAACACAGGCAGCTACAATTCTGGCAACTAATTCCATCTCAGTATCCACTGGGGGCTCATACATAAGTGACTTTAGATATTCCCATAGGAAATAATCAAGGAGAGTCAGGTCAGGTGACCCTCCAGACCATGGAATAGGACCTCCCATTCCAATCCAGTGACCAGGAAATACTTCCTAGTAATCAAGCTCATCCTCCTGTCTTCCTTGCAAATAAAGAATGTGCATGTAAATTAATAGCTCAGTACATTTAACCTTGTAAGTATGTCAGTCGTAGATAAGCTGGCAAATAGTAATGCTAGACAAAGCGGTAGGCAAGTTTACTTTCATATTTCCTTAAGACTTCTCTGACCCCAGTTTCCCTACTTCAGATTGTTCAGTGGAACATTCTCTATGTCCTGTTACAGTTGTGTACTCTCTTACAGAAAAACTCTGTGTATTAGATGTGAAATGACAGCAAGTAAGCAAATAAGTTTTTATAAGTAGACATTATTTGAAAGGAAAGCAGCTGTATAATCGACTTATTATAAAAACATTACTATGAAAAACTATTGTTAAAAATTTTTTTCTTTACTCCATTGCTGCCCTTAATTAGTAAAATTTATTTTAGTTCACTGAAAAAAGTTTGTCGAGTTTAATACACATCCACACACACACAAACACACAACTTGTAACGCCATTACACATGACACTCTCCTGAAGAAAAGCCTACAAAACTATTAAATGGACTTCAGAATAAGTGTAAATAATTTTTCTTCTTTTCCTGATTTTCCTTCAGACATTTATTTTATAAATATCACATTTGTCAATGTGTTTTGAATTAATGATTTTACTCTCACTCAGTTTCTTTTTTACTATATAGTATTCTTAGGGAGCAATGGACTTGAGAAGACAAGTACACTTCTAGAGTAAAACTCATGCAAAAATGTGATACACATCAAGTTTCATTTAGAAGAATAGCTTTATGTACTTATCATTAGCCACCAAGAACACTGATGCTAATTAATGACACAAAACTCTAACACTGCAGGGTAAGTTTAAAAATATTGATGGAATTGAGGCTTATAATTATCAAAATACTGGCTTTAAATTCTACATATGGTATGTGAACTACTATCCCTCAGTTAAAAGTTTGTGTATAGCCGAAATTCTGCATTGTGTATGTATAGCCCTTGTGTATGATCCACATTGTTAGGTTTGTTATAAATGTGAACATGGGATATGCAACTAAGTCGCTATAGTACCATTATGAAATTTTTCTGTTGAAGTATTTATAAATTAAAAAGAAATTAGTGTTTCTGGATAGCAGTCCTAAGGATATGTTCCTGAAACACTGTATTCTTCATTCACAGGTAATGCAAGCCAGAATCAAAAATGATAGGATTTATTTGTACTGACATTCTTAGCACTGCCACTGACCTACATGTGTATTCTTCATTTACAGGTAATGCAAGCCAGAACCAAAGATAGGGTTTATTTGTACTGACATTCTTAGCACTGCCACTTACCTACATGTCATTTGGCAGACCAGAGTCAATGTCAGGAATGTGTCACATATCTTCTTCTTTGAAGTCATTCTTACAGATGGCTGTATCCACAAAAAGTATGCATGTTTCCATGGTAAGAAGTGGAACTATATTAGCACCAGTGAACTTAATTTTTTCTTCTAATCATATTTAGGTGTTACAAATTTCATAAGTAATTCATTACATAAATGTAAGCAATATGAATAATGAATAATCTTCTTATACATAACACATATGTAAACATTCAAGTTTATAGTTTGATTTCTTATTAATAAGACTTCTTGCTTTTTTTCTTATTTACCAATGTTGTGCAGAACACAATTCTTAAACATCAGCCTTATGTAATAGAGGGGCTAATTTTACTGCATCTTCTTATTTGCAAAAAAATATAACCACCATTTGACTGAATGATGTACTTTTTTACATGATCCAGATTTCATCCTTAAGTCATTTCCAAGTGTTAAAATTGGAATAGATTAATACACAATAAAAAAGAAGTAGCAGAAAATCTGACAGAAATACATCATAGTTAATGTAGAGATTACATGATTTGATTTGTTGCTTGTATATCAAAAGTTATCTGACTGTTATGTTTCATTAATATATATATCTTCAGTTGTATAACCCTGAAGTTTTGTAGGTATGTATGATATGGCCATATGTTTTATTTTACAACCTTATACTATTAATAATCACGCAAGTCGGCAGCCAGTTAATGCATCACAAAATTCTTCTCACTTTTACTTACAGAACATCAGGTTTATATAATTATACATTAACTATATTTTTCTCTACTTTTCTGCTATTTGCACTTTCATTGTGTATTCTTTTGTTTCTGTTGTAACCCTTGAAAATGGCCTAAGGCTGAAATCTAGATCATGTAATAAAGTATATCATACAATCAAATGGCGTTTATATCTTTCCATAAGTTTTATATGAGTGTGGCTCCATGTGAATGAAATATCATTGACATCTACTTGCGATATGGCCATCAGGATTTACTACATACATAACCCTTGTAATTATGAATAACATCTGTGTGTACTTCAGATGACCAGTGCTCTGTTATAATGAAAATTTTATAAGTACACATAGCAGGAGTACCTTCCTTTCATGTACACTATTTTGATATCGAAATTATAGGAAAAATAATTTTATTCATACAACTACAAGGCTGACATGGGTATGGTCAATGGTTTTGATATCCTACAATATTTTGATATCCTATAATATTGGATTTATGTAAAAAAATTTGACATAACAATAGGAAAGCAATCATAACCAATTTCATACAAAATACATCATTAAAAAATAACTATGTAATTACCGCAGTATTAAAACATATTGTGCAGATAGTAAGAGTCTATGATGTAATGTCCTTTAAATATGAAATATTGTCAGGAGGAATCGAAATAAAATAAACTTTTTTATGACTTAGCATTACTGAAACAAATTTGTCTTTCCATTTCAATGGACTACCTGAAGTTGATTTATTACAATGGGTTCAAAAATGATTACGAAAAAGTGATTTCTCCTAAAATCATTTTTAAATGATACAATTCATAAAAGGTAAAAAAATAATTTGCACCTGCATTTTACAAAGTTTACTGATTGACTTATCTGTGTAGATACATTGTTGAAGTGAGTGTCATGACTTTACTGGCAGAACAGACGCACTCTGTCTCTCTCTATCTCTCCTATCTCTCTTCTCTCTCTCTCTCTCTCTCTCAGCATCTCTGTTGTGATTTTGTGGTTCATAATCCATGGAAATAAACGACTTCCTCCATAATTTCAGTACATCACTATCACACATACACGAAGCCACCTCGTTTCCTCCATACAGCACCAGTGCTCATAGCTATGTTCAAAGTACACTGAAGCTCACTGTTAGCAAGAGAATGAAATTGTTTGAAGTTTCAGTGACAACTGTTTGAGCTTACCCAGTGCAGTTGTATTTCGAGTACTATAAAAAATATTTAGATGTTAATTTTATTTTATACTGCATTAACTGTATGCAAATTCTTTAAGCCTTGAGAAAACATATCAGAAAAATATCAAAAAGAAAATTACAGCTTTGCACAGACAAAATAAATTTTTTTATGAAGTCCAAGAGGTGGCACTACTCAGTATGCCTACAGTGGATTGGCATTATATATATATATATATATATATATATATATATATATATATATATATATATATATATATATATATGTGTGTGTGTGTTACTGCCTCAGCTTTACTGTGTTGTTACTTATGCGCCTCTAGATCGGCACATGGATTTCACCAGAGAAAAGTGGCTGAAGTGGCTCAGATAATGCTGAAGTTTTATTAAAGTGTTACGAAACACTTACATATGTGTAACTGCTTTTGTTGTCTTCAGCAAAAGAAATGAAGACTGAACCTATCAATGTTGTGAAATACTGACTGTAAATATAATTTGAAGATATGACAGTTGCGAGCTCTATCTTCTTATCTCATGTTTTCTACTGAAAATCTCGTGCTTGTACTCGTGTTAACTTTACTATTACAGAGATCGCCAAAACTTTATTCTTTTTTTATTGGTCCTGTGCGCAACAAATAACTTACTTGGCCTTTCTGGTGCCACTGCTTGATCTGCTGCATTCCATTATTTAACAAAAGCATAAAAAAACCTATTATTCATGCTGAGTGCAATGCATGTTCTGTATGGCGGCTCCTGCTGTTGCTGCGGCTGCTGCTGCTTACTACAACTACATATATCTCAAGAGAAAGGGTTTGATCAAATCTAACCTCGATACATGATAACCCAAACAAAAAACTATATTCTGAAAGCTGTATTGTCATGTCCTAAGTTGCGTGTAGTACACAGTTGTTCATCACGCATTGTTGGCAAATGATCGCCTACATTCCGATTCTCCGCCGTATTGTTCGAAAATTCCCGGATCTCAATATTCTCAAAAGAATTTTCTACTCTCTGTTCCGAATTTCCGGAAAATGCGTTTCAAACTGCTCCTACATTCATGTTTGCAACCGTATCTACGTTCGCGTTTGCGGTAGCATCTGCATTATTTTCCGTTTTCTTTTGTGCTCGTGTCTTCATTGTCGCAATACGAACGAAAACATGTCACTAAAATACACCCCTATCTTAAAAATTCCACTGTTCAATTAACTATTACACAATGCGCCAACAAATTCAAAGACAAAACTGCTGAAATAAAATTTTATGTTAATACAAAGCAGTGCGCAAGCGATCAAAATGCTGTGACTCCACTAATGATTACTGTTGCGTAAGCTTGCAGTTGGCAGTAGAAAGACGAAGCATATCTAACAACGACTCATCACAAAAAAAAAAAAAAAACGAATCCTGGCAGGCATGTCGACAGGTGAAAGTTGCGAGCTCTATCTTCTTATCTCGCGTTTTCTACTGAAAATCTCGTGCTTGTACTCTTGTTAACTTTACTATTACAGAGATCGCCAAAACTTTATTCTTTTTTTATTGGTCCTGTGCGCAACAAATAACTTACTTGGTCTTTCTGCTGCCACTGCTTGATCTGCTGCATTCCATTATTTACAAAAACATTAAAAAAACCTATTATTCATGCTGAGTGCAATGCATGTTCTGTATGGCGGCTCCTGCTGTTGCTGCGGCTGCTGCTGCTTACTAAAACTAAATATAACTCAAGAGAAAGGGTTTGATCAAATCTAAACCCAATAAATGATAACCCAAACAAAAAACTATATTCTGAAAGCGCTTCTTTCTCATTCAATTAACAAAACGCTAGAAGCTCTTGGAACAATCGCTTCGTTTGTAAATCTGGCTCCAGTGACATTAAAGCAATATTACAAATTAATCAAACTCTTGAGACAGACTGAAATACTTCTCAATCGAATACATAGTGAAACAATTCCCTGACAATTACAAAAGAAATCAATGACGAAAATCAATAGTTAATCTAACAATGGTTTCCCCTTAAGATTGCAACTCCTATCATTATCAAAATTACCGTCTGCTGCTACGCACATTAACAAATTCTTTTCTTTAAATTATTAAATGCACTGCAAATTATAAAAAATATCAACTAAATACCAAATGCTGTGTCGCTGCTGGCGGACACGGCAGTATGGCAGCTCGGCGACGACCACTCGCCCAACACACGTGTGCACCACAGCAGGCAGGCTGCTACACTGGCTTCAAAACTGCCACTAGTTAATCCGTGCGCTGCAAGGCGCGACAACAATATCTTAGATTCCAGAGCTTGTGTATGCGTGCTGTAGCCAACCTTTACATCCTAAGAGAGTACTGCAAACTCTCAAGATAACATTTGGATAAAATTTTCTATTAATAAATCAATAATGCAACATAAACTTAATGTGATGTAAAGAGAGTAGACACTGATCTTTTATGATTTGGAAGCATTCCTAGAAAATTGCAGTTCTTGTGTTGCTGGCAGACATTACCCTCATTATTACATAGTGAAATAAATGCAATAAAAATTGAATGTGAAATACATTTCTCATGAAACTTAATTAACTGTGAAACCCAATCAAAATCATGTAACTATACAGTTCATCATTATTTGTATATGTTTATAGGAACAGGGAAGCCAAAAATACAAATCTAAGAAAAAAAAAAATATTGTTGAAATTATTACATACATCTTAGCCCATCAATATTTGTTGAAAAATGCTGTAAGTGTAAAATATTTTTACAGTAACATCAGTTAATTTTAGTATCTAAAGCAAGAAAAAACAATTATTATTACATCAGAGAATTTGACTAATTGACTTTCATTTCAAACACAAAACACATAAGTAATTCTGAAACATCTTGATTTCACTACATATGAAAACTAATGTGTTTCTCTGATTCATGTATTGAAAACAAAATGGATCACTGAACTGCAAAATATTAATCTGATCCTCAGATTTGAACTTACTAAAGGATATTGTGAGGAAACGAAGTCTTGTGTCGATATTGACATTATGAACTGATAAAAATGATACCAAGTACAACTCCTTAATATCCAACATTTTTCATGACATTAATATTGTTGATACACAAAATACACAAAAATGCTCATGAGTATTCATCAAACCTATTTTAATTACTGTATAAATATGACACACTGAATTAGAAAACATTAATCTGATATTTATATTTGTACTTACTAAAGTACATTTTGGAACAAAATATCGATGTCTTGTGTCATCCATCACACTATAGATTTATTGGTATAGCGTTCATATGACTTCTTCACTTCTATGTTCATAAGAATAATCTTATTAATTACACAAAATTATGTTTGTATATTGCTAAAGGGTAAAATATATATTAGCTTATTCCACTTGTTAATGCTCACAATCAGACTCTTGGTCTGTCCCCTTTGTTACTGTTCTGTAGTGTTTATTCAGGTCACCATTATTGATTTCACATCATCACTTTTGGGTTAGGTGTTCCTTGCTTGACATGCAACACAGGATCATTCATGCCCTTGGACACAATAGAGTGTGCCTGTCTAAGTTTCATTATTCACTTTTCTTCTTCTGTTGTAGCCCTGACTGAAAATTGTTATTTATATATCTAAGATGGCATGTAACACACCATTTCATCTGAAGCCCCTGACTGAAAACTGTTATTTATATGTCTAAGATGGGATGTACCACACCATTTCATCTCAAGAAAATTATCATCTGTCCTTGCTGGCACAAAATGTAGTCATAGTTCCACATAAAATTGTTTCTTGTATACTGTTGGAACCTTAGTCATTCAGCTTTAAATAGCCAGTACAGGCATCAGTATTAAACTCTTAATTTATTTGCGTTTTACCATCGCACAAATAATTCAACTAATTATTCTTTCTCACTTACCCCAACATGCATTCCTTATTTACACTAGGCATATACAAAAAATGTATCAGCTTACCAGATCATAAAGTTGTGATGAAATTTTGTGTCCTTTAATAAAATTAGTTATACAATGCAGAGCACATTAAAACTGTTACAGTCTTATTAAAATCCTATACAGACCAGACAGAGTGTATTTACTCCAAAATATACTTCACAACAAATGAAGTTGTTCCACTCAAAAATTATTCGGTTCTTCTTATTTTCATCACCTCCTTTTAGTCACATATAACCAGTGACAGTAAAATTAATACTGAAATAAGGGATACAATTCTTTTGTAAAGTGAACAATTTTTATCGCTGGACTGATTGAACATAGCTCACACTTGTGTATCAGTGAAAATTATGTTATGCATTAAAATTTTCAGGAAAATAACATCATAATCAGTTAGTTTATTGACATCTTTTTCAAACCATCGAATTTATTTCTAAATCACTGACTCCATTTATAAATCATTAACTGACAAAATACATACACAATTTCATATGTTAGTAAAATGAGTATTCCTAAATGTATAAACTGACATCTTAAATTAAGAAATCGTAATCTACACTATATTTTATTGGTCAATCTGCAACACATTGAAAATCAAATATGTGAGCGACCTCTGTTACATACTGGAAAGTAACATATTGTAAAAAAATTTTGTCCAAGTAATTATGTATTATACCCACAGTAAGACTAATTTGAAAGAAAGATTGTAATGGCAGTAAAATATATGTTTTGCAGATATACAGAACAACTGAAGGAAAATGTAGCACAAAAAATGAAATAGAAAACAGTGCATAATGGCTGAGCCCTGGGCTTGGAAGGCAAATGTTCACAAAAATGTGAACTATCCTGTGGTCAGTTACCCCATTCAACCCTTCATTTCTGGAATTTTATATCTTCAGTGTTTCTAACTGAGTAGTATGCACAGCAATGGCATATATCAGCTACTTAAAATGGTCCATGATATATGTGAAAGAATTTGAATATTTCAGATGTTATGTATTTGAATTTCTCATTCTTCTTTACCAATTCCATCTCTTCTAGTTAGATTTTGGCATCTCTAACTTGAAATTATAACCATTTTACCTAGCCAGGAAAAACTGGAACGAAAAGAAAGAAAAAACAAATTGTGGTTTTGAGACAGATACTACGTAAATTTATTCCGATTTTTTAACTGCTTTTGTGAAAATACGTGGTTAATAAATGTTCCCTTTCTGCATTTTGACCCCTGTTGGTTCCATTTTCTGGAGGTACTGTGATTTCTTCGTATACTCTTCTCCCAACAAATACATTGACATTCATTTCAGCTCCTCATCAAATGCACTGACTTCTAAACTGGAATTTTTCCTGTTTCCAACTCACATGTATCCTAACTGTGATAGATAAAGTTTTATCTTCTTTTTTTTGCCCCTTTTTACTTTGCACATACATTTTTGAAGGTCTAGGATATTTTTTGTTTTGTTCTAAGGTGTGAAATGTGGCTATGATTTGCTTTTTGTATGTTGCTACATGAATCTCTCATTAATTGAGTATGCAAAGTTTTAAATTATGTTTGATGTTCTTTGTAATGTTTTTTTTTTAAATCTTATGTCTAAAACTAAATAGAATATCCAGAACTGTGGTATAACTTGTGAGGTGAGAGCAATACCGGTAACTGTAATCAAAGAGCGATAGTTAGTGGGTGTGGTGGAGTGTGGTGTTTTACTGAGTATGTGGTGGTGTGCTGTTAATGTGTTGAGTAGAAAACACGAAAAGTTATGGTTGATCTTTAACGTTTTGGTCTTGGTTTGAACTAAATTACGACGTGAACGGTATGAAAGAAAATGTTATACTTTTGGAAAATTGCGAGTTACATGGTATAGTATAAACAGCAGTGACGATGTGCATGTGAATGCTTGATGATAGTCGTTGCTAGAACATGTGGGAACTCGCAGCAGTTGTGGCATCTGCCATCAGATTACGAGGTCGACCAACCATAGCAAGAATTTATTTACTATCGGTGCAAGGTGCATTATAGGCGGGAACCTTAAATCTGAGAGCTATACAGCTACATGAACTGTATTTATATCCAGCAGAACATCATATTACCGCATGCTCATGACCAAATGCGGGATTATTTAGTTTTCTTAGTTAAAACTGAACAAAATTACAGCTGGTTCAATCATTATTTAAGGAATTAGTTACGTAATTTTCTTATCATTTGTATTCTTTTAGAGTTCTTCACCAAATTCTGACATCATTTCTCTCATTAACTTCAGAAGTGAAACAGGTTCTTTTTGCTCAATGTAATCAAAATTTACTGCATCATTCTTTTCTGTATAAAGTTCTCAAATAAATCCATACTCAAAATTACGCCGAATAAATCTCTTAGAATCGTTCTCTTCACACGTTGTCAATTGTTGTCAGTGGACTGAGTCACACACTTTACAATGGGTAGAGTCAATAAAACCTGAAACAACAGGAAGAAGCGCTATTTGCAAAAAATTTCACATGGTTTTCCTCATGTCATTAAGTGCTCTAGGCATTTTGATGAGTTCTTTATTCACTGAGGCGATGCAAGGATATACCATTGTGGGCAACACCGCAAGCTGAACCTTCATGTAACAGGTGTGGCAGTGAAACGATTGATTTTCAAATCTGCACCACCGAGACAAATTTAATCGCAGTGATTTAAACGGAAATCTGCAGGAATTTACAACGCCTGCAGTTTAAAATACCTGTCACTTGTAAATGACATCACGTAGGTGGATGTCATTTTCCTTCACACACATTTCAAGTCTTTTACGTAACATAGACATTAAATCTTGTATGACTGGCACTAGAATTCGATGAACTTACTCCCGAATTTGATCCATCGGCTAATGGAGGACTGTGGTGTGTCACAAGCGAAGATCAGACGTTTTAAACGACCCTAAAGAAAGAAACCGCACGCTGAAATGTCTTAGGATCTCTGAGTCCAGGAAATGTCACTGTTGTCGGAGATGAGATGATCAGGAAAAATGTTTAAACATAACGTTCTGTATTGGCGGTAACAGCATTGCTACCAACGTTTTTTTTTTAAAAAAAAAGACCTTAAGATTCTAAACAACAACAGCCGCACCACACTACAACTTATTGACTGAAGTGGGTTTTAAGCATTTTAGAGATTTTGACATGGCTGGTATCTAAACCAGCTTGTTAACAAAGCCTGACACACAAAAACTGGCAGCACTGCTCATGATCAGATTGTCGCACAGGCCTGGATTGTTGTTCATGAGCTCCAACAACTCCCGATAAAAGTCTAGCTTCTTTAGGAGTAGTTCCTGGTGCACTATTCGTGGTACGCTGTGATCCGATGTCAAGTTGTAGCGCCTGCTTGATTGCAGAACGCCTGTGACTTTGGCTGAAGCCGTCTTCCATTCTTGCAGCATTTCCTGATATGACAAGCGTTTTGCACTTCCACTTCTGTTTCAAAACGTATCACCATTTCTTCAGAGTTCTGTACCCACACTTTTGATAGCATCTGCCCACGAGAGTAGGGCACGACACGCGAGTTTGTAATGAGTACGAAATATATGCTGTGTGGCCAATAAGCTTCACAGCAATAACGTGTTGTTCACCAGAGTAGTGGGGTAGTGGGAACATGAGCCCACTTTTTATATCAAATTAATATCGAATGGCGTGAAATTAAAAATGACGGTGCCCTTTCCAGGACTTGATCCCTGGTCCTCCTGGCTGGAAAGCTCAAGTGCACCCCCTAACACAATTATTCCACCAGCGGCGCTTAGAATTGGCGAAAATTAAAAGTGGCTGTGCCGTTCCTGGGACTTGAATTCTGGTCCTTCTGGACGAAAGCCCAAGAGCACCCTTTATCACATGGAAGCTGCCCAGATGCAGGAGAGGAACGTTAGATTAGTGTACTTTACTTATTTTGATTGGGAAACTGAAGAAAAGATCGGTATTAATTACGTAATTTATCATACAGATTGGTTCTAACTACACAACTAAACATAGATCTACACAAGGACTGCTTGAAATCGCAATACAGCTCAAAAATTGGCGATATCATACAGCTGGTATTATCCTGCTGGAAAAAAAATTCGCAATACGACTCAAAACTAGTGGCAGGTGTATCCGGAGTCAATCCTACATCTACAAGTTGGCAGGAAAAGGCTGGGGTGTAAGGTATTATCTTTATTATTTTTGGCGCGAAATATGATCAACTGATGAGATGCTAGTGTCAGACATATAGGAGTTTAATAGGTGTATTACATGAAAGCATACAAAAAAATGGTTCAAATGGCCCTGAGTACTATGGGACTTAACATCTGAGGTCATCAGTCCCCTAGGACTCAGAACTACTTAAATCTATCTAACCTTAGGACATCACACACATCCATACCCGAGGCAGAATTCGAACCTGCGACAGTAGCGGTCGCGCGGTTCCAGACCGTAGCGCCTAGAACCGCTCTGCCATCACAGCCAGCCTGTAAGCATACAGCTGAGGAATGTATCTATCGCTGTTTGACGTCAGAGTTCATTACAGATGCCTGTTCAAAACTCACCCTGCAGCCCAGATGCCAATACATGCTACCACAATTGATAGAAAAAATGAATCATTGTTGTAATTATTCTCCGAAATTATCGTCAAAAAGCTAGCACACCCAATGAATGAATCATAATGCAACAAATGCACTGTGGCAAATCATCATCCCAAAAGTTTGCAGAGGGCGCGGTATTTGGACATGCATTCTCCTCAATGGGTGCCCATGAACTAACCAACTTGGAGGTAGTCTTACACCCCTCTCACCCCTCATCCCTCCCTCCCTCCCTCCCCCTCCTCACCATAGGTATGGTAGAGGATCGTTCTATCTTGCCGCTGGTGGTTCACAAAGAGTTCCTTCTGGTAACACTGATATACTGTCATGCAATCTGTCAGGCAATCTCTGGAACAACAACGAAATTTCGGAGAATGCTCCAGATCGCTTTTTCAAGTCGCCAACTGCTCCGCAGAGGACCTCATGGCTTTTCTGCAGCCCACCGCCCTTCTGACATGGCACAAGCTGCCCATGGTTGCTGACCACCTCGAGGTGATGGTCTTTCGCCAAAACAAAAGCCATGTACAGTCACCTAAACAATAGGAGGTAAAAAGACAGCCGCCCCAAGGGCAACTTGTTCAACTAAAATACAGCAACACAGCCTATCCCCCCCCCCCCCCTCCCCACACAGCCCACAAGGTCAGGGGGCGCAGCTGTGGCAGCGACCTTACAAAGACTAGGCACAACCCAAAAGCCTCCAATAGGCATGTCGTTCTGCGATGGAGAACACGTTTATTTAACATCAACGCAACTCTTTCTTGCAATCTGTTAAACATATTTCTTGGATAGACTGGACCCCTTTGGAACAACAACGATATTCTGGAGAATGCTCCATATGGCTTTTTCAAAAGTCGACTGCTTGGGAAACAGGAAACCTTCCGCCTAAAGCGACTGCACACCCCAGAGCAGTCTCACATCGCAATGTCTTCAGTGTAATGCGTCCCTGAGAGCACATGGCTGCGCAGTCAGCATTATCGGACAAAAGCTACACGTACAATAGATCGCAATGCTGGAATCCCTCAAAATAAAACCATGATTAATGAGGGCTATCCTGATTGCAAGTTGTTTGTCTAAAAGAACATCTGCAACCTCCTATGGAACTCGGCCACCACGTCTCTAGTAGCCCTGCCAGCAAGCGCTCGCTATTCTGAGCACTACACTTAACATTTGCATTTAACATCAGCGTGTCCGCTACATTAAGCATCTATTAAAAAAGGAAAACACAATCGCGACACTAATAAATGTCCTCCAACCACGAAAATAGGCACAGTTCATTTTCATTTAGTTTTATGAGCAAAATCGGTATAGTTTTTACGTTCGACTGCAGCATACAATTCGCATCTCATTATTTTGCGATGTCACTATGACGAAAAATCAGAGGTGTAACTATACAGTCCCTATACACGTCCACCCTGCATAAAATTGTGAAAAAGAACTTCCACTATTTTGCTGCGGAAACTACCGATCACCACAGAACGTCTTCGTTATCTCGAAGCCATCGTTAGAATAAAGAAAAAAAGGCGAGAATTTAAACTCTGAAGAAAAAAACATCTATGTTAAACAGTTTCTTTCAGCTTGAAGGACAACTTACACAGTCTGCGAGAGTCTATCGCGTTCAAATCACTGTCTGTAAATAAACCGTTTGTGAACACAATCTTTTATGCCAATGGCTCACATGTCGGAAAAACACAATCATTTTACGTTCGACATCAACAAGCTATAATTCCAGACCATGTTGCTGTTTTTTACACTATGGCAAGTCCCGTTTTACCAATGCGAAACTGTATTACACCTGCATTTACGAAACAAATCGCTAGAGCCTTTCTTGTAATAGGACCTCCTATAAGATTTTACCGCATCTCTCTCTCCCTCTTTCTCTCTTTCCCGTTAAATCGTAAACTATTACTATGTGTGTGCCTACACCTGACATTTTTGCTTCAAAACTCCCCTCTACCGATATGTCTGTAAAGTTTCTAATCATACAGCAGATTCCTGGGGTCTACTTTTGTAAGCAGTTTGATCATCACAGCCTGTTTCACGCAATCTACTCACATGTAGGGAGAAACACTCTCATTTCTAGGTTCCAGAACGAGCTACAGTTCAAGTGGTGTCTACTTCATAATGAGAGATTATGAAGTACGTAATAACACAGGACTTGCGGTAACATCTATTTTTAAACACGCAATCATGACAATAATAATAAAAAGCAAGGATACCCAAATAATAGATACAGCCGATTTCTGTTAGTTTTATGAGCAAAATCGGTGCAATTTTGAGAGAATTATGCGCATCCAAACTTTTACCAGTTATAGCACACTTTAGAACCTCCTATGAGATTTTACCACGTCTCTCTCTTCCGATGTATCGAAAAACAAATACCGTCTGCGTGTTACCATCGAGCATATTACATATACACAAATCGAGCCATTGAAGCTGCAGGCCAGTGCTTGAAGTTACTTGTACAGACCTGTGTGGGCTATACTGGAGGAGGACCATATCCAACAGAATATCAGTCACAAGAGAGGGTTCTTGTATTGTTCCCTCATAACCAGTTTAATACATCGTTTTTTTGGCTGTAACATACCCACGAATTGTACGACTACAGTTGTGTAGACTGCTATACGCTTTGTTTTTCTAGCATTACTTCATGGTCAGTGTCAGCTGCTAAACCGACGTTAACACGTTTCGATCCTTTGGCGCTCACAGAATGCTGAACATCGCATGTTGTATCCAATGCAGCTCCCGCAACAAACAGGTTGGTAAAAATAAAACAAAGAGGCGATGTTTCTCATTGAAAAAAGTATGGAAGACATCGCACCATATGGAAACTGGAAGAGTTTCTAGCATTGTAGAGCGTTTCCAACAGCTATCCGAAGGTGATGACCTATACACGTAATGTCATCTCCCACAGCAACTGGTTAGCGGATGTCCCGGTTTTCCAGTTTGAAGCGCATTGTTTCCCCATTTTGCGGTCATGTACAGTCGTACTTGAAAGTATCCGAACGACCTGAATTGCATTTCGGCTGATTCGAATGCAACCCACATAGCGCAGCTGTCTAGCAGGTCCTCTAATCGCTCCTTGGTACAGTCGTTTGACTATTGAAAATGGTGTCAACAAATCACCACTGGAAAAAACTGCTCTGTATCGCAATAACTCTAGATGTAAGGTAATACCAAGGTACTACAAATATCAGGGAACATCTTATCACAGATAAGTCGGTTCTTCAGGCTTGTAAGTTCACATTTGTTACAATAAATAACATACATGAAACGTTACCACTCTCATTATTACGTCAGATAGGTAATTCACGTAGTAAGTTCGTCGTATTCATGATTTCCTCTTCAAAATAACATACCGTACTTATTATTTAACACAAAATGACATTAAAAATTTAAGTTATTCACGAGCAGCTAGTTGAGAACATGTATGAACATGGCACGACAAACCGTCTCGTTCTGCATATGGATTCAAACTCAGGTCATGCAGACTAAGCAAAGACTTCGTGACTGACGGAAACTAACAGTCATTCCTGACTAGGCATACATAGAGTGATATACCTCGATTTTAGACAGTATCAGTTAGCAAATATCAACTTTAAATTACATAACGTAAACATTGTTAACGGACGCGAATTCCTACCCAGCATCTATTGTCCTTGTTAACAGACTACGAGAGATGTTAAATATTGCTTCTTCACAAGTAACTTACTTGAAATGCCGTGAGGTGAAGCTTTGTGTTGGACAGGGATTCGAACCCAGAACCTAATTGGATTGTCATCGAAGCACAATCAACTGTGCCGGCCGCAGTGGCCGTGCGGTTCTAGTGGTTGCAGTCTGCAACCGCGAGACCGCTGCGGTCGCAGGTTCGAATCCTGCCTCGGGCATGGTTGTGTGTGATGTCCTTAGGTTAGTTGGTTTATCTAGTTCTAAGTTCTAGGGGACTAATGACCTCAGAAGTTGAGTCCCATAGTGCTCAGAACCATTTGAACCATTTTTGAACAATCAACTGTGACATATCGGATTTTCTCGGCAGTAGCTAGATGTTTTAACTGAAATGACGAGACGAAACATTATTTTTTTCTTTCCCAGGACTCCAACCTGGCACCTATCGCTGTTATATTCTAGAGAAAACGAACGTTAAAAATGGGTTTGTTACACCAGCAGCGACATGTGAGCATGTTTGAACTAGAAATAATATGACGAAGAGTTCAGTGCTGACTGGGAATTGAGCCCCACACATATCGTTGTTGACTGCATACAAAGAGACGTCAGCTACCGAATTTTTCTCCACCTGCAGCTCGGAATAACATCCTTGAATTTACAATGATTTCGCAAACAGTTCTGTGTCTCACTGGCACTCAAAAGTGTCAGATACTGTTAGTGTTGACAACGAATGAAAGTACATTAAAGATCAAAATTATTACCCACCAGCAGATAGGTGTTCTCATGCTAGAGCTTGATAATACATAATGAAAGCTTTAGTGCCGGGCCAGGATTCGAACCTTTTCACGCGCAATATGTGGAGATGTTGAGGAATCTGCAGTATTGAACAAACAACAAATTGCAGTCGAGCTGTATTGTCACGAAGGGATCAAATTCCGCATTAAGGGCGGTCTGAGTTGCATTCCCAGATCAGAACCAATTTTATCGACATACAGAAGCTCAAATAAAAGAGGGAATAAGTGTCCTGTGACCCTACATAGCGTTTGTTTCGTCAATAGAAATAAATAACTAGTATAAGAAAGACTACTGCTGATAGTGTTTCTACGTGTCGCGAATCCTGACTTTATTGTGGTTCAACCTAACGTCTACTTGGTAGAGAAGGAATACCATGTTTAACATGAATTTCAGACCAGAATGCCATTATACCATCTTCACTTCGCGTATCCAGAAGAGGACAGAATCTGTCTCTCTTTATCAAAAATCATCAGCAGAAGTTGGAATCGAACCCAGACCATAAGTATATGAACCTAGCATCAATCCAAGAGCCCACCAAAGTCTCTTCTCTATCACTCCTTTTCCTGTCATAACGATGTTGCGCCACATTGGATGAGAATTTTGACGCACAGACTCCCTGTAGTGGTTTGCAGCATGTTCAGTACATTCATTTACTTGGTTGACCGAATCGCCATAAACTAGCTGCCTCAGCTACCCAGTGCATACATTCGACTCTATTTTGTAATCACCGAAATAAAATCACCTAACTGACACCTACACAGAACTGCCAACAGTGTAGGATGCAGAAATTTAAACAGGAAGTGTTCCTTTCGACTTGAGCTACTCTATTACGCTATCTGTCTGTTAGAAACGTCGTGCAATGCAAAAGAAAAGCTGTAACTGTCTGTCTCTCAGAAGTCTAGATCCGGCCACATGCAGTATCTCACAGCATTGTGAAATGCGCAAGTTTTGGAGGACGTGTTGTTGAGTTTTGGAGGTATTAGAGCTACGTGTCAGCTAGTAGGGTAACCGTAAGCGTCGTGCACTGTTAATAAGACGTCTCGAGTTCAGGTAATTCACTGCTACATTTTTAAAACGCCATTCTGCTGTCTGCTGAAGTTATCGATCTAGTGGAACTTTGAACATAATTCCCTTCACTTCTCAACCCAAAATAGTTGCATAAGGGAAAAGGGCTAACTTCTGCAACATTTTGTTCTTTTCAGGTTCAATAGAAGGCCAGGCTGCAGATGCATCTCGAAACTTTTGTATTATGTATGGGGAGAGCGCATAGTGCCAGAATACGTCAGAAAAGTATTTTCTACATTAGCTGTCGTGTGGCAGTGGCATTTTATTCTTCATAAAACCTTGTTTGACAGCTTTAACTCAGAACAAGTTTTCTACATGTTATGTATTCCTAGAAACCCAAAATTTGTTTGTCAGCAGCGGAAAGAGGCGTTACCTGTTGTGCAGCATTGTAAGTTTTTCACCATTGCACTATGAGCCGAAAGTATTTTCTTGCGATTTACTTATCGATGTGTGATCTGACTGCTTGTAGCTCTTTCACAGAAGGGATAAAAACATTACAGTCACCGAGACTGGAACCGCGAACCATAACAGACGTTTTTTCTCATGTTATCACGTTTCCACAGAGCTAGGGAAGAGGCGTGCGTCTAGGTTTCCTCTTACGAGACCAGTAGTGGCTAGAACTCGTAAACCGCTATTTAAAGGACGAGATTAGATGCGATTTTCACGTGCAACGACTTTCCTGGACTGAAAACCGTAAATATACAATCTTTTGTTACAGCTCAAGCGTTAATAATAACTCAGATTATTCAATGGAAATGACAGGAAAAATCAAGTGAACTTTGAGGCTTAATTCCGCGCACACCAGGAAGTAACTCGTCGATCACAGAGTTGCCAAATATACCTTGCCTTCTTGGCGAATCTCAGTTACATTACCAGCAGGAAGAAGACGAACCGATGTAATCCTACAGTGGGCTGGGAAGTGACCATAGCTGACGTCTCAAAGACGCGGCTGCTACGGCCTGGAACACGTAATCCGTCTGATTCACATTTCTGTAACTGGGTTTAGGGACTGGAGCGTAGTTACTAATAATACTCAGAACTGACTGCAAACTAAGCTTCATAAATCAGTAACTCTCATAGTTGTTTTTATATATCTTTCGTAAGCTGCTAGATATTTGAATATAAAATAAGGTCACAAATTTTTGTGCCTGAGCGACAATCGAACCGCACACCTACCGTCCTTCTTTATCATCCACGAACATTGCTTAAGTAACACTTGCTTACTCACCAACAGTAAGATGTGTGCGTGTTTGACCAGAAATAACGACACCTATTGCGATTGTTGGCAACACATGAACAGACATTAAAAATGCACGTTCATTTTCACTAGCAGACTGGTATGCACGTGATAGGGCTTGAAATGAAATTATGAAAATTTTTATACTGGATCAGGATTCGGACCCACATACTTACCTTTGGAGGACACCTAGAGAAGATTGCAATCTTGGGAAAAGGAACGAAATGATTGAACTATACTGTTCCGAGAGATTCAGATCCTCGAAAGATGAGATACGAATTCGAATCACAGTCCAGCACCAAATTTTTCGACGTCTCTAGTTCAATCAAGTACAAGAAAAATAAAAGGCCTTTTCCTTTAAATGGCTATCGTTTCATCAAATAAAATAAAATTTTCTAGTGTAAGTAAGTTTACTGGAGACAGTATTTCTGTTTACCATGACTTCCGCCTATGTCATTTCCCAACTTAAACCGGCTCTGCCCGATTGGTAATGAAGGAACGTGATGTTTAATGCGGATTCTGGATTATAACGTCTTTCTCTTGAGGTTACCAGAGGTAAAGTAAATATGTTTGTGCCTCTTAAAAGCAAATGCCTGAACCCACGCACTGCACCTGTGATAGTTCGTTCCACCAGACCATTGTGGCCACATTTTCTAGCCCCAGGAGTGTGCTGTAACTGATGATGTGCTTAGCTTACAAAATCAGTCACGGTGGAAAAAATGCAAGTCTATTAAATGGTTAAGTAGAAGCAATCTTCTGATGTGGAGATTATGCTATTCTCATGTCAGCAGGATGTAAAGACTTTTCTAGGCATCATAGCCTCGATGTAAAGCCATTTTGAAATATTCACCAATTCAGCAAATTTCTTAGTTCGAGAAAATCCACTGTGAAGTGTGAAGTTACCGGATAATTCGATTATTACCGTCATTATTACCATCATTTTCTTCATACCGTTGCTGGAACACGTGTGCTTGAAGATCATTTAATGCCTTTTGGTCATCATAGAAGTAGTTGCCCAATAAGAGGTTCTTTCCCTGTCTACGGAGTCCTTTTCATGTTAATATCAAACATCAGCAATTACTCGCAGATTACATTAAAACTAAAGTAATTGATGAAGACGTTACTTGATAACAAAAGCGCGCTGCCTTTCTTAATTTACTTGCGCCTGGAAATGGCTGTCGAATACTGCCAAACCAAACGCCAAGGGATCTTACTGCCTTCCGTTATACGTCGCTGTCAGTTCTTCCACAAGATTTGGTCGGTGTGACCTGTTTCAAGTTGTGTATGGCAGAGAATGTTTTAGAAAACCAATTGTTTTCCATTGCAATAAACAGAAAGATTTTCATTGGAAGCTATCCAAGTTCAAAATTTTCTCATTATTAGTTCAGATTTAATATTCACTTGTATAATGTAGGAAAGTATTTCACAGTTTGCAAAACCCGCATCCGACTCATTGACCTTATACTTAGTCGCTGACCATAAATTCTAGCTCAGAGTGACACCAGTTTAAGTAACCTAATGTAGCGAAGACTGTTTGCCAGTGCTCTTTTTCACCGGAAAATATCCAATTCACTCAGTGGGCTCCAATAGTACACCGTAACAGTAATTTCTGTGTGTATGCAATGAATGCGGATTGTGGAATTTAGTGGTGCTCTCTCTTCCACTTCTGTATACAATATGCCTGACCTAAACGGGCCCTTTATCATTACAGGCCCTGGGCAGTGCAACATCATTCTGACAACAGTAACGTGCTTATACTGACAGCCTCACTGTTCGTTTTAGCTGATTTTGTAATCATTTAAATAAAACAACATGACCTTCTAGTGGGAGACATTTTGTCCCCCTTTTTCTTGTGTGAAATTTGTCAGTAAGCTTTTTGCCTTCCAACCAGCGAAATGCGGCAGAGCACAGCCAGTACACGATTCACAAACCACGATTTAGTGCCGTTAAGACGATTTCTTTAAACAATGTCGTAGCTGAAGGAATTTAACTTCTTCTTAAATCGTCTTATGCAGCAACGTTCACAGATATCTCAAATAGGAAAAGCTCTTTATCCAGGTACGAAAGTTGTAAAACAAACTTCCCACAGTTTGACTCAGGTCGATGTTTTCGTCTTATAGCACTGCATAAGTATTTTGTCTAAGAGATGCTGGGTAGGAATTTGCGTCCGTTAACAATGTTTACGTTATGTAATTTAAAGTTGATATTTGCTAACTGATACTGTCTAAAATCGAGGTATATCACAGTAGCATCACCACAGCTCTGGTAGCATTCCTCTAGCACAAAGAAGTCCTGGTCTGATGTTACGTAGTTTTTCTCAGGTGTAGGATAATATAGCCGTTTCGTCTAATACCACATCTCTCGAGTGCAACCCCCTCACATTATTTAATGTGATACGTGTGATATTGGTCTACTCTCCTACAGAACACTCTAGGGAATGGCTTAAATCTGATAAACGTGTTGATTCTTCTTTTTAATAGTTCAGGAGTAAAATCGTTTGTGAGAACCGACTGTAATTCAGTAATATCTATATTCAACTGCTTTTGTGAGAACACTGTTATGGATTGAAGTACTTATGCTTCACATGCTTTAATATAGCACCTCTGTGTAATACTTATTCACCTTTGTTGGAGTATGTGTTGCGAAAATCCACGTAGTTTAGAGGTGGAGGGGGAGGGTTAAACCTGAGTGAAGCCAGAGCATAGTTTTTAAGTTTTTCTCGGTCTTGAGTGTCCGGGTACCACCAATCCACCTCAATTCCCTGTATTTCGTGCTATTTTTTCTCTAATTTTGTGTATTTTCAGCCAATTTACTTTTTTTTCAAGTTGTTTTCGCGGTTTTACATATTTCGTCATAGTTCCCTCAATTTTACGTATTTTCCATCAACTATACATGCTTTCCCTCGATTTTTACCAATTTTATGTCATTTGTATATTTTTTGATACTTTTCCATATCTATATGGTCATATTTCTGGCATACCCATGCGTTGTTTGATTTTTACGAGGATATTTGCGCGTCCTATACAACAGCCTATTAAAAATCGTCAGAATTCCCCTCTTCCCGATGATCTACATGAGTGCGGATAGGGAGATAATGAAAAGTATATTAACACTCGCTTCGTACCTATATGAGACTCAAAAAGTGGTGCACCTTGGAAACCCGTAGTCTGGAAACAAATCCGTGCACTGCTACGAGCTTGTCTGCAGACCCATGTAGCGATGCACTTGATGCAAACTCAAAATCTGGCACAGTTCTGCACGTTCATCTGAATTCCATCCTACCGTGTTGAGATCTACGACATGCAGTTGACATGTCTACGGATTCGATTTCTGCTGCTAGTCTGATATTTTTTCCCATAAGTATGTGATCTTATTGTTTACCAGATGAGCGTCGCTACTTTTGTTTACACCGTCTAGTTCTGATACGTCCGAACAACCACGTCAGGACATCTGCAAACTGTAGATTTTGAGTATTTTTTTTATCCTAGTAAAAAGTTATTCGTTAGTTGACAGTGTGCCGAGTGCACTTAGCATCCTGAACCGTGATAGTTTCCCACCCTGTACCCACAGAGTGCACACACCTGGCAACCTAATTTATAGACGTTATACAGTGCACACTTATCCTGTTTAAGTGCTACACAGAGAAGGTTTATCTTCTGAAGTTGGCAACAGTTCGGAAATTTGTGCAAGTGAGAGAGGAAAGGGTGTTACTACTAGCGGAAGATGGGGACCGACACTTGGTTACAACCGAGAGTGAGCTCCAGCAATGTCACAGCAGGGTAGTCAACATATTCTAGACCCACTAAATGGCAACGGGCGGGCGTGCGTGCGTCATGCCACCCTTCAGGGGTAAAATACAGGGTCGACTTTGCCAGAAGGAGGTGATCGAACCAGAACCATACTTTAAGAGAGTGGGTTTACATTGGATATACTCAGCGTTCAACGACATGGTGGAGGTCGCTAGTTTCTATGAGCAAAGGAAATTCATCGGGGCTAGGTGTTTGGAATGGGCAGACAGTGGACTGTTAATCGACAGAACTATGTGCGATATTACAAGACCAATGTTTCAGTTACTAGCATCTATGAAAGGAGATATCCTGTTGAATGTAACACAGCGACAGTTGTAATGGCTAGATGATCCTCTGTAGATGATGTTCAAAGAAAGCCTTAGCTCCCTAAACGACACCTGGGAACTGAGCCTCGACTATTCATTAAGTCAGATAAAAACAGCACAGGAGTGATAGCTCAGCACAGGGCAATTGCTGCAGCATGTGGAACAGTATCAGGATGGAAGAAGTCAGGTAACTGGTGTCTTGAGCACTGCCATACCCAGCACTGTGGTGACTCTGATTTTGCTCTGGATAGCTCTTATCTATATGAAATGACGAGCCATGTAAGAACCCAATCCAATGTTGATTCATTTTCTTGTAGACGGAATCCCCAAAGCTAGGGATGAAAGATTGACTTATGGAGTCATACTGACCTTGTAATACGCATAGTAGTTAATAGTAACCAATTCAATTTCATACATTTGTTTTAAGGTTAAGGCGTGGAAGCAATTTCAATAGAGAACCGGTCCAGGGAAAGACCCAAGGGACTGGGTCTTCTCTATGGAAAGGGCAGTGTAGTGCTGCTACCTAGTCTTTCAGTAAAAATTATACAGGGTGATTCAAAAAGAATACCACAACTTTAAAAATGTGTATTTAATGAAAGGAACATAATATAACCTTCTGTTATACATCATTACAAAGAGTATTTAAAAAGGTTTTTTTTCACTCAAAAACAAGTTCAGAGATGTTCAATATGGCCCCCTCCAGACACTCGAGCAATATCAACCCGATACTCCAACTCGTTCCACACTCTCTGTAGCATATCAGGCATAACAGTTTTGATAGCTGCTGTTATTTCTCGTTTCAAATCATCAGTGGTGGCTGGGAGAGGTGGCCGAAACACCATATCCTTAACATACCCCCATAAGAAAAAATAGCAGGGGGTAAGATCAGGGCTTCTTGGAGGCCAGTGATGAAGTGCTCTGTCACGGGCTGCCTGGCGGCCGATCCATCGCCTCGGGTAGTTGACGTTCGGGTTTTATAACTAACCTTTTTCGTAGGACTCTCCATACAGTTGATTGTGGAATTTGCAGCTCTCTGCTAGCTCTGCGAGTCGATTTTCCTGGGCTGCGAACAAATGCTTGCTGGATGCGTGCTACATTTTCATCACTCGTTCTCGGCCGTCCAGAACTTTTCCCTTTGCACAATCACCCATTCTCTGTAAACTGTTTATACCAACGTTTAATACACCACCTATCAGGAGGTTTAACACCATACTTCGTTCGAAATACACGCTGAACAACTGTCGTCGATTCGCTTCTGCCGTACTCAATGACACAAAAAGCTTTCTGTTGAGCGGTCGCCATCTTAGCATCAACTGACGCTGACGCCTAGTCAACAGCGCCTTAAGCGAACAAATGTACAACTAAATGAAACTTTATAGCTCCCTTAATTCGCCGACAGATAGTGCTTAGCTCTGCCTTTTGTCGTTGCAGAGTTTTCAATTCCTAAAGTTGTGGTATTCTTTTTGAATCACCCTGTATATCTGTACCAAAAGTTGTGAGAAGTGGTGTGGAAGACACTGTGGAGCATTGCATCAACAAACAGGAGCTGGTAGTCATCAGTGTGGTGACATGTGGGTCACAATGACAGACACGAAAGTCGATTGTGAAGCCAGGATAGCAGAGCACAGTAGTAAACTGTACTGCATAGTACTGACTGTGTTGCCTGCGGGGTAGTGTCACCACACCATGGCAGGTCTTTTGTTATGGGCGACATGACTAGTGTTGGGTTTTAGTGAAACACAGGCACAATAGAGGCATATAAATCAGTCTATTTTTTGGAGGCACAGAACACTTCTCGTCGCTGGAAACAAGCAGCACTACCATGACCCCAGAGCTATGCCAGACAGCAAGACATCTTGGCACCAGCATCAGCAGCTACAGGTTTAAGATCTGGTTGCATCTGCTGCCAGCACTATGTCCTTCACGGAACTTGATACCACAACTTCATAGACCTTCCATCCAAGCCTGCTGCCACCAAGTTCCTAATGGGACAGCCAGCTGGGGTGGCCGAGCGGTTCTAGGCACTACAGTCTGGAACTGCAAGACCGCTACGGTCGCAGGTACGAATCCTGCCTCGGGCATCGATGTGTGTGATGTCCTTAGGTTAGTTAGGTTTAAGTAGTTCTAAGTTCTAGGGGACTGATGACCGTAGAAGTTAAGTCCCATAGTGCTCAGAACCATTTGAACCTAATGGGACATGGTGCCATAATGGGACATGGTGCCATTACTCCAGCCATCATTCTACTCCTGCCAAAGGGCAGTGAGTCAAAAATTAAAAATTATGGTGTTTAAGATGTTTAAGCGCTGCTCTACAGAGATATTTAAAAAATCGTATTTCTGCTTCTTCCAAAAATTATTCAGTCCAATCTTGAGAATGAAAATGAGTTGACTATCTTCCATAAATATCTCCAAAAAGCGCTAATCTTCGCCTGTAATTAGTTTAAAAATTGGCAAGAACATGCCTCAATCTTGGAACAAAAACGTACACGCTAGTAAACAGTGATGCCTATTCACCATAAAATGTCACAGACAACTATGCCAAAGACAGCCTAAATCGATGAGTCTTGCTCGTTCAAGAAGTTGTAGTAGATACAATGTCTCAATATTCTTCAACAGTTTAAAATCAGTGTCAGTCAACGTGTTTTCAATCCCAGAAAGAATATTTAATACTGATGGGCAGATAGAAATTGTTGCACAAATGGAAGGACTATTAAGCACATTCTTGTTAGCTCCTAGGCTATCTTTCTTTTCTTTTCTTCTTAGTTATTAGGCTTCTGATTGGTTTGATGCTGCCCCCCCCCCCCCCCCCCCCACCTCCCACGAATTTCTCTTCTGTGCTAAACTCCTCATCTCAGAGTAGCGCTTGCAGCCTATGTCCTCAATTATTTGCTGGATGTGTTCCAATCTCTGTCTTCCTCTACTGCTTTTGCCCTCTACAGCCCCCTCTAGTACCATGAAAGTCATTCCCTGACGTCTTAACAAATGTCCTATCATTCTGTCCCTTCTCCTTGTCACAGTTTTCCACATATTCCTTTCCTCTCCGCTTCTGTGGAGAACCTCCTCGTTCCTTACTTTACCAGTCCACGAAATTTTCAACATTCGTCTGTAACACCACATCTCAAATGCTTCGATTCTCTCCTGTTCCGGTTTACTCACAGTCCATTTTCACTACCATACATGAGTTGGCAATACTCTCTTAGGATGTAAAGGTTGGCTACAGCGCGCATACACAAGCTCTGGAATCTAAGATATTGTTGTCGCGCTTCGCAGCGCACAGATTAACTAGTGGCAGTTTTGAAGCCAGCGTAGGAGCCCGCCTGCTGTGTTACGCACGTGTGTTGAGCGAGGGGTCGTCGCCGAGCTGCCGTACTGTCGTGTCCGCCAGCAGCGACACAGGATTTGGTAGTGAGTTGATATTTTTTATAATTTGCAGCGCGCTTATTAATTTAAAGAAAAGGGTTTGTGTATGTGCGTAGCAGCAGACGGTAATTTTGATAATGATAGGAGTTGAATTCTTAAGGGAAGACATTGTTAGGCGAATAGATTACGTATTGATTTTTGTCATTGATTTCTTTTGTAATTGTCAGGGAATTGTTTCACTGTGCATTTAACTGAGAAGTATTTCAGTCTGTCTCAAGAGTTTGATTAATTTGTAGTATTGCTTTAATGCCACTGGAGGCAGATTTACATACGGAGCGATTGTTCAAAGAGCTTCTTGCGTTTTGTTAACTGAATGAGAAAGAATCGCTTTGAGAATATCGTTTTGGAAAGAAAAGGGAATTGTGTGTCTGGGTTATCATTTATCGCGTTTAGATTACACCAAACCCTTTCTCTTGTAGTAAGCAGCAGCAGCCACAGCAACAACAGGAGCCGCCATACAGAACATGCATTGCACTCAGCATGAATAATAGGTTTTTTTAATGTTTTTGTAAATAATGGAGTGCAGCAGATCACGCAGTGGCAGCAGAAAGACCAAGTAAGTTATTTGTTGCGCACAGGACCAATTAAAAAAAATAAAGTTTAGGCGAACTCTGTAGTAGTAAAGTTAACAAGAATACAAGCAAGAGATTTTCAGTAGAAAACACGAGATAAGAAGATAGAGCTCGCGACTTTCATACATGTTGTGCTCTAAACATACATTTTCAGACATTTCTTCCTCAAATGAAGACCCATGTTTGATACTAGCAGACATCTCTTGTCTTGGTTGGGAATGCCCTTTTTGCCAGTGCTAGTCTGCTTTTGATGTCCTCCTTGTTCCGTCCGTCATTGGTTATTTTGCTGCCTGGGTAGTAGAATTCCTTAACTTCATCTACTTCGTGGCCATCAATCCTGACAAGTTTCTCGCTGTTCTCATTTTTGCTACTTCTCATTACTTTAGTCTTTCTTCGCTCGGAACATATTCTGTACTCATTAGGCGGTTCATTTTATTAAGCAGATCATGTAATTCTTCTTCACTTCCACTCAGAGTAGCAATGTCATCAGCGAAACCTATCATTGATATCCTTTCACCTTTAATTTTAATTCCCTTCCTGAACCATCCTTTTATTTCCGTCATTGCTTCTTCGATGTACATATTAAACATCAGGGGTGAAAGAGGATACCCCTGTCTTACACCCTTTTTCATCCGAGCTCTTCGTTCTTGGTCGTCCACTCATATTATTCCCTCCTGGCTGTTGAATATATTGCATATTACACGTCTCTTCCTATAGCTTACCCCGTTTTTCTCAGAATTCCGAACATCTTGCACCATTTACATTTTTCAGATCAGCAAATTCCATGAATGTGTCTTGATTTCTCTTTAGTCCTGCTTCCGCTATCAACCACAACGTTAGAATTGCGTCTCTGGTGCCTTTAACTTTTCTGAAGCCAAACTGTTCGTCATCTATGACATCCTCAATTTTCTTTTCCATTTTTCTGTATATTATTCTTGTAAGTAACTTTGATGCAAGAGCTGTCAAGCTGATTGTCTGATAATTCTCGCACTTGCCAGCTCTTGCAGTCTTCGGAATTGTGTCCATGATATTTTTCTGAAAGTCAGATGGTATATCGCTAGACTTATACATTCTACATATCAACGTGAATAGTTGTTTTGTTACCACTTGCCTCAGTGATTTTAGAAATACAGGGTGTTAAATAAAGTGTCAGGACTGGTCTCAGAACACAAAATGTATTGAATATTTTCATACATCGGATTAAAATTCTTCAAAGGAGAATCCACACTCCGCTGCCCAACGAGATTTTACACTGCTGGTAAGCTTCCAGGAACTCCTTAACCAGAATGCTGTTAAAAACCCTCCTCGAAGCCTTTTGGACCGTTGCGACGCTGTCAAACCCCTTCCTTTACAGGTCTCTCTTCATCTGGGGGAACAAAAAGAAGTCAATGGGGGCGTGGTCGGGGCTATAGGGTGGCTGTGGCAGCGTTGCCACGTTGAACCAGGTCAAGACTTCAGTGACAGCGAAGCAGGTCTGAATGGTCGCATTGTCGTGGTGGAGCATACAGTCGTCTTTCTTCTCTGGGTGGACTCGATCCCTCACCCACTTCATCTGAAATCATTCTGATGCTGAGACGTCGTCACTGTTTAAAACTTGACGCACTTTGGCTGGATTTTTGTCAGTTCTGCTTGTGAAAGTCTTCCAGAGCGTTCATCATCCTCCAAGTCTTCACAGCCATTTTTGAACCTCTTGTGTCACTTGAAAACCTTTGCACATGACATGGCGTAGTCTTTATAGGCCTCTTGAATCATTTCGAACGTTTACGTGCCAGTCTTGTTCAGTTTTACACAAAATTTGATCGAACACCTCTGCTCCAAGAGGTGCTGCAGTTTGGACGCTCCGATTTCTCGACGACGTTTCGAAACAGACACTTCCAGCACTCGCAATGTTTTCACTTCAGCGTTTCGCCGACAAATGCCAATGCTTGGCTTGCTTAGGCAACACCCCACCACCCCCTGGCGCAGGTAGTGAGACCGGTCTGCACGCACGTCACTACTCAGGAAAAAATCAGTCTTGAAACTTTATTTACAAACCCTGTATTTATAGAATGCTATTATCCCTTCTGTCTGATCTGACGTCCTCCAAGGCTCTCCTTAATTATGATTCTAATACTGGATCCCCTACTCCTCTAAATCGACTCCTGTTCCTTCTTCTATCACATCAGACAAATCTCCCCCCCCCCTCATAGAGGCCTTCAGTGCACTCATTCTTCCTATCCGCCCTCTCCTCTGCATTTAACAGTGGAATTCCAGTTGCACTCTTAATGTTAGCACCCTTGCTTTCAATTTCATCGAAGGTTGTTTCGACTTTCCTGTATACTGAGTCAGTCCATCCAACAAATTATTTTTCGATTTCTTCGCATTTTCCTTGCATCCATTTCGTCTTAGCTTCCCTACACTTCCTGTTTACTTCATTTCTCAGCGACTTGTATCTCTGTATTCCTTATTTTCCTTTGACAGTTTTGTACTTCCTCCTTTCATCGCTCAACTCAAGTATTTCTTCTGTACCCATGATTTCTTCACAGTTACATTTGTGGGCTTAAAAATAAATAAATAAATAAATAAATAAATATGTGATCCTCAACTGTGTATCCTCTGACTCGAAGTTGAAATATTGAAAGTTTTGGCTGGTTTCGTTGTCTAGGGGCTGGGGTACGTAGTTGCTGCATTACAAGCCAAATATTCTACAGTATACAATATGGATATACATATGAATCGAATGGTCAAAGGTTCCTATCGCTCGGCAATTGCGAATTTTTAATGTTACATAGAAATTTATAAATGAAAGATTGCAATTAAATAAAATCTGCAGGTACTATTTTAACGACTTTAAATGATGAGTACGATAGCAGAAGTACCTTTAAGAATGCTGTTTATTAATGCAAAACACTTATTGGTGTCGATGGTCAAGCAATTGAATAAAATATAAGTTGAATAACAGGGAAACAATAGATTCCTACTTCACGTAATTAGTTATAAACAACAACATAATTCCTGAGATATTCACTTCTAAATGCATACTACGTCTTCACTGCACATGCCACGGAAATCTCGAAAGTGAACAAGTCGGCACTACGAAATATTCCCGCGTCCGGCAATCCTGATTTAGGTTTTCCATGATTTCCCTAAATCGCTCCAGGCAAATGCTGGGATGGTTCCTTTGAAAGGGCACGGCCGACTTCCTTCCCCATCCTTCCATAATCCGATGAGACCGATGACCTCGCTGTTTGGTCTCTTCCCCCAAAACAACCCAACCCAATACGAAATATTTCTATCTCCCGTCACCGCGCGCAAACTGCTCAAGACTCTCCAAGTATTTCCTGCGACCGTCTGTCGTGCCTTCCCGTCCAGCACTTCCCTTCCATCCAGTCTCTCCATTGACTTCGGTAGTCGCCTATCTTAGTAACGAGCACTGTGACTGGCTAGAGCGCTCCCGCCATGTCTCCAAGCCAACACACGCTCACAAGCATATTGAAACACATACAAAATACTGGATTTACATTTACATAGCTTGAAATTAAATAAATATTCCTATAGCTGGACCATAAACACGCTCTAACACACATTATAAACACATAAACAAATTGAATAAACATATATCAAATAATAGAAACAAAAGTAGGCCAGTAGCATAATGTCACTGTGCTTTCTAAAACACCGTAAATATTTGACCAATTTCTTCATTAATAGTATATATAGGATATAAACAAAGACAAAGACGAATAAATACATTTATAAGTATGCTGCTACTGTTTTTTCTTGTAACTGTGGAGTACTTATGGCCTGACGCGATCGATAGTAATCGGCCACTTTGACCTCCAATAACTCATTTACTGTTCAAGTTACATGCCTGTAATTCGTACCAATTTAGGTTTACACTCATAGCTTTCTAAATACATGTCGTTAGACAAAATTGGATGAACCGTTTAGATTTTGGAAATTCTTTGCTGGGTGTTACTTGTATTATTTACAATCTGATACTAAACTTTAAGCTAATAAAGATCTTGAAAATCTGATTACACCGTCAGAATCGCCATGCAAATAATGGTAATGTACATATTTCTTTTAAGGCATCATGATTCCTCTGGCTATTATTAATTTCTACATGAACTGTGAAATGTTTGCCATTATGGTTTCACAAAGTCCGCCATCTTTGGCACTCCCAGCATACAAATCTCCTTCATTGACACAAAGCCCATTCTTCGACAGAACGTCAACATGGAATTCCCAGTCATGCCGTCGGCCTGGACACGCACTGGGTCTTCCCTCTTGCACCGGCTAATGTTCAGCACCACGCGGTTTCTGACGAGCCCCGGCTCGCCACATGGCCCATGCACCCATGCCAACTCCGAACTTAGAATATTTTCAGAGTGCCTCACACACTCTTTGTACCTATATTTTTGTTTGCATATTCTGTGACTGCTCTTTTTAGATATGTACATTCCTCTTCAACTATACTGCCTACTGAGCTATTCCTTATTGAGGTATTTATAGCCTTAGAGAACTTGAATTGTATCTTGTCATTCCTTAGTACATCCGTATTCCATTTCATTGTCTATTGTTTCTTCCTGATTAATCTCATAAACTTCAACCTTCTCTTCATCACTACTACGTTGTGATCTGAGTCTATATCTCCTCTTGGGTATGCCTTACGATTCAGTATATGATTTTGGAATCTCTGTCTGACCATGATGTAATCTAACTGAAATCTTCCATATCACCTAGCCTTTCCAAGTATACATTCTCCTCTTGTGATTCTTGAAGAGAGTATTCGCTATTACTAGCTGAAATTTATTATAGAACTCAATTAGTCTTTCTTCTCTCTCATTCTTTGTCCCAAGCCCATATTCTCCTGTAACTTTTCTTGTACTCCTTCCCCTACAACTGCATTCCTGTTGCCCATGACTATTAGATTTTCGTCTCCCTTGACTTACTGATGATGATGATGATGTTTGGTTTGTGGGGTGCTCAACTGCGCGGTCATTAGCGCCCATAAAAAGTCTCAATTTTTACACAATCCAATCTAACCACTGTTGCGAATGATGATGATGAAATGATGAGGACAACACAAACTCCCAGTCCCTAGGTAGAGTAAATCCCCATTCCGGCCGGGAATCGTACCCAGGACCCCATGATTCAGAGGCAGCAACACTACCCTTTACGTACTGTATTACATTTTCAACATCCTCATATACCTTCTCTATCTCTTCATCTTCAGCTTGCAACGTCAGCATTATACCTGAACTAGTGTTATCGGTGTTGGTTTGCTGTCGGATTTTGATAAGAACAACCATATCACTGGATTGTTCACAGTAATACACTCTCTGCCCTTCCTTCCTATCCATAAAGAATCCTACTTCTGTTATAACATTTTGTGCTGCTGTAGATATTACCCTATACTCATCCGACCACAAATCCTTGTCTTCTTTCTACTTCATTTCACTGACCAATACTATATCTAGATTGAGCCTTTGCATTTCCCTTTTCAGATTTTCTAGCTTCCCTCTCACTTTCAAACTTATGCCATTCGACGACCCAACTCTTAGGACGTTATCCTTTCGTTGGTTATCAGTCTTTTTCTCATGTTCTCCTCACCGTTGGTAGTACCCTCCCATAGATCCGAACTGGGCCTTAGTCCGAAATATTTTGCCAATGAAGAGATCATTATGAGACTTCTTCAATTACTGGCCACCTGTCCTGTCGATAAACGTTATGTGCCTTTAATTCAGTGGTTTCCATTGCCTTCTGTACCCTAATGCCGTTGATCATTGCTGATTTCCACCCCAAGAGACTGTCCTGAACCTCTGTCCACCCTCTTTGGCAACGCCATTTGCAGAATGAGGGTGACTTCTTATGCCGGATGTCTTCTGCCATTGATTATTAATCAATGCGATGGCCAGGTTCGAACCCATGAGCATAGATGTACAGATTATCAATCAAAGCCACTACCCCAACACCATGGGTGCACTCTATGTTATCCACCCGTTTTTTGGCTAGGATTATCTGAGGTAGAAAAATGCAGTAATTGACCTCTTGAAAGGGATATGCATCCTAGCCAATGATGAGAGATTTATTATTTTGAACCTGGCGAGGAAATTAGAATTGCATCAGAGATTCTGCCAAGAACAAAGATTTATTATTCATTTGCTAACGTGCTGTATTTAACTCACAATTATTGATTAAGTAGTTTACCGACAGACAATTTATCGGACGTTGGAAACATTATCTAGAACGAAGTAGTCGAATACTTGACTGAAGTACAGCGGAATGAATTAGCTAGCATGTTAAAGGAATATTTGGAAGTCTTCGATCAGAAACCTGGTCTGATCATGGATTATGTTTATGAGATGGATGTCTATCCACATCAAACTTTTTGTAAAGCCTCTTACTCCATTCAGCAGGCCAAGTCACTTCCGACTGCAAGGATTTAAATCCATAATTGCCTATTATGAGTTGTTTTCAAAATACAATACAACGTACCCAATAAGGTCTACTAATGTTAAGCCTATGTTCCATCAACTAATTAAAGACTACATACCTAAGGCTGGTAAGAAGAGTGCTATTTTATCATATTATACAAGCAAGATTTGGAAGGAGTGTATGTTAAAATTAGATATAAAGCATATTATGATATCATGCAGAAGTGTCTGTAGTTGAACGTATATTTAAAGACTTTAACATATTTATTCGCACTTACGCTGCAACGCAACAATATGCAGTCCCTGGCCAAATTATTAGATGCACTGCACATTTTAATGTTATTTGTAATAATTACGTGTTTAGTAAGATATTTAATGCGATTAATAGGAAAATTTATGACAGTTATTCAGGGCACTTGTTACATTGTTGAATTTTGTATCTATTGTTGCTACATGACATTGGATTGTTGACTTATTGTAGGTATCAATGTACTGAGTACAACGTACAGGAAAGGATAATTCATTGAAACCCTCAGCTGCCGACAGGTGTTGTTGATATACCTCAAATGGGACAGCTGAAAATGTGTGCCCTGACCGGGACTCAATACCGGGATCTCCTGCTTACATGGCAGACGCTCTATGCATCTGAGCCACCGAGGACACAGATGAATAACGCGACTGCAGGGACTTATCCCTCGTACACTTCCCCTTTTAATGTGTCACAGATTTAGTTACGTCCACGTTAGCTACCAGCCCCAACACAGGGCTTCCCACCTGCTTGTAGACAACTCCATATCCTGCAAACATCCTATGTCTAAAACAAATACACCGCAAGCCACTGTGCAGTGCACGGTAGACGGTATTTAGCACCAATATTATCGATTCAGATAGCTAAGGGAGACGAAAATTTAATAGTCATAGGGGACTGGAATTCGATAGTACGAAAAGGAAGAGAAGGAAAAGTAGTAGGTCAATATGAACTAGAAGGAAGGAATGAAAGAGAAAGCCGCCTGGTAGAATTTTGCTCAGAACAGAATCTAATCATAGCTAATACTTGGTTTAAGAATCATGAAAGAAGGCTGTATATGTGGAAGAGACTCCATAAGTTTTCAGGGTGATTATATTATGGTAAGACAGAGATTTTAGTACCAGGTTTTAAATTGCAAGACATTTCCAGGGGCAGATGTGGTCTCTGACAACAATTTATTGGTTAGGAACTGCAGGTTAAATCTGAAGAAACTGCAAAGAGGAGATGGGACTTGGATGAACTTAAAGGGGTTCAGGGGCATTAGGGAACGACTGAGAAGAACGGGGGAAACTAATACACTAGAAGAAGAATGAGTAGCTTTGAGAGATGAAATACTGAGGGCAGCAGAGGATCAAGTAGGTAAAAGGACAAGGGCTGGTAGAAATCCTTGAGTAACACAGGAAATATTGAATTTAATTGGTGAAAAGAGAAAATATAAAAATGCAATAAATGAAGCAGGTGACAGGGAATACAAACGTCTAAAAAATGAGATCTACAGGAAGTACAAAATGGCTAAGCAGGAGAGGCTAGAGGAAAAATGTAAGGATGTAGTAGCATATATCACTAGGATTAAGATTGATGCTGCCTGCAGGAAAATTAAAGAGACCTTTGGAGAAAAGGTATGAATATCAAGAGCTTAGATGAAAAACCATTCCTAAGCAAAGAAGGGAAAGCAGAAAGATGGAAGGAGTATGTGAGATAACAGGCGAGTTGTGGCACCCTGAAAATCTTCTAATTTTGGAGTTGGTGTGGCCGTACTGTGGGCCTCTCGGCAGGCCGCGACTCGTCAGCGGGCGCATGGTGCCAAACGTTAGGTGGGGTCCAGGGACCGCATGGCTGGGAATTCCATGGTGTCGCTGTGTCGATGAAGGAGACATGCTGGGAGTGCCAAAGATGGCGGACTTTGTGAAACCTTAATGGCAGCCATTTCACAGTTCGTATAGAAATTAATAGTAGCTAGTTGAATCACGATACCTCAAAAAGAAACATGTATCTTACCAATATTTGCACGACTATTCTGATGGTGTAATCAGATTTTCAATATCTTTATTAGTTTAAAGTTTAGTATCTGACTGTAAATTATAGAAGCAACACCCAGCAATGAATTTCCAAAATCTAAACGGTTCATCCAATTTTATCGATCGACATGTTTTAGAAAGCTATTAGTGTAAACCTAAATTGGTACGAATTACAGGCATGTAACTCGAATAGTACATGAGTTATTGGAGGTCAAAGTGGCCGATTACTATCGATACCGTCAGGCCATAAGTACTCCACAGTTACACGAAAAAAACGGTATCAGCGTGCTTATAAACATATTTATTCATCCATGTCTTTGTTTATATCCGATTTATACTGTTCATGAAGAAATTGGTCAATTATTTCCTGTGTTTTAGAAAGCACAGAGACTTTAGGCTACTGGCTTACTTCTGTTCCATTCCTTTGATATATGTTTATTTAATCTGTTTATGTATTTAATAATGTGTGTTAGAGCGTGTTTATGGTCCAGCCATAGGAATATTTATTTAATTTCAAGTTGTTTAAATGTAAATCCAGTATTTAGAATGTGTTTCATTATGTTTGTGAGTGTGCGTTGGCTTGGAAACAGGGCGGGAGCGCTCTAGCCAATCACAGCGATCGTTTCAAAAAGGACACGTGGCGAGAGTGTATGGATGTGGGGGAGGCAGTGCTGGGTAGTGCAGCGCAAGGGGAGTCGCATAGGACACGGAGAGTCCTGGACAGTATGGTGCGACAGGTCGCAGGAGATAGATATATTTCGTAGTGCCGACTTGTGCAGTTGTGAGATTTCTGTGGCTTCTGCAGTGTAGACTTAGTATGTGTTTAGAAGTGAATATCTTGCGAGCTCTGTGTTATTCATAACAAATTACGTGAAGTAGGAATCTATTGTTTCTCTGTTATTCAACTTATATTTTATTTAACTGCTGGACCGTCAACACCAATAAGTGTTTTACAGTAATAAAGGGCGTTCTTAAAGGTACTTCTGCTATTGTAATCCTCATTTAATGTCGTTAAAATAGTACCCACAGAATTTATTTAATTGCAATCTTTCATTTATAAATGTCTATGTAAGTTCAAAATTCGCAACTGTCGAGTGAGAGGAACCGTTGACCACTTGATGCATGTGTCTCTTCATAGTGTATACTGTAGTCTCAGCAGTATTTGGCTCGTAATGCGGCAACTACGTATCCCAGCCCCTAGACAGCGAAACCAGCCAAAACTTTTAATATTTCAACTCTGAGTAAGAGGGTACGTTGTTGGAGGGCCATCACCACATTTCATTATATGAAAGCACGCAAGTATATAGAGAGTCTATACAAGGGAGATGTATTTCAGCTCAATATTATGGAAATAGACGAGGACGTAGATGAAAATGAGAAGGGAGATACAATACTGCATGAAGAATTTGACAAAGCACTGAAAGACTTACGTTAAAACATGGCCCCGGGAGTAGAGCTACTGATATCCTTGGGAGAGTCAGCCATGAGAAAACTCCTCCATCTGATGAGTAAGATGTATGAAACAGGCGAAATACTCTGACTTCAAGAAGAATATAGCAATACCAATTCCAAAGAAAGTAGATGCTGACAGGTGTGAAAATTACCAAACTATCAGTTTAATAAATCACAGTTACAAAATACTGACACGAATTATTTACATACGAATGGAAAAACTGATAGAAGATGACCTTGGTGAAGATCAGTCTGGGTTCTGGAGAAATGTAAGAACACGCGAGGCAACACTAACACTGTGACTCATCTTAGAAGATAGGTTAAGAAAAGGCGAATCTAGGTTCATAGCATTGTCGACTTAGAGTAAGCGTTTGAGAATGTTGGCTGGAATACTGTCTTTCAAGCTGGCAAGGTGGCAAGGGTAAAATACATGGAGCAAAAGGCTATTTATAATTTGTACAGAAACCAGGTAGCAGTTATAAGACTCGAGGGCCATGAAAGGGAAGCAGTGCACGAGATGGGAGTGAGACAGGGTTGTAGCCTATCATCGATGTTGTTCAATCTGTATACTGAGCAAGCAGTAAAGGAAACAAAAGAAAAATTTGGAGTAGGAATAAGGGAGAAGAAATAAAAAGTTTAAGGTTTGCCAATGACAGTGTAATTCTGCCAGAGACAGCAAAGGACTTGCAAGAGCAGCTGAACCGAATGGACAGTGTCTTGAAAGGAGGACATAAGATGAACTTCAACAAATGAAAAACGGAGATAATGGTATGTAGTCTCATTAAATCAAGTGATGCTGATGAAATTAGATTAGGAAATGAGACAGTTAGATTAGTAGATGAGTTTTGATATTTGGGAAGCAAAATAACAGATGATGGGCGAAGTAGGGAGCACATAATATGCAAACTGGAAATGGCAATAAAAGCGTTTCTGAGAAAGAGAAATTTGTTAATATCGAGTATAGATTTGAGTGTGAGGAAGTCCTTTCTGGTAGTATTTGAATCGATTGCAGTGAAGAGAAACATGGACAATAAACAGAAGAGAATAGAAGTATTTGAAATGTGGTGCTACAGAAGAATGTTGAAGATTAGATGGGTAGATCACATAACTAAGGAGGGGGTACTGAATAGAATTGGGTAGAAGAGATATTTGTGGTACAACCTGACTAGAAGAAGTGATCGGTTTGTAGGACACAATCTGAGGCATCAAGAGATCACCAATTTAGTACTGAAGGGAAGCGTGGACGGTAAAAATCTTAGAGGGAGACTAAGAGATGAATGCAATAAGCAGATTCAGATGGATGTAGGTTGCAGTTGTTACTTGGAGATGAAGAGGCTTGCACAGGATAGAGTAGCATATATTTAAGAGGTGCTGCAAACCAGTCTTTGGACTGAAGACCGCAACAACAACAACAACAACAACATTATCTATTACCCTTGCATCCCACTCTCACGCACTGATTTAGTAAAAAAACGATTGCCTATATAGTTCCGTATAATTCACACTTACGTTTCCGGGAGAGATACGTCGTCTTTTGCAGAGATTTTTTTTCCATTTACGTATCAGATTGGAGTGTGCCAACCTATACAATCCTAGCAGCATCCGCATGATTCTTTTGCTCCGCAGATCACCCATGTAACATGAACAGATGTGGAGACAATGACTGATAGCCATCGACTGGGCAGTACTGAGCTAAGAAATCGACGTCACTGTTCACCAGTACATATCATCTAGCCACAAACGGGTTATGCATATTAATGTCGAGATATCAGCTGACAACTGCCTCGAGTTAGAGTGGAAATTGAGAATGTTTGGTAAGGTACGAAAGAGGGGATCGTTCAAACAGAGTAGGAGAACCCATACGACAAACTGTCATATATCGAGATACAATTGACGGCTGGCTATGGCACAATCTGTCTCGGCATTCCTGTCTTCGACAGTAGCAGTGTTAGAGCTTCAGTACTTATTGTGCATGGTGTTTCTACGATAAAATTAACAGTTCCAGGGTCATCACAGAGCGTATTGATAAAGCATCGGAGTATTATGGCACTACGTGGTATGCAGGAAGCGGTAAGTGCTTGTAACGGAACAGAAATGATGGTGGGCTGACAGTAATTTGGAGCCCGCGCGTCGGAAACGGGCGCGCTGGTATGAGACTGCCAGGGAGTGCACCCTGATGCCATCTATTGGCGAAACTGGGAATTAGCGCTGCCTCTCAGACAATGCACTAAGCTCTCGGAGTCAAATGTATTCTTTTTCTTGGTAATTATAAGTTATTAGTGTATGATTGAATGTTATAAGGCGCTAGTAGTAAATTATTATGACTGGTACGAACTCCAGGGTAATAAATATAAATATTCTTAAATACTAAATGATTTCGGTGAAAAGATGGTAGGGGAACGCCCCCACTCTTGGTGATACGAGCATAGCTAGAGGTAGCTGGAGACACAGGGACTGAACAAGGGAATGGCCTGGGGAGTGTTGACGTGATCGGACGTGCGTAACTGTGCTCACGCAAAAGTGATTGTGCAACAGCGAAGAGGTGAATATCGTCGCCGTTTGTGGAGTGGAATGCGACGAATGGTTGTCAAAGCCGTCTCTATGCCACTGGTGCTGATTGTAAGAGTTCCTGCGCCCAGATTTTATGGCGGACGTGCAGTAGCTTATACGAGTGCTACAGCTCGTAGTTCCAGCCGCCATTAAGGGCATTAGGCGTGAAGAGCTGCGTTAGCCACATGCATCCCACCACCAGCACCGACACGTCTACCCAAGGCAAGACTGCTTGAAATTGTTAAGTCGAACTTTGTATACATGTAAAAGGAGAATACCAGTTTTCTTTTGTGCAAGTGCAGAGGACAGAATATAGTAATGAGTAAAATTACGAGGCATGTTGTTCATTGTAAAGTGTAGTAACCTGAAACATAGTGTAGTGAAATCAGACTGAGGCCACCATCGCCTCTTTCATTTACAATTCTTTTGGTTGTAGAATACTTTAGCGTATAAGAATGTTGAAAAGAGCAATGGTCACACCAGAATGAGTCGCCTATTTATAGTTACTTAAATTTTTCTGAGTAACCTTTCAAGTAAAGTCACTTAACTAATTCTATAGCAATTGTCTAAAGAGTAATATCCCAAAGTCATTAAATAAGTTGAAGAATAGAATTTTGTTAACCTAAGTTGCATAAATTGTCTTGGTGGTAATTACCAAGCCAACTCACAGAAATTGAGAGAGTATTTGCTTTGTAGAATCATCTAGAATGATCAGAAATAGTAATATTCAGAATTAAGTTTAAAATTCAACTCAAGCCGTTTCACTTTGAAACGAGCCAAAAAATTGATTTATTCTTTTGCTCCTTCAGAGCTGGCGACCGTAGTTATAAGTATTTTCAGGAGGATTCGACGGTAAGTCTGCTGCTCTCGTCGTGCTGATAGGATTATCCACTGCTGCTAGCAGTGGTGATTGGATACATAAGCTCACTACCAAGTCAAGTGGGTCAGGTAGGCAGTGTTACCGTGTGAACTGTAGGGCACTGTAGGCCGTGGATCGAACCCGTTCAATCATCACAGCTCTTTGGGAAATAGTCCGGTTAGGAGTGTACTAATCATTGGGTAAATACTGGCGAGTAACGGTCAAAAATGTATACGCAAGTGAATTTAGCAAGGTCCATGCAGCACCTAATTAATGTGGTGCAATGGCGAGGGTAGGAGTGGAGTAAAAGTGAGCTGAGCTTGTGGCAGCTGTGCTGTCTTCAAAGATTAACAACGTGAATTCACTACTACCTCTTACCATTAGGACTGAGCTATTTACGGTTTAAATACGTAGCAGTAAGCGCAAAGGCGTGACAGCTACAAGTCCATATTGGCTTTATACATACGGAATTAGGAAGCGGGTCAGTCCGTCAGTGGAGGGGATAAAAAAAAACCGAGTCAGTTGTGAACATACCCCATTTACTGATGGAAAGATTCGGCGGTTCGGTCGCATGTGGCGACCGTGACAGGACTTACCAATTTTGTAGAATAATGGCTGCAATAAGAGTGTTTTATATAAACTTGTAGTTTCAAGAAAATTTTAAATTTAAAATTCTGTTGTAGACAAATATACCACAATTGGTAAGTTCAAGACGACAACCTGCAAAGCAGCGAAAGAAAGTCCAATAGTAGGAGTTAAACAAGTAATACTTGGTTTAATAAACATTTCTATTAGGCACGAAATACAGCAGCATAAGATGGAGTCGAATAGTAACAAGCAAGACGAAAACATTACAAGGTCAGACCCAGAATTAGGGACCATAGATACTGTTGTAGGGTTGGAAAATCTTATAGATGAATCCACACCCACAAGACAGGAGGAACGGGAAGTGAAACCAAAGGTAGTGAAAAGTGAACCCAATGTATCTGTGGATGCAAGTCACAAGGGAGAGGATATGGAATTAACAAGTTTGTTAAATAGGATGATGGCGCAAATTCGAGAAGGGAATGCTAGTTTGAAAGCAGAAATGGCTAGTCATATATCCCAATTGGATGAAAGCCTATCTGGTAAAATAAAAGCGAATTTAGATATTTTGAATACGCAAAGCCAGCGTATCACAGAGGTAAACAAATCAGTAAATAGCATTAGGGCTGAAATAACAAATGTTCAGAGAAAAGTCACAGAAATAGAGAAAAGATTTGATACCGAAATTCAGAGAATAGAGAAATCAGTGGAACCTTTGGTTAGTGAAAAATTAGAACCGATAATTGAAAGTAAATTACAGGTGATAGTACCAGTTGTAAAGAAAGAGATTGTTAAAGAAACGGCAGCTGATATTGAAACACTGCGCAATACCATGTTGAGTTTTGATGCATGTGTGCAGGAGCAGGAAAATACACTGCGTAATGAGATAAAATTGTTAAGTCAGCAAGTTCAGAATCAGACGTTTCTTAACTGTAGTGGTATCCCATTGGTAATGAAAAAATCGGAAATACTGAGTAGGGAGGAAAAATACGATCCTCAAAAGAAACAAGGTGGATGGCATCCAATGGATTTTATAAAAAATTGTGAACGTGTCTTACCAACAGACATGTCAGATAAAGAAAAAATTAATTTAGTAATAGAGGCTTTAGCAGGTCATGCTAAACGTTGGGGATTGAATTTGGATATCGACAATTTGAAGTTTACAGACTTCAAAGAAACGTTCCTTGAGGAATTCTGGAGCACACAACAGAGAGATAGGTTGTGGAGAGAATTCGTTGTCGCCAGAATGCCAGAACATGGGCGTGGGCTCATGAAAGAATACTGTGAAGGATGGTTCAAGCGTTTGGAGTATCTTAAAGATCGTAGATCAGAATCGGAGATAGTGTGGGAGTTGTGGAAAAAGCTACCTGACGATTCCAAGCGTTATGTAGGAGGCACTCATCGAACATTCGATGAATTTTTAGAAAAAATCGAGAATGAAGATAGGTGGCGTGAAACTAGAGAGTTTCAAGGTTTCAGAAATCAGAATGGAATAGTAAAAGGTGGTAGGAATGAACCGCAAATTAACATGATGAGAGAAAGAGGTCGAGGAGGTAACTCTCAGCGAGGGAGAGGACACTATCAGGGAAACGGGATGCATTATCAAAATCAGGAAAACTAAATACCGCGCAGGTCAAGGGCCTAACGCGCGCGGAAAGAAAGAAATGGCCCAAATATAGGGAAGATCGGAGTAGTCAGTACTATAGTAGGATAGTGCGTCGTTCGCCTGAAGAGCAGTTACATAAACGGAACTTTGCGAAGTATAATGCAGGGATACAAACAGAGGAGAGAGAGCAGGGAGGAATTATTAAGGGAAATGAAGTAGGAAAAGAATATCGGTCGGATGTGAAGGCTCACGTGAATGAAATAAGTACAATTCGAGGTCAGAGTGACGAATTGATGAAGGAAGAGTCAGAGAAGGCGTTGTTTGTCGGTAGGGATGGCAACTGTGCAGAGAGGCAGGGGCAAGGTAGGAGTGATGTGACTTATGGTAAAAGGTTCGTACGAATAGTCGACGAATCGCATCGAGAAGTAATTAAAGAGGAAAGGGTGGATAAGAAAAAGGGGCATAGTGCAGAGACGCATGCCGATTCAGAAATTACCTCGTATGCAGAATATGTACATCAGCTCAAAAGCCAGCCAGCACAATTAGAAAGATCTTCCACTCAAGTGATTAATTTGGACCCGAATATGGCAGTGTTAGAGAGCCATACCGATTATGATGTGTACCTAGTGACAGCAAGAGTACATGACTGTGATGAAGATTCTTTTAAAGAAATTAGAGAAAGTGTATCCAACCAAGAGAAAGAGTGTTGTGATCCCTGTAGTACTGAAGCAAATGAGTTGAGTGAGACTGGAATTCCATTAGTAGGGGAAAATAATGAAAGTAAGAGTGGCGAATGTACTATCCAACAAAGGGAAAGTAGAGAAATGGATTATAATTTGCAAGAATTATTTGAATCCGAAGAAGGTCATATTTCTAAGGAGGAGGAATTATCGTCAGAATCATCAGAAAGCATCCAGGAAGAAAAAGAAGTAGAGGAAGTTTCCGATTCTGCAACCGAGAGTTCAGTCATGACAGATTCGAATGAGAACGAGATGGCATTAAAGAGCCTAGACGAAGGACTATTGGAAAAAGTGGTGAAAGAATTTAGGATGAAAAGGAGAAAGAAACCTCCAGATGGAATGGTCAGTATAAAAACCGGAAAAATAATATGGCAAGACTTGGAGGTGGAAAAGGATTTATTATGGGAAGATAAAGAAAGTATGAAAGAGGACAATAGGATGCAAACAATCCTACCCATTAATATATGTGGATACGATTTATATGTATTGTTGGATACGGGTGCTCAAATAAGTGCTATTTCGCACGCATTTTTTGAGATGATCAAAGAGCAACGAGGAGTAGTCATGATGCCAGTAACAGGTGTTAAAGTGATAGGGGCGACAGGGAAATGTAGTAAACCTGTTAAACATCAAGTGATGATGGAATTTAAGATAAAAAACAAGCTATTTTCGAATGCATTTTTAGTAGTTCCAGAGCTCAGTGCCGAGATCATTTTAGGCATTGACTGGTTAATAAAACAGAAAGTAATTATAGATTGTGACAAAGGGATAATAGTTTGTAAAGTTGACAGTGCGGCATTAGAAATACCATTTGAATCATCTAGAGTAATGGAAGAGAACCAGCTGAGATGGGTAGAATTTAGAGATGATCATGATTCAGGAATAGGTCAAAAATTCGATTGGTGTCTGGTGAGGCAGATAGTTGAAGATGGAAATAAGGAGACACTCCTTCGAAATGTAGTGGATAAAACGGAAGGACTATCTGATGCCCAAAGGGAGGATCTATGGCAAATTCTGAAAGAAAATCAGGAGGTATTTTCAGACAAACCGGGACGAGTGATAAATTATGAGTACTGCATGGAGGTAGAGGAGCATGAACCTTTCTTTAAACCACCATATAATGTACCCGTGTCTAAGAAAGAAGCAGTTCAAAAAGAAATAGATAAAATGGTTTCATGTGGGGTCATTGAACGGAGCTCTAGCTCATATAATAACCCACTGGTGCTAGTAGGTAAGAAGGATGGAAGTGTATGAATAGTGATAGATGCTCGTACTCTGAATAAAGTAGTGAAGAGGGAGTTGGATCGTCCAGAGAACATAGATAATTTATTGCAGAGGTTTAATGGTGTAAAGTACATGACTAGTTTAGACCTAACTGCAGGATACTGGCAAATCCCATGAAGTGAGGAGTCTAGGAAGTACACGGCATTTTTATTCGACGGCAAATGCTACCATTTCACAGTGGTACCATTTGGGCTAAATACTTCCGTTTCAGTGTTCATTCGGGCTTTAGACAAAATTTTAGGGAGTGAACTTAGTTCGCTAATCACGGTTTATGTAGATGATCTGTTAATTGCTACAAGGACATGGGAAGAGCACATGGAGTTATGCGACAGGGTGTTCAAAGCTTTAATCAAAGGAGGAATGACCCTGAACCTGAAAAAATGCGAGTTTGTGAAGAAAGAAATAAAGTTTTTAGGCCACATAGTAACACCAGAGGGAATTGGAAAGGATCCCGATAAAGTCAAAGCAATAAGAAATTGTCCGGCTCCCAAGAATAAAAAACAACTAAAGTCGTTTATAGGACTTTGTTCCTTTTATCGTAAGTATGTGGATGATCAGGTATTCAATAGCCCACATCTGAACAACCTACTTGAGAAGAACAGTGTGTATATATGGACTGAGGAATGTGAAACACCATTCAACTGGCTAAAAGACAATTTGGCTAAAAACATAAAGTTATGGCACCCTGACCTGTGTGAACCATTCCACATGGCAACAGATAGTTCAGATTATGGATTGGGAGTATCCATATTTCAGGAGGTAATGATAGATGGGGAAAAAACTCATAGACAAATAGCATTTGCGAGTAGAACCATGTCTAAGTACGAAAGAAACTATATGGTTTCAGAGATGGAGGCTTTAGCTATAGTATGGGGCTTTAGGAAATTTCAACTTTTCTTATGGGGGCATAAGACTGTGGTCCATACAGACCACAAAGCTTTAATATTTTTGAAGGACTGCAGATTGTTACATAACAGGTTGACCAGATGGGCGCTGTTTTTACAACAATTTGATATAGAGATCAAGTATGTTAAAGGGAAAGAACATGCAGTACCGGATGCTTTGTCGAGATTACCAGAGGGATGTGAGACACTAGAAATTGTAAAGAATAGGGGAGATGTTTTTGAGGTGAATTACTTCAAAAAAGCGGAAGGGAGAGAAAAAATTAGGGAAATATGTCGGAATATGCGAAGATATCAAAGTGATGATGATGCACTCAAGTCGGTAAAGGTCAAGTTTGACAATCTGGACGCAACTAACATAAGGGCTTCATATAAAATACATAAAGGTGTACTGTATCTTCAAAGATTAAATAATCCAGGGAAGTGGAGAGTATGTTGGCCGGAACAACACACTGAAGTGCTGATAGATTATGTTCACTTGGCATATGGCCATTGTGGTGCACGGAAGTGTACCGATAAGTTAGATGAATGCATTACCTTTAACAACATGGCACGAAGGGTAGCACAGAGGATAAGATCTTGTGATCTATGCCAAAAGGCGAAAGTAACAAATGCAACTAATCAAGGGCCCATGCAATCAATAAAACCTGATGAAGTATTAGAAATAGTAGCAGTAGATATCTTTGGACCATTACCGAAAACCATGGGGGGTTTTGTATACATATTTGTAGCAGTTGAACTTTTCTCAAAGTATATAAAGCTATATCCCTTGAGAAAAGCTACTGCCAGAGCTGTGTATGATAAAATGGTGTGTGATTATTTTGTGAAAGTAGGGAAGCCAAAGAGAATACTATCAGATAATGGTGTTCAGTTTTGCTCAAAAATGTGGAAGGATGGGATAACTGAGAAACAGGTAGAAGTGGTCCATATCTCAGCTTATCACCCATCAAGCAATCCGGCAGAAAGATATATGCGTGAGATAGGTCGGTTATTTAGGACGTACTGCCATAGTAACCACAAGAAGTGGGGCATGTATGTGAGTGAATTCGAAGAAGTCATGAATTCATTAACAAACGAGAGCACTGGATTTACTCCAGAAGAAATCCTGAAAAAGACGAGAAGTAAAAGTCTAGTAGAAGACCTACTAGAATTTCGAGATAGAGTTGAATTAGATTATGATAGTAAAAAGAACTTAGTAAAAGACAAGATGAGAAAACAAGCAGATGCGAGAATTCGTCGTCATGACGAAAAAGTAAGGAATCCTAAATTCAAAATAGATGATCTCGTTCTTGTAAAAACACATGAAAAGTCAAGTGAAATTAATAACGAGATCAGCAAATTTAAATATATATATAATGGACCATTTAAAATAGTGTCCATACCCAATGTGAACGCTTATTATTTAGAGTACCCATTAACAGGCAAACGCCTGGGAGTAAGAAACATAGTGGATCTCAAAAGGTATAAACCACGAATTCTACCAGATTGAAATTAAATATATAAATAAATATTAAAGTAAACCAATATGTAAATAGTTTTGTTTCTTTTGTTCTATGTGAAAGGTAAATGTTCACTAAAATATGTTGCAGTATTCTAATGAAACTTCTAGTTTAAGTAGAGACTAAACAGACTGGGAAAGACTGAGCTTCTAAGAAAGCCTTAATAGATGTGTAAATAAGTGTTGTGGAAGAGGTAGAAAAGTGAGGAGGTAAAGTGAAAAGGACGGGCTATAAAGTAATAGGCGCTTAACGTGTGTTTTACTTGCCTGAGATAAAAGAAGTGTATTTAAAATTTTTGTAAAAAAGATGTTTAAAGTGTACTGTGTTTAGATGTAAGAAAATTGTAAAGAATATATGTAAATCATTTATGTAATGTTTAGCAGGAAAGATAGAAAGAATTGGTGTTTAATTTTAAATAAGTAATATAAGTACTGAGGTGTATCAGTAAGAAAGGGAAAACCCTTGGTAAAAAGCTTAACGAAAATTTCAGATTCATTATAGGAGAGACTTCTTATTGAATTATCACTGTTAGATACTTCAATAAGAAGTGGGGCATGTGTAACGGAACTGAAATGATGGTGGGCTGACAGTAATTTGGAGCCTGCGCGTCGGAACGGGCGCGCTGGTGTGAGACTGCCAGGGAGTGCACCCTGATGCCATCTATTGGCGAAACTGGGAATTAGCGCTGCCTCTCAGACAATGCACTAAGCTCTCGGAGTCAAACGTATTCTTTTTCTTGGTAATTATAAGTTATTAGTGTATGATTTAATGTTATAAGGCGCTAGTAGTAAATTATTATGACTGGTACGAACTCCAGGGTAATAAATATAAATATTCTTAAATACTAAATGATTTCGGTGAAAAGATGGTAGGGGAACGCCCCCACTCTTGGTGATACGAGCATAGCTAGAGGTAGCTGGAGACACAGGGACTGAACAAGGGAATGGCCTGGGGAGTGTTGACGTGATCGGACGTGCGTAACTGTGCTCACGCAAAAGTGATTGTGCAACAGCGAAGAGGTGAATATCGTCGCCGTTTGTGGAGTGGAACGCGACGAATGGTTGTGAAAGCCGTCTCTATGCCATTGGTGCTGATTGTAAGAGTTCCTGCGCCCAGATTTTATGGCAGACGTGCAGTAGCTTATACGAGTGCTACAGCTCGTAGTTCCAGCCGCCATTAAGGGCATGAGGCGTGAAGAGCTGCGTTAGCCACATGCATCCCACCACCAGCACCGACACGTCTACCCAAGGCAAGACTGCTTGAAATTGTTAAGTCGAACTTTGTATACATGTAAAAGGAGAATACCAGTTTTCTTTTGTGCAAGTGCAGAGGACAGAATATAGTAATGAGTAAAATTACGAGGCATGTTGTTCATTGTAAAGTGTAGTAACCTGAAACATAGTGTAGTGAAATCAGACTGAGGCCACCATCGCCTCTTTCATTTACAATTCTTTTGGTTGTAGAATACTTTAGCGTATAAGAATGTTGAAAAGAGCAATGGTCACACCAGAATGAGTCGCCTATTTATAGTTACTTAAATTTTTCTGAGTAACCTTTCAAGTAAAGTCACTTAACTAATTCTATAGCAATTGTCTAAAGAGTAATATCCCAAAGTCATTAAATAAGTTGAAGGATAGAATTTTGTTAACCTAAGTTGCATAAATTGTCTTGGTGGTAATTACCAAGCCAACTCACAGAAATTGAGAGAGTATTTGCTTTGTAGAATCATCTAGAATGATCAGAAATAGTAATATTCAGAATTAAGTTTAAAATTCAACTCAAGCCGTTTCACTTTGAAACGAGCCAAAAAATTGATTTATTCTTTTGCTCCTTCAGAGCTGGCGACCGTAGTTATAAGTATTTTCAGGAGGATTCGACGGTAAGTCTGCTGCTCTCGTCGTGCTGATAGGATTATCCACTGCTGCTAGCAGTGGTGATTGGATACATAAGCTCACTACCAAGTTAAGTGGGTCAGGTAGGCAGTGTTACCGTGTGAACTGTAGGGCACTGTAGGCCATGGATCGAACCCGTTCAATCATCACAGCTCTTTGGGAAATAGTCCGGTTAGGAGTGTACTAATCATTAGGTAAATACTGGCGAGTAACGGTCAAAAATGTATACGCAAGTGAATTTAGCAAGGTCCATGCAGCACCTAATTAATGTGGTGCAATGGCGAGGGTAGGAGTGGAGTAAAAGTGAGCTGAGCTTGTGGCAGCTGTGCTGTCTTCAAAGATTAACAACGTGAATTCACTACTATCTCTTACCATTAGGACTGAGCTATTTACGGTTTAAATACGTAGCAGTAAGCGCAAAGGCGTGACAGCTACAAGTCCGTATTGGCTTTATACATACGGAATTAGGAAGCGGGTCAGTCCGTCAGTGGAGGGGATAAAAAAAAAAAAAACGAGTCAGTTGAGAACATACCCCATTTACTGATGGAAAGATTCGGCGGTTCGGTCGCATGCTACAGCGGAGCGAGTGTAGACCTGAGGGTTTATCTTGATTAAAGTAGTGGGATCGTTGAGATGGAGTTGTGCTAGTGGTGATTTCGGTCACTCAGTCATTCTAATGTCAACGAAAGTTCAATGTAAGATGGTATACTTACTCCAACAGGTTTTGGATGCAATAAATGTGGAATTCAAAGCATATACAAAAAAATTATTTGCAACATACTGCTCGTAGTTTCAAAACGTCTGTCCATGCCATTTAAGTACACTGACGCTGTGTGTGGTACTCATTCCTCCGTTAACAAATGTTCCATTAAGACTACTGTCTTCCATGCCGTACTAACTCGCTCCTCATTTCCTTAGGGTGAAATACCCAGCTATCCAGCGAAGCAATGGATTCGTATGTCTGCGACGTAGTTTTCAAGCTTTTGTCAGGGATTTTTACGTATAATGACGCAGCATGTGGTATTCCATCCCACCATCAACAAATGTACCATAGAAATTACAGGCTTCTGCACCGTATGCACCCCATACTGATTTTTGAAATGTAGTTCAGTATTGCTAGCATTTAGACAAGGTCATAGTCGAACAGTCCAGTTCCATAATTATAAATCAGAACTTAAAAGCGGAGATCTTTTTAGCGGGATAATACGTAAACGTTAATGTTAGTCGTTAGGTAGTCTGATATTTCCATTCTGTCAAAAAAACCTCTCATTTCATCCAAATCCATAAGGCAGTGTACATTTATAGTCGACATTGCAGTAGTAGAATCTGATGGTCCATTTCCGCCTCAACCAGCTGTGCTTTAGATAGGTTTCTTATACTCCCACTACATCCGTACTAATTTCTCCTAATATGCCTCCTGCTCCTGACTGTGAGAAATGACCAGTGGCGTAGCGTGAGGGGAGACTTTGAGACTTAGTCTCCCCTGTATTCGTGCTTAAAAAAGATGCAATAGTAATTCATAACAAAAATATAAACAACTTTCTACTAAGAACACTAAATGTGCGAAGACATCAGTTTTGTGCCGCGCCGCCGCACCCTGAGTATTGGTGTACTTGATTGCTTGAGACTCGACTACTCTCAGTCTGCCTCCCCTCCCATACCTGGCTGTGTGCGCCTGAGCGTTCTCGGCTCCCCTCCACTTCCCCTCTTCCACGAAGGCCGGTGCGCTGCACTTGCTAGCAGGTATCGAGACTAGTCTCTGCCGCTTCTATGCTAGCTCTTAACACGGAAGTGAACAGTCGCGCGGCCTGTGTATATAGCCATCCTTGTGTGATTTTAGTGCATATTTTCGTTGTGTCGCCAACATGAGTGAGCCAGCAACTGAACACCTTATAGAATTTTTATTAAAACGCTTTTTTCTACATTAATGTACAAAAAAAAGTGCGAATTGAAGGACAAACGACCTACTCCTATACTCAGTGTAGTTTCAAGTGAAGCCAATCAAAAACGCACTTTTCAGGCAGCCTGGTACGAAAAGTATGCTTGGCTGACTGCAAATGCAGTTAATAACAGATTATATTATTATATATGTCTTCTGTTTGGTGTTGAAAAAGAATAATGCAAATGAGGGCATTTGTACAATAAAGAACTTTGAGAGGAAAGCACAAAAGCATCAGATGATACCGTCACCTGCAGAACATAGATTCATTTCAGTTATTGGGCAAAAGTAGAATTGAGCACGCCCCTTCTGAAGCCGCTCCTCTGACAGCAATAAAATACAACAAACAAGTTGCATCCAGCAGGAGAGTATTGGCTCGTCTTATTCAGGCAATTGTATTTCTTTTTAAACAAGAACTAGCCTTTCACGGCCATCAAGAAGACGAATACTCCAGCAACAAAGGTGACTATCTGGAATTGTTGGATTTACTAGCTCAAGGAGAGCAGTTAATCCGAGACCAGCTGTCATCATCTTCAACCTTTAAAGGAACTTCTCCAGATATACAGAATGATGTAATAGAAATGATAACTCTGGCAGTTAATGAGAAAATAAAATCTGAAATTCAGAACTGCAATTTCATTTCGATTCAGGCTGATGAAACATTAGACGTATATTGCAAGAGTCAAATGAGTATAATATTCAGGTACTGTATTGCAGACAAAATTGAGGAAAGATTCGTTGGATTTTACGATGATTCTGGAGATAAAACTGCTGAAGGTTTGTCAAACATTATTCATGCAGTATTGAAAGAATGGAATGTGGAAGGAAAAGTGGTTAGTCAAACATATGACGGCGCTTCAGTAATGGCGGGCAGAGAAAGAGGACTACAAAAATTGGTGAAGCAGTTCTGTCCCTATGCGCTGCTTATTCATTGTTACACACACCAACTTAGTTTGGTACTGTTACATGCCTTCAAAATCATACGACAAGTACACATGTTTGTAAGCGATCTTACTGCATTCCATTTGTCTGTCAGCAAATCGTTAAAACGAACTGTATTACTAGCTGAGAAAGGATTTAAACTGCCACATGCGAGCAACACTCGCTGGAACTTACGTTCCTTGGCGGTTTCAATAACACCTAGTCATTTCTCAGGGTTATATAGTGTTTCTAATTATATATTTGATGACACGGACTCTCAGTGGGACCCAGAATCTTTGAGCTGTGCTGTGGGAATGAAACGATGGATGGATGATCCTACGTTTGTCTACTTGCTTTCTTTCTACCTAGGGTGCTTTGTTTATGTTGATCATCTCTTTAATATTCTTCAGTCAAAATCTGTCAGTGCAACTGCTTGCCACGACGAAATAAGAACTGTTTTGAGAAACTTACGACAATTAAGAACGGAAACATTCGTTGATGAATGCATTAAATGCAGCTTGTGTTTGAATGGCAACTTATCATTCTGTGACAGTCAAAAGACATATCTCAGGCCAGTAACTTACGAGATACTGGATTTGCAAATTGTTCAGATCGAAAGAAGGTTCCAAGACTTTCCCCAAATTCAGTCTGTTGAACTTTTGAAAGAAAATTATTTCCGGAACTATCAAAAAGAATTCCCAAAGTTGAAACTACTTCAATTATCAGAACGGTACCCTTTTTTCAAACAAGAACAACTTGAAAATGAACTGTATAACATATACGCCGATGAGAAAAAGCACTTATTTCCAAGAATCCTCTTAAAGTACATTGTCAACAACGATTTAGACTCCGTTTATGAAGAAACAACGAAGTTTCTGTATTTGGTTTTGACCCTACCCACAACTACAGCAAGCAGTGAACGAAGCATGAGTACTCATAAACGAATGACATTATTCAATGTCCAACACCCGGCTGTCGTGTTTGAGCACGTAAGCAATAGAACAGACACTACTTGGAGAGCTATCCAGTGATCAGATCTTTGTAGACCGAGTTGTAGACTTATTCGTGGAAAGGAAAGACAGTCGCACTGCACTTGTGTACAAGAAAATATAAGTGCTTCTTCTCTTGCTGCTGGAGTTCTACAAATTTGTCATCGTTTCTTGAACAAGTTTATTATTATTATTATTATTGTTATTATTAGTGGCGGTGGTAGTGGTAATAGTAGTAGTTGTTGTTTTATTGATGCATTTTATTTCATTTGTTTAAATTATTGTTTATTGTACTATTTTGTCTCCCTACAATAACTGCAGAGTCTCCCTAACCTTTACAACCACGCTACGCTACTGGAAATGACACAATGTCTCGAGAATGCATAGACTTTCCGCTACGATATCAGTGTTATATGACATCATTCTTCTGTCCAACATATAGTGAATACATTAAAAAGCTAAATACCTTATATGGCCAATTCCGATTACATCTGCTGTGTAATGCGTTTCATTGAAGTAATATGACAGGCTGTAGGTAGCACTCAGATTTCATTTTTCGCCCTGCAATACCTCCCAATACAGAATCTAGTAGCAACCAGCTTAGCGGGACGTGCGTGTCACAAAGCACTTGTTACCGGATATGAAACTGTTTGAAGCACAGGCCTTAACAATAGTACTACGATGTGGTACGAAATGATTTTTTTTTTAACTCCATGGAGGACTTTATACACTACTGGCCATTAAAATGGCTAAACCACGAAGATGATGTGTTGCAGACGCGGAAATTTAACCGACAGGAAGAAGATGCTGTGATATGCAAATGGTTACCTTTTCAGATCATTGACACAAGGTTGGCGCCGGTGGCGACACCTACAACGTGCTGACACAAGGAAAGTTTCCAACCGATTTCTCATATACAAACAGCAGTTGACAGGCGTTGCCTGGTGAAACGTTGTTGTGATGCCTCGTGTAAGGAGGAGAAACGCGTACCATCACGTTTCCGACATTGGTAAAGGTCGGATTGTAGCCTAACGCGATTGCGGTTTATCGTATCGCGACTTTGCTGCTCGCGTTGGTCGAGATCCAATGACTGTTAGCAGAATATGAAATCGGTGGGTTGAGGAGGGTAATACGGAACGCCGTGCTGGATCCCAACGGCCTCGTATCACTAGCAGACGAGATGAAAGGCATCTTATCCGCATGGCTGCAACGGATCGTGCAGCCACGTCTCGATGCCTGAGTCAACAGATGGGGATGTTTGCAAGACGACAACCATCTGCAGGAACAGTTGACGACGTTTGCAACAGCATGGACTATCAGCTCGGAGACAATGGCTGCGGTTACCCCTGACGCTGCATCACCGACAGGAGCGCCTGCAGTGGTGTACTCAACGACGAACCTGGGTGCACGAATGGCAAAACGTCATTTTTTCGGATGAATCTAGGTTCTGTTTACAGCATCATGATGGTCGCTTCCGTGTTCGGCGACATCGCGGTGAACGCACATTGGAAGCGTGTATTCGTCATCGCCACACTGGCGTATCACCCGGCGTGATGGTATGGGATGCCATTGGTTACACGTCTGGGTCACCTCTTGTTCGCATTGACGGCACTTTGAACAGCGGACGTTACATTTCAGATGTGTTACGACCCGTGGCTCTACCCTTCATTTTATCCCTGCGTAACCCTACATTGCAGCAGGATAATGCACGACCGCATGTTGCAGGTACTGTAAGGGCGTTTCTGGATACAGAAAATGTTCGACTGCTGCCCTGGCCAGCACATTCTCAAGATCTCTCACGAACTGAAAACTTATGGTCAATGGTGGCCGAGCAACTGGCTCATCACAATACGCCAGTCCCTACTCTTGATGAACTATGGTATCGTGTTGAAGCTGCATGGGCAGCTGTACCTGTACACGCCATTCAATCTCTGTTTGACTAAATGCCCAGGCGTATCAAGGCCGTTATTACGGCAAATTGAAAACGTCTGGTCAATGGTAGCCGAGCAACTGGCTCGTCACAATACGCCAGTCACTACTCTTGATGAACTGTGGTATCGTGTTGAAGCTGCGTGGGCAGCTGTACCTATACACGCCATCCAAGCTCTGTTTGACTCAATGCCCAGGCGTATCAAGGCCGTTATTACGGCCAGACGTGGTTGTTCTGGGTACTGATTTCTCAGGATCTATGCACCGAAAGTGCGTGAAAATGTAATCACATGTCAGTTCTAGTATAATATATATGTCGAATGAATACCCGTTTATCATCTGCATTTCTTCTTCGTTACCAATTTTAATGGCCAGTAGTGTATATTGAGAGAATAGTGGTATTATCTGTTCTATGTTTCTACATAGAAATCACGATTCTTCAACGTAGGTCAGGAGGAGTTATGATCGTAGTGTGATGATAGCTATCATATTAAGGGCAGAACTAAATGTGATTGATGTAGGAGAAAACAAGTCATGAATTCATTTTAATGAGAATGCTCCCTTCTTCACTATGTGTATTAACAACGTAAAAAATAAAGGTAATAAAATAACAGCATCTCTTACAATATCGTTGCTTCGTCAAAAGTGCTCTAACTGTAGCTAAAACAGGTTCTGACACACAGCACACAGAGGCAAGGACAGGTTCGCATTTATCGTATCCAGCAATACACTAAGGTGACAAAAGTCAATGGTTATCTCGTAATATAGGATGGAACCTCCTTTTGCCAGTGTAGAGTATAAACTCGAGATGGCGTGCACTCAACAAGTCATTGCAAGTCCCCTGGAGAAACAGAGACCACGCTGCCTCTGTAGCCATCCATGATTGCGATATTGGTTACTGGTGCAGGATTTTGTGCACAAACTTATCTCTCGATTATATCCCATGCATGTTCGATGGTATTCATGTCGGGAGGTGTGGGTAACCAAATAATTCGCTCGTACTGTCCAGAACATTCTTCGAACCAACTGAGAACAATTGTGGCCCAATGACGTAAACATTGGCATCCACAAAAGTTCCATTATTGTTTGGGTACATAAAGCCCATGAATCGCTGTAAATTGCCTCGAAATAGCGAAACATAACCATTTCCAGTCAATGATCGGTGCCGCACCATTTTAGTACGTACACTGTTCACTGCTCTGACTGGAATAAGATGTAATTCTCAGCCCGTTCCCTAATAGGGCTGGGGGAGGGGGGGGGGGGAAGAGGCGAACATCACTGTGATTAAACCCTAAGTCTTCTCCCTACTATTACAGTGGTCCTGAATTGTGCTTGATAGTGTGAACTAGCTGCATCAGTATAAAAGACTCGATTAATAGCGTGTGCTGGAAGCTTTAGGAAGCTGTTAAAATCGAATTATGTCGGTATATCCCAATTGAAAAAGGGCTATTATATCTCGCAAGACGCTATGGATTCAAATAAGACCATAGCACCGTCGTATTTCTAGCGTGGCGATCATAGGAACATAATAAAAGATATAAGGACACTTAAAGGGACTTATTTGTAGACAATCATTTGATATAGATGATTTCGTGTATTACACCTCTAAATTACTTTGATGATGCATCGTATACTAAAGAGGCAGCAGGAAGGGTCCTTTGGTCATTGAAAAAACCTATATCTGGCGAAGTGACCATAAGACGGATAGGGAATGTACAGAGGCACAGAGACAACGATTTTTACTCGACCATTAAGCATGTGAGTGGCACAGGCACGAAACGGTCGATAATAGTGCTAGACATAGCTTACGCTTTGAACTATACGGTGATTTGCGAAATATGTGTTTGGATGTAGGCTCCTGTGTATAGCGGGGTAGCGACAACGGTCGGCTAAAACGATTTGCAGATGATTCAGAACAAGTGGAAGTTGGAGCTGGATGTGGAGAAATGTAAATATTTTATGTAAATATTGTATTGTTAGTCAACCTTTTAACTAATGGAATAGTGCTGTCACAAACTGATGGGATTTCGAGAGAATTAACAGGGGTTTGTGACTTGGCTGGGATAGCTAGAGCCAACCTCAATCTTCAAAATCATGTGGATGCAAATGGCTTACATCGAAGACCAGAAGATTCGTGAGAATGTAGGGGGGTAAACACCACTCTGACAAAAGGGCGGTAGCGAGGTGATCTTTCTACAGCTTCTTCTAAGTGTTGTGAGCATACATATTACTTTCTCCCACATACATCTCATGAAGTGAGAAAATTAGGGGCTAGTACGAAGGTTTTTATCGAAAGACATTTAGCAGCAGAGGTTCGGTATTTTTGTTTTCTCTTGATAAATATGCTAGGGTACGACAGGAAAGAAATAGGGTTGAGATGGGCTGTTTGGGGGAAGAGACCAGACAGCAAGGTCATCGGTCTCATCGGATTAGGGAAGGACGGGGAAGGAAGTCGACCGTGCCCTTTCAAAGGAAGCATCCCGGCATTTGCCTGGAGCGATTTAGGGAAGTCACGGAAAACCTAAATCAGGATGGCCGGTGCGGTGTAACGACGTATTTAGGTTGGGTTTTCGTTTGTTATATGACCATGTGCAGACTTCGTCACCCACGTCAGTTACACTCACTTCAAAAAATTATTTATATTCTTTTTAAATTGTCATAGAATGGTTCTTGAACGAAACTGTAAAACATCAGTTGAGTCGTGTGCAGAGAATTACATCACTTGGGCCAATTGGTTTTCGTAACTTTTTCGAATTTAAAGTTCGTTTGTTTCTCCTCAGAAAATTATATCGACACACGTTATCTTGATCTAATCGATATCAGAATCACACATTAAATAAACTTTTTAGATTCAAAGTTTCGGCCAACGCTGTCTGAATCAATAATCTTGTCAGATATATTATTAATCCGTTCACATAACTCTTCATAAATAAATCTTCAAGACACGTGTTTCAACTTTAGTAGCATACACTATTTTATTAGCTTCCTCCACATACAGATGTGAACTTGAGCGTTGACAGACAGTGACTAACATTTCAATAAGATTAAGATCTACATGATGTCATTGTTGTACAAAAAGAGTATAAAACTTCATTTTTAATTTTTAGAAGCACGACGCAACAACTCGGTTCCAGGATCTTCTGTTGCTCCTTGGCTGTCGACCCGCGACGTATAGCGGCCAGCAATTTCCTCTCTGGTCGCGGCAACGAAGATGCTGTCCCCGTTCGTTGCGCCGACCTCTCCGTGCATGAAACACATAAAAAAATACAAAACTTTTAGATAATTCACATTTATTACAAATAATAAGAAAACACATAAACAAAAACTAAATTAAACTTATAGTCACCTGCAAACTGGGCTGACTTGGTGGATGGGTGACGTTTAATTTCGTCCCACTACATACCCCACCCACAAGCTCAGTTTGTCAGGTTTTAACCGAAATTAAAACTGTTCAATATACAATATTTAACTGTTAATACATTTTCCTCACATTTTACGTAACCTAGAGTCCTTGCTATTAGAGAGATTTAATCCTTTTAATACGATATCGTTGTGACTATTTGTCATTTACTCTTAATTGTGCTATTATGGTAATTCGTAGCCGAATATAGGGAGATTGCTCCTCTTCAGTTAATAGTTGCTAATAAATACTAATTTAGTACGTTCTTTAACGTTGTACATTAGGACAGAGCGTTCAAACGGTGATAGATTAGTTTCAGTTTCATTTATTTACTAGTTATTCTTTCCAAGAATGTACATTACTAATAAGTTTCTCACAATAACTAATAGTACTATTTACTTTACGTCATTCTCTTCCCTAATGCCTTATTTATGCCTGAGGTCAAGAAGAAATCAAGCAAAACTCTCTTTAGAATCTCGGCACGGCTTTCTTTACCTTCGGACACCTTGTTGGGTAATGGCCATTTATTTAGGAGAAACAAGCGAGAGAGCCCCATTTGGTGTGTTCTATATTAACACTATTGCAAACCTCTATTAAAGGCACTCTGCTATGTTCTCGTGAGCCATATAGCTCTGGACGCCCATGGTCCCTAAAACTATTAACCATCCCCTTTGGCTCCTACTATCCGAGTAAATTTAAAATAAGCAAAATTCCTTTAGACCTAAGAGCAAAATTTCCTCCATATAAATCCCCCTTTTGGTTATCTTTCTCTTTTTGAAGTACCAGTAGATTATTGTAGAACACATGTTTAAGCTTTCTGTCATTTATTTAAAATAACACGTAACTATCACGAAAAACTTCACATGAATAAACTATGAACGCTCTTCCGTGTGTAACATATACTAAATATTAACTTATTTAGGAATGAAGGGTTTCATTTGATCAACACTATATAATCCTTTAATTACACCTGATGAAGGTTCCATAAGAAGTAATGCTTTTGGATGTACAATCTTATGTACAACATATGGACCTTCAAAGATAAAGAAGAATTTTCTACATTCCTTATCGATCTTAGAACTTTTAGGATGAGATCGTACTAGCACAAGATCTCCTACCTGAAATGAGGGTTCTACAGCCTGTTGATTATAACTTTTAATTCTCCGTTCGGCATTTTTTACAATCTGTTCGCAGACTTTTTCGTCTGGGATACATTGTTGGATCTCATTTACTGGTGGCCAAGGTAAAGCAGCTAGTAAAGGCTCACCTATAATTCGTTTGCCTAAAATTTCTATAGGTGATAATCCCGTCGTTAGGTGAGGCAATTCATTTAATATCTTTTCGATTTCAGGCATTAGTTTGGCCCACCGAGTATGTTTATGTGCACAATAAGTTCTACATAATCGTCCTAATTCTTTCATGACTCTTTCTACTAAATTACTTTGAGGGTGATATTTCGAAATTAAGATATGTTTGATTCCATATTGTCTTATCATATCTTGAAATCTTTGACTAATAAAGGCACTACCGTTGTCAGACATAAGTCGTTTAGGAATGCCCCAGTTAACAAAGTAATTTCGGGTGAGGCAGCGTATAACGCTTGCTGTATTCGCTCGTTTCAAAGTATACAGTTTCACATGTTTGGACCAACATTCCATTACAACAAACACATATGTTAATCCTCCTGAACTCCGAGGCAGAGGGCCGAAAAAATCTAATGATAGTAGATCCCACAAACCTCGAGGAATTACAGCATATAATTTATAACGCTTGGATTTGTTATTAACTTTAACCTTTTGACAGGTTTCACAAGCCCTAATAATACTTCTCACAATACGTGACATATTTTTGAAATAATAATACTTCATTAGATGTTTAATACCTTTATGAATTCCAAAATGCCCGTAACCTTCATGAATATAAGTAATTAACTCGTCCACAACAGTTTCCGGAATGCAGATTTTCCATCTCTGGTGTTCCCTCTGTGCTTTCCAATACAACAAGTCGTTAAAATATAACCACACACCCTGGGTGTTAACTGTTTCGTCCCCATTATTAAGGTTTTGTATAATTCGTAGAATAACATTTTTCTTTCCTTTATGTAATACGGTAACCTACTACTTAGGACTCGTATTAGATGACTTTCAATTAATTTAGCACGGTTTAAATTCCATTCAAAATAATTCCTATAACCTCTCCACCGTTTAGAATATGGAGGAGGGGCTAACAGCTCTAAAGTTAAGTGTTGTTGTTTTCGTCTTGACCAATAATTTTGTTTAAACTGCTTAACAAAATCATCCCAATCCCTGAATTCATTTCTATGCAGTACTGCCCACTCCGCAGCTTCTGCTTCTAAATGTCCTATTACAAATTGAATGCGTTTTTCACTACTCCATTTAGAAGATAATGATGTTTCAAAAGCTTTTATAAAGATTATAGAATGAAGTTCGCCTCCTGGTTTGAATACAGGAAATCGACTTGCTACATTTGAATTTGTCGTTATGTCATCCAGACATTCTGCGAGAGAAATAGTCGGATTTTGTTTAGATTGCAGAGACGGAGTTGCATCGGATTGGCTTGCCGTGATTGCTTTATTCATATTGTTGTCTTCCGTGCTAGCAAATTCGATGCGACTGTTGTCTCTGATTATGTTATTACCTCTGCTACCTGAAATGTTCTCGTTATTATCTAATTCCGATAACCGTTTAGTAATTTCCTGTATCCGCATTTCTGTATTGGATACGCGATTAGCTAATATCGATTCTTCACTGTGTTCACGATGTGAACGCTCTGTACCTTCACCAATGTTATTATCTTTGGCAGTCTCAAGATTACTGCATATTTCAGTAATTAAAAATTTCATGTTTTCGATTTCGGTATGGTCCTTTTCTACTTGATGAGTTAATGTCTCTAATTCTACATTATCTATTGAAGAAATCTCTACAGGTTTGGTAGAGACCTCTTTAATAGATTTCAATAATTCTCTGCGAACAGTTTCTGTTTGCATAGAAAATTCATCTCGTAACATATCGTTATTTTTCTGTATTTCATTTACAACTAAGATATTGACACTATCTAGTCTCTCGGATAAGTCAGTAATATCGTGTCGCATGCGAGCTTTTTCCTCGCGCGATTCCTGGATATATTCTTCTAACCTTTTACAATTATCAGCACTCTTATTACTAAGTCCTACTAATTTTTCCTGCATTTCAACTTTAGAAGACTCTATTTTATCACTTAATTCTCGACTGGTTTCATTAAGATATTCCTGCAACCTGTCTGTTGATTTTGTTAGCTCCCCTTTAAGTCTAGCAGTAGATTCCTCGTTAGACTGTTTTAATCTAGCCATAGATTCTTCGTTAGACTGTTTTAATTCCTCTTTTAATCTAGCAGTAGATTCCTCGTTAGATTGTCTTAATTCCTGTTTTAGTTCCTGTTTCAATCTAGCAGTAGATTCCTCGTTAGCCTGTTTTAATTCCTCTTTTAATCTAGCAGTAGATTCTTCGTTAGATTGTTTCAATTTAGCGATCGCCCTAAAAAGGGCTCTCATGCTCCTATCGGACATAGATTGCTCTTCGTCTGACATTTCACTTCCCGACATTATTGTAAAATATTAACTATTTACACACGCAGACTTGGAATCAACAATCCTATAAAAGCACACTTCCTATATACAACACTCCACTTCCAACTTGAAACAAACTCACCGGACACTAATATTGTAATTTGTAGTTCTCGATGATTAGTGTGCTGCTATGGGCTGCAGATGTAACAGCCGTCGATGCAGCCGCTGAGATGCTGCGACCCCGCTTCCGCAACCGGCAGGACGCTGAGTCGAACACCGGAAACGTCGCTAGCTGCAACCACGCCCGGCACCGCCGTAGACAGGCGAAGCCCTCAGCAACACCTCTAATATCAGCCGGAGGAACGCCCCGCAGCTGACGTACTGGGCCTATTAGTTTAGGGAGAAAAAAGGTTGTCGGGGTTTGCAGCGTTCAGCTGCTGCCCAACAGACGCGCCTTCTCGTGGAACAACTGCGTGACCGTACTGCTTGGCTGCGCTCCGTCAGATGCCCACACCCGCGAAGTCGCCGCTGGCTGGTGAAGGCTCCACGAAAACTCGCGTTGACTTCGGAAGGACTCTTGATGTTTCGTTTCGTACCTGTGTGCCTTAGTTGCACACAAGTCCTGTTTCTAAGGTCGCCACGGTGCGGTGTAACGACGTATTTAGGTTGGGTTTTCGTTTGTTATATGACCATGTGCAGACTTCGTCACCCACGTCAGTTACACTCACTTCAAAAAATTATTTATATTCTTTTTAAATTGTCATAGAATGGTTCTTGAACGAAACTGTAAAACATCAGTTGAGTCGTGTGCAGAGAATTACATCACTTGGGCCAATTGGTTTTCGTAACTTTTTCGAATTTAAAGTTCGTTTGTTTCTCCTCAGAAAATTATATCGACACACGTTATCTTGATCTAATCGATATCAGAATCACACATTAAATAAACTTTTTAGATTCAAAGTTTCGGCCAACGCTGTCTGAATCAATAATCTTGTCAGATATATTATTAATCCGTTCACATAACTCTTCATAAATAAATCTTCAAGACACGTGTTTCAACTTTAGTAGCATACACTATTTTATTAGCTTCCTCCACATACAGATGTGAACTTGAGCGTTGACAGTGACTAACATTTCAATAAGATTAAGATCTACATGATGTCATTGTTGTACAAAAAGAGTATAAAACTTCATTTTTAATTTTTAGAAGCACGACGCAACAACTCGGTTCCAGGATCTTCTGTTGCTCCTTGGCTGTCGACCCGCGACGTATAGCGGCCAGCAATTTCCTCTCTGGTCGCGGCAACGAAGATGCTGTCCCCGTTCGTTGCGCCGACCTCTCCGTACATGAAACACATAAAAAAATACAAAACTTTTAGATAATTCACATTTATTACAAATAATAAGAAAACACATAAACAAAAACTAAATTAAACTTATAGTCACCTGCAAACTGGGCTGACTTGGTGGATGGGTGACGTTTAATTTCGTCCCACTACACCGGACGCGGGATTGAACCGTCGTCCTCCAGAATCCGAGTCCAGAGTGGTAGCCACTGCGCCACCTCGCTCGGTGGAAAGAAAGAAATGCGATATTACTACTGTATTGTACGTCTATATATCTACTTTAAAAGGCGAGAATATGAGGGGGAAAGCGGCGTCATTCTCGAAAGATGAGCTTTCGTTTATTAAAGGTGGGCGGTGGTTCCCACCTCCCTTAAAACTGCGCTGTGAAGGATCGAATAACCCCATTATACAATGATAGTGTAATAAATGACGAAGGACAAGTAGCTGAAACAGTCTGTAACATCAGGCTAAACAGACGAAAGTTTCCAAGGTTCTTTCGATGACTTGCGGAAGAAAATGTTGAACAAATTCAACACAGATTTTACTTGTAATTTAGCATTTTCTTCCGACTGCTGAGTTATGGAACTCAATTACGTTACTTCGAAAATTATTATCAATCCTCTGACAGTTGCTGTACAGTAAATAAAGAGGTAGAGCCTTCGTGAGTGAGTGAGAAGACAAGGTGGTTGTGTACGTTTTGAGTTTTGTCTGTCTTTAAACTGATAGACCGATATCATGATAGGCAGACTAAATTTAAAAATCCAGCAGATCAGGTTATGGAACTACTCTGCAACACAAAAATTCTGACTAACGGTAAAGCATTCTTTCCACGAGCAATTTCCCAATGGTTTTAGCTACCGACGAAAAACAGACATGCTTCATGACTTCTAGGAGTGACAAAGTGTATATCTTACAGCTACGAGAGTGAAACTTAAACTGAGGGGAGTGTCATCTGCCGCATTTGGAATTTTAAAACATTCATTGAGGATGATTCGATCGGAAAGACGGAAAAAATTATACTAGAACTGTCAAACAATAGTTGAACGTGAGGTTTAGTGAAACAAATTACGTCACATACCTCTTCAAACGTATACAAGTTTCAGGTCGGATGGAGTTCCGGCATATAGGCTGCTCGAACACGTAGGGGGATGGAAGGAAGTAGTTAAAGCAAAGTAGTGAAATGCAGTAGGTGGTCGCAGAAACGTAAGACTCCTCTTGATCAGCGCAGACTTCGCGAGTAGAATGTTTACCTCCCTCTGCAGTGCCCCAGCCGTTTTTTTTAATTTTTTTATTTATGTTTTACGAGTCCGGTAGAATCATACAGTGTTATGGCAGGTGATAGTTATGTCACACACTAAAAGCACGGGGGGAGAAATTTACTTTGAGTGCTGCATATTGGACGTTTATGTGTGTCTTCCTGAGAAAAAGTAGCTATTTGCGGCGAAAATCGAAATTTTTTTTTAAGAACTGTAAATAGTGTCGTATGTTGGTGGGCTCGCAGCGTATGCACTATGGTGTTAGTTGCTACACATTCAAAGTTCCGTATTTAAGTTGGTCTTCTTGAAAAGGTAGGTATTTTGCGGAACACTGAGGGAAAATTGACAAAATTCTAACGGCTCGCCTAAAAACAGTAAATAACGTCATTTGCTGGAGTGGTTATTTAAAACCATACATTTTTCATGTGTTTCTTAAAAATTGATAAAGTAACAGTGAAATCCATATTTATGTGTGTTTCAGAAAAAATCTGTGAAATTGGTCAAGAAACATATATTTATGTGTATCTTCTTAAAAATGGGAAAAATAGCAGTCAAGCCCATATTTACATGTATTTTATTTGAAAAGTAAAGGGGAATTAGGAAATAGCAATGAAATGTGCATCTTCTTAAAAAGTAGCCACGAAACCATAAGTAGCGTCGTATGACGCCAGAAACAGTGTGGATACTGAACATACATGAACAAGTCAGTATTATTGCGTGCTGTACTATGCTATAAATTTGCGACAACACCTAAATTTACTCCTGCTGCCGCTGCTGCTCCAGTGAGATCCACATTAAGAAGGACAATTTCGGGGATGCTAAGGATCAGTGGGAGCAGTGATGCTGTGGAGGGGTGAGGACCAATTGCAGCACAGTGGGGATGGTGACAGGCGTCATTTTTGGATTATAAACTACCTTCACATAAAAAATGACAGTTATCACATAGACAAAAGCATTGAACACCAGGGTAAATGGCACACAACACTGTGGTGATCACAGCCCAGACACTCTTTCACACATTTCCTGACGGAATACTGGATACAGAACTCCTGCATACGTGTCAGGCATCGCCGCGCAGGCGTGTGTTGACTATTGCTTATTCAATGATGCTTTGACTATCGACAGAACGTTCAAGTTTGTTATCGATGACCGTGCGAATTATTACTAAGGGGAGAGGAAATTTAACTCCGGAGAGTTAATGTCTAGGCTTCATCTCGTAAGTACAATGCCTGTCTGCAGAGATATTGATCACTCAGCTAATACTCTCAAAAGCCATTTGCTTGATTAACTAACAACTCTCTTCTCCCTAGCACCTCCACACACCGAGGTGGTTTTGTGCACCGTGGTAACTGGACTGGAATTATAGGTAAGCTTTTGTTGTAACACTGACTTTTTCTAGTTCCTCTTTTTTTACTTTTTTCCTCTTCCCGGTCTTTTCCATTGTTTCAAAGGGGTCGGTCTGTTATTACGGGCCTGCCGGGGTGGCCGAGCGGTTCTAGGCACTACAGTCTGGAACTGCGCGACCGCTACGGTCGCAGGTTCGAATCCTGCCTCGGGCATGGATGCGTGTGATGTCCTTAGGTTAGTTAGGTTTAAGTAGTTCTAAGTTCTAGGAGACTGATGACCTCAGCAGTTAGGTCCCATAGTGCTCAGAGCCATTTTTGACAAACATTTCCATAATGAAAAAGATAGAAAAAACATCGTAAGTCAATAAATAAAATAGATACAGATATGTAGCTTTTAGGGATGGTAGCTATAGTGCAATGCTATGACCTGAGATGTCGTTTGTTGAAATCGCATGAAGTGATCAAAATTTTGTAATTCAGAGGTTCATAATCTAAATACTTATTCACTGTGATATATTAACTTTTGGGGGTTTAAAGATTTTAAAATATTATTTTGCCATCGTCTAAGATTGTCTGACACTTTCCCATTTCTTGTAGCATCTTCTGCACGAAGGCCATGCGAGTGACAACCATAAAAATTCCCAGATTATATAGATTTTCTCCCTTTCCGGCTATGCTGTTGGTCTTTGTACCTGGACTCGCTCGTACCAGTCACCTAGTCGGAAGCCTGAACTGCCGCACCGCACCCTGAGACCTGGGCCCACTAGCGTCTAGCCGTTCAACAAACTCATCTTACCTCGTGCCAATACTGGGCAGCTAATTAGCACGCGGAAATACGGGTAGCGTTGCACAACTGCACTTAATGTGTCAAATTAGCTCGCTAATTTGGCACATTAAGTAGCACCAAATTTGACATACGTAACGTCATAAATGCATATATAACGTAATAAATGGAATACCCAACTTGCATGTCAGGAAATAGACTAATTATCTTTGTGGTGGTGTATGAAACGACACGTATCTCCTGGAACATGTCATAACAGCTTATGCGTATGCATTTACTAAAACTAACTCAAATTATAAAATCACAACGTAGTTATTAAATTTCCAGAATATAATTTTCAATCTGCAAAGGAGTGTGCACTGTTATGAAACTTCCTGGCAGATTAACACCGTGTGCAGCACTAAGGCTCAAACTCTGGACCTTTGTCTTTCAAGGGCAAGTGCTCTACTACTTTTTAGCCCTCAGAAAGTCTTGAACCATTGATCCTTTTTTATTTTTTTATAAGAAGCCCGACAGGAGGGTCAGGGGCAAAGACAGCAGGGGTCGTTCCTGAGGTGTGGCCTCAACGTCCCATTCCCGTCCTGCCCGAGCCAAGGACGAAAAGTGTCTTAAAATGATTCAAATGGCTCTAAGCACTATGGGACTTAACATCTGAGGTCATCAGTCCCCTAAACTTAGAACTACTTAAACCTAACTAACCTAAGGACTTCACACACATCCATACCCGAGGCAGGATTCGAACCTGTGACCGTAGCAAAAGTGGCTTACACGATTAAGAGAGCTTTATTTGAACAAATTCAATTATTTAGCTGCAAGTAAATTTTGCTTTTATTTATTTGTTTATTTTTACTTTTCCTTTATTTTGTTTTATTATTTTTAACCTGATGCTGCTACTGCCACCAGAAGCTTCTATGTCGTCTTCCAGAAAATTAATGGAGGGGGGACTCCCTCTAAACTCCCTCTAAATCCTCAGAGGATCAATCATGTGCCATGAATCATCTTCAAATGTGCCTTCTAATATTCAGAACGCCCCAATGGACTGGAGAATCCTTGGATAATGCGCCTAAATAATTCTGTAGTCCTGTCCGGTACAATGCACGGCGGTAGAACGCCTCATGAGTCATTGTCAAGCGGAACCATAAGTCGAGAGCGCTTTCTGGCGCTGCTTGCAAGCACCATTCCCTTCAGCCTGTTGACGGCGTTCTTTCTGGCAGTGGGAAAGTAAACAGTAGCTGGGCGTAAGAGTTCGTCCAGTGTGCTACAATGTGGCAGCATGAGCGCGAGCGTAAGTTGGGTAAGATCCCAGCAGCTGCCTGTCGCAGTACATGTCAAGTGGTCATGTCCAAATGGACGACCGTGCAGTGAGGGCACAAAAGGTCGTCCTTAAGATGGATGGAATGGAGGCGCTGGCTAATTTGCTGTTCACCAGCACATAGCACAAGGAACGAGTGTACGTGGGCTGGTATGGGGTGTCGACGGCCCGCCACACCCTGTCCAGTGGATTGTCAGGTGTTGCTGTTTGACAATGTTGCGGGGTTGTTGAGCTCGATAATTTGGTAATAGTCTAGCGTGCTCTGAGCCCTCACTGACGGTAGATTCTTGGTCACGTAGGTCAGTTCGGCCAGCAAATCTCGGATGTGGGCGAGAGATGGAGCTATGTGGCCCATGGCGGCTGGTGGTCAAAGATCTCAGGGTGCAACAGTCTCAAGCAGCGTCCCTGTCAAGCTGGTACTGGCCATCATCCATACGAGTGGCCTCGTGCATAAGCATAATGCCCACACACGGTTGTGGACATGAGTCAACCCCCAGATCTTCCGCCAGTGGAGGCCTCGTAAAGTAGTGTTGCAGACTTCGAATACGTGACCTGCGCTCACAAAACGTCCATACGCCGCCTGGAAACTATGGGCCATGGTGACCATCGTGGGAAGTATATATGCAAAGTAATTAAGTTTGGATGCTAGGCAACCGTTGATGTAACACAACTGGAGTATCATATCCATGTTGCGAAGTCTACTGTTACAGAGAAGAGTGACGTGTCCGTCATAGTAGCCAGCGATGTGTCGGAGTTCGGTGAACTGTACTGGACAACTGCACTCCCAGTACGTACAGTGAGGGATCCTTAGGGAAGGGGATCGCTGTCGGGTGGAGGAAGCCTCTCCTGACATCCATGTACGTCATCTTGCACATGTTGATGACACTGCCTGATAATGTGCTGTGGCGACTCAATTACTGGAGCGTTGCTTGTATCTCATCGGCCGACTGCACCAAGAACACCATGTCATCAGTGAAGGCACCACATTGGAAGGTCATGTCCCGAATGAAGATGCCTTGCAGTCGTTGGTGAAGGCCGTGCAGCGCAGGTTCGAGGACTCCTGCGAATAAGACTCTTGATAAAGGATATCCCTGTAGCACCGACAGTGAAAGTGATGTGTAAGGTCTGGTGGCCGTTGACCGTAGTCTGGTATAAACCTAGGTTCACCCTTGCTGACGCTTGTGAGAGGCCCGTGCGCTCGAGCACGGCACGATGGAAACCATGGTCGATATGATCAAAGGTGTGATCAAAATCGATAGCGACAAGGGTGCCTCAGAGGCGGCAGGCCGTTGGCAGCGCAGTGACGTCGCGGTAGACGCCAAGTGCATTGTGGGTGCTGACATGTCTGGTCAGGATGGATTATGTGCCCGATTGTGGCCTGAAGACGAGTGCGAAGGATACAGGCAAAAGTTTACAATCCGCTTTCAGGAGCGTAAGAGGACGATAGTAGTCACAACCGTGAGAACCGCTCGGTTTTGAAACCAGTATCATGATGTCTTCGAGGAGACGAATGCTGCACCGATGGCACACTGCATACTGCATGTCTACGTGTCCACCCGCTGCTGTCTCCACTGATGTTATAAGGTGGCGCTTATGGTGGCGTCTCTCTCTGCTGACAGACGGAATTCCAGTGGGAATGGTATCCTGCATCCTCGCCCGAACTCTGGCTCCATCAAGCTGTTCCGTGGTGAGCTTTGAGACGATTAACCACTGTCTGCCGGTCTCGTGATGGCGGCTGTATCATTAGTTCCCTCAGCACTGTCTAACAAAATTCCGAAATCGGCCAATACCAGCGTGCTCTGTCGTGGCCATATCCCATGAGCGTCTGTTGGAGGGCCAGCTTGGCGTGGTCGAGCCACCAACGTAAGGTGGAAGGATGCAAATAAAAACTCCGGAGGCAGTGGTCTCACATAGCAGCGATCTCCCGCCGACACGTTCAGCGTTCGTGGTCGCGACTGCACTATGTGAGCCGGCCGGGGTGGCCAAGCGGTTCTAGGCGCTACAGTCTGGAACCGCGCTACCGCTACGGTCGCAGGTTCGAATCCTGCCTCGGGCATGGATGTGTGTGATGTCCTTAGATTAGTTAGGTTTAAGTAGTTCTAAGTTCTAGGGGACTGATGACCTCAGATATTAAGTCCCATAGTGCTCAGAGCCATTTGAACCATTTTGACATGGCTTAGCCACAGGCTGGAGGATGTTTCCAGAACGAGATTTTCACTCTGCAGCGGAGTGTGCGCTGATATGAAACTTCCTGGCAAATTAAAACTGTGTGCTGGACCGAGACTCGAACTCGGGACCTTTGCCTTTCGTGGGCTGTGGCTAAGCCATGTCTCCGCAATATCCTTTCTTCCAGGAGTGCTAGTTCTGCAAGGTTCACAGAAGAGCTTGTGAGAAGTTTGGAAGGTAGGACACGAGGTACTGGCAGAATTGAAGCTGTGAGGACGGGTCGTGAGTTGTGCTTGGATAGCTCAGAGCGTAGAGCACTTGCTCGCGAAAGGAAAAGGTCCCTAGTTCGAGTCTCGGTCTGGCACACAGTTTTAATCTGCCAAGAAGTTTCATATCAGCGCACACGCCGCTGCAGAGTGAAAATCTCATTTTCAAAGACTGTTTTCTCCGGGACCGAATGTCCATCCCCGTCGAAGGGTTAGGGTCAGCACCTCCCGCAGTGAGGCCGGCGTCGGATACCGACGTCCCTGGTACGACGACGTTGGTGCCGGTGGCAAGCGTTGTGTCCTGGAAGGGCGTCTCGTGGTGCAGCGCTACCGTCATGGCGTCTTGGGCGGCTGAGCTCGAGGTCGCGTGAGACTTTGTCGCGGGCACGGCGTCTATGCACACCGGTCTCACCGCTCCCGGTAATGTGGTGGACACCACTATCAACAGTATACTGGTTCCACACGTGAACCTGGACCGGCGGCACACGTCCGCGGTTGTCCGTCATAAACAATGATGGCTCGGCAACCGCCGATGAACACATACGACGGGACGTTCGATGCGTACCTATCGGTTGCCATTGAGACCGTGGCAGATTTCAAAGGCGTTTCACTTCTCTTCCATGTAGCTGTCGTAACGCGTCTGTGACAAGCGCGGCCGGGACTTCGAACGGCAGTTCGAATATGTGCAAAGTATGCACTCCCAATAGCTGCGTGGTTCATGGTTACAGTGCTGAGTTACCGTTAGCATGGCGAAAGCGGTAGCCGTTGGTGAAACGTCGGACTAGGTTGTCACACACCTCTTCATCTTGTAGTAAAGTGTACTGGAAGTGATAACAGATGAATGCCTATCAGCTCATGGGGATCGACATGCATGTCGTGTCTCAAATATCGTTGTTCGGTTTCATAAGCATTTGGGCGCGAGTAGGAATCGTCGAATGTGAATTTCACCGTCGCCTGGCGGTAATAGAACGCAATATATAGTGAGAGCTTGAAATCACAATAACGAACGCAGTACGTCGCGCGTCGAGCAGACACACACACGCGCGGAGCGGTGCTCGGCGCGTCGCCCGTCCGAGCCGTGCCGGGGCTGAAAGCCGACTTGCCACTGACGACCTCTCCTCCCAAATTTTCTTCCGGAAGTAACTCGTCTTCTACCTTCCAAACTTCACAGAATCTCTCCTGCGAACGAGCGGTCCGCCACACAGTTTTAATCTGTCAGAAAGTTCCATGTTAGCGCACATTCCGCTGCAGGGTGAAAAATCCACTCTGGAAATTTCCCCTAGGCTGTGGCTTAGCCATGTCTCTGCACCATCCTTTCTTCTAGGAATGCCAGTCTTGAAAGGAGAGTTGCTGTGAAGTTTGGAAGTTAGGACACGAGATATTGTCGGAAGTGAAGCTGTGAGGACAGGTCATCAGTCCTGCTTGGATAGATCAGTGGTAGAGCACTTGTCCACCAAAGGCAAAGGTGCCTAGTTCGAGTCTCGGTCTGGCACAAGTTTACCATGCCTCGAAGTTTTATAGTAATTTCAATGCCAAGATAAACACATAATTGTAAATAAATTCTCGAGTCAGTTCGTTCTTTTGAAATGTTCTCAGTGCTTTTGTGCTCATTTAATTACGCCTTTGCTTTGACCACTACATCGCAGCACTTCTCTTTCAGGGACACAGCAGAGGATTGGTTTTCTGACGTCGAAGTTCAGATTGTCCGCAGTCCAACAGCTTCTGCAGAATTTCGTGAGTCCATGGCCATGTACCGCGCCGAATATGCGTCAAGCCACAGTCATCGCCAGTTCTGAAGGGCGATAGCTGTCAAATTACGACTGTTGTGTATTTACAGTAGTCATACGATTTCCCGAATCTGCATAGTTCAGGCACTGAACGCCCTCCCCAGTGGAGTCAATACATACACAAAGACAAAAACTGATTTATCGCACATGCGAAACATTTGATTCAACTCGGCATTTCAAATACTTTGTCACTATTCCCACAAGAAAACACGTCTTTCATGCTATGATAATTGTTCGATGTCATAAATCAACCAACAATTTATCATTTTTCTACGATTTTACCGCATCTAATAAGAAAGTTTAAAACCTATAATATAATGACCTGGTGCTTCCTGTCGGAAGATTCAAGTGTCATCCTGGAGACATTTTCTCTGCTGGCTCAGAAGTCCGATGCGAGAGCCGACTTGGCGCCCACAAGCGAGACAAATATGAGTCGCTCCTGCAGGAGGGTTAGTCGGAAGCTCATGTCTGCGCGATCGTTTTGCAGCTAAGTTGTTAAGCCATTCTTGGTCGTGCATCTGGCTTCCATCTGCAGTCAGTTTCCTTCATTTGCTGCGATCGGCAGCGAGTTGCTCCCACTTGTCTGTCAATATTAAATGCGCACATATCACACTTGACGCAATCCCTAAAGCGTAGTAAAGGTCTTCCACAAGGTCTCTTTGCTCCTGCTGTTTCACTGTGCGCCGTGGCAGACGGGAGTGGTCCATACGATGCAGATGTCCTAACCAACGCAGTCGGCGTTGCTTGGGAGTGGCAGTGATACTCTGTTGTTTTGCACTTTTCAGAACCAAATCATTTGCCACAGGGTCCTTCCTCGACATTCCCAATATGCTCCGTAAGCACGGTGAAAGGCGTTTAGTCTCCAGCTCCATAGAGGAGAGTACTCAGCACACATGATTGATACACAAGTATTTTTGTTGACAATGTAAGATATTTATTGTTCCATGCTCGTGTGCGGAACTTTCCGAAAGTGCTGGCAGCCTTTCCTATTCTTTCATTATCTCGTCATCCAGGGAGAGTTCTTCTGTCATTATTGAACCAAGATAGCAGAATTTATCGACTACCTTCAACAAGGAGCCGTCCAGTTTGATGACAGGCGGAGCTGTGTATCTTTGTGACGTGACAACCGTCTTCTTTACGTTTATAGACATGGAGAATAGCTTGCATGCTGTAGAGAGTTTATCCACAAGCACTTGCAGATCGTCTTGAGTATGCGCTACAAATGCAGCATCGTCAGCAAATAAAAGGCTGTTTACAAGCAAGTGTTCTCGGAAGCGCTTGGATCCGAGTAGGGAAATGTTGTAGAGCTTCCCATCGGCACTGGTATACAGATGTAGGCCCAGTTTGTTTCACCAAAAGCAACTTTGAGGAGTGCTGAGAAAAAAATATTGAACAGAATGGGAGCCAATACGCAGTCTTGACGCACCCCCCTGTTCACAGCAAAAGGATCAGATTTGATTCCGTCGAAGACTACAGCACCTTCCATATCTTCGTGGAAAGCCTTGGTCATTTTAAAAGCTTTCGAGGACACCTTATCTTCAAGAGTACTGCGCACAGTCCTTCTCTGCTGACTGTGCCGAAGGCCTTGTTTAGGTCTATAAAGGCAATGAACAGAGGGGTTTTCTGCTCGCGGCACTTTTCCTGAATTTGCCGGAGTGTGAAGATCATATCAACTGTAGATCGTTGGGACGAAACCCACATTGTCCTCAGGGTATATGCGCTCGGCAAGCTTCTGAAGTCTGCCCAACACCACACAGGCAAATGTTTTTCCAGTTATTCTCAGAAGTGAGATTCCACGGTGACAGTTGCAATCGCCGCGATCACCTTTGAAAAACTGGCTTAAGTTCTACATTTTCTATGGCGATGATGTCATTGTCAGGGCACTTCCCACATTTGAGCTGTGCAACTGCTCTTTGAAGTTCCTCCAAAGAAGGCGTGGCATCCAAGTCATGGTAAGGTGTCATTTGAGGAATTTCGTCCATTGTGTCTGGACTAATGTTGATGGGATGTGAGTAGAGGCTGGAGTAATGTTCTACCCAACGGTGCATTTGACGATTCCGATCTGTGATGTCTTTTCCATCTATTTCCTTAAGTGGTACGCTCTTCTTTGGAATGGGTCCAGTGGCCCGTTTGATGCCCGAGTACACACCACCAATGTCGCCAACATTGAAACACTAATGTATGCCAGTGAAAAATTGCTCCCAATAGGAACTGGTGCAGTTGCGGACAGTGCGGTGAACAGCTGCCTTTGCCTTGCTTAGCTTCCTGCGTGTAGAACTGCATGGGTTTTTATGCCAGATGACAGTGGCCTGACGCTTAGCCTCAAGGAGAGGTTTCAGGACATCTATGTTCTCGATGAACAAATCCTGGGATTTTGCTTCCAGATTATGGAACTGTTTCTAACCGTAACGGTAAGAAATGATTTTATCTCCTGCCAGTCTTCAGAAATAGGAGCGGCTGCGTCCCAGAGATCCACCTCTTTTCGTATCTCCTGACTACATACATCTACTGAAGCAGTGTTTCTTGTTTGGCAAAGATTAATTTTCGATTTGCAAGATGTTCTGGCAGAGTGAAACTTTTTAGTCCCAAAGCGCACTTTTGTCGCTGCTAGTGCATGATCCGTGTCACAGTCTGCACTAAGGAAAGAACGTGTATGAAGAAAGTAACGCAGATCTTTCGTTTTAGTTAGAATAAGATCTAATTGGTGCCAATGTTTTGAGCGGTGGTACATCCAGGAAACCTTGTGGTTCGGTTTGCCTTTAAAGTATGTAATTTCATTCGTTTTGCCCACTCTGTGTTTGTTTATACAGTCAGGCCAGGTGGCAAAATCACTACCAATACGATCAATGAAATCACCAAGGATGCATAGACGGTCCCCGGAGTGCACTCCTTGTACCACGTCACTGAGTTTTTCATAAAATTGATCCTCGGCATCAGCAGCTGAAGTAAGAATTGGTGCATATACAGATATCAGCGTCAGTGGTCCACTATATGTAGTGAATCGCAGAGTCATAATGCGTTCTGAGATCCCAGTCGGGTTTTCGGTACAACACAGCAGGTCACTACGGACAGCAAATCCGATTCTGTGCTGTCTGGGGCTAGCAGCATCGTTGACCTTCAAGAAAAAAGTGTAGTATTTTTACGGTATTGAACCTTCTTCTGGTAGCCTGGTTTTCAGCAGTCTGACTAGCTCTAAGTCGATAGCAGCCGTCTTGCGTAGCTCTTGTGGGCATCCACAGGTGTACGGGAAGCCTTGTAGCATAGTGCGGGTGTTCCATGTACCAATGTGTAATGAAATAGCTTTATTTTTTTTTGTTATTTTTGTAGCATCGGGTGCCGATATTATGGTGACGACTCCTAGCACACAATGGAACAATCGGCACCAGGACGAACCAGTACCTAACTGACTGGGGGCTGCCCAGCTTGAAGCGGGCGGTGACTGGCCAGTGGACCTACGATGGTCCCTCCCACTGTCACTACCGACCCCTGACGCCCGCTCCTAAGCCCATTAGAGCGAGCTTGTGACCGGCAACTGCCGCTATCCGTGTTGTTTTCACGTGGAAGGAGTGTCCTCTCCGTCGATGCTACTGCGCCTGGGACGCAGATTTTAGGTGACGGCGAGCTTTCCCACTATTCGTGCCACCCTCTCGGACTAGCTGACTGGTTCCACAGGAGCGAAACTAGGCGACGCGCGGAGTCAGGTTGGCTGCAGGCAACTGTCGCTCATTTCCGGTTGGACCGTACTTGCGCCTAACAAAAGTACTGATTCCAGTTTTCAATTTGGAGTTGTCCCTCTCCTATACGGATGGCACGCCAGTGCTAACGAAGACCGTATCTCCTAAGGCAAGTGATGGAAAACAGGATAGAATAAGAGGAAAGAAAGGGCATTGTGAGACACACTTTCTCTGGCTCCTTTGCAGAGGCCCGTCCGCCGCCATTTCCCTCTGCTTCCCTGCAGCACTTACAATACCCTATGCAGAAATCCCCCATATAGCTTTCATTTTAAATTAGCACATAACTGGATCACGGTTCATAAAATGCTCATTCTTATTTGTACTAAAATACGATTTATCTCCAGACTTTATAATCATAAACATATTACGAACTTATTCCAATAATTTTACGTAGATAAATCTATTGAAAAACTCTTCCAAAACAACGTACATTATCAACTAACCTACGTAATATATCTCTAATACCTTAGCTTATACTTTGCCCTCAACCCTGTGTTCTATACCCATGTTGTTGTTGTTGTTGTCGTCTTCAGTCCTGAGACTGGTTTGATGCAGCTTTCCATGCTACTCTATCCTGTGCAAGCCTCTTCATCTCTCAGTACCTACTGCAGCCTACATTCTTCTGAATATGCTTAGTGTATTCATCTCTTGGTCTCCCTCTACGATTTTTACCCTCCACGCTGCCCTCCAATGCTAAATTTGTGATTCCCCGATGCCTCAGAATATGTCCTACCAACCGGTCCCTTCTTCTTGTCAGGTTGTGCCACAAGCTCCTCTTCTCCCCAATTCTATTCAACACCTCCTCATTAGTTATGTGATCTACCCATCTAATTCTCAGCATCCTTCTGTAGCACCACATTTCGAAAACTTCTATTCTCTTCTTGTCTAAACTATTTGTCGTCCACGTTCCACTTCCATACATGGCTACACTCCATACAAGTACTTTCAGAAATGACTTCCTGACACTTAAATCGATACTCGATGTTAACAAATTCCTCTTCTTCAGAAACTCTTTCCTTCCCATTGCCAGTCTACATTTTATATCCTCTCTACTTCGACCATCATCAGTTATTATGCTCCCCAAATAGCAAAACTCCTTTACTACTTTAAGTGTCTCATTTCCTAATCTATTTCCTTCAGCATCACCCGACTTAATTCGACTACATTCCATTATCCTCGTTTTGCTTTTGTTGATATTCATCTTATACCCTCCTTTCAAGACACTGTCCATTCCGTTCAACTGCTCTTCCAAGTCCTTTGCTGTCTCTGACAGAATTACAATGTCATCGGCGAACCTCAAAGTTTTTGTTTCTTCTCCATGGATTTTAATACCTACTCCGAACTTTTCTTTTGTTTCCTTTATTGCTTGCTCAATATACAGATTGAATAGCATCGGGGAGAGGCTACAACCCTGTCTCACTCCCATCCCAACCACTGCTTCCCTTTCCTGTCCCTCAACTCTTATAACTGCCATCTGGTTTCTGTACTAATTGTAAACAGCCTTACGCTCCCTGTATTTTACCCCTGCCACCTTCAGAATTTGAAAGAGAGTATTTCAGTCAACATTGTCAAAAGCTTTCTCTAAGTCTACAAATGCTAGAAACGTAGGTTTGCCTTTCCTTAATCTTTCTTCTAAGATAAGTCATAGGATCAGTATTGCCTCACGTGTTCCAACATTTCTACGGAATCCAAACTGATCTTCCCCGAGGTCGGCTTCTATCAGTTTTTCCATTCGTCTGTAAAGAATTCGAGTTAGTATTTTGCAGCTGTGACTTATTGAACTGATAGTTCGGTAATTTTCACATCAGTCAACACCTGCTTTCTTTGGGATTGGAATTATTATATTCTTCTTGAAGTCTGAGGGTATATCGCCTGTGTCATACATCTTGCTCACCAGATGGTAGGCTCTCCCAAGGCTGTCAGTAGTTCTAATGGAATGTTGTCTACTCCCGGGGCCTTATCTCGACTTAGGTCTTTCAGTGCTCTATCAAATTCTTCACGCAGTATCATATCTCCAAATGGTTCAAATGGCTCTGAGCACTATGGGACTCAACTGCCCTGGTCATTAGTCCCCTAGAACTTAGAACTAGTTAAACCTAACTAGCCTAAGGACATCACAAACATCCATGCCCGAGGCAGGATTCGAACCTGCGACCGTAGCGGTCTTGCGGTTCCAGACTGCAGCGCCTTTAACCGCACGGCCACTTCGGCCGGCATCATATCTCCCATTTCATCTTCATCTACATCCTCTTCCATTTCCATAATATTGTCCTCAAGTACATCGCCCTTGTATAGACCCTCTATATACTCCTTCCACCTTCCTGCTTTCCGTTCTTTGCTTAGAACTGGGTTTCCATCTGAGCTCTTGATATTCATGCAAATGGTTCTCCTTTCTCCAAAGGTCTCTTTAATTTTCCTGTAGGCAGTATCTATCTTACCCAAAGTGAGATAAGCCTCTACATCCTTACATTTGTCCTCTAGCCATCCATGCTTACCCATTTTGCACTTCCTGTCGATCTCATTTTTGAGACGTTTGTATTTCTTTTTGCCTGCTTCATTTACTGCATTTTTATATTTTCTTCTTTCATCAATTAAATTCAATATTTCTTCTATTACCGAAGGGTTTCTACTAGCCCTCGTCTTTTTACCTATTTGATCCTCTGCTGTCTTCACTATTTCATACCTCAAAGCTACCCATTCTTCTTCTACTGTATTTCGTTCCCCCATTCCTGTCAATTGTTCCTTTATGCTCTCCCTGAAACTCTGTACAACCTCTGGTTCTTTCAGTTTATCGAGGTCCCATATCCTCAAATTCCCACCTTTTTGCCCATAAGCAATTAAAATTTTAATGAGCCCTGATGACATTCTCACAACAGATTTAGTGCGAACAATAGTTACAAATAAACCACATATATCACACTAGAAATACACGTACCAAAGTAACATATTTAAATAACATCTTGAAATTCCCGCACAAATCTTACGTAGAATACAATTTATTCCTCGCTTACACAACTAATTACTGTCTGCCGATCTTCGCGCACCAGGAGTTGTGCGGCCCAAAATTCTATAAACTCCACATGAAAATACCCTTATTTACATACAAAAGTTTTTTAATACCATGTTCTTCGTACACAAGATGCAAGTCAGCCACCGTAGCCGCTTACATTTATCCAGCCAGTGAGATTATCTTTTGAACCTCACTTTTTTGCATATTTTCACCTGCTCAAATTCGAGCGCTTTTTCCTCGGTCACAATCGGACACTTTTGTTTACATAAAAAAATTGTAATCACCGCTATAACACCATTTTTCGTTCTGAGCTATGCACACTTTCTTTCATCATTAATATCGATCAATTCACCTACAGGCTGCACATTTTTTATTTCACCCCTCTCTGAACACTGTTCTCTCAAAAGACCATTTTACATCCCTTCATTTTTCTTCCATATTTATGGTAAACGTCATAATTTCAGAACAACCCTCGGTCTCATTATCCATTCCTAGACTCTCCTGCTCTACCTGCAACTCATCCGAGTGCTTTAAATCACCCTCAAAACCCGTCCTTTCATCAGCCTCGCAAGCATTAAATATACTGTTCGCTTTCTCCGAATTAACGATATCAATAGCTGCAAAAATCCTCACAATTAACCACACAACGTTAAACTTGGTCTGTCTTAAACAAATCGTCACTTACTTCCGCCGAAACAATACAAACTTTATCAAAATTAGCTCCACTAGCATATGCCGATAACTCATAAGATTCATTACTTATAAAGTCTATTACATCCGTCGAAACAGTATAGAAATCGCCATCAGTACATCTGTCGACTTCTGCCGACACACCACATAAATTACCACTATTGCATCGCTCCACATTTTAATTCGCTGTACACCCGAACTGCGCCGAACTCGGATCCATCTATGTGTCTGTTACATTTTATCTAGTCTAAAATTGGTCCACCACTGTGCATTTTGATCTACTACCTAACACATTACTTTCACATTCACCCTTCCACATCCACTCATAATTCACGCTTTCGTCGAGAGCGATCGGTTCACCCCCATCAATAGAAATTACAGCACAAACTTCTTCCTATGAGATATCTGAATCAGTAGCCTCAACTTTTGCAACTTCAGCCTCTAAAGCATCGCCTTTGCTTCCCTTTAACAATAAATCACCAACTTCCAAAATTCTTCACCAGCTGATGAGACCGTTGCTACGCCGCCTTCACAACTACCTTCACACTCTTCCGTCACTAAGCCAAAAACATCATTTCCAGCTGACAAGACTACAACTTCACCACCTTCACAGTTAGCTTCATCTACCTCCTCCAATACAAAATCATCTACATTCTTTCCACCTACATTACTATAATTCTTGCTCCTTACTCATTAGAATTCGTTATATATTCCACCTCCACCAAATTAAGATCCATCTCAGCCTGTCTTCCGATCACTCAATCTTTCATAAAATAAATCTCCATCATTTGTGGCTTCTTTGCCGAATTTTTGATACCCACAGAATTTTTGAGAAAAAGTGTTCTTTTCAACGCCGGTTTATTTCGCCATCTCCGGACCTGAAAAGCGGCGATGTCTTATTTCCCGACCTTGTATTCTGGCGCTGCATATCTTGAGGCTCCTGACCCTGGAATTTTCGTTCCCGATTTTGATTTCCGTTAATAAAGTTCCGAGTTTCCATTTCCTCTTTGAAAATTATTATTTCGTTGATAAATATTTCTGTTACGATTCACTCTCGGCACAAATAATTAAGTTATGGATCATGCTGGATGCTTCTGCTGTACCGAGCGGGGTGGCACAGTGGCATACTTGACTCGCATTCGGGAGGACGACGGTTCAATCCCGCGTCCGGCCATCCAGATTTAGGTTTCCGTGATTTCCCTAAATCGCTCCAGGCAAATGCTGGGATGGTTCCTTCGAAAGGGCACTGCCGACTTCCTTCCCCATCCTTCCCTAATCCGATGAGACCGATGACCTCGCTGTTTGGTCTCTTCCCACAAACAACCAACCAACATTGCTTCTGCTGTACTGCTGCTGCCCGATGTGTCGATGCTGATGAACTCGAAGTCACCGCCGGTGGCCTGCGTTGCGAAGGTCCCCACTGTCGCTATACCACCGTCAAGGTCACCGCTGATGATGGCCGCTGCAGACTCGAACTCAACACACCAGTGCGTAGCCTTCTCCTTCTATCTGGAAGTTCCATGGCGGGTATCCCCACTCTTAGCTTTCACTATCGAGTCCAACGCAAGCAAATGCTGTAAAATTTTATGCTCGGAGCCTCTACGCAAGCTGCTATAATGCAATAGATTTGAGATCTGGATAACAGAAAATTGTGAAGGGTTAGAGTTACGGTCGTAATTCTAAAGGGACTTCATTCATATCCCGGACGAGTTCCGACGGTAACAATCAGTTACTGCCTGATGTAGCTGCTCTTTCAGACAGCATCCCATACGAGCAAACCAGTTGCGTCTTTACTTCTGGTTACTCGTACTTTAGCTACTGGGGCTGTGTATGTGTGACTCCGTGTAAAAAGAATTGTTCGACATAGTCACACGGCCGAGTCGCGATCGACTGCTTTCATACCCCGCTACTAATTCGATGCAAGTAATAACCTGAAGCTGTAGCCCTGCAGTCAAATAGTCTATCAGTCGGTTGGAATTGTGAATTAATAATATAACCATAAATATAAAATAAAAGATAAATGAATAGTTTCTTAAAAGGTTTCTATTCCTATGTCAGTAATTCATGTAGACGACAGAGAATTATGTTGAAAAGTATTTATTCAAAAAAGGACATCTCAAATGAACGTGAAGTGTTCCTACGATTTTCATTTAAAGTACAGACAGAAAATACCCTTGTTATCTGCGATAAAGCTACGTTAAGAGCATTACGAGAAAGGTAGTAAAATCCCTAAACTAAATAGCCATCGAAGATACACGAAAACTGAGTCAATTTCGTTATCACAATGCAAAACATATTTACCAGCTCAAAACAGTTCAGAGTTCAACCTGATGATTTACAAATCATCACAAGCGAAACAAAGAAAAGTAACACGTACTCTGTGTGCAGTTCTTTATTACAAGCCGAAAAAAATAAAGAGTACTGTTTTGGAGCACATTCAGATCTCTCGAATTAGAAAGTCCCTTCAGAAGTATGATAGCAGCCGTTCATCGGCCAGAATCAATTACCTCCACGATCGAATCACGCACATTACCGCAGGCAGTTCTGCCTTCTTCGAGGACTCGTCATGAAGTGTCTCAGAGTCACTTCCTCGATCTCTTCACTCGGAAAGACCCAGTCTCCACTTGTCTCCCATAGTATTCAGGTACTATCTGCTTTTCAATTGCCCGTGGCCATCCGTACCAAAAATACATCATCCATAAGCTCTACAGACTAAACTAACATACTGTATCATACAATATGTGAATAAAGAAATGTCACAAACATTCAATTACACTCAGATCACACTGTTCTACAAAAAAAACCTTTTCTTCTATTTCTGATAAAAAATATTGTGATCCTAGTTGTATTTTGAGTGCTGAATTGAAAACTGTTTTTGGTTTTTTTCTGTCAGGGATAGTTTATGAGTAATCGCAATTTTATTTCTCTTTTCAGTTTCTGATATAGTGCAGCGAACGTGAGGTGAAATTCGACAAACAAATGCACATCTTTATGATGTTATAAGTTCATCACATTAATGGAGGGTCGGATCTAACATATAACACAGTAACCTTTGTGTATACACTTTGAAGCATTTATTTGACATCAGAAATTACAGAAAATTGTCAACCAATGAGCCACTGCCTTGTAATGCACATCACTTTTTTCTCTTGTATTGTGAATCTTTCTTCTCTCGAATGATATTCCAGCAATAATCTGCTAACATAGAAGGTACCCACTTCCCTTCATAGCGCCTTTCTATGGTAGAAATGTCTTTATGGAATCTTTCCCCATGTTCATCCGATACGTCACAGTCCATCATATGTACCTTCAAAGACATATTGCACCCCAAATCCTGATATGCTTTGATCATATCCTTCACCATTGCTTTGTAGTTAGTAGCTCTTCTTCTTCCAAGAAAGTTTTCCGACACCATTTTGAAACAGTCCCATGCGGTTTTTTCTTTATCAGTTAAACATGGTTCAAAATTTGCATCTTTCTGCAGCTCCCTGACTTGTGGGCCCACAAACACACCTTCCTTTATTTTTGCAGCTGAAAGACGGGGGAATTTGGTAACTATATATGCAAACCGACAGCCTGTTGGATTCATGGCCTTCACGAATTGTTTCATCAGGCCAAGTTTGATGTGAAGCGGTGGAAGTAGTATATATTCAGGAGCTACCAGACTTTCACGTTGTACATTCTTTTCGCCAACTTTCCATCTTCGCCTAGGCCATTTCTTTTTCACGTAGTGAGAATTTCGGTCTCGACTAATCCACTCGCAAAGGAAACAGGCATACTTTGTGTAGCCTTGTTGCATTCCCAGTACCATAGCAATTACCTTGAAATCTGCACATATTTTCCATTTGTGTTCATTGTATTTTAATGAATTTAGCATCCTTTGTACGAATTTGTAATTTTCTTTTGTCAAACTAGCATAAGCTACTGGAACAGAGGGTATTTTATTTCCGTTATGGAGCAAAATACCCTTCAGACTTGTTTTCGATGCATCTATGAAAAGTCTCCACTCCTGTGAAATATAAGTGAAGTTCAGCACTTTCATCAGGCCAGCAACGTCATTGCAAAATGTCAGTGCTTCGTCAGTTGAAAAATAAGAAATAAAGGCATGTTCTCTGTGCCTGTACACACTGATTTTAGTACTTTGGTACAGTAGATTATACTCTTGTAATCTTGAACCAAGCAGTTGCGCCATTTGTTTACTTAGTCGTAGATCATGTACTAAATCATTTAAATCTGCTTGTGTTAACAAATGTGGTGATGACTCACTTGTGCAGTGATATAAAGAATCATCATCTGTGATTTCTTCAGTACTACTTATTTCACTGTCACTCGGAATTTGACCTCGAGCTCTTGAAGGTACTGGAAGATTATCGGAATGCTGCTCTGGCATTCTCGCTGAAGGCAGATCTGGGTAAACAATGTGCTTCTTTGACTTTTTGTTTGTAAAACCCTGAATTTTTGTTAGACAGAAATAACAATCAGTAACATGGTCCTTAGGCTCCCTCCACACCATGGGAACAGCAAACAACGCCACATTCTCTTTACCTTTCCACCACTGAATTAGTTTACAGTAACATGTAGCACAACAGAAATGTGGTGCCCATTTTTTATCTTGGTGTCCTACCTCTACTCCAAAGTAATGTTTGTATGCTTTCTTTATGACTGAAGAAATTTTCTTCCTATTTCTGGCAAAAGTGAACTTCCCACAGATGTAGCAGACGTTGTCCGGCTTATATCGACATCCACGACGACGTGGCATTTCTGCAAATTTAAAAATACCACTTTGGTGATACACCTGTATTAAATTAATAGTAGGGAACTAGAGGAACGCTGATGTGTAAAAACAAGCAGTCGTTTTACCTTCAGCACCAGGCTCAATCAGTTTACACACAGGAACTAAAAAAAATTCAACCGTGCTCGGAAATATGACAGACAGTTACTTGGCAGCCAAAACACCCACTCGTTAAGACTGACACAAATTGCGGCTAACACCACTGTTGTAAACTCGATGCACCTGCCCCTAGGAGGCGTGAAGCTTTACTGCCGAGGCAGCGACCGGCTGTCACCGTTCGAGTTAATGAGATGTTTAAGGTGGTCTTAATGACATAGGTGTGGCGGGGGATAACTCAATGATGCCTGATTCTTCCCACCTGCTGTTGCACAAGAAATTATCACATTCTATCACTACTGGATGCGGCAACATACCCATATTTCTCTATAACGTCTCTGTGTTTGCCATGAATTGTGAATATACGTATATATACATATTACATAAAAAGTATCCCTGACAACGATATTTTGTTTACATATTTGAATTTCCTACGGTAAAATGGTCTAGAAGCACATACTTTAATATCAGAAATAGAACCCATGTCGAACAGTGTCATTTGCAGTAAATGTAAGTAGTAGTTGGTTCATAAATAAATAAGCCAGCATTTTTGCGCAAGTTTGTTCACGATAAATGACAACAGATTGTCCTTAAGTATTCTTTAAACAGTTGTTTGTGCCTTCTTGACAGAAGTGTCTTTTGGTTTTCTTTTCAATTGTGGTGTCCGCTAACACATGTGACTGACCACCCTAGAACTTAGAACTACTTAAACCTAACTAACCTAAGGACATCACACACGTCCATGCCCGAGGCAGGATTCGAACCTGCGACTGTAGCGGCCGCGCGGTTCCAGACTGTAGCGCCTAGAACTGCTCGGCCAGATGTTGGTTTGACATTAATCATGCGACTATAACAGAAGAGTCCTTAAGCACAGGAAATAAAGGTCCATGTGTATTTCGCCCTCTCTTATATTTTATACCCCTGATCATTTCCAAGATAACATACATGTAATCTACAGTCATCCAAATTAAAAATTTTTACAAACGCGACTAAATATAAATTTGACTCGATGAACTTGATTGTAGACAAGAACAAAACCAAGATACTTTAGCTCTTTGCACTATATTTCTCACTACATTTCACTGTCACTCCAGAAGCTAGCAGATGTAGCACTCTCTCACCAAAGAACTCAGGGTGGCAGTGCGTCAACAATATAGATGTCACAATCTTAAAGATGCAGAAATTAGTTGAGCTTAAACTTTTATATGACGGAAGAATGTAACGGATGATAAAAGGAGGGAAGATAAAACAGAATACTATAATACGACTAATACTCTAATAATACAGATATCGACTTGTACAGCGCGCAAGATTCTTTTAAAATAATGTACTCACTAACGTCAAATCTTTGATTAAACCGTTTGTTTGTCTATCATATCATGGTGTCCTATATGCTCTACGTTTTGGTCATTCATGTCCTGTATGAGAATGCAGGTTTTCTCGGCGAATCTCGATGAAAAATCTTCTCGGGTTGACAGCCGAGTTAATGCGTTGTTGTCCAGCAACGTTTCAGCAAGTTTCTTACTATCTTACTTGTCATCTTCGCCTGAAGGTGGCAATTAAGAAACTTGCTAAAGCGTTGCTGGAGAACAACGCATTAACTCGGCTATCAACCCGAGAAGATTTTATCATTCATGTCCTACATTTCAAAATCTTAAACATGGCTACGAAACGGCAACTGTGTAAATCTGAAGAGGTCGAAAATTCAACCAACCAGTTGCAGACAAAGGTTTATTAGCCCTTGTCCCAACTTTCGATATTTGTAAAATCACGAGCATTGCCGCAGGCATTTCTCCCTTCTTCAAGGACTCATCATAAAATGTTCCAATCTGCTTGTCCACTTGCTGAGGCCATCTGCACCAAAAATAGATGATCCATAAGCTCTACAGACATGATTTCATTCAAGTTGACCTCTTCCTGGACTAAACTAATATATTACAACACCATCTGAATAAAGAAATATAATAAACATTCAGTTACACTCAGATCATTTGCAATAAATGTAAATAAAAGTTGGCTTATAAGAAAATAAGCCAGCATTCTTTCGCAAGTTTGTTCACGATAAATGACAACAGATTGTCCTTAAGTATTGTTTAAACAGTTACTTAAGCCTTCTTGACACAAGCGTCTCTTGGTTGTCTTTTCAATTGTGGTGTCCGCTAACACATGAGACTGACCACTAATAAATCAGCACAGTTTTTAATAGCACTTGCAGTCAACATTTGAATAAAGTTATTGGCAAAACAGTAAGCTGTTCATCAAATAAATACACAAGTATGACAAAATGTGAGGTACTGATGCTGCCTTCATTTGCAGTGTAAATGTGAAAAATAAAATGTTCTGACAAACATACCCATAATGAAAAAGCTGTGCGAGTAACAGCCGTCACAATTCCAAGCTTAGGGACTTCCCCTTTTCTGGCTACGCTGCTAGTATGAGATTTTCACTCTGTAGCGGAGTGTGCGCTGATATGAAACTTCCTGGCAGAATAACACTGTGTGCCGGACCGAGACTCTCACTTGGGACCTTAGCCTTTCGCGGGCAAATGCTCTAGCATCTGAGTTGCCCAAGCACGACTCACGCCCCGTCCTCACAGCTTTACTTCCGCCAGTACCTCGTCTTTACCTACCAAACTTAACAGAAGCTCTCCTGCGAACCTGGCAGAACTAGAACTCCTGGATGAAAGGATACTGCGGAGACATGGCCAGCCGCAGTGACCGAGCAGTTCTAGGCGCTTCAGTCTGAAACCACGCGATCGCTACGGTCGCAGGTTCGAATCCTGCCTCGGGCATGGATATGTGTGATGTCCTTAGGTTAGTTAGGTTTAAGTAGTTCTAAGTTCTAGGGGACTGATGACCTCAGATGTTAAGTCCCATAATGCTCAGAGCCATTTGAACCATTTTGACATGGCTTAGCCACAGCCGGGGGGATGTTTCCAGAACGGAATTTTCTCTCTGCAGCCGAGTGTGGGCTGATGTGAAACTTCCTGTTAGATTAAAACTGTGTGCAGGACCGAGACTCGAAATCGGTTCCAGCGCACACTCCGCTGCAGAGTGAAAATCTCATTCTGGAAACATCTATGTCTCCGCATTATCCTTTCTTCCAGGAGTCCTAGTTCTGAAAGGTTCGCAGGAGAGCTTCTCTCAAGTTTTGAAGGTAGGAGACGAGGTACTGGCGGAAGTAAGGCTTTGAGGGCGGGGCGTCAGTCGTGCTTGGGTAGCGTATATGAACAGTCTGCTTTAGGCGGTGGCGCGGAACGGGCCTGTTGTCCCGGCCGCGGGCGCGCGTGGATGAGGACGTGTTTACGCCGCCGGTACTCGCGCTTGTTGTTGTCTGACTAGATCGTCATGGCACACAATTTTAGAAAGACTACGCTCCAATTTACGTTTGACAACGAATATGCCAGACCAAAGGCTTTCGAAATAGAGCGTTTTTTGAGGCAAGAAGTTAATTTAACTGCTACAGACCTAATTGGAATACACCTATCCATTGTAAACAGTACAATGTACGTCAAGATGATCGATGAAGCTGCGTGGGAAAGAACGCTCGCCGCTGCTCAAAGAAGATTTAAATTTCGACACTCTGATTGCCATATCAGCGATGTAACAGTAGCTCCTTCACATTGGGTGTGAGGGTCATTCGTATCTTTGAATTGCCATTTGAAGTACCAGAATCAATGGTTATTGAATCGCTGCGACGATATAGAACGGTACTCAGTCATACGCCTGAACGCTAGGCGAGTTTTAGCGCCTATCCCTTGCTAAAGGGCATCCGACAGGTGCGGGTCATCCTTAACAAACATATCCCTTCTTATTTATATATTGCAGGATGTCGAGCTATTGTGATTTACTATGGCCAGCAACGCACATGTTCTGGCTGTGGTGGGGTGTATACAACTCCGCGTCATGTGACTGCCACATGGAGAAGCGACACAGCGAGAAGTTCCCAGGCAACTGCCTATGACGTACGTGTCCGTGGCCCGCCGGGGGGTGTTGCCGAGTTCGGAGCGTGACAAGGATGTGTTGATGCAAGAGCAGACTGAGTTAAATGGTTCAAATGGCTCTAAGCACTATGGGACTTAACATCTGACGTAATCCGTCCCCTAGACTTAGAACTACTTAAACCTAATTAACCTAAGGACATCACATACAACGATGCCAGAGGCAGGATTCAAACCTGCGACCGTAGCAGCCGCATGGTTTCGGACTGAAGCGCTACAAGCACTCAACGACAGCGGCCGGCGAGGCCGAGTTGCGGGAGCATGGAGGAGACACGGAGAATGCCCTTAGACCCACGTCACGTAAGAGGAGCCTTCCGCAACCTCACATGTAGCACTTGACGTGGAAGTGGAGGTCGAGACAGTCGAACAAAGTGAGGCGTCGCCTACGGCAGCAGAGGGCAAGGCGCGTAAACAACGATCGCCGAAGCATCTCAAAAAGCGTCGCCATGGTTCGGGTGACACGTTCTCCCCTAGCTTCGGGGACACGGAAATTATTCTAGCCGAAGAACTGTCTGACATGGAACACGTGCCTTTAGAGGACGCTGACAGGATTCCTTCAGACGGTCCCTCTTCATTCACACCGACTGACCCGGTACTGCCGACGGAGGAGTCAGGTACAATGACCCGGTAACCACATCGAAATACATCAGAGGACGTTTCTGGGATTGATGACCACTGCGACTGGGCGGAACCAGTCGAAGAGATGCAGGAATTGGCGCTCCCAATTGATGACGGCTCCCTTACAGGATGCACACCACGGAACGAAAACAACGGAGGCACCCCTCTGAGCACGAATAGTGGACTAAAGACCCTGGAGTTCACAATGACATGACACGAGCATGACAACGACAACGGACCAAGCATAAAAGGTGGAAACAGTGAACATTAACAACGCATGTTCACTTGCACAGATGCAACTTTTCAGGGACATGATTTACGCCACAGACCTGCAATGCTTCCCTTCCCGACGTGCATGGTTACAATACTTATCTAGTGCCGCCTCCAGATGGAGGACATGGCACAACGATATTAGTCCGTGAAAGGATTCCGATGAGTGACCTCGATTACCTCCCTTCGGCTCGGTATTTGGCTGTGACCGTGAACAGCATTCGTATTGTCAACAACTATGCACCCTCCGGATCTGACAATTGACGGGCGCGAGCAGGATTCCACTCGCAGGAGATTACCCCTCTATTCCATGGGAGATATGACCACATCTTAGTAGGAAGGGAATTTAATTGTTCTCTCACACCGAAGGATCAAACTCCTAATTTCAGCTCTTGCTACGCATTGCACACGATCTGCCAGGAAATGGCACTAATGGACACGTGGGAAAAGGTCTATGGACAGCGAGAGGGCTACACGTTTTTTAATAGCCACTTGGGGAGCAGGCTGGATCGGATTTACGTTTCTGACGGATTAAGAGATCACGTGTTGGCTGCTGAACTTTGGCCCACTGTTTTTACGGATTACCTTGCATAGTTATGGAAGGGTCCAAGATGGCCGCCGAGTAAGTGACGCCAGAAACTATTTCCAGAAAGTTAAGTTATTTAGACAGGAATATAATTTAGTTTAACCCCGATAACAAATTAAATACGTGCATTAGTGTATCGTTTAGTCTTGCCGTTGAAGGTTTGACTTTTATTTGCGTATTTTTTCGGAAAACACGAAAAGATCGTAACTTCGCGAAGTCGCGCTTACGCTTAAATTTTGTAAACGTGTTTGTTTCTTGTTTCACGGTAATTTAACTAGTTTCTCGGTAACAAATAAGTAAACTACCGTAAATAGCGTATAACTTCACTGTTTCAAAACAGATTTCAGAAAAAAGCGTGACTTTATATCAGAAACTTGCTTATATACATTTGTTTATAGGCTTAATTCTCGTAAAGTTTTTGGAGAATCAAACTTAAAGTATCTCATTTAATTGTCCTTTTTTTCATTCCACCGAGTGAAATATATAATAAATAGCGTATACCTTCATTGTTTTAATACAGATCTCAGAAAAACAGCGGAATTTTAAATCAGAAACTTGCTTATATATATTTGTGAATAGGCTTAATTCTTGTAACGTCTTTTTTGATTTTCGGTAATTTAATTGATTTATTCCAGCTAAAGTATTATTTTTGCCATGAGTGAGAAGTGCCTGACTTGCTGTAGAATTGTTAGTTCCGGGTTTCGGTGTGATGGATGCAGTAGTTTTTTTTCACTGGGGGGACTGCAGTGGCGTGGATTTGCAGCAGAGATAGGAAGATAGTGGAACAGGAGGGGAAAATTGCTGCCCTTCAGGCTGAGCTAGATCAGGCTAGGGAAGATCTGGACAGGTTAAGGAGGGAGAAGGGCAAAGAGAGGTGGGAAGTGGCAACAGGTAACAGAAGGAACAGGCCTAGAACTAAGTCTGACAGTTTTGTGGTGAATGTCAAAAATAAGTTTGACCTGTTGCTTCGGTTAGAAACTGATGAGCCTCAAGCAGAGGTAGGTGTAGACAGGACACAACAAACTTTCAATAGGAAATTGAAAAAGAATGTAGGAAAGTCGTCGAAATGGAAGAAAGTTTTGTTGTTAGGCAGTTCTCATGCCAGAGGTGTAGGCCAACTTCTGCAGGAGGAATTAGGACCAGAATACCAGGTCACAAATTTTTTCAAACCAAGTGCTAGTCTGGATCAGGTGACAGAGGATTTAGGTTCACTCTGTAAAGGATTTACCAGGGAAGACACCGTGGTTATTGTGGGAGGGCCAGGGAACAGCATCGACAGAGATCCTGGGTACAGTGTAGAGTGTGACCTGGTAAAGATTGCGTCGGCATCGAGACACACTGATGTTGAATTTGTATCTGTCCTGAGACGGCATGACCGGCTTCATTTGAACTCTTCTGTTGGGAGATTTAATTTGGAGTTGGAACGGCTGCTTGGATCGGGTGCGGGGGCTCATATTGGTGTGGTTCCTGTTGATTCTCTCAGTAGGTGGGACTATACCAGGCACGACCTACATCTCAACAGGAAAGGGAAGGGGAAACTGACTGGGGTAATAGCAGGAAATTTAAGGGGGGGAGGCACTGCCATGAATGGTAAAATACCAGTGGTTACAGGTGTTGGAGCAGCACCTTTTTTAGGATAGGTAAGACAGAAATATGTCAAGTTCTACGAGAGGTCAGGATTGAAACAAATCTTCAGTTTAGGAAAGAAATTAAACAGCACAATTCTAGCACATTGGATCACCAATCACAGCTGTCAATTATAAAGTTTCACCAATCACCAGAAATTTTATCTCCACCAAGTTGTATCTCAGTCCTAGGTAATTGCATTGCTGAATTAAAGTCACCCAACCCAGTTGACATAATCTGCCTCTCTGAACACCATGTGACTACTGGTATAGGAACTAGGCCTAAGCACAATGAGAAACTCAGACAGGAAAGTACTGCAAATGTTAGAATAAGGAAAGGTTCTAATAAAAGTATAATTAAAAATAATGTAAGTATATTTCATCAAAATATTGGGAGTTTAAAGAATAAAATAGATGAGCTTCTGGTTTGTTTAGAAGATTTATAAGCTGAGGATGAAATAGATATACTATGCCTGTCTGAGCATCACATTGTTACTGATATGGATAAGGTAAATGTAAGTGGATGTAAGCTCTCTGCACATGTAATGAGAGAAAATATGGAGAAAGGAGGAGTTGCCATATATGTCAAAAGTTATCATTGTGCAAAAAGTATAGAAACAAAAAAGTTTTGTGTAGAGAAACATACAGAAGCATGTGCCTGTGAGCTTAAATTAAATAAAGGCACATTTATAATTGTAACTGTATATAGGTCCCCATCAGGAAATTTTCATCTATTTCTAAAAAATTTGGACTCCTTGTTGTGCTATCTGTCAGACAGGGGGAAGCAAATTATTATTTGTGGGGACTTCAATGTAGATTCTCTGAAAGAGGGTAATAGGAAAAATGACCTTGAAGTATTACTTGGTTCTTTCAATATGACACCCGTTATTGATTTTCCTACTCGGGTGGTAAAGGATAGCAGCTCACTGATAGATAACTTCTTTATAGACCAAGATAAGTTTAACCAGATAAATGCTCAGCCTGTTGAGAATGGTCTTTCTGATCATGGTGCACAGCTAGTTACAATATATGACATAGCTCCATTCAGCAGTACTAAACAGTCCTCCAAAGTAGTATGTTCAGTCAACGATTTAACAATTGCAAATTTCAGGGAAAGCCTACAGCAGTTAGACTGGGATGAGGTGTACCGTGAACCTGATGCCAATTTAAAATATAATTTATTTCATGACATTTTTGTAAATGCATTTGAAAACTGCTTCCCCAAGAAAATAGTTAAATATACTCATAAGAAACCTTGTAACAAACCATGGCTTACTAAGGGTATAAAAATATCTTGTAACCGGAAAAGGGAAATGTATCTGACAGCACGAAAGAGTAGTGACCCAGAAACTATCAAACATTATAAAAACTACTGTGTTATATTAAGAAAAGTTATTAAAAAATCCAGAAGTATGTGTATCATGTCTGAAATCAGCAACTCTGATAATAAAATTAAAACAATTTGGAATATTATTAAAAGAGAAACAGGTCAACCAAGAGCACAGGAAGACAGTATTACCATCAAATTGAATGAAAACTTTACGAACAAAAAGCCAGAAGTTGAAAATATTTTTAATAATCATTTTCTAAATGTTGTGGTTATAGTAGGAGCCAGGTGTTCATTAGAAGATGCTAGGCTGTTAATGGAAGAGGCCATACCTATGCAATTTGATACAATTGAAATCTCACCCACTTCTCCCTCTGAAATTAAGAAAATAATAGAGTTACTTAAAAGCAAAAAATCACATGGAATTGATGGCATTTCCAGCAAAATACTAAAAGCTTGTTCTCAACAGATAAGTAAGATTCTCAGTCACTGGTGTAATAGCTCTCTGGAACAGGGCATTTTCCCTAATAGACTGAAATATGCTATTGTTATACCTTTGCATAAAAAGGGGGATAGATCTGATGTCAACAATTACCATCCAATCTCCCTTCTAACAGCTTTATCCAAAAATTTTGAGAAAGTAATGTATTCAAGAGTAGCTTCACATATCTGTAAAAATGAAGTACTAACGAAATGTCAGTTTGGCTTCCAGAAAGGTTTTTCAACAGAAAATGCCGTATATGCTTTCACCAATCAAATTTTGAATGATCTGAATAACTGAACACCACCCATTGGGATTTTTTGTGATCTCTCAAAGGCTTTTGATTGTGTAAATCATGAAATTCTGCTAGACAAGCTCAAATATTGTGGCATGAGTGGGACAGTGCACAAATGGTTCAATTTGTACCTAACTGGAAGAGTGCAGAAAGTTGAAATATGCAGTTCTCATAATATGCAAAGATCAGCACATGCCTCAAACTGGGGAACTATCAAGAAAGGGGTTCTACAAGGGTCAGTCTTGGGTCCTTTGTTGTTCTTAATATATATTAATGACTTGCCATTCTATATTCATGAAGAGGCAAAGTTAGTTCTCTTTGCTGATGATACAAGTATAGTAATCACACCTGACAAACAAGAATTAACTGATGAAATTGTCAATACTGTCTTTCAGAAAATTGCTAAGTGGTTCCTTGTAAACGGACTCTCCCTGAATTTTGATAAGACACGGTACATACAGTTCCGTACAGTGAACGGTATGACGCCATTAATAAATATAGACCTTAATCAGAAGCATATAGCTAAGGTAGAATATTCCAAATTTTTAGGTGTGTCCATTGTCGAGGGATTAAATTGGAAGAAACACATTGATGATATGCTGAAACGTTTGAGTTCAGCTACTTATGCAATAAGGGTCATTGCAAATTTTGGTGATAAACATCTTAGTAAATTAGCTTACTACGCCTATTTTCACTCATTGCTTTCATATGGTATATTTTGGGGTAATTCATCACTGAGGAATAAAGTATTTATTGCACAAAAGCGTGTAATCAGAATAATAGCTGGAGTCCACCCAAGATCATCCTGCAGACATTTATTTAAGGATCTAGGGATATTCACAGTAGCTTCTCAGTATATATGCTATCTTATGAAATTTGTTATTAACAACCAAACCCAATTCAAAAGTAATAGCAGTGTGCATAACTACAATACTAGGAGAAAGGATGATCTTCACTATTCAAGATTAAATCTAACTTTGGCACAGAAAGGGGTGAATTATACTGCCACTAAAGTCTTTGGTCACTTACCAAATAGTATCAAAAGTCTGGCAGATAACCAACAAGTATTTAAGAAGAAATTAAAAGAATTTCTGAATGACAACTCCTTCTACTCCATAGAGGAATTTTTAGATATAAATTAAGAAAAAAAACAAAAAAATTATAAAAAAATAAAAAACACAAAAAAATAAAAAAGTTGTTATATTAACTTACGTATGTTGTTAAATTAACTTAATTATGTCATATATTGGAAAATTTGACTCGTTCCACATCATTACGAAACATCGTATTCATGATCCATGGAACTAGTATTAATCTAATCTAATCTAATCTATGCACGTTAACCCTCCTACGGCAGCGGGTCTGGTGGAGCCGTAGTTCATGGAAATTTAATTTATGCTTATTGATGGATCTCGAATGTCGCCAGCGGATCGTAGAAACATGGTAGACACGCACTCGCCGTCTGCCGATGCGGTTCTTTCATGGTGGCTGCAATGTGAAAGACTGGCGATACGGATAGCTCTCATGACGTATGGTAAGGCCCCATCGCCCGAACGCCAAGTGGAAGTCCGTCGCATTCAGGCGTGCATTATATCGATCAGGAGACGTCGACTGGAGGAACTTTCGATCCGTGCTTGGTGCTTGGACAACGACGATGGAGAACGTATTAGCATGCGTCATCTGTCCAAGGGACATGCTCGTAATCGCCTATCCTTGATCACAGTGCTCCATGATGATGATGGTCGGCCCTTGACGTCCAAACAGGACATTGCTGCTGTGTTTCTGGAGCATTACCACCTCCTTTTCCCTGGGATGCCGTTGGACAATCGAATAGGAGAAATTTTGCGACAGGTGCGAACGGAAGTGGATGGTACTGATGCAGAGGCGTTATTGGAACCCCTAACGGAAGGACATACGGAGGGCACTCATGAAGGGTGTGGTGCATAAATCCCCTGGGGCAGATGGGTTAACACTCGAATTTTACTGCAAATTTGATGATTTAATGATGCCCCAATTGCTATTGACGTATAATGAGTCATTGAGCTCTGACATGGACGTTTCGTCGCAATTCATGACGGGACTGCTTATACCAACACCGAAATCGGCAGGGAGTGTCGTGCCCATCAATTTCGACCGCTCACAATGCTCAATACCGACTATGAGATCTTTGCGTGACTGTTGGCGGCAAGGCTCAAGACTGTAATATCTAAGACATTACCACCATACCTGGCTTGTCTAGGGGTTCGGAGCAACATTCATTCTATCCTAGGCGAATACCGGGACATAATTTCCCTGACGGACGCTTGTCGCATGCGAGCGGCGTTCGTGTCAGTGGATTTTGATCGTGCCTTTGACGGGATCAACCATGCTTTCCTTGACTCGACCATGCGACGCATGGCGATACCTCAGGATTTTATTAACGTCCTCATGCGCCTCCTTCGCGGCGCTCCTTCGACGGTGAGAGTCAATGGCAGGGAGGTAGGAACGATTCCTGTTTGCAGCTCAGTTAGGCAAGGATGTCCCTTGTCGATGATTGCAATAGCGCTCTAACCATTGATGTAGACTCTTAGACGGACTCTTACAGGCGTACGAGTTCCTTCACGTGTCGTACATATGCCGACAACTTATGACACTCCTCCTGTCGGAGAGCGAAGTACGTGAAGTGGTTGCCCTTCTTACTACGGACGGAGTAGCGGCGGGTAGCAGGGTCAACACGAATAAAGTCGAGATTACGCACATCGGACGAGGGCTGGACGCTCTGCACAGTCCGCTTACGACGGTGGGCGCCTTGCTATGCTTAGGGGTACTGTTCACCCGATCGCTACGGCAATCAACGGCGGCTAGCTACCGACGTCTGTTGTCGCATGTCCGACTGCACATACGTTACAATTCACTCAGAACCCACGACTTGCTCCAAAGCATAGCATACACTAATGTTCATCTGTCCTCGCGACTGCCGCACCTGGCACACGTACTGCCAATGCCACATGGTACTGCTGACAGGTTAATGGCGGCCTTTGGATACTATATCAGCCAAGGGATGTTAAGGTCAAATACGAGACTTTAACTCTCCCACACCATTCTGGAGGACTTGTCCTCACGAATGTGCGGAATAAGACTCTATAACTGCAAGCGACACCACGGACATGGAACCAACGGCTACACTCCATCACGTCGGCGATCTTGGACGTGCTACTTCCCCCGTTCTTTGAACCGCCGGTGGTGGTAGGCACAATATCGCATTCTTTTTCTCACATCGCCCGATTCTTTATTAATTTTAGTTAAGTTCAGTTGGAGATATCTTCTACATGAATCCCCACTACCCATGAGATATATCGATACTTGAGGAGTCTTCGTGGTAGCAATGTTGTCGAACTTGAATACAGATTTGGCGAGCTGTCCATACGCTTCTCCTCACCACGGCAGCGAGATCGTCTTGGTATACATTAATCATCCGCAAGACAGTCAACCGCCAACGACTGTACGACATTCGCATGGTAGATTCCCCGCTCTGCCTTATATGTGGCATGAAGGACACCAACGAACATTCTCTGCAGTGCGGCGAGGCAAAGGATGTTTGGCAGCTGACGCAACGCATCATGGCACTCCTCCGGTGCACTGACGAATCCACGACCACGACGGACGTTTTATTTTTGCCAGACGCTGTCTTTTTCCTGTCACAGAAAAAGTCGGCAATCCGCTGGATTGGAAGACACGCATCACACTACATGCTCTCGCGGACCGTAATTTGGGCATGGACTATTGGCATTATCTACTAGAACAACACGAAATCATTCGACGTCACTCTAAATACAGAACTCACTTTGCGAACTTTCTGGGCAGCAAGTTTCATGACCCCCCGCAATGGTGGGGAGTCCCACGTTTACGTAGTTTGACGATACAGGAAGTGACGGGGATGTCGCTTCGGCCCTATATATCTTTCCTTTCTTTTTCATGTGTAATTTTTGTCTGGGACATTAAAATTAAATAAATAAACAGAAAAATAATAAAACAAAAAGAATTACATACATGTACAATGTTTCCTTCCCGCTGCCTCTCCATTATCCTGTCAGAAGACCAGGACACTGTGGCCAGACCTCCAAGAACGACCCCTGCCCACTCTGTCCCCTGATCTACTATACCATAAGAAAATGGTAGAACGCTTGCCCGCGAAAGGGGAAGGTCCCCAGTTCGAGTCTCGCTGCGGCACAGTTCTAATCTGCCAGGAAGCTTCTTACGCTGCTAGTCTTTGTACCTGGGCTCGTTCGTATCGGTCGCCTTGCTGAAAGCCGGACCTGCCGCAGCGTGCCCTGAGACCTGGTTCAAAATTCAAATGGCTCTGAGCACTATGGGACTTAACATCTGAGGTCATCAGTCCCCTAGAACTTAGAACTACTTAAACATAACTAATCTAAGTACATCACACACATCCATGCCCGAGGCAGGATTCGAACCAGCGACCGTAGCGGTCGCGCGGTTCCAGACTGAGGCGCCTAGAACCGATCGGCCACACCGGCCGGCCTGAGACCTGGGCCTGCTAACATTCAGCCGTACAACAAACTTATCTTACCTCGTGCCAATACTGTGCGGCTGATTAGCTCGCGTCAATCCGCGTAATTTTACAAAACTAATACGAGTGTGTGTTGAAGTGTCATGCGCTAGTTAAGTCTTGCGACGCTGCCCAGCTACTAATGCTGCTGGTTCAGTGTTTGATGACTTTCAATCATTGCTTTACTGACTCTGCTTCCTTCTCTGATATTTATCTTCTCACAAACTTACTGCCTGTTTTTGATCACCTTGTAATCCGGCTAGCAATTATCAAGGATGAAAGTGTCAATCAGATTACTTGAACATTACAATATAAAATACAAGCGTTGCATTTGTTTCAGATTCCGACATAGGAAAGACGAGAAATTGATCATGTTTTTTCTTTAAGTGTGTGAAATACCACGGGAAACTAATGATAAACAAAAAAAAGTTATTCATAGTTATAAATCCTTCGCGGCTTTCGGTTCACCTTTCATTTCCCTTGTGAGTCTTCTAATGATCTGTAGAATATACATCTACATCTACATACATACTCCGCAATCCACCATACGGTGCGTGGCGGAGGGTACCTCGTACCACAACTAGCATCTTCTCTCCCTGTTCCACTCCCAAACAGAACGAGGGAAAAATGACTGCCTATATGCCTCTGTACGAGCCCTAATCTCTCTTATCTTATCTTTGTGGTCTTTCCGCGAAATTTGGTGGCAGTAAAATTGTACTGCAGTCAGCCTCAAATGCTGGTTCTTAAATTTCCTCAGTAGCGATTCACGAAAAGAACGCCTCCTTTCCTCTAGAGACTCCTACCCGAGTTCCTGAAGCATTTCCGTAACACTCGCGTGATGATCAAACCTACCAGTAACAAATCTAGCAGCCCGCCTCTGAATTGCTTCTATGTCCTCCCTCAATCCGACCTGATAGGGATCCCAAACGCTCGAGCAGTACTCAAGAATAGGTCGTATTAGCGTTTTATAAGCGGTCCCCTTTACAGATGAAACACATCTTCCAAAAATTCTACCAATGAACCGAAGATGACTATCCGCCTTCCCCACAACTGCCATTACATGCTTGTTCCACTTCATATCGCTCTGCAATGTTGCGCCCAAATACTTAATCGACGTGACTGTGTGAAGCGCTACACTACTAATGGAGTATTCAAACATTACGGGATTCTTTTTCCTACTCATCTGCATTAATTTACATTTATCTATATTTAGAGTTAGCTTCCATTCTTTACACCAATCACAAATCCTGTCCAAGTTATCTTGTATCCTCCTACAGTCACTCAACGACGACACCTTCCCGTACACCACAGCATCATCAGCAAACAGCCGCACATTGCTATCCGCCCTATCCAAAAGATCATTTATGTAGATAGAAAACAACAGCGGACCTACCACACTTCCCTGGGGCACTCCAGATGATACCCTCACCTTCGATGAATACTCACCATTGAGGACAAGGCACTGGGTTCTATTACTTAAGAAGTCTTCGAGCCACTCACTTATTTGGGAACCAATCCAATATGGTCGTACCTTAGTTAGGAGTCTGCAGTGGGGCACCGAGTCAAACGCTTTCCGGAAGTCAAGGAATATGGAATCCGTTTGATACCCTTCATCAATGGTTCGCAGGATATCATGTGAAAAAGGGCGAGTTGCGTTTCGCAGGAGCGATGCTTTCTAAAGCCGCGCTGATGCATGGACAGCAACTTCTCTGTCTCAAGGAAATTCATTATATTCGAACTGAGAATATGTTCGAGAATCCTGCAACGAATCGATGTTAAGGATATTGGTCTGTAATTTTAAGGATCCGTACTTCTGCCCTTCTTATATACAGGCGTCAACTGCGCTTTTTTTCCAGTCGCTCGGGACTTTCTTTACGTTGGGCAAGAGATTCGCGATAAATGCAAGCTAAGTAAGGAACAAATGCAGTAGAGTACTCTCTTTAAAACCGAAATGGAATCCCATCAGGACCTGGCGATTTATTTATTTTCAACCCATTCAGCTGCCTCACAACCCCAGGGATGTCTATCACTCTGTCCTCCATACGGGAATCTGTACGAGACTCAAACGGCGGTATGTTTGTACGATCCTCCTGCGTGAAAGATTTCTCAAATGCTAAATTTAAAATTTCAGTTTTTGTTTTGCTGTCTTAGAATGATTGTTCCGGCGTATATATGCCCTCCAGTGTGGTGTAATTAACAATTTGTTCTTGAAGCAGACACACAGTGGAAGAACTGGCAAGTACGATGAAAGGGTTAGACACTTTAAGTTTACCCATTACCCATGGCTTGACAGCCAGAGAGCCCGGATTTTGTTTTGATAGCAATGCAAATAAAAAATACTTTGGCGCTTTTAACATACAAACAGCATATATTACTTTTTCAGATGACGTCAGTAAACATGGACACCGCCACAGTGACAGAAATCACTAGAAAGCTCCTGCTGGGGAGCAAACCGTTCCACGTCGTATGCAAGCTGTTTGGCCTGATGCCGTTTACTGTCGATGTGAGGACGGCGTCATTCAGAAGATGCAGATCGGATTTGGTGATGCTTATCCTCGCCTGCTCAGCACAACTGGTGTCTGCATTAACTTATTCATTCTTATCTTATCGTTCGGTAAAGATATTTTCTGTGATAGACTGTATTACTCTTACAGGACATATATGTTACACAGTTCTGTGTTTAGTTCCTGTAATCTCTGATGCTTGCTTCAATAGAAAAAAGTATGAAAATATGCTTGAGCTAATTACAGCTTGTGACAGAATTCTGTCAGTCTACATGAAGAAAGAGACTGGTAGAGAGGGAATGTTCATAAAGCTGCAGCTGCTCTTATTGCTTTTGACTTACTGTGTAATGCTCGTTGCTGGAATCACTGCTAAGGCTGAGCAGCGCTTCAGGTTATCAGGACTCTTTTGTATGTATAATTATGGTGCAAGTTTCCTAACTGTTGTACGATTTTTGAACTTACAGCTGGTGATAAGGCAGAAAATCTCACATCTGAATATTTGCATACTTGAAATGCGAGACAACTTCCGCGCTACGTGCCGTAGGCGGGTGTATTCCTCTGGACGAGTTGCGTCAGGGAAAGACTTAAATGACAGCCACGGAGGTGCCTGTTGCATGTCAGAGCATGTGCGATCACTCAGGAGAGTGTACATGGGGCTGTGTGAACTGTCAACGGTGGTATTCTCCACTCACGCAAGTTTCTTGATATTATATTTCGTAGTGATGTCAGCGATTAGTGCCATAATGTTATATTTCAGTTTTACAAAAGTGTTATTTCTTGGCGTAGACCTCAATGGCATGAAATGGCAGTATCATATGGGATTCGTCTTACACATTATCTTCCTATTGTTACTGGTACTCCCCGTCCACTGTGTAGAGACGGAGGCGGGGCGCACACATAGGCTGTGCTGGGAGCTGCTGATGGAAGGGAGGCGCATGGGCGGCGCCGCCCACCGCGAGCTGCGCCTGCTGGTGCTGCAGACGACCTCGGAGCGGCCCCAGGTCACTGTAGCAGGTGTGCTGTCGCTGAAAATGAGCCTCGTCGCGACATTCATCTCCATCCTCACCACCTACACCGCCTTGATGGTCACCTTCTGGCCTTCAGGTAACTTAGCCCAAATATTCTTATGCGTCATCAACTTCAGACCCCAACGTCAATGAAAGCAATTTTATTTATTTCTTCTTCTTCTTTAGCTCTTCCCTACTCTTCCCTTCAATGACTCTTTGTTATGTGAGATTTCATCGCAGTACACGTCCCATCAAAATGTACTGCTCAATCTTACCAATCGCACCTCTTCGTTCGTCATTCTGTCAGCCAATTTAACATTTAGCATTTTTCTCCACGACGACAGTTCACAGGTATCGAAGTGTTTTTCCTCTTTCTTTTTCACTGTCCATCGTCCGAGACGATGCAACCCTACACTCTATAAATAACACTTGCCGAATATCTTTCTTAATTTTATCACAGTTCTTTTCTGGAGACAACATAATTTTCGCTTTTTCAAATCTCTTCAATTCACAAATATTCTTATTTCCTCCAAACAGGAGGAAAGCATGAACAATTCGTTTAACGTCATGTCAACTTCGAGGCCATTAGCGACGGAGCACAAGCTCGGATTGTGTCAAGGATGGGGAAGGAAGTCGTCCAAGCCAGTACAAAAGAACGATCCCGGTATCTGCCTGGAGCGATATAGGGAAGTCAAGGAAAACCTAAACCTGGATGTTCGGACGCAGATTTGAACCATCGTCCTCCCGAATACGAGTCCAGTGTGCTAACCAGTGCGCCAGCTCGCTCGGTCCTCCAAACAGCTTCTGATTCCTATCACCAAATTTCCTGAGTACCTAAACGATTTTGCTTACTCCAGCATCTCTGCAACCAGTGATATTTACACGAAACCTTCATGTTTGCTGATTCTCATTACTGATCTTCCATGTATTCATCCAAGTTTCGTAAGGTTTGCCCGTTGTTACGATCCTCCTCTGATTCAGTCAACACTGCTTGGTCAGCTGAACGGAAACCCTTTGGCAGCTGTGGGCGTGTATACACGTCCTGCTGTGGCGTACCCCTTGTGTTTCCCTACAGTCTTGCGGGTGGTTGTTACGACCACGTGATTCGCGATGCGCAAGAACGTCTATGGCCGCGCTGCGCGGGACCGTCCATCGGACATAAAATCCAACAACTCAAGAACGAAGTGAGGTATCCTTTTGCTCTCAATTTTAAATAAAATTTAGATATATTGTCTATATTTCTTTTGCTGCAATGTATGAGCTAAAATCAACCATACGAAAAATTTACGCAATGTGTTTTTACGTCTGGGAGATCTTCACAATTTCGCACAATGTTTTACTGAATTTGAAGCAGTACAGTAACTATGGCATATAACGGAAAGAAATTCAGTCTTTTATCAAGCGAAGATATCAGACTGTAAGCTGAGCAAAAATCAATTTTTTTCACCTAATAGTGTTATTAAAAACCGTATTTCATAAGAGCCGAGAAGTGAGCATGGATAGAACTGAGCGCACTGCGCCCGACTTTCCGTCGGATATAAATTCCATAACTCGAAAATGAAATCGGATATCGTTCTGCTCCCAACTTCAAATAAAACTTTGATGTTTTACCTACATTTCCTTTATTGCAATATATCTGCTAAAATCAACCACACGTAAAAAATTTCGCAATATATTTCTACCTTTGCTAAATCTTTAATATTTAGTGCGATGTTTTACTTAATTTGATGCAGCGCAGTAAGTGTGAAGGACAACGAAAAGAAATTTAGCTCTTCATCGAATGAAGATATCAGACTGCAAAATGCGCAAAAAGTTGTCGGTAAACCGAATAATAAGTATTTCACTTCTGCAGTACAGGCATAATTTAAGCCGCCTCGGCACGGAATGCGAACAGCACGCCTGCTAGCTCGAATGGGTCATCTCTTTCTGTCTTTTCTCCACCTACTATGACACCTCTTGCTTTTTGCCATGTTTGTCAGCGTGAATGTTGAGAAGCGTTGGTAACAAACAACAGCCTTATCTAACACTTCTTCGAATACCTGTCTCCTGTTCTTCGTCATCACCAATCGTAATTACCACTATTGCCTTGTGAAGAGTTCCTTTACCCTTCCAGTCTACACCACGCCTTTTAAGGTCTTCAGGAGAATTATTTGCAGCCATCTAAATTTACGGTGCAGATTTATGGGTCTGTTACGCTCAGAGATCGCTTTCTCGAATGTCTTCATGCAAAATAACTCGAAATGTAGGAATCTGATCTACAGCTCATCCACAGTACATGAAATACAACAGAACATTATTGACAGACGCGGAACCTTTCGAATCCGTATACAATTCTCTTGCGTTGAAACGCGTCACATCTGAAGTGAAGATTAGTTCCATCTTTATCGTTGCGTGGCCTGGGGCATGATTGGCGTGCGCAAATGCAGGGAATCAGGACTGAGATTCGAATTATGGAGAGGAAGGGAACAGGGACTTTCTCAACGCCACCGCTTTCAACTTATATTCAGTCCTTGAATTTTAAAATCTTAAACATGGCTGCGAATCAGCAACGGTGTAAATCTGAAGAGGATGAAAAAAAAAAAAAAATTAGCTAACCAGTTACAAAACAGAGGTTTATTATCCCTTGACATAGGTTACGATATTTCAAAAAATATGACAAGAGGCGCTCGGCTTCATCTATTCTAATGTACCACCATGTGATGTAACAAGGCCCACCTCTTCTGAAGAAAATTTTTTGGGAATATCGAAACCTAGGTCAAGGGCAAATAAACCTTAGTTTGGAACTAGTTGGCTGACTTTTTTCAACATCTTCCTTAAATTTTACCTTTTCGTCAGCGCGAGTACTCGTCCCCACTCTCCATTATTATTGTAGATACTGTCTCCACTGCATGTGCATCTGTGAACTGTTGCTCCTTCTTTTAATATAGGATCCCAGTCAGACTGAACATTGAACAAGGTATGCTAACCTTAAACCTTTTTGTAAGGCTGTAATCCACTATCGCTGATTTTTCGATGTTTATAACTTTATTCTCAGTTATTCGTATTTTCAGTGCAGCAGTCTCACGTTATCCGGACTGTGTACCCTGTGTCTTACTATATTCGAATGACGCTTTGTATATTCCAGGTACTATCAAATCAAAGACTGCTGCCACTGAAAATAGCATGAGCTGTTTTTATGACAGTGGGCATAGCACTGGAATTATAATGCCATATTTGCCGAGCAGACATTCTGTCTCTCACGAAGAAGCTCTGCAAAACGGCAATGCTTTGGGTGTACTTTCTCTGTAGTGTGACTAGGATTTAGCCTACCGTTACTGGCGAGAGTAGGAAGAAAGAAAGAAGGAAGGTAACGGTTCAATGTCCTTTGGACTACGAGGCCTTTTGAGGCATATTTGGGAAGGGTGGAGAAGGAAATTGGCCACATTGTTCTTAAAGGAACTACCCTGGCATCTGCATTAAGCAATTTAGGCATGTTGAACCGCCATACGTCCGAATGAGGGCCCAGTGTGTTGAGCACTGCGTCACGTCGCACGCACTGCGAATGCTGATCTAATGTTTGGAGCCTCCGGATGAGCGCTAGAGATGAGATGCTCACAAATAGGAAAAATTAGTGTCTTAATCTCAGAGGGAAGAGGTGATGTTTTGTCAGTCTCTTATCCTGTATTGCTTCATATTTCTGGCCCCACGGAGAGGGCTGTATTTGCTCCATTGCTGGTTACCTGCATTTATGTGGCTGAACACCTCCCTCACTTGACGTGACTACACTTACAGTAAAGCAGAACACTGCTGAACAAGAGCCACACAGCAGTTATGGCTTTCATTCATTTCCTGAGACTGAAGTCGGTCTTCAGGTTCGAAAGTTCATGTTTCTACTCAAATGTGACACGGCACAAATACAGAAAGAATTTTATAGAATAATGCTGCGGTGAACAGATGGAGTGCCATTCTGACATTATTTTAGGAAGACACAACATGGTGCTTACTCCGTGTATTGAAAACGTACATCCAATAATAATGAAGATAACAACAACACCACCAACAATAATAATAATTGCAACAATCGTAGGGATAATATGCTGAATTACACACGCATATCAACAACGTCGATTTGTAGTAGGATTTTGGAACTTTTATTGTGTCCGAACATTATCAATTACCTCGAAGAAAACAATTTATTGAGAAATAGTCAGCAGGAATTTAGAAACTACCGTTCTTATGAAACACAACTAATTCTTTATTCTCGTGACTTGACGAGTACTACAGACGGGGAATGTCAAAGTGACTTCATATTTTTTAATTTCCAAATGGCTTTTGACACCGTTTCTCAAAGGAGACTGCTAATCAAATTGCACGCCTACAGAATGTCGTTGCACTTGTGACTGGATTTGGGAGTTCCTGTCACAAAGGACACAGTTCGTCGTAATGGAAATTCAACGGGCTGGCCATTAAAATTGCTACACCAAGGAGAAATGCAGATGATAAACGGATATTCATTAGACAAATATATTATACTAGAACTGACATGTGATTACATTTTCACGCAATCTGGGTGCATAGATCCTGAGAAATCAGTACCCAGAACAGCCACCTCTGGCTTAATAACGGCCATCATACGCCTGGGCATTGAGTCAAACAGAGCTTGGATGGCGTGTACAGGTACAGCTGCCCATGCAGCTTCAACAAGATACCGCAGTTCATCAAGAGTAGTGACTGGCGTATTGTGACGAGCCAGTTGCTCGGCCACCATTGACCAGACGTTTTCAGTTGGTGAGAGATCTGGAGATTGTGCTGGCCAGGGCAGCAGTCTAACATTTTCTGTATCCAGAAAGGCCCGTACAGGACCTGCAACATGCGGTTGTGCATTTTCCTGCTGAAATGTAGGATTTCGCCGGAATTGAATGAAGGCTAGAGCTACAGGTCGTAACACATCTGAAATGTAACATCCACTGTTCAAAGTGCCGTCAATGCGAACAAGAGGTGACCGAGACGTGTAACCAGTGGCACCCCATACCATCACGCCGGGTGATACGCCAGTATGGCGATGACGAATACACGCTTTCAATGTGCGTTCACCGCGATGTCGCCAAACACGAATGCGACCATCATGATGCTGTAAACAGAACCTGAATTCATCCGAAAAAATGACATTTTGCCATTCGTGCACCCAGGTTCGTCATTGAGTACACCATCGCAGGCACTCCTTTCTGTGATGCAGCGTCAAGGGTAACCGCAGCCATGGTCTCCGAGCTGATAGTCCATGCTGCTGCAAACGTCGTCGAACTGTTCGTGCAGATGGTTGTTGTCTTGCAAACGCCCCCATCTGTTGACTCAGGGATCAAGACGTGGCTGCACGATCCATTACACCCATGCGGATAAGATGCCTGTCATCTCGACTGCTAGTGATACGAGGCCGTTGGGATACAGCACGGTGTTCCGTGTTACCCTCCTGAACCCACCGATTCCATATTTTGCTAACAGTCATTGGACCTCGACTAACGCGATCAGCAATGTCGCGATACGATAAACCGCAGTCGCGATAGGATACACTCCGACCTTTATCATAGTCGGAAACGTGATGGTACGCATTTTTCCTCCTTACACGAGGCATCACAACAACCTTTCAACAGGTAATGCCGGTCAATAGCTGTTTGTGTATGAGAAATCGGTTGGAAACTTTCCTCATGTCAGCACGTTGTAGGTGTCGCCACCGGAGCCAACTTTGTGTGAATGCTCTGAAAAGCTAATCATTTTCATATTACAGCATCTTCTTCCTGTCGGTTAAATTTCGCGTCTGTAGCACGTCATCTTCGTGGTTTAGCAATTTTAATTGCCAGTAGTGTAATATCTGGCGCTCCCGAAGGAAGCGTTGTACGCCCTTTACTGTTCTTTATCTACATAAACCACATAGGAGACAATCTGAGTAGCCCTCTTAGATTGTTTACAGATCACGCAATAATTTAGTGTCTTGTAAAGTAATCGGATGGTCAAAACCAAATGCAAAATGATTTAGACAAGATATATGTCTACATTAAACGTATACGCAGTCGTGAATACGGATAACCATCAGCTGCATAATGGAATGACAACAACGAAAATTTGCGCTGGACTGAGACTCGAACCCGGATTTTCCCTCTTATCGCGAGGAGTCGCCTTACCTTTAGGCTCTCCGAGCACGCTTCATGGCTAGTTCCAATTTTTCAAACGTTGCCAACTATGTGTATATAATCTGTCTGCACTCGTACGTCTATTATGTATAATATTGCACAGGGGAGACACTTTTAACTGAAAATTTTCTTGCCCGGTGCTGATAGTGCAATGCCTGTGTTGTTCAGAAGTACGATGGAGTGTTTCTTCCCACATGCGCATGCCCAATTTAATGTTGCATCGTACTTCGAAACAACACAGACACTGCGATATCACAGATATCTGTATGGTGCGAAAAGTAGTAAATGACTCTAAATAATGAAAATTGGGAAGGCGTCAATTTGAGTACTAGAAGAAATCCGGTAGTTTCGATTACACGATAAAACACATAATCTGTGAAATGTGGTGGCAATCATTAAAACAAAGGCGTATTTCGTTGCCGCAGGGTCTTCTCGTGAAATTTCAACCAACAGCTTTCTGCTCCGATTTCGAAAATACTGCTTTGGCGACTACCGATATAGAGAGAGATCGCACAGAAAGATTTAAATGATCGTTTTTCTCGCCCGCCGCTAGAGAGTGGAACGGTAGAAAAAAATAGAATCAGAGCATTGCATTGTTTGCTGGGAGGCCCCATTTTCGGAAGTTCGGCCGCCAAGTGCAAGTTTAATTTCAGTGGACGCCTGGACGCCACACTGGGCAACTTGCGCGGAGGTGAGGAGGAGGGAATGATGATGAGGGCAACTCAAGACCCAGCACACAAGTGGAGAAAATTTCCGACTTGACCGGGAATCGAACGCGGGACTGTTGCACGGGAGGCAAACACGTTACCACACAGCTAAGCAGGCGGACGGAACGGTAGAGATACATGCTTGAAGGTGGATCGATGAACCCTTTGCCAGGCGGTTAATTATAAGTTTCGTTGGGCTCTTGTAGGTGTATCTGTAGATGGAGATAATAGAATGACTACGTAGGTGAAATGCTCTCATTATTGCCCTTTCTACAATAGAAGATTTCAGACCATATCATACATATATGCAGCACCAAGTGTGTCAATTGCACACACAGTGTTAAAATTAAACACTTCAGAATCCTACCAAAATAACACCAAGTAAAAAAATAATTTTATGTGCAAAGTTCATGACTGTGCCGCAGATTTTTCATAAAAACGTCGAGATAAAATCGTAACAACCCTTTCGTATTAGCATGCAATTTAATTATCAATCAGTTTAATGCAGTGGTCCACAGTGTAGTATAATGGTTACAGAACAAATAGTTCACAAGTTTCGACTGGTTCCGGCCGCTGTATGTCGACGGGTCAGCCACATAATCGGTTTGCGCCGTTTTTTTTCATTTCCCTTTTGAACCTGCCACAGTTCTCGCATCCGCTAGGCAGTGGTCGTTTTAGGGTTTTCGGATTACTTTCGATGCGAGCTTTCATGTGACTTGCCTTTTCTATAATTCCCAGCATATTCACGAATCATATGGGATGACATATTTCATCAGTCTGTAATATTAATCTTAATACCGATTTTCATTTATATTTCGATGAATATGGATTTTACTCTGGGACTGGATAAGGGTAACGTGTAGTAACGACAGAGTTACATATAATATGCACTTTATTCTGTAATCGAGGTGGGACAAATAAAACAGCAGGCATAAAGCAGACCAAATCATAGGTCCTTAGATATTTCACACCAGATGCTGACGCTAGTCAGAGAATGTACTCCATGTAGCAGACGCTGTTGGAGTCCCCACAGAGGTCCCCTCCTCGCTCCTCTTCCCACTGGGAATGTGGAGCATTGGGGGTGGAGATAGCCAGGGAGCGTCACGGTAGCGATCGCCTTCACGCCTGTGCACATGACCAACTGCACTCAAGCTGGCTCCAAAGCAGGACACAGTTGGACCGTTTCTCGTTGAACATGGAGGACGCGATGACATTGATCCTAATCCACGACATACAGATGGAATCCAATGGGTCGGCCATAACGAGAATGACTGATGATGATTGTTGACAGTGTGGGGCTTGAGCGTGGGTGTGTCGAAGTGGCGGGGGCAGTGGCGTCAGGATCTGCAGGATCACTTGCAGGGCAGCGTGATGCCCTGGGAGCAGTGATAGTGAGGAATTCCTCAGGTGATAGTCGTGATGTGAATTAGGCTTTTTCCACAGTGCACAGGATTTTGTCACTGCAAGCAAAATGTAGGGTGATAAATCCGTTATCGATTTGATGTTACTTACGCCGCCCCTCAGTCATGAGGGAATCATCGACTGGTTTGACCTGAATGCCACGCAGCTGAAAGTGCTGCGCATCTTGTTGGAACATGAAGCTGTTGTCGTTGTTCAAGCTGGGCGATGTGTCATTGGGTTGTGAAGGGAGCAGAGGAACCATGTGAATGATGTGGTTTGTATGTCGCCAGCATGGGTGATGTCACATAAAAACCAAGCTGTTTTTAAGTGGTTAACCACCTCAGTGGTTAGCTGTATGTCGGAAATGTTAGTGCTTCATCAGATAACTCTGTTAGTGCCAGTGTATGGTGGCTGTAGGAAGGTCGGATAGTGTCATCTCGGAGCACGACGTAGTGACAGTCCACTGGTGCCTTATGCACGAAGATTTTCGGATACCTATGTGGCTGTGGAGGCGGTATCCTGAGCTGTGTGATGTTTTGTTTGAGTCTTGTGACAAGAGCAGGGACTTCTGAGGCCTCCACCAGTGGTTCTCGTAGCACGAAGTCTGTGGGCGTAGCAGGTGGTTCGCCATAGAGGCACAGAGATCTTGTTTGTGAGCAATGCGTACAGTAATACCATCCAAGGTAATTCTCCCATCCAATGACCACCATGACACATAAGAGGGGCTTTAGGTTTACAGTGTCATCGTTCCATTTAGCCATTGCTTTGTGGTTGGTAAGGCATTTTGGAGTAACGTCGTACACCAAAGAGGTTGCATAGTTAGTTAAATAGGACCGTTTAAACTGTCGTCCATGGTCAGTGGTTATAGAGATCGAACAGCCGAAAGGTGATATCTATGTGTCGACAAATGCTCTTGCTGTCATCTTTGTTGTAATTTACTTGAAGGGAATTGCTCCCACCTAGCACATTACGCTGTCAGTGATACGGATAGGCTTCAGACTCGGCAGCAGGATCAACCATGTTGAGGTGGACAAGTTGAAATCGACCATTTGGAGTCTCAAAACGACTGGGTGTGGGCTGTGCATGGCGACACAGTTTGCTGCAATGATAAGCCGCTCAAATACAGTGTTAGACAAAAAAAAAATTGATTGCCGGTCAGCTGCCGCAGAGGCTAAATGCGAATCGTTCACTTAAGGTGGCCAATAAAGTCGATCACCCACCAGAATTCTAAGTCCAGGGATATGCATTATCTGGCAACACTCTAGAATGCGGAAGTGTCTGAAGGAAGTCTTATTCTGCTCTCGAGAGGCCGCAGGGCTTGCTTAGGCCGGTATTACACTATCAAATCTCTTTGTCAAAGATTTGATCAAAGATGTGATCAAATATTCCGTCAAATATATTTGACAAAGATCTTTGACGTAGCGCTAGAGGGGTATTACACTGTCATCATATTTTTCGTCAAAGTTCAAGATGGCTGACAACAACAACTTGTTTTTAACCGCAGCAGTTGCATGTAGCACAATTGCACTGTGTGCACATGCGGATGAGAAGCAGGAAAAAGAAAGGAAACATACCTGGGTGAAGCCGTGGGTTTTACGACGACACGATAAAAGCATTCAATAAAACTTGTTACGTGAGCTTATAGTGGAAGACGTCAAGTCGTACATCATCACTTAAGGATGGATGAGCATACATTTTTGTATGTGCTAAGTGAAGTGTATCCTCATATCACAAAGCACAATATTCACTTAAGAACTGCTACATCTGCAGAACACAGGATCACTGTAACACTCCGATTCCTTGCTACAGGAGAGGGTTAGGTTACGTTAGGTCAGGTCAGGTCAGGTCTCCAATCTTCTTAATCTATTTTTGTATTCAGGGCGCCTCACGTTGTAAAGCACATCATCAGCTTCATATATCTCCATTAATTTTATAGTTGTCGGCACACACCAATTGTATTTACCGGCAATGTATATAAAAACACTACAGACGACAAAACGCCGCAGCGATGCTAGCGCTCCATGACGGTAACATGTCACATTGCAGTGAACAGAAGACAAGCGACTTCTTTGATCAAATTTACAGCGAGGCCCTAGATTTGATCAAATGTTGGACGACATTTGACAAAGTTCACTGTTACACCATCAAATATCTTTGCAAAGATTTTTGAAAAAGATATTTGAGAAAGAAATTTGATAGTGTAATACCGGCTTTGTGGTCTAGTGATAAACATCGCACATTGTTACCTCAAAGTTGCTAGAGCGTATCTACAACATTCCATATTTTTTAAATCGCATTTCGGTCGTCAGTCTGAGGGAGTTAGAATAATTCCCTTCACTTTCTAAACCACTTGTAATGTCAGAAATCTCCACAACAATTTTACCACATAGGTCGCGGCTGTGCCAAGACCAAGTTGACGCTCGGGAATCCCCTGGACTACAGAGGGCCCTGGCAGACGGCTACCGACCACACCGCACTCCCACATTTCGTCATGCATCGTACGACCATGCGAACGCGGCGTTATGATTGTGTTATCGAATGTCATTTTCTAATTTGAAGTCCTCTCATCTTGCAGTTTGCGACCGAACCGCCGAATCTTTCCATCAGTAAATGGGGTATGTTCTCAACTGACTCGGGTGTTTTAACCCCCTCCACTGACGGAATGACCCGCTTCCTACTTCCGTATGTATAAAGCCAATACGGACTTGTAGCTGTCACGCCTTTGCGCTTACTTTTTTATTTTTATTTTAACCGCAAATAGCTCAGCCCTAATGGTAAGAGGTAGTAGTGAATTCACGTTATTAATCTTTGAATACAGCACAGCTGCCACAAGCTCAGCTCACTTTTACTCCACTCCTACCCTCGCCATTGCACCACATTAACTAGGTGCTACATGGACCTTGCTAAATTCACTTGCGTATACATTTTTGACCGTTACTCGCCAGTATTTACCTAATGATTAGTACACTCCTAACCGGACTATTTCGCAAAGAGCTGTGATGATTGAACGGGTTCGATCCACGGCCTACAGTGCCCTACAGTTCACACGGTAACACTGCCTACCTGACCCACTTAACTTGGTAGTGAGCTTATGTATCCAATCACCACTGCTAGCAGCAGTGGATAATCCTATCAGCACGACGAGAGCAGCAGACTTACCGTCGAATCCTCCTGAAAATACTTATAACTACGGTCGCCAGCTCTGAAGGAGGAAAAGAATAAATCAATTTTTTGGCTCGTTTCAAAGTGAAACGGCTTGAGTTGAATTTAAACTTAATTCTGAATATTACTATTTCTGATCATTCTAGGTGATTCTACAAAGCAAATACTCTCTCAATTTCTGTGAGTTGGCTAGGTAATTACTACCAAGACAATTTATGCAACTTAGGTTAACAAAATTCTATCCTTCAACTTGTTTAATGATTTTGGATATTACTCTTTGGACAATTGATATAGAATTAGTTAAGTGACTTTACTTGAAAGGTTACTCAGAAAAATTTAAGTAACTATAAATAGGCGACTCATTCTGGTGTGACCATTGCTCGTTTCAACATTCTTATACGCTAAAGTATTCTACGACCAAAAGAATTGTAAATGAAAGAGGCGATGGTGGCCTCAGTCTGATTTCACTACACTATGTTTGAGGTTACTACACTTTACAATGAACAACATGCGTCGTAATTTTACTCATTACTATATTCTGTCCTCTGCACTTGCATAAAAGAAAACTGGTATTCTCCTTTTACATGTATACAAAGTTCGACTTAACAATTGCAAGCAGTCTTGCCTTGGGTAGACGTGTCGGTGCTGGTGGTGAGATGCATGTGGCTAACGCAGCTCTTCACTCCTCATGCCCTTAATGGCGGCTGGAACTACGAGCTGTAGCACTCGTATAAGCTACTGCACGTCCGCCATAAAATCTGGGCGCAGGAACTCTTACAATCAGCCCCAGTGGCATAGAGACGGCTTCGACAACCATTTGTCGCGTTCTACTCCACAAACGGCGACAATATTAGCCTCTTTCTGTTGCACAATCACTTTTGCATGAGCACAGTTACGCACGTCTGATCACGTCAACACTCCCCACACCATTTCACTGTTCAGTCCCTGTGTCTCCAGCTACCTCTAGCTACGCTCGTATCACCAAGAGAGGGGGCGTTCCCCTACCACCTTTTCACTGAAATCATTTAGTATTTAAGAATATTTATATTTATTACCCTGGAGTTCATACCAGTCATAATAATTTACTACTAGCGCTTTATAACATTAAATCATACAGTAATAACTTATAATTACCAAGAAAAAGAATACATTTGACTCCGAGAGCTTAGTGCATTGTCTGACAGGTAGCGCTAATTCCCAGTTTCGCCAATAGATGGCATCAGGGTGCACTGTCTGGCAGTCTCACACCAGCGCGCCCGTTTCCGACGCGCGGGCTCCAAATTACTGTCAGCCCACCATCATTTCAGTTCCGTTACACATGCCCCACTTGTTATTGAAGTATCTAACAATGATAATTCAATAAGAAGTCTCTCCTATAATGAATCTGAAAATTTCGTTAACCTTTTTACCAAGGGTGTTCCCTTTCTTACTGATACACCTCGGTACTTATATTACTTATTTAAAATTAAACACCAATTCTTTCTATCTTTCCTGCTAAACATTACATAAATGATTTACATATATTCTTTCCAATTTTCTTACTTCTAAACACAGTACACTTTAAACATCTTTTTTACAAAAATTTTAAATACACTTCTTTTATCTCAGGCAAGTAAAACACACGTTATGCGCCTATTACTTTATAGCCCGTCCTTTTCACTTTACCTCCTCACTTTTCTACCTCTTCCACAACACTTATTTACACATCTATTAAGGGGCTCTGGAACGCCCGATACTTGCAATGTTAAAATAACGCTTATAAATTACATCTTTCCTCACAAAGTATTTGAGGTAGGAACTTGAACTTTTTACAGATTATTTATTGGAATATGGGCTACAACTTAACAAAGGGATTTTACAAAATTTTAGTTCAGTTATTATAGACGATTTTTTTTCAATTGTAATGAAAAATCACAACATTTTTTTGCAATTTTTTATTTATATATTCAAAAATATACAGTTTTTTTGGAAAAGGCTGTGTTAAATCATGCAGAAGGTACTGTGTAACATTTACTGAAAGTTTGAAACAAATATGTTTGGAAGATCCTTAGAAAACATGTAATTAGTATGAGAAAATAAAAGTTTTGGGAATCGAGCGACAAAGATTAGATTAACTTTTTAGTGCATTCCAGGTCCATAGGATGGATTATCTTCATCCTCTGCAAACTCCTCCTCCAGCTTCCTCTTGTTCCTCCTCCTGTTTACTCTTGCTTGTATTTCTAGACTCTTTACAGCCCTGTCTGCAGCCCGAAGGCGTTCCTTGTCTAAAGCAAGCATCGCTCGTACCATGTTGGAACCTATCTTCATTCCCATATTTCTAAATACCTTGCACCTTACAATGTTGCCATCATTGAAAGTCGCAACAGCATCATACACACCAAAGTGAAGTGTTTCTATTCCAACAAATACAGTCTTGGGGATTCTCGACCATATAACACTATTTACACTTTAATTGGGGTTTTGAGTTTTTCCGTGAATACACTTTTTCAACAGTTCAGGTGCTGCTAAGTCTCTGAAAATAGGTTAGCCACAACACATACTTTATCTCACATCACTAAAATGTACCTGATGAACACGGACGTTAATAATAACACCATTTGACAGCAGTTTAACAGCGCCACAGTGGGTCACGCCCATGTAGAACACATTTCAAAAGAAAATGTAAAAATAGTTGTAGTCTTCGGAATTGAATAAATTATATATCTATTAAAAGGTAATATTCTGCAGATTCAGAAAACGCAAAAAAGTAAAAATTGAACTATTCATGATTTTGAGCCTTTCTGGAGCCCCTTAAGGCTTTCTTAGAAGCTCAGTCTTTCCCGGTCTTTTTAGTCTCTACTTAAACTAGAAGTTTCATTAGAATACTGCAACATATTTTAGTGAACATTTACCTTTCACATAGAACAAAAGAAACAAAACTATTTACATATTGGTTTGGCTCAAATGGCTCTGAGCACTGTGGGACTTAACAGCTGTGGTCATCAGTCCCCTAGAACTTAGAACTACTTAAACCTAACTAACCTAAGGACATCATACACATCCATGCCCAAGGCAGGATTCGAACCTGTGACCGTAGCAGTCACGCGGTTCCGGACTGCGCGCCTAGAACCGCGAGACCACCGCGGCCGGCACATATTGGTTTACTTTAATATTTATTTATATATTTATTTTCAATCTGGTAGAATTCGTGGTTCATACCTTTTGAGATCCACTATGTTTCTTACTCCCAGGCGTTTGCCTGTTAATGGGTACTCTAAATAGTAAGCATTCACATTGGGTATGGACACTATTTTAAATGGTCCATTATATATATATTTAAATTTGCTGATCTCGTTATTAATTTCACTTGACTTTTCATGTGTTTTTACAAGAACGAGATCATCTATTTTGAATTTAGGATTCCTTACTTTTTCGGCATGACGACGAATTCTCGCATCTGCTTGTTTTCTCATCTTGTCTTTTACTAAGTTCTTTTTACTATCATAATCTAATTCAACTCTATCTGGAAATTCTTGTAGGTCTTCTACTAGACTTTTGCTTCTTGTCTTTTTCAGGATTTCTTCTGGAGTAAATCCAGTGCTCTCGTTTGTTAATGAATTCATGATTTCTTCGAATTCACTCACGTACATGCCCCACTTCTTGTGGTTACTATGGCAGTACATCCTAAATAAACGACCTATCTCATGCATATATCTTTCTGCCGGATTGCTTGATGGGTGATAAGCTGAGATATGTACCACTTCTACCTGTTTCTCAGTTATCCCATCCTTCCACATTTTTGAGCAAAACTGAACACCATTATCTGATAGTATTCTCTTTGGCTTCCATACTTTCACAAAATAATCACACACCATTTTATCATACACAGCTCTGGCAGTAGCTTTTCTCAAGGGATATAGCTTTATATACTTTGAGTAAAGTTCAACTGCTACAAATATGTACACAAAACCCCCCATGGTTTTCGGTAATGGTCCAAAGATATCTACTGCTACTATTTCTAATACTTCATCAGGTTTTATTGATTGCATGGGCCCTTGATTAGTTGCATTTGTTACTTTCGCCTTTTAGCATAGATCACAAGATCTTATCCTCTGTGCTACCCTTCGTGCCATGTTGTTAAAGGTAATGCATTCATCTAACTTATCGGTACACTTCCGTGCACCACAATGGCCATATGCCAAGTGAACATAATCTATCAGCACTTCAGTGTGTTGTTCCGGCCAACATACTCTCCACTTCCCTGGATTATTTAATCTTTGAAGATACAGTACACCTTTATGTATTTTATATGAAGCCCTTATGTTAGTTGCGTCCGGATTGTCAAACTTGACCTTTACCGACTTGAGTGCATCATCATCACTTTGATATCTTCGCATATTCCGACATATTTCCCTAATTTTTTCTCTTCCTTCCGCTTTTTTGAAGTAATTCACCTCAAAAACATCTTCCCTATTCTTTACACTTTCTAGTGTCTCACATCCTTCCGGTAATCTCGACAAAGCATCCGGTACTGCATGTTCTTTCCCTTTAACATACTTGATCTCTATATCAAATTGTTGTAAAAACAGCGCCCATCTGGTCAACCTGTTATGTAAAAATCTGCAGTCCTTCAAAAATATTAAAGCTTTGTGGTCTGTATGGACCACAGTCTTATGTCCCCATAAGAAAAGTTGAAATTTCCTAAAACCCCATACTATAGCTAAAGCCTCCTTCTCTGAAACCGTATAGTTTCTTTCGTACTTAGACATGGTTCTACTCGCAAATGCTATTTGTCTATGAGTTTTTTCCCATCTATCATTACCTCCTGAAATATGGATACTCCCAATCCATAATCTGAACTATCTGTTGCCATGTGGAATGGTTCACACAGGTCAGGGTGCCATAATTTTATGTTCTTAGCTGAATTTTCTTTTAGCCGGTTGAATGCTGTTTCACATTCCTCAGTCCATATATACATACTGTTCTTCTTAAGTAGGTTGTTCAGATGTGGGCTATTGAGCACCTGATCATCCACATACTTACGATAAAAGGAACAAAGTCCTATAAACGACTTTAGTTATTTTTTATTCTTGGGAGCCGGACAATTTCTTATTGCTTTGATTTTATCGGGATCCTTTTCAATTCCCTCTGGTGTTACTATGTGACCTAAAAACTTTATTTCTTTCTTCACAAACTCGCATTTTTTGAGGTTCAGGGTCATTCCTCCTTTAATTAAAGCTTTGAACACCCTGTCGCATAACTCCATATGCTCTTCCCATGTCCTCGTAGCAATTAACAAATCATCTACATAAACCGTGATTAGCGAACTAAGTTCACTCCCTAAAATTTTGTCTAAAGCCCGAATGAACACTGAAACGGAAGTATTTAGCCCAAATGGTACCACTGTGTAATGGTAGCATTTGCCATTGAATAAAAATGCCGTGTACTTCCTAGACTCCTCACTTAATGGGATTTGCCAGTACCCTGCAGTTAGGTCTAAACTAGTCATGTACTTTACACCATTAAACTTCTGCAATAAATTATCTATGTTCTCTGGACGATCCAACTCCCTCTTCACTACTTTATTCAGAGTACGAGCATCTATCACTATTCGTACACTTCCATCCTTCTTACCTACTATCACCAGTGGGTTATTATATGGGCTAGAACTCCGTTCAATGACCCCACATGAAACCATTTTATCTATTTCTTTTTGAACTGCTTCTTTCTTAGTCAAGGGTACATTATATGGTGGTTTAAAGAAAGGTTCATGCTCCTCTACCTCCATGCAGTACTCATAATTTATCACTCATCCCGGTTTGTCTGAAAATACCTCCTGATTTTCTTTCAGAATTTGCCATAGATCCTCCCTTTGGGCATCAGATAGTCCTTCCGTTTTATCCACTACATTTTGAAGGAGTGTCTCCTTATTTCCATCTTCAACTATCTGCCTCACCAGAAACCAATCGCATTTTTGACCTATTCCTGAATCATGATCATCTCTAAATTCTACCCATCTCAGCTGGTTCTCTTCCATTACTCTAGATGATTCAAATGGTATTTCTAATACCGCACTATCAACTTAACAAACTATTATCCCTTTGTCACAATCTATAATTACTTTCTGTTTTATTAACCAGTCAATGCCTAAAATGATCTCGGCACTGTGCTCTGGAACTACTAAAAATGCATTCGAAAATTGCTTGTTTTTTATCTTAAATTCCATCATCACTTGATGTTTAATAGGTTTACTACGTTTCCCTGTCGCCCCTATCACTTTAACACCTGTTACTGGCATCATGACTACTCCTCATTGCTCTTTGATCATCTAAAAAAATGCGTGCGAAACAGCACTTATTTGAGCACCCGTATCCAACAATACATAAAAATCGTACCCACATACATTGATGGGCACGATTGTTTGCATCCTATTGTCCTCTTTCATACTTTCTTTATCTTCCCATAATAAATCCTTTTCCACCGCCAAGTCTTGCCATATTATTTTTCCGGTTTTTATACTGACCATTCCATCTGGAGGTTTCTTTCTCCTTTTCATCCTAAATTCTTTCACCACTTTTTCCAATAGTCCTTCGTCTAGGCTCTTTAATGCCATCTCGTTCTCATTCGAATCTGTCATGCCTGAACTCTCGGTTGCGGAATCGGAAACTTCTTCTACTTCTTTTTCTCCCTGGATGCTCTCTGATGATTCTGACGATAATTCCTCCTCCTTAGAAATATGACCTTCTTCGGATTCAAATAATTCTCGCAAATTATAATCCATTTCTCTACTTTCCCTTTGTTGGATAGTACATTCGCCACTCTTACTTTCATTATTTTCCCCTACTAATGGAATTCCAGTCTCACTCAACTCATTTGCTACAGTACTACAGGGATCACAACACTCTTTCTCTTGGTTAGATACACTTTCTCTAATTTCTTTAAAAGAATCTTCATCACAGTCATGTACTCTTGCTGTCACTAGGTACACATCATAGTCGGTATGGCTCTCTAACACTGTCATATTCGGGTCCAAATTAATCACTTGAGTGGAAGATCTTTCTAATTGTGCTGGCTGGCTTTTGAGCTGATGTACATATTCTGCGTACGAGGTAATTTCTGAATCAGCATGCGTCTCTGCACTATGCCCCTTTTTCTTATCCACCCTTTCCTCTTTAATTACTTCTCGATGCGATTCGTCGACTATTCGTATGAACCTTTTACCATAAGTCACATCACTCCTCCCTTGCCCCTGCCTCTCTACACAGTTGCCATCCCTACCGACAAACAACGCCTTCTCTGACTCTTCCTTCATCAGTTCGTCACTCTGACCTCGAATTGTACTTATTTCATTCACGTGAGCCTTCACATCCGACCGATATTCTTTTCCTACTTCATTTCCCTTAATAATTCCTCCCTGCTCTCTCTCCTCTGTTTGTATCCCTGCATTATACTTCGCAAAGTTTCGTTTATGTAACTGCTCTTCAGGCGAACGACGCACTATCCTACTATAGTACTGACTACTCCGATCTTCCCTATATTTGGGCCATTTCATTCTTTCCGCGCGCGTTAGGCCCTTGACCTGCGCGGTATTTAGTTTTCCTGATTTTGATAATGCATCCCGTTTCCCTGATAGTGTCCTCTCCCTCGCTGAGAGTTACCACCTCGACCTCTTCCTCTCATCATGTTAATTTGCGGTTCATTCCTACCACCTTTTACTATTGCATTCTGATTTCTGAAACCTCGAAACTCTCTAGTTTCACGCCACCTATCTTCATTTTCGATTTTTTCTAAAAATTCATCGAATGTTTGATGAGTGCCTCCTACATAACGCTTTGAATAGTCAGGTAGCTTTTTCCACAACTCCCACACTATCTCCGATTCTGATCTACGATCTTTAAGATACTCCAAACGCTTGAACCATCCTTCACAGTATTCTTTCATGAGCCCACGCCCATGTTCTGGCATTCTGGCGACAACGAATTCTCTCCACAACCGATCTCTCTGTTGTGTGCTCCAGAATTCCTCAAGGAACTTTTCTTTGAAGTCTGTAAACTTCAAATTGTCGATATCCAAATTCAATCCCCAACGTTTAGCATGACCTGCTAAAGCGTCTATTACTAAATTAATTTTTTCTTTATCCGACATGTCTGTTGGTAAGACACGTTCACAATTTTTTATAAAATCCATTGGATGCCATCCACCTTGTTTCTTTTGAGGATCGTATTTTTCCTCCCTACTCAGTATTTCCGATTTTTGCATTACCAATGGGATACTACTACAGTTAAGAAACGTCTGATTCTGAACTTGCTGACTTAACAATTTTATCTCATTACGCAGTGTATTTTCCTGCTCCTGCACACATGCATAAAAACTCAACATGGCATTGCGCAGTGTTTCAATATCAGCTGCCGTTTCTTTAAGAATCTCTTTCTTTACAACTGGTACTATCACCTGTAATTTACTTTCAATTATCGGTTCTAATTTTTCACTAACCAAAGGTTCCACTGATTTCTCTATTCTCTGAATTTCGGTATCACATCTTTTCTCTATTTCTGTGACTTTTCTCTGAACATTTGTTATTTCAGCCCTAATGCTATTTACTGATTTGTTTACCTCTGTGATACGCTGGCTTTGCGTATTCAAAATATCTAAATTCGCTTTTATTTTACCAGATAGGTTTTCATCCAATTGGGATATATGACTAGCCATTTCTGCTTTCAAACTAGTATTCCCTTCTCGAATTTGCGCCATCATCCTATTTAACAAACTTGTTAATTCCATATCCTCTCCCTTGTGACTTGCATCCACAGATACATTGGGTTCACTTTTCACTACCTTTGATTTCACTTCCCGTTCCTCCTGTCTTGTGGATATGGATTCATCTATAAGATTTTCCAACCCTACAACAGTATCTATGGACCCTAATTCTGGGTCTGACCTTGTAATGTTTTCGTCTTGCTTGTTACTATTCGACTCCATCTTATGCTGCTGTATTTTGCGCCTAATAGAAATGTTTATTAAACCAAGTATTACTTATTTAATCCTACTATTGGACTTTCTTTTGCTGCTTTGCAGGTTGTCGTCTTGAACTTACCAATTGTGGTATATTTGTCTACAACAGAATTTTAAATTTAAAATTTTCTTGAAACTACAAGTTTATGTAAAACCCTTTTATTGCAGCCATTATTCTACAAACTTGGTAAGTCCTGTCACTGTCGCCACATGCGACCGAACCGCCGAATCTTTCCATCAGTAAATGGGGTATGTTCTCAACTGACTCGGGTGTTTTAACCCCCTCCACTGACGGAATGACCCGCTTCCTACGTCCGTATGTATAAAGCCAATACGGACTTGTAGCTGTCACGCCTTTGCACTTACTTTTTTATTTTTATTTTAACCGCAAATAGCTCAGCCCTAATGGTAAGAGGTAGTAGTGAATTCACGTTATTAATCTTTGAATACAGCACAGCTGCCACAAGCTCAGCTCACTTTTACTCCACTCCTACCCTCGCCATTGCACCACATTAACTAGGTGCTACATGGACCTTGCTAAATTCACTTGCATATACATTTTTGACCGTTACTCGCCAGTATTTACCTAATGATTAGTACACTCCTAACCGGACTATTTCCCAAAGAGCTGTGATGATTGAACGGGTTCGATCCACGGCCTACAGTGCCCTACAGTTCACACGGTAACACTGCCTACCTGACCCACTTAACTTGGTAGTGAGCTTATGTATCCAATCACCACTGCTAGCAGCAGTGGATAATCCTATCAGCACGACGAGAGCAGCAGACTTACCGTCGAATCCTCCTGAAAATACTTATAACTACGGTCGCCAGCTCTGAAGGAGGAAAAGAATAAATCAATTTTTTGGCTCGTTTCAAAGTGAAACGGCTTGAGTTGAATTTAAACTTAATTCTGAATATTACTATTTCTGATCATTCTAGGTGATTCTACAAAGCAAATACTCTCTCAATTTCTGTGAGTTGGCTAGGTAATTACTACCAAGACCATTTTTGCAACTTAGGTTAACAAAATTCTATTCTTCAACTTGTTTAATGATTTTGGATATTACTCTTTGGACAATTGATATAGAATTAGTTAAGTGACTTTACTTGAAAGGTTACTCAGAAAAATTTAAGTAACTATAAATAGGCGACTCATTCTGGTGTGACCATTGCTCTTTTCAACATTCTTATACGCTAAAGTATTCTACAACCAAAAGAATTGTAAATGAAAGAGGCGATGGTGGCCTCAGTCTGATTTCACTACACTATGTTTGAGGTTACTACACTTTACAATGAACAACATGCATCGTAATTTTACTCATTACTATATTCTGTCCTCTGCACTTGCATAAAAGAAAACTGGTATTCTCCTTTTACATGTATACAAAGTTCGACTTAACAATTGCAAGCAGTCTTGCCTTGGGTAGACGTGTCGGTGCTGGTGGTGAGATGCATGTGGCTAACGCAGCTCTTCACGCCTCATGCCCTTAATGGCGGCTGGAACTACGAGATGTAGCACTCGTATAAGCTACTGCAAGTCCGCCATAAAATCTGGGCACAGGAACTCTTACAATCAGCCCCAGTGGCATAGAGACGGCTTCGACAACCATTCGTCGTGTTCTACTCCACAAACGGCGACGATATTCGCCTCTTCGCTGTTGCACAATCACTTTTGCGTGAGCACAGTTACGCACGTCCGATCACGTCAACACTCCCCACGCCATTTCACTGTTCAGTCCCTGTGTCTCCAGCTACATCTAGCTACGCTCGTATCACCAAGAGAGGGGGCGTTCCCCTACCACCTTTTCACCGAAATCATTTAGTATTTAAGAATATTTATATTTATTACCCTGGAGTTCATACCAGTCATAATAATTTACTACTAGCGCTTTATAAAATTAAATCATACAGTAATAACTTATAATTACCAAGAAAAAGAATACATTTGACTCCGAGAGCTTAGTGCATTGTCTGACAGGTAGCGCTAATTCCCAGTTTCGCCAATAGATGGCATCAGGGTGCACTCCCTGGCAGTCTCACACCAGCGCGCCCGTTTCCGACGCGCGGGCTCCAAATTACTGTCAGCCCACCATCATTTCAGTTCCGTTACAAGTTACATATTGGATTTTTCATGCTCGACTCTAATGGACGTTATTCAAGGGTTTGCAAAAAAGAGTCGTAAGTGGAAAAAAGTCTAATATTTGCAACATGTTGTGTGTTCTGGGTTTAACAGAGGTGTGAAGACAGCAAGGCATCTCGGAACACTTGCACTTTATATTGCACCAGCAATTTTGGACAAAAAACGTCGGTAAACAATTTTACTGTTTCGAGAAACGCCGTTCGTTCCGTCATGGCCCCTTTTCTACACTCAGGAAGTTTCGATAACTAACATAGGTGATGAACCGCGACCATTTAACCGTAGTGCGGCATTTTAATTCTGTAGACAAGGTTGAGAAGCCGGTGTAGGAGTACAACAGGCTCAAATGAAAGCAACAAAAATTGAAGGGGGGACTATTAATGCATTTTAGCTTGAACGTCATCGTTTTGCTGATTGACAATTCGTATCCAGTATTGTTACTAGTGTCTAGTTATGATGTCTTTATATTAACTTCTTAAGGGGAAATTCCTGTTTCACCCGTAAGACAAGAAGTCTCATCGAGCAAAGGGCAGTGTGAACATAATATTTTGCAGCCGGTGGGCCAGTAAGGATGTTATACACTATGAAACCCTCTTCAAGGCCGAGTCTATCGTAGCTGGTGTTTACTGACGACTACGAAATTTCATTCAGCTTACTTACGTAAGCCTATCGTAATAAAACGGAAAGAACTGTAACACGAGCGTGCCTACAACAGGACGAATGAATAAGATGTTACACATTCTGGACTTCGATACGGTCTGTGTATATTTGCTTTCTTATGTCAAACTTTGACAGTATGCAAATTTGGCATTTCATAATTACAATTTATTTATTGATTTTTGATCTGTCTGCTTTGCCGGTAGCTATGTTGCGAGACAGCAAAAAAAAAAAAAATCTGGTCTCCTGCAAGACTGGAATCGTGCACCAAGACAACCGTTGTTCCACAGGCAAACACATTACTTCTGTGCCATTAAGGTGCTGCTGTCATGCGTTCTTCCTTACTGCACCAGTGGCAGATTGAACTTATAAACTACAACGTAAAACGCAAGGTTTATTGCATTCTCCACCTGGAATAACCTACCCAGACTCAAAAGCATAAAGTTATACGCCGATGTCACACCTTTAAGCAAAATAACGTAACTATTCAATCAAACTGACAAGGAAATATGAAGTGAACTTATAAGCAAACTTATATGTAATCCAGGAAGTAACTGGGTAGTCACACCGTTGCCAACCATTTTCAACCTTCTTGCAGAGTTTGTTATATTACGAGCAGGAAGAAATCGTTCCACCACGCGATGTGAAGCCTTGCGGGAAAGTGAGCACCTCTTGCGTCTGAAAGACACGGCGTATGAGGGTAATTACTAATAATACTCAGATGTTACAACTGCTGCGTAAAGATCATAAATGAGTAACTACCACAATTATTTCTGTTTTTCTATCGTAAGCATATTGAAAAATGAAAAACAAATTCACCAAACGCAATTCACATGTCTGGAGAGTCTCAAGTGGTTATACTGAATACATTGTGAGAAAGTAACACGTCTTTTGATGGTTACAGCCTTTGAAAACGAAAATGTTTCTCTTAAGTCGTTGGTACCGTCCCCGAAACGGAAGAACACAAATTAAGTGACAGAGCTTTCATTGCAAAACGTGAACATCCGAAAGAGACTTCGTAAGCTACGAATACTGTTATGCCCCAAACCAAGAATTAGCTGAAAAGCGGGCTCAAAAACTGTGTAAAAAATGACGCCAGCGAATATGTGCAGTGTTAGTTCGATTCGAGCTGCTGGTAACGTGAAAGAAGGAGCAGTTTTCATCAGTACAAGGAATAAGGAACAAAAAATGCAGAGAATAATTTCTGGAATAAATCTTCCTAAAGCAAAACTATCATTGAGGCTATAAATACTGGAAGAATGTTGAGTATCTACTTGTAATGATTACTGTATAACCACTAGTGATGTTTTGTCAGTAAAAGCGAAAAGCACCCACGTTGAAGGGCTTTTCAACTTCCATTATGCTTAAGACAGAGAGATACTGAGATAACAATACGTTCACCATACTGAGCCTTGTGCTAATTTTCTATGCAGTGCTTCACAGTCAGTGCACTGTGTTATTAACTGAATCCCTGGTGGTGTCATTTACAAATGACGCCTCTATCCTGCCATATTAGTCCCCTGAGAATTATCAACGTGCAATACGAAGGCACAGAGGGGCTTACACTTCTAGTACTTGCAGAAACTATCTATACTCTGCTGATTCATGACGCTAAACTACCTCTACGTCGCATTCTAGCTCAGACTTATTTTCTGCTCATGAGAGTTCCTCAGCAGTGGATGTGTAGGATCCACACCCTGGTACCCCATACATAACAGAGACCTGTAATATACCAGGTAATCATAGTAAAATGCCACAGTCTCGCGTCTTTATGCCAACATCTTTTTTTTTACTTTACATTCTTTTGCAAATAGACTGTTACCTCGTTTTGAAAGCTATGAACAATTGTTACAGTCTACCACACCATAATTCACCCCCTACTCCTTCCCCACCTAATCACAACAGCTACCGTGGATGTATCTTGAAATTTGACATTTGATGCAGTTTCATACCTACCGTACAGGCTTCTTGGTGTCATAAATGCGCTTATGACTGATAGCAAAAATAATGGTAGTAACTGGCAAAGTGTGGCGAACTCCATCATTCATCTGACTATTACGAACTCAAATTTTTCATATGATTCCTTTAGATGAATTCGTTGCGGTAGTTTTCAGTTAAAAACAAGCCCGGCTTCTCAACTATTGGAAGAGCAGGAAGATGGTGACACCATAGCTGACAGAAGCCAAGAAAGACATCCAGGAACTGAACATAACTGAAAGTGACATTAGAAACGGAGTACTTCTCAGAAGGATACTAAAAGAAAAGAGGTTTCAGGACAGATCACCCCGTAAAAAGACCGGCGCCCTTTGGACGAAGGAGAGAAAGGGGAAACATAGCCAGAGAATGCGGGATTACTGGGCAAACATAACAACCTCAGTTCCTCTTCGTTTTTGTTGTTTCCTATTTTTCAAGTATTTCGTCATTTTCTCCCATGGTGTCTTTTTCTTCTTCTGTCTATGTTGTTCCCAATTTCTTATTTCTTCTGCTTTGAAAGGCTTCTAAATTCAATATTTTATTCTTAAAATGATTTATTACTATTAGTTCCGATTCTTTGATGTTGTTTCTTTCTAGTTCTTTGCTTACTTCTTAAGCCATTCTACTGTTGATTTATTCTTCCAGAAGTAAAAGAATATTTGTTTCTTTAGCCTCTTTCGCATTCATTTTGTAGATACGTTCAACAAAGATTAATCCTCGCTTTGCCAGTATTTTCTCTATAATTTTGTACATCTCCTCATTACTAACCATTTTCCAGTCAACTGTAGTTTGTATTGCACCCACGTTTTTCTAATAATCTCTCCATTATTATTATGATATTATTATTATTATTGTTATTACGACGTCCACTAATGTGATTCGATGTATATTTTCACCTCTAAGCCAGATAGTTAATGTTCATTCTAGTATTACCATCACATAAACATAGCGTGTGAGAATTTTCACAATGCTGGCACAAGTCATATTCTTCAATTTCCCTTGTGCGGTTGCTGCCTGTTACTCCATCGATGGGATTTATTTGCGCAGTATTGTCGAAAACGAAGCAGTTCAAACTATCCAGTGATTTCCATCTCCCACAAGGAGACCACTAGGCGTGTAAACCAGAAATTTTGTTAAATGTTGAGTATGTTGAATAGGGATCTGTTCTGAGCATGTAGCTAGCACAGAAATTGTTTTGAGAGAAGGTTCCATAAAAATACATCCTTCAACTCTGCATCATTTTAGTGCGGCTGCTTTTACAGTAATGATCAAATATGCGTGGTTCACATCGAAGTTGACCGCAGTAATAAAAGTTTTTGGGATTTATCCCTTCTTAAAAATCCGTGTGCCTGGAAGGCAGTAGCTTTCATTAATGTGCGTGATACTCTACCAGTCTGCGTTTCACTAGCCTCTACGACAAATATCATCAGTAATTCTGTTCTAGCACAGTAAGCGAAAGTGAGTAACAATATTCTGTAATCCATTTCGTAACAAACAGACTACACACTTGAAGAAAGTTTGCTGTAATGATTGTTTTATTAATGAAATTACTGTTTCTAAATTGACAATTTTTTATAATTTAGCACGACATATACTATTTAATGATATTCTATACGATTACACTGTAAAAAGATCACGCGGACCGGATTTGAACCTGTACCGTCCGCTTGATAACCTCGAACTATAGTCGCTGCGCTTTCTCACTTGCTTAACACAGAGATCCGTTACTGGTGCAGACAATACGACTAGTGGCCGTTGGATGAAACGCCGCTACTTTAGTGTTGAGCACAGGTACCTCGACGACATACCGAAGACTCATCAAAAACCGTGAGGAACAAGTCTGCTGATCATTTTGCCAGTTCGATACCACATCCTTTGATCTGATTTAGCCATTCTCCCTATCTTGCTGTCAGGCTAAGATTCTCGTCATATAATGATAATGGATTATGGTAATGTACGCTCATAATCTGAATGTTTAACTTACAATAGACTTCTCAGCCATGTCTGGACCTGAACGCTTAGACAATATTAAAAAAAAGCATTAATACAGTGTGTAAATTACAAATATGTTCTTCAAATACAAATAGATGATATCTATTTATTTACAGGAACAGAGGACCATCCATCAAAGCAGAGGCGATCAGGAATGGTTTCACGGCCAATACAGAGTAAAACTAATGGTTTTCATGCCATGATCACCAGACCACAGCCCTGTTGAGAACATGTAGGGAGAGGTATCGAGGTCATTGGCATTTGGATCTAGAAATGCAAGCGACCTCTGGGAGAATATAAAAAAAACGTGGTAGGAATAAACCATTGCGAAACACTGTCAGGTCAATTAATTAAATCAGTTCCAAGACGCCTTGGAGAAACCCTGCGCAATTATGGTGGATGGGTTGGCTACAAGAAGTACACACTTCCCTAAAACCCATGCAGTCGCTGTTCTCGTAATCGGTCAAACGTTGGTTTATAGCAGCTCTTCATTATCAACGTCCATTATCTTCCAACCTCCTTCATGTGGAACAATTATTATGTTGTTAGCGTTAGATTATTAACCAGTGATTGATGAGTCTCTTCTTGCCCCTGAATGAAGAGAATTTACTGGCAAAGTAAGATTAGATGAGATCAAAATTTACGCAAAACACACACAAGGAACTAAAGAGTTTTTCTACAGTCGATAGTAGTACACAAGTAAATAGTTTTCCTGAGATGCATATGATTCATTTCCTTCCCTCGTTTCACAGTACTTACTTCGGTATGAAGTAAGAAGATAAACATTTAAGGATTGTGAAGCATAATATGATACCAGCTTCAAACTGCAGCCCTGATCACAAACATAATAAACCCAGGAGTCTCTTTCCTTTCATGCATAACTACCAAATGGATTTGCGGACATCAATTTTTTTCTTGTGAATGACTATGTGTTACCTTACTCATTATGATTGATATGGAGGCATGTAACGATGGAGGATTCCAACCCCCACCCCCTTACTGCAGTGAACGTTTCTACATTTGTACACACGTGTCCACTCAGCACTGACTCACAGCAGAGACAGCACTTTACAGAGTTCACGTGTGAGGCCACATAGTTGTCGGTTCATTCAGTCAGCATTCAGTACGTCGACAGAAGATGGACTGAAAATCAGATTAACGTCGCTTTCCGAGTCATATACACCCCAAAACGGAGTACTACACAAAGCAGTTGAGTGTTCTAGCAATTTCGCTTAGGTAATTCTCATACGAATAATATGATAGCTGGAAGGGCCCGTTAGTGTGACACTGTCGAGAATTTACTATGGTCAAACTCAAAAATCGAGGTGCACTGAAAATATAAATTGTCATCTAAAATGCACTTTTCACGTCTCTCAGCAAAGCATCAAAAATGGTTCAAATGGCTCTGAGCACTTCTGAGGTCATCAGTCGCCTAGAACTTAGAACTAATTAAACCTAACTACCCTAAGGACATCACACACATCCATGCCCGAGACAGGATTCGAACCTGCGGCCGGAAGCAAAGCATCAGCAGCAGTTATATTGTAACTATCGTTAATGGATCTATACAATCAGAATGGTACGGATGCCCAGAGAATGAGGCGACTCAGACATGCAGTTAGTAGACAAATAAGGGAAACGTTATTTCATTGTACATTGTGAACCATTCGCTTAGTAATCTTCTCCGAACATGGGTAGATACTCGTAAATGAAAAATAAAAATAAAAGTAATAATCGAATTTCGAACACGGGGTGCAAAAGTGTTAGGCCCGTTTCGGCTGGACATAATGAAAAATTTGGAGTAGGAATTAAAGGCCAAGAAGAAGAAATAAAAACATTGAGATTTGCCGATGACAGTGTAATTCTGACAGATACAGCAAAGGACTTGCAAGAGCAGCTGAACCGAATAGACCGTGCCTTGAAAGGAGGATGTAAGATGAAAATGAACAAAAGAAAAACTAGGATAATGGAATGTAGTCTAATTAGATAAAGTAATGCTGAGGGAATCAGATTAGGAAATGACACACTTAAAGTAGTAGATGAGCCTTGTTATTGGGGAAGCAAAATAGCTGATAATGGGCGAAATAGGAAGGATACAAAATGCAAACGGGCAATGGCAAGAAAAGCGTTTCTGAAGAAGAGAAATTTGTTAACATCGAGTATAGATTTAAGAGTGAGAAAATTCTTTCTGATAATATTTGTATGGAGTGTAGTGAAGTGAAACATGGACGATAAACAGTTTAGACAAGAAGAGAATAGAAGTTTTGAAATGTGTTGCTACAGATGAATGCTGAACATTAGTTGGGTAGATCACGTAACTAATGAGCAGGTACTGAATAGAATTGGGTAGAAAAGAAATTTGTGGTACAACCTGACTAGAAGAAGGGATCGGTTTGTAGAACACATTCTGAGGTATCAAAAGATCACAAATTTAGTACTGAAGGGAAGAGTAGACGGTAAAAATCGTAGAGGGAGACCAAGAGTTGAATACAACAAGCAGATTCAGATGGATGTAGGTTACAGTAGTTACTTGGAGGTGAGGAGGCTTGCACAGGATAGTGCAGGATGGAGAGCTGCATCAAATCAATCTTCGGACAGAAGACTGCAACAACAACAACAACAACATTATCGCTTACTATTGTATCCCACTCTCACGCACTGATCAAGTAAAAAAATGATTGTCTATATAGTTCCGTACATACCATAATCCACCATTACGCTTCTGGGAGAGATACGTCACCCTTTATAGAGATTTTTTTTCCATTTACGTTCTAAATTGGAGTGTGCTAACCTGTACAATCCTAGCAGGAAACAATTGATTCCTTTGCTTCGCAGATCACCCATGTAACACGAACAGATGTGGACTCAGATAATTGATAGACATCGACTAGGTGGTGCTGAGCTGTTGAACCGACGTTACTGTTCCCCAGTACGAATCATCTAACCACAAACGGGTTATGCATGTTAATGTCAAGATATCAGCTGACAATGGCCTCGAGTTGGAGTGGAAATTGAAAATGTATGGTGGGGTACGAAAGAGGGGCTCGTTCAAACGGAGTAGGAGAACCTGTGCGACAAACCGTCATACGAGTATATCGTGGTACAGTTGACGGCTAATTATGGTAAAATCTGTCCCAACATTCCTGTCTTCGACAGCAGCAATGTTAGTGCTTCAATACTCTTTGTGTTTGGTGTTAATACGATAAAATTAACAGGTCGAGGGCCATTGGAGAGCTTATTTCTAAAGCGTCCAAGTACCATAACCATATCTGGATGCAGGAACGGGTAAGTGCTATAGTGGAGCGAGAGTAGATCTGTGGTATTGTCTTGATTATGGTAGTGGCGTCGTTGAGATTGACTTGTGGTGCTTGTGATTTCTGTCACTCAGTCATTCTGAGGCCAACGGAAGTTCAATACAAGATGGTGTACCTACTCCAACAGGTTTTGGATGCAATAAATGTGGAATTCAAAACATATACAAAAAAAATTATTTGCGACATACTGTCCGTAGTTTCTAACCGTCCGTCAGTGCCCTTAAGTAAAGTGACGCTGTGTGTGGTACGCCCTCGCCCGTTAACGAATGTTCCATTAAACTACAGTCTTCTGTGCCATATAAATATATATAGACTCCTCATTTTGAAATGTAATTTCGTTACGATGAAATACCCAGCTGTCCTGTGAAGCAATGGATTCAGATGTCTGTAACATAGTTTTCAAACGTCTGTCCGGGACATTTAAGAACAGTGATGCAGACTGTGGTATTCCATCCGACCATCAACAAATGTTCCATTAAAACTACAGGCTTCTACACCATATACACTCCATGCTGATTTTTAAAATGTACTCCCGTATCGCTAGCATTTAGATAGGATCAAACTCAAGCAGTCGAATTCCATATTTATAAATTAGAGCTTAAGAGCGAAAATCTTTTTAGCGGTATAGTATCCTGCCTGCATTAGGTGGTTGTACATTTCCATTCTGTGAAAAAAAATCTCGCTTTTTATCGGGATCCAGAAGCTAGCGCTGATCTATAGAAGGCCATTGTAATAGTAGAAACTGATGGTCCATTTCAGCCTCAATAAGTTGTGCTATAGACAGACTTCCTATATTTCCACTGCATCCATAATAATTTCTGCGTATATGTGTCCTGCTCCTGACTGTGGGAAATGATAAAAAAATGTTCAAATGTGTGTGAAATCTTACGGGACTTAACTGCTAAGGTCATCAGTCCCTAAGCTTACACACTACTTAACTTATATTATCCTAAGGACAAACACAGACAGCCATGCTCGACGGAGGATCGTTCACTGTGGCGTGGCGTATTTGTTTTAGACTTAGGATGTTTGGAGGGGATGGAGTTGACTAGAAGCAGGTGGGAAGACCTGTTGTCGGGCTGGTACCTAACGTGGACGTAACTAAATCTATGACACATTAAAATGAGTAAAAATTCCGTACACGCTATCGGAAGCATTAACTGCAGTAAACTGCCTAGCAGTAAACATATGGAGCGAGCTGAAGTAGAATGTGTATATAAGACTCAGAATCATTTGCTGTAATCTTAAGGGAAGTAACCGAAGCACTAAGAACTGACAGGTCGACTTGCATGTGGCAAGCGAGCAACTGTAAATCCCCTCTGCATGTCAGCTAACTAACAATAAATCTCGCATAGACTTGTAAATACTGGTGGGTTGGTTTCGAATAACAAAAAAATAGTACCACTTTTAGTACGCACAATGTCCATTGGTCTAATTGGAATATGATTTCATGATTTCCGAATAACGGGTGGGGGGTTGGTGAACAATACTGTGATTAATCCCAAAGTATTTTTCCCTGCAGTTACAGTAATTCTGAATTGTGCTTGATCGTGTGAACCAGCTGCATCAGTAGAAATGATTCAGTTAATACAATGTGCTGGAAGTATAGCGACGCTGTTAAAATGGAATTATCTCGGTGTATCCCAACTGAAAAAAAGACTTATTTCTCGCGAAACGCTGTGGATTCAAATAAGACTTTGATACCCTTTTGCTATTGTTTTTATAGCGTAGTGATCATAGTAATATAATAAAGGCGATTAGAACACTTAGAGGGACATATTGGTAGACAAGCATTTGATATTGATGAACTGCGTGGATTACCCCTTTAAATTCTTTTGATGAGGCATCATATAGCAAAGGGGCAGCAGTAAGGCTCTCTTGGTCATTAAAAAAATCTATATCTGGCGAAGGTACCGTAGGGCGGATTAAGGAATATATAGAGGTACACAGACAATGTGAGTGGAACAGACACAAAACAATCGATAACAGTTCTTCGACATAACCTACGCCTTGGACTGTATGTGTTTAGATGTCGGCTCTTGCGTATAGCAGGGTGGTGACAGCTGTAGGCTATAATGATTTGCGGATGATTAAGGACAGGTGGGCGTTGGAGCTGAATGCAGATAAATGTAAATATTGTATGTAAAATAATTTAAGTGACCTGCTACTGTCCTATTACGCCATTGACTACAAATCACTGGAAACACTACCGATAGTAAAATATCTGGAGGTATAAATCCCCAAGTTGGTGAATTTTCCCCTGCGTGTTAGTGTGCTATTTTTCTCGTTGTAATAGTTCTCTACATATCCGGTGACGGTTGAGGGTTGGACATACTTACGACTAATGGAATAGTGCTGTCACAACGTGATGGGATTTCGAGACAATTAACAGAGGTCTGTGACTTGGCTGGGATAGCTAGAGCCCACCTCACGCTTGAAAAGCATGTGGATGCAAAAGGCTTACTTCGGAGACTGGAAGATTCATGAGAATGTAGGAGGGCAAACGCTACTCTGGCAAAAGGGAAGTAGCGAGGCGATCATTTTACAGCTTCTTCTAAATATTGTGAGGATACATATTGCTCCCTCCCACATATGTTTCATGAAGTGACTGCAGTGAGAAAATAAGGGAGGTTTTTACCGAAAGACATTCAGCAGAAGAAGTCCTGTCTTTTTCTTTTCTCTCTATAAATAGGATAGTACAAAAAAAAAGACGATATTACTGCTCCGTTGGACATCTATATATCGATGGTTGAAGTTTTTAAATTGAGGCACTTTAAAAGACAAGAGCATGAGGGGAAAAGCGGTGTCATTCACGAAGGATTAGCTCTTGTTATTAGAGCTGGTCGGTGATCCCCACCTCCAATTAAAATTACACTATCAAAGTATGGAATAACACGGTTAAATAATTATTATGTAATAAATGACGATGAACAAATAGCCTGACACAGTCTGTAACGTCAAGCTAAATAGACGAAGGCTCTTCTCGATGACCTGTGGAAGACAATGTTGAACATTACCAACACAGAGTTTACTTATAATTTAACATTTTGTTCCGAGTGCTCAGTTATGGAAGATAATAGCGTTACTTCGTCAGTTGTTATCAATCGTCTGATCACTGCGCTGTACAGTAAATAGTGTTTGAGTCTTCGTGAGTGCGTGGGAAGACTGGGTGGTAGTGTGCATTCTTCTGTGAGTTTTGTCAACCATTAAATTGATAGGCAGACTAAATACAAAAATCCAACGGATCTCTCACCAACTGAAAACGTCTGGTCAATGGTGGCCGAGCAACTGGCTCGTCACAGTACGCCAGTCACTACTCTTGATGAACTGTGGTATCATGTTGAAGCTGCATGGGCAGCTGTACCTGTACACGCCATCCAAGCTCTGTGTAACTCAATGCCCAGGCGTATCAAGGCTTTTATTACGGCCACAGGTGGTTGTTCTGGGTACTGATTTCTCAGGATCTATGCACCCAAATTGGGTGAAAATGTAATCACATGTCAGTTCTAGTATAATATATTTGTCCAATGAATACCCGTCTTGGTGTAGCAATTTTAATGGCCAGTAGTGTAAAAATGAGACCCACTTAGTTACGACAAGGGCTACAATAAGTCAAGAAAAATTGCTTTCGCGAATCAACTAATAATCAACCTTTGCTACAGAAGAATACTGAAGATTAGATGGGTAGATCACATAACTAATGAGGAGGTATTGAATAGAATTGGACAGAAGAGGAGAATTGGGGAGAAGAGGAGTTTGTGGCACAACTTGACTAGAAGAAGGGATCGGTTGGTAGGGCATATTCTGAGGCATCAAGGGATCACCAATTTAGCATTGGAGGGCAGCGTGGAGGGGAAAAATCGTAGAGGGAGACCAAGAGATGAATACACTAAACAGATTCAGAAGGATGTAGGTTGCAGTAGGTACTGGGAGATGAAGAAGCTTGCACAGGACAGAGTATCATGGAGAGCTGAATCAAACCAGTCTCTGGACTGAAGACCACAACAACAATAATAAACCTTATAACAACAGGATCTGTCCCTAGCTCAGATCGATAAGTCAGACCCCAGGCTACATCTCCTATAAATATGAAAAGAACAAATACTAGCTAAATAAATATAACATTTACAAAAGTGGATGGAAGGGCCGATGTTGGTTTCAAAAAATGGCTCTGACCACTATGGGACTTAACTTCTGAGGTCATCAGTCCCCTAGAACTTCGAACTACTTAAACCTAACTAAGGACATCACGCACATCCATGCCCGAGGCAGGATTCGAACCTGCGACCGTAGCGGTGGCGCGGTTCCAGACTGTAGCGCCTAGAGCCGCTCGGCCAGATGTTGGTTTGACATTAATCATGCGACGATAACAGAAGAGTCCTTAAGCACAGGAAATAAAGGTCCACGTGTATTTCGCTATCTCTTATATAGCCCTGATCATTTCCAAGATAACATACATGTAATCTACTGTGTTCCAAATTAAAAATTTTAAAAACGCGACTAAATATAAATTTGAGTTCGATGAGCTTTATTGTAGACAAGAACAAAGCCAAGATACTTCAGCTCTTTGCACTATATTTCTCACTACATTTCACTGTGACTCCAGATGCTAGCAGGTGTAGCACTCTCTCACCAAAGAACTCAGGGTAGTAGTGGGTCAACAATATAGACGTCACAATCTTAAAGATGTAGAAATTATATGATGGAAGAATGTGACGGATGATAAAAGGAGGGAAGATAAAATAGAATACTATAATACGACTAATACTCTAATAATATAGATATCGATTTGTACAGCGCGCAAGGTTCTTTTAAAATAATGTACTCACTAACGTCAAATCTCTGATTAAACCGTTTGCTTGTCTACCATATCATGGTGTCCTATATTATGATCTACGTTTTGGACATTCATGTCCTATATGAGAATGCAGGCTTTCTCGGCGAATCTCGATGATAAAATCTTCTCGGGTTGACAGCCAAGTTAATGCGTTGTTGTCCAGCAACGTTTCAACAAGTTTCTTACTTGCTATCTTACTTGTCATCTTCGCCTGAAGATGGCAATTAAGAAACTTTCTAAAGCGTTGCTGGAGAACAACGCATTAACTCAGCTGTCAACCAGAGATGATCCATAAGCTCTACAGACATGATTTCATTCAAGTTGACCTCATCTCGGACTAAACTAATATATTACAACACCATCTGAATAAAGAAATGTAATAAACATTCAGTTACACTCAGATTGTTTGCAATAAATGTAAATAAATGTTGGCTCATAAATAAATAAGCCAGCATTCTTTCGCAAGTTTGTTCATCATAAATGACAACAGATTGTTCTTAAGTATTCTTTAAACAGTTATTTGTGCCTTCTTGACAGAAGTGTCTTTTGGTTCTCTTTTCAATGGTGGTGTCCGCTAACACATGTGACAGACCACTTATAAATTAGCACATTTTTTAATACCACTTGCAGTCAACATTTGAATAAAGTTACTGGCAAAATAGTAAAGTGTTCATTAAATAAATACACAAGTACTACAAAACGTGACGTTTTAATGCTGTGCTCTGTGTAAATGTGAAGAACACAGTGTTGTGACAAACATTTGCATAATGGATAAAGATACAAAAGAAATTGTGAATCAATAAATAAAATAGATACAGAAACGTAGCTATCAGAGATTGTAGCTTTGGTGCAATGCTGTCATCTCAGATATGGTTTGTTGAAATTGCTTGAAGTGATTAAAAGTTGTTAATTCAGAGGTCCATGGTGCAAATATTTATTCACTGTGAAATATTAACTTCTGTAGTTTTTGAAATACTGTTGACTGAAATGTTGTAGTGTCACTGGATGTCCCTCATTTTTCTGAGATCGACAATGTATTCATATTTGCATTAATAGTATTTGATGTGGGTTGTTGTCGAATGTCAGAGAGCTGTAACTTAGCTATCTATAAGATTGTCCGATACTCCGCCGTTTCTTGGAGCACCTCCTGCACAAAGGCCACACATGTAACAGCTGTCAAAATTCCCAGTTTAGGGAACATCCCCATTTCTGGCTACGCTGCTAGTCTTTGTTCCTGGACTCGCTCATATTGTTCGTCTAGCCGGAAGCCGGATCTGCCAGGGGTGCCCTGAGATGTGGGCCCGCTAGCATTCAGCCGTACAAAAATTCATCTTACCTCGTGCCAATATTGGGCGGCCGATTAGCTCGCCTAAATATGCGTAACGTTACAAACCTAATACTTTGTGTATTGAAGTGTCTTGTACTAGTTAAGTATTGCCACGCTGCCCAGCTACTGATTCTGTTGGTTCATTGCTTGATGACTTTCAATCACGGCTTTATTGGACTCTGCTTCCTTCTCTCATATTTATCTTCTGACAAATTTACTCCCTGCTTCTGATCAATTTCCAATGAGGCTAGCAATTATCAAGGATGAAAACTTCAATAAGAGTAGCTGAACATTCCAATGTAAAATACAGGGTGAATCAAAAGTTACAGTGGCCTTGAAATTGTGAACAGTTTTATTTTATTTATTGTTTCCCCTTACTTTTGTTTCAGATTCTGACAGAGGAAGGGCAAGAGACTGAGCATGCTTTGTCTTTAGCTTGTAAACTATCAAGGGAAACGAATGATAAAAAATGTTATTCACAGTTAAATCCCCTTCCTGGCTTTGGTTCACGCTTTATTTCCCTTATAACTCTCCTAATGATTCGTAAAATGAAAGTTCCAGGGTATAAATTCCCATCAGTGTTGTATAGTTAACAATTTATTCTTGAAGCAGACACACAGTGGAAGATCTGGCAAATATGATGAAAAGGTTTGACACTTTAAGTATATTCATTACCCACACCTTGATAGACAGAGGGAAAAGATTTTCTTTTGGCAGCAATCCAAATAATAAATACTTTGGCACTTGTAACATACAAGCAGCATATATTACTTTTTCAGATGACGTCAGTAAACATGGACACCGGCACAGTGACAGAAATCACTAGGAAGCTCCTACTGGGGAGCAAACCGTTCCACGTCGTATGCAAGCTGTTTGGCCTGATGCCGTTTACTGTCGATGTGAGGACGGCGTCATTCAGAAGATGCAGATCGGATTTGGTGACGCTTATCCTCGCCTGCTCAGCACAACTGGTGTCTGCATTAACTTATTCATTCTTTTCTTATCGTTCGGTAAAAATATTTTCTGTGATAGACTGTATTACTCTTATAGGAAATATATGTTACGTAGTTCTGAATTTAGTTCCTGTAATCTCTGATGCTTGTTTCAACCAAAAAAAGTATGAACATATGCTTGAGCTAATTACGGCTTGTGACAAAATTCTGTCTGTCCACATCAAGAAAGAGACTAGGAGAGAGGGAATGTTCATAAAGCTGCAGCTGCTTTTATTGTTTGTTGTTTGTGGTATATTGGTTGCTGCTGGAATCACTGCCAAGACTGATCAGAGCTTAGTGGTAACAGGAATTTATTGTGTGTACAATTATGGAACAGGTATACTAACAGTTTTACGATTTTTGAATTTGCAGCTTGTGATAAGGCAGAGAATCTCACACTTGTATATTTGCATACTTGAAATGCGTGATAACTTAGGCGCGACATGCCATAGGCAAGTGAACCCCACAGGGTGGGCTGCGCCAGTGAAAGACCTAGATGTCAGCCATGGGTGTGTCTATTGCATGTTGGAACATGTGCGATCACTCAGGAGAGTGTATATGGGGCTGTGTGAACTGTCAACGGTGGTATCCTCCGCTCACGCAAGTTTCTTAATATTGTATTTCGTAGCCATTTCGGCAATGAGTGTCATAATGTTGTATTTCAGTTTTACAAAAGTGTTATTCCTAGATATGGACCTGAATGGCATGAAATGGCAGTATCATCTGGGAATATTCTTCCAAACAAGCTTCCTGTTGTTACTGGTGGTCCCCGCCCACTGTGTGGAGGTAGAGGCGGGGCGCACACAAAGGCTGTGCTGGGAGCTACTGATGGAAGGGAGGCGCTTGGGCGGCGCCGCCCACCGCGAGCTGCGGCTGCTGGCGCTTCAGACGACCTCGGAGCGTCCAGAGGCCAATCTGGCAGGCGTGCTGACGCTGAAAATGAGCCTCGTCGCGACATTCATCTCCATCCTCACCACCTACACCGCCCTGATGATCACCTTCTGGCCATCAGGTAACTTAACACAAACATTCTTGAGCCGTATCAACTTCAATCCCCACCAACAGTGATGCCAGGGTTTTTTATATCTTCTTCTTTGGTACACCTGTTATGAGTCAGTCTTCTTCTTATTCTTCTTTCGCTCTTCCCTTTAATGGCTCTTTGTTATGTGAAATTTCTTCGCAGTACACGTCCCATCAAAATGTATTCCTCATTCTTACCAATCACACTAGTGTCTTTTCCTTTCCTGTTCTTAGAAACATCTTCATTCGTCATTCTGTCAGTCAATTTAACATTTAGCATTTTTCTCCAGAACGACATTTCACAGGTATCCAAGTGTTTTCCCTCTTTCTTTTTCGCTGTCCATGATCCGCTGTCATACTACACTACACTCTATAAATACCACTTGCCGAAATTTTTATCACAGTTCTTTTTTGATGTCAACATAACTTTCACTTTTCCAAAAGTTCTTTAACTCACAAATACACTCCTGGAAATTGAAATAAGAACACCGTGAATTCATTGTCCCAGGAAGGGGAAACTTTATTGACACATTCCTGGGGTCAGATACATCACATGATCACACTGACAGAACCACAGGCACATAGACACAGGCAACAGAGCATGCACAATGTCGGCACTAGTACAGTGTATATCCACCTTTCGCAGCAATGCAGGCTGCTATTCTCCCATGGAGACGATTGTAGAGATGCTGGATGTAGTCCTGTGGAACGGCTTGCCATGCCATTTCCACCTGGCGCCTCAGTTGGACCAGCGTTCGTGCTGGACGTGCAGACCGCGTGAGACGACGCTTCATCCAGTCCCAAACATGCTCAATAGGGGACAGATCCGGAGATCTTGCTGGCCAGGGTAGTTGACTTACACCTTCTAGAGCACGTTGGGTGGCACGGGATACATGCGGACGTGCATTGTCCTGTTGGAACAGCAAGTTCCCTTGCCGGTCTAGGAATGGTAGAACGATGGGTTCGATGACGGTTTGGATGTACCGTGCACTATTCAGTGTCCCCTCGACGATCACCAGTGGTGTAGGGCCAGTGTAGGAGATCGCTCCCCACACCATGATGCCGGGTGTTGGCCCTGTGTGCCTCGGTCGTATGCAGTCCTGATTGTGGCGCTCACCTGCACGGCGCCAAACACGCATACGACCATCATTAGCACCAAGGCAGAAGCGACTCTCATCGCTGAAGACGACACGTCTCCATTCGTCCCTCCATTCACGCCTGTCGCGACACCACTGGAGGCGGGCTGCACGATGTTGGGGCGTGAGCGGAAGACGGCCTAACGGTGTGCGGGACCGTAGCCCAGCTTCATGGAGACGGTTGCGAATGGTCCTCGCCGATACCCCAGGAGCAACAGTGTCCCTAATTTGCTGGGAAGTGGCGGTGCGGTCCCCTACGGCACTGCGTAGGATCCTACAGTCTTGGCGTGCATCCGTGCGTCGCTGCGGTCCGGTCCCAGGTCGACGGGCACGTGCACCTTCCGCCGACCACTGGCGACAACATCGATGTACTGTGGAGACCTCACGCCCCACGTGTTGAGCAATTCAGCGGTACGTCCACCCGGCCTCCCGCATGCCCACTATACGCCCTCGCTCAAAGTCCGTCAACTGCACATACGGTTCACGTCGACGTTGTCGCGGCATGCTACCAGTGTTAAAGACTGCGATGGAGCTCCGTATGCCACGGCAAACTGGCTGACACTGACGGCGGCGGTGCCCAAATGCTGCGCAGCTAGCGCCATTCGACGGCCAACACCGCGGTTCCTGGTGTGTCCGCTGTGCCGTGCGTGTGATCATTGCTTGTACAGCCCTCTCGCAGTGTCCGGAGCAAGTATGGTGGGTCTGACACACCGGTGTCAATGTGTTCTTTTTTCCATTTCCAGGAGTGTATTTTATTTCCTATTTCCTCCAAACAGGAGGAAGGAAGGAAGAATGGGTTTAATGTCCCTTTGACGTCGAGGCCGTTAGAGACGGAGCACAAGTTCGGATTATGTCAAGGATGGGGAAGGAAATCGTCCGAGCCTGTTCAAATGAACGGTCCCAGTATTTGCCTGTAGCGATTTAGGGAAGTCACGGGAAACTTAAATCTGGATCTCCGGACGCGGATTTAAACCATGGTCCTCCTGAATGCGAGTCCAGTGTGTTAACCAGTGCGCCACCTCGCTCGTGTCTCAAACCACTTTCTGTTTCCTATCACCAAATTTCCTTACTACCTAAACGATTTTGCTTACTCCAGTGTCTTTCCAAGCAGTGATATTTACACGAAACCTTCAAGTTTTCTGATTCTCATTACCGATCTTTCATGTGTTTACCCCAATTACATTAGCTTTGCCCGTTATTACGATCCTCCTCTGATTCAGTCAACATTGCATGGTCACTGCCGTGGACGAGTTACTTCCTTTTTTCAGTCAATGAAAAAGTTTCGAGTATTCACTGTACGACATATGTGTCTCATCGTGTGCTAACATTTGCAAAAGACCTCGTTTCCATATCCTGAATCGTTTTTGAGATATGACGCTTATTATGACCACGTGATTCGCGATGCGCAGGAACGTCTATGGGCGCGTCGCGCGAGTCCGCCCATCGGACATAAAATGCAATAACTCAAGAACGAAATGAGATATCCTTCTGCTTTCAATTTTAAATAAAATTTAGATATATTATCTATATTTCTTTCACTGTAATATAAGAGCTAAAATCAACCATACGAAAAATTTAAGCAACGTGTTATTACATTTGCAAAATAGTCACAAATTCGCACAATGTTTTGCTTAATTTGAAGCAGTATTGTAACTATGGCATATAACGAAAAGAAATTCAGTCATTTTTCAAGCGAAGATATCAGACTGTAAGGTGAGCAAAAATCAAATTTTTTCACCTAATAGTGTAATTAAAAACTGTATTTCATAACAGTCGAGAATTGAGCATGGACGGAACTGAGCGCACCGCTCCCGACTTTCCGTAAAGATACAAATCCAATAACTCGAGGTGGTGGATAGTGTTTAACGTCCCGTCGACAACGAGGTCATTAGAGACGGAGCGCAAGCTCGGGTTAGGGAAGGATTGGGAGGGAAATCGGCCGTGCCCTTTCAAAGGAACCATCCCGGCATTTGCCTGAAGCGATTTAGGGAAATCACGGAAAACCTAAATCGGGATGGTCGGAGACGGGATTGAACCGTCGTCCTCCCGAATGCGAGTCCAGGGTGCTAACCACTGGGCCACCTCGCTCGGTCCAATAACTCGAGAATGAAATATCGTTCAGCTCCCAACTTCAAATAAAACTTTGATGTTTTATCTACATGTCCTTTACTGCAATGTGTCAGCTAAAATCAACCATACGCAAAAAATTATGCAATATGTTTCTACCTCAGCAAAATCTTTAACATTTCGTGCAATGTTTTTTTTAATTTGATGCAGCGCAGTAAGTGTGGCGGATAACGAAAAGAAATTCAGTTTTTCATCGAGCGAATATATCAGACAGTAAGATGGAAAAAAATTATCGGTAAACCGGATGATAAGTATTTGACTCGGATCGGAACACCGTCTCTCAGCACATGCGTCAGCATTGGTGAGCAGTACAGCCATACAAAAGCCGCCTCGGCATGGAATGCAAACAGCACGTCAGTAGCGGAGAAAGGGTTAACACCCTTTGTCTGTGCTCCTACTACGACGCCTCTTGCTTTCTGTAATGTTTCTCCGAGTGAATGTTGAGAACCGTTGCTAACAAACAACACCCTTGTCTACCAATTCTTCCAATACCTATCTCATGTGTTTTCTCATCACCATCTTAATTACACTATTGTCTTGTGAACAGTTCCTTTTCAAGTTTTCGGTCCTTCCAGTTTACACCAACATTTTTAAGGTCTTTAGGAGAATTATTTGCAGCCATTTAAATTTCCGATGGAGGTTTATTGGTCTGTTGGGGTAATGCAGGAGTGGGTTTAATGACGAATAAAAAAAAAGGAGTGTGGGGAAGCTACTGCAAACAGCATAGTGAACGCATTATTGTGGCCAAGATAGACACGAAGCCCATGCCTACTACAGTAGTACAAGTTTATATGCCAACTAGCTCTGCGGATGACGAAGAAATTGATGCAATTTATGATGAGATAAAGGAAATTATTCAGATAGTGAAGGGAGACGAAAATTTAATAGTCATGGGTGACCGGAATTCGATAGTAGGAAAAGGAAGAGAAGGAAACGTAGTAGGTGAATATGGATTGGGGATAAGAAATGAAAGAGGAAGCTGCCTGGTAGAATTTTGCACAGAGCATAACTTAATCATAGCTAACATGTGGTTCAAGACTCATGAAAGAAGGTTCTATACATGGAAGAACCCTGGAGATACTAGAAGGTATCAGATAGATTATATAATGGTACGACAGAGATTTAGGAACCAGGTTTGAAATTGTAAGACATTTCCAGGGGAAGATGTGGACTCTGACCACAATCTATTGGTTATGAACAGTAGATTAAAACTGAAGAAACTGCAAAAAGGTGGGAATTTCAGGAGATGGGACCTGGATAAACTGACTAAGCCAGAGGTAGTACAGAGTTTCAGGGAGAGCGTAAGGGAACAATTGACAGGAATGGGGGAACGGAATATAGTAGGAGAAGAATGGGTAGCTTTGAGGCATGAAGTAGTGAAGGCAGCAGAGGATCAAGTAGGTAAAAAGACGAGGGCTAGTAGAAATCCTTGGATAACACAAGAAATATTGAATTTAATTGATGAAAGGATAAAATATAAAAATGCCGTAAATGAAGCAGGCAAAAAGGAATAAAAACGTCTCAAAAATGAGATCAACAGGAAGTGCAAAATGACAAAGCAGGGATGGCTAGAGGACAAATGTAAGGATGTAGAGGCTTATCTCACTAGGGATAAGATAGATACTGCGTACAGGAAAATTAAAGAGACCTTTGGAGAAAAGAGAACCACTTGTATGAATATCAAAAGGTCAGATGGAAACCCAGTTCTAAGCAAGGAAGGGAAAACAGAATGGTGGAAGGAGTATATAGAGGGACTATACAAGGGCGATGTACTTGAGGGCAATGTTATAGAAAGGGAAGCGGATGTAGATGAAGATGAAATGGGAGATATGATACTGCGTGAAGAATTTGATAGAGCACTGAAAGACCTAAGTCGAGATAAGGCCCCGGGAGTAGACAACATTCCATTAGAACTACTGACAGCCTTGGGAGAGCCAGTCCTGACAAAACTCTACCATGTGGTGAGCAAAATGTATGAGACAGGCGAAATACCTTCAGACTTCAAGAAGAATACAATAATTCCAATCCCAATGAAAGCAGGCATTGGCAGATGTGAAAATTACCGAACTATCAGTTTAATAAGTCACGGCTGCAAAGTACTAATGCGAATTCTTTAAAGATGAATGGAAAAACTGGTAGAAGCTGACCTCGGGAAAGATCAGTTTGGATTCCGTAGAAATATGGGAACACGTGAGGCAATTCTGACCCAACGACTTATCTTGGAAGCTAGATTAAGAAAAGGCAAACCTACGTTTCTAGCAATTGTAGACTTGGAGAAAGCTTTCGATAACATTGACTGGAATACTCTCTTTCAAATTCTGAAGGTGGCAGGGGTGAAATACAGGGAGCGAAAGGCTATTTACAATTTGTACAGAAAGCAGATGGCAGTTATAAGAGTCGAGGGACATGAAAGGGAAGCAGTGGTTGGGAAGGGAGTGAGACAGGGTTGTAGTCTCTCCCTGATGTTATTCAATATCTATATCCTGCATGACGACCTGAAAATGCGAAAAGTGTCATCCAGGTGGGTGCCACGAATGCTGACGGACGACCACATGGCTGCCCGTGTGGCATGTTGCCAAGCAATGTTGACGCGCAACGACAGCATGAATGGGACTTTCTTTTCGTCGGTTGTGACAATGGATGAGACGTGTATGCCATTTTTCAATCCAGAAACAAAGCGCCAGTCAGCTCAATGGAAGCACGCAGATTCACCGCCACCAAAAAAAAATTTCGGGTAACCGCCAGTGCTGAAAAAATGATGGTCTCCATGTTCTGAGACAGCGTGGGCATAATCCTTACCCATTGCGTTCCAAAGGGCACTACGGTAACAGGTGCATCCTACGAAAATGTTTTGAAGAACAAATTCCTTTCTGCACTGAAACAAAAACGTCCGGGAAGGGCTGCGCGTGTTCTGTTTCACCAAGACAACGACCCGCACATCGAGCTAACGTTACGCAACAGTTTCTTCGTGATAACAACTTTAAAGTGATTCCTCATGCTCTCTGCTCACCTGACCTGGCTCCTAGTGACTTTTACTAACAATGAAAGACACTCTCCGTGGCTGCACATTCACCAGCCGTGCTGCTATTGCCTCAGCGATTTTCCAGTGGTCAAAACAGAATCCTAAAGAAGCCTTCGCCGCTGCCATGGAATCATGGCGGCAGCGTCGTGAAAAGTGTGTACGTCTGCAGGGCGATTACATCGAGAAGTAACGCCAGTTTCATCGATTTCGGGTGAGTAGTTAATTAGAAAAAAAAAATCGGAGGCTTTAGAACTTGAATGCACCTCGTACATCAAGCTGGAACCATGCCTCATTGGACTAAAACCATGTGTTGTTACAGATAACATGAATCACTGACACATTTCCAATGCCTTCATGTAGCAAGTCAAGAACAGTACAATTTCTTTGTGGATGCATCTTTAAATATGTGCACCACCAATGGAGAAATGAAATTGGCTAGATCGGTGTCACAAATATTTTTTGGAACTAGAAAATACAGCTTGTATGCCTGTCAGTTTTATTGGTGTTAGCACCTTTGTTTGGGCAGTTTCAGTGGAATCTGCTGCATTTCCTGTCTTCTAGGACTCATCATACAGCTGTTTTATGGTGGATTTGTTTGTGGCATCCTTTGAAGACATTTATGTAGAAGTATTCTGTGTCTTGGCATAAATGGCACATCCAATGTACTGAATATTACACATAAATGGTGCATAAATTTTTAAAAACTTGTTTCTTCCTCAATTAAGAAATGGTCATGCATATTACAAAACAGAAACATTCTTTCATAAAGTTATATCACTTTTAGAACACGCTTTTATAATGTCAGGTAATTATAAATTATCATTGTAGCACATAGATTTGCTATTTTATATGTATACATTTTATATGTAAAATAAGTCATACAACTTCTTCTTTATCATCTCCATCACCACTGTCACTACCACCACCACCACCACTACTACTACTACTACTACTACTACTACTACTGCTAATATTATAGTTTGGAAGGAGTGGATACTATCTATTAAGAGAGGGTGTCAAGCGAATTTTTATCTGCTCTTTTTTGTCTCGTTACATCGTTACAGCAACCTTATGGTTATCAATCCCTGTCACCATTGTGATGCTCCCTATTTGCTCAGGATTATTTGTTGCTAAGAGGTCAATTATGTTTCTGCAGCCTTTTACACTTCCAGTGGACTCCTGAGCTAACTGATTATAATTTTCAGAGGAAGAATTTGGTACAATTTATGATGATAGTTTGTACCTACCACCGGCTTTGAATATGTATTTTTGCCAATGTATTGAGGTTAATTTGAAATTATCATCAGATTTGATGCTAGAAGTATCACATGGTTCATTGGTTCATTTTTGACACAGGACTTTTTGAGAGCCCTATCTCTGTCCATAATCATTGCAGGACCATCACTCCTGTGTATTTTCTTCTTTTATAGGGCTGTACAACTCACCAAAATTTCATACCCCTGTCCCAACCTGAAGTATGAAAAACTCACGTGTTATACCAATAGTACCATGTGCATCTATTTTACCCATACGCATTTTAACACAATTTGATATCAGTTTGATACCAGTTTTTAGACACTGAATAGTTTCTGGATGTCTCTCAACATTACTCATGAGATGTTGGAGTATATTATGATGCTTTGGGCTAAAAATAACGTAAAATGCGAAGAATTTGGATGTCGGGAGATACTTTATATCAGTGCAGCTTTCCGTTTTCTGTGGACTGGTGACATGCAGACCTATGAAATGACACTGGGAAGCCGCACAGTAACATATTATACAGTGGGGAAGAAGCCCCTCCTCCCCCTTATACTTCGCTGTCTGGGGCATTGCTAATAGTTTATCTTACATGACAGATGTCAGGCTCATCACTCTTACGGAAATTTCATGGCAGTACTTCTTTACCTGTGGTCAAGCTAAGTGGGCTGAGGCAGTACTGACACCAGCAGTGTGAGCATGCAGTTTATTTGTGCGAGGTCGCTTAATTGAAGCTACGATGGCAAGAAGATGTCACCTTATGGAGGCTGCAATTCTGTGCTATCTGGAGAACATTTCACAGACACAATTGAGTGGTAAATCGGGTAGTGAGATAAATGTGAAGGAGGATGACAATTTTGTTTCATTGGATACTGCTGACTCAAATGATTTATATGCATCAAATGAACAGCAAGCAGAATCAGTTCCATCGGACAATGTCCTGCCTCTCGCACAACATAAGCATGAATCATTCTACCTAAGTTTTTGAACCAGCAAGCGAGAAATCCACTATATGGCTCTCTTTCTTTTATTCTTTAAGTGTCAGATTTATGGATCCTACCCAAGGGCATGATGAGCCAAACATGTGCACTACAGAACAGGGCCTTTGACAAGGATGAGGATGGCAGGGCAGAGGAGTTATCTATCAGCTACCTGTGGGAGTCGGCAAGTCACTAATAAATAAATCAGCTCGAACACCGTATCAGTGATCATCTAATGTAAATGCAGAAGTCGGATTGCGTCATGGCGGTTCTTTTGCTGTCATTCCCTATCTCTCACTAGTCACAACGAATTTTGACACACAATACAATTTGCAGCTGACAATGGTGATGATCCATGTGTTGTGGACAATGCACAAGACTGATGGCATGGCGGTTGGTGCAGTTGACAGAGCGGCGAGAAGTGGACATGGTTGCAGTACATTGGGTGCCAGACATTGTGCAGCAGCTCATTGTGGATGAGGAACAGGATGCACTGTGCAACATCCACTGCCAGGTGAGGAAGTGGAGAGATCCAATGGCACCAAATGGACACAAACCGAGCCAGGCAACACAGCATGTAGGTGCAGTGCCCACAAAGCCTTCTGGGAGGTGTGCCAGCTGACAGGACATGCCAAACAACATGTTGTAGATGACTTGCCATCCTCTACGTTGTGGCTATATGTCAGTTACCCGATCTTGAAACTGATAAAAATGTATGCTGAAGAAGAGGCTCACAGCACAGTTGGTAATAATGAGTGGTCCCTAAGCCTGGAAGAGTTAGATGCTTTCATTGGATTACTCTACGCTCATGGAGCATATGGTGCTCAGGGTATTTCATATAAGGATTTACAGAACAATTTCTTTCAAAGCATTATGTCATGGAACATATTTGCAGAAATATGCAGTCACTTTTTGTTTGATTCTATGCCATCAAGAAGACAATGTTGATAAATTTTGGCTTGCTTCAGAAATGTGGAATCTATTTTCTGACAATTGCATTGCCTGCTACAAGCCAGATGAGAACTTCACTGTCGATTAGCAACTATATCCTTGCAAGCGCAGTGCCCATTCATACAGTTCATGCTGAGTGAACCTGGTAAGTATTGGATGAAATACTGGCTTTCATGTGATACTGACAAGGATTAGATCCTGAATGCATCCCCTTACCATGGCAAGCACAAAACTCGTGATCCTAGCGAGGGTCTTGGTCACTTTGTCTCTATGAAGCTGGTACAGCCATCCTCAACTGTGGGTGTAACACCACAACTGACAACTTCTTCACCTCCTTGAAACTGGTATGAGGTGAAACAATAAAGGACAAATTTAGTCGACACTCAAAGAGGTCCCTCCAGCGCCGTGTGCAACACTCTTGTACAAGACAGGTGACAATCTTCTCACAGTATACCAAGGGAAAAAGAAGTCGTTATTCTGAGTCACATGCATGCTGGATGTCAGGTGAATGAGATTAATGAAAAGAAACTTCCAGAAACTGTGAAGTTTTATAATGAAACTAAGGGTAGAGAGATATAATTGACCAAATGGCTAGACACTGTAGTGTCAGAGCTGGCACGTCTTTTGCAATATTCTTGACCTTGAAATGATCAATGCTCACTCAGTTTTTAAATTACTTAGCTCTAAGAAGATTTCATGCTGAGACTTTGTCCTCAGAGTAGCAAATGAGCTTGCTGCCCCCTAAAAACTGCAGAGAGCAGCTAATGTTCTCGTGCAGGCACTTGACACCAGCACTGGCCAATGTGAGAATAGAAAGTGTTGTGAAATTCAGGTTTCCTGCAAAGAACAAAACAGGAATAAGAACATCAAACCTATGTTTCAGGGGCAACAAGGATGTGTGCAAAGGCCACCAAGCAAGAGCTATTGTTGAATGTCTAAACTGTGGGCCTATACCACCTGAGACAATTCTGTCTACTCTTTGTTCCTAATTGTTTCCAAATATTTATAATTATAGACTGAAGTTGTTTGTTCTTATGTTTTAGTTCCTTGATTGTGATAAGCAAGAAAACATGGATAGCATTTCAGTCACCAGCAGCATTTTTAATCTTCCAGAAATACTCGGTACTTACCTTATTTGTCTGTAAAAGTAAAAATACTATTAGTACTAACATAAACAGTGTGTTTTGAGCCCATTTCAATCTTTTTACAAAGAAAAATATTGTGACATTGTTTTACTTACTTGTTTTAACAATGATTGATGAAAGTATAAAGAATTTCTTCTGTACAATTTAAAACAAAGAAAAGTTTATTTCTGAATATTTATGTTTGACAGTGTATAATTCATTTCAGAGACCAAATGATCCTTTAGGTATGCTTTACAGTCTTTCTGAACGTATTTTTAGATCAGAAATGGAGAAAGGAGGAGTTGCCACATTCATCAGGAACTGTCATAAATTTTGCCTATAACAGCATATGGAAGCATGTACAACAGAAGTAGAATTTCACAAAAAATCCTTCATAATATTAAGTGTATATCGAGCACCTGCAGGTAACTTTAGTCTGTTTGTAAACCACCTTGAAGCTGTACTGGCCCATTTAACAACCAAAAACAAAGAAATAGTGGTTGCTGATGATATCAATGTAGATTTCCTTAAAGACTTCCCCAATAAGAACGTATTTGAGTTAGTAACACTATCATTCAACTTAATTTGCACTGTAAAGTTCCCCACTAGGGTAGCCAATTGCTCACAAACAGCCATTAATAATATCTTTATAGAAAAGTCCAATGAACAAAATTATATTACAAAACCAATAGTCAATGGCCTCTTAGACCATGACATGCAGTTCTTTCTGTTAAATGTTAATACTAAACAGGATATAAAATCTGTTAAATCTGAGCTCAAGAGGGTAATCAATAAGTCAAAAATTGATTAATTTAGGACACTCCTCAGAGACATTCACTGGACTGATGTTTACAGTGCTCATGGCATGAATGAAAAATATAACACTTTTGCTGATAAAGTGCTTACCTTATTCGAACACCGTTTCCCCCTAAACCTTACCAAGGTTAGAGCAAAGTCTACAAAGAAGCCATGGATTACTCAAGGAAAAGGGGTATCTTCTAAAACAAAAAGAAAACTGTATCTGTCAATCCGAAACAGTTCTGATGTTGATGCTATAGCACATTACAAGATATACTGCAAAATATTAAAGACTGTAATACAGACATCAAAGCAAAAGTATTACAAGGAAAAGAGTGTCATATTGGATAACAAAGTAAAGACAATTTGGGATATAGCGAAGGAGGAGACTGGTAGAACCAAACGTGAAGGGAAACAAATAGCATTAAGAGTAAATGATATATTGATGACAGATGTGTATAGTGTTGCAGAACTTTTTAACAAACATTTTATAACTGTTACTGAAAAGATGGGGCTGTCAGGTTCGGTAGATGCTGCTATGGAATACCTCAGACCAGACATTTCAAGTAACTTCCATAATATGAATTTGACCCTCACTACACCAACAGAAATAATGTCCATCATAAAATCTTTAAAATCAAAAACATCTAGTGGGTTCAATGAAATGTCAACAAAGTTAATTAAAGCACGTGATTCTGAGCTAAGTAACATATTAAGCCATCTGTGTAACCAGTAGTTTATCAGTGGAATATTTCCTGAATGGTTGAAATATGCTGAAGTTAAGCCACTGTTTAAGATGAGAGACAAAGAAATAGCATCAAACTTCCATCCAATTTCACCGTTGCCAGCATTCTCAAAAATTTTAGAAAAAGTAATGTACAGTCGGCTTTATAACCATCTTATCTCAAATAACATACTGTCAAAGTCACAGTTTGGATTTCTAAAAGGTTCTGATATTAAGAAGGCTATCCACACTTACAGTGAAAATGTGTTTAATTCATTAGACAAGAGATTGCACGCAGCTGATATATTTTGTGATCTGTCAAAGGCATTTGGCTGTGTAAATCTCAATATCGTTTTAATAAATTAGAATATTATAGTGTAACAGGAAATGTTGCAAAGTGGTTCAAATCTTATATCTCTGGTAGGAAACAAAGGGTGTTATTAGGAAAGAGACATGTATCAAGCTATCAGGTATCATCCAACTGGGAACTAATTACATGTGGGGTCCCACAAGGCTCCATTTTGGGGCCCTTACTTTTTCTTGTGTATATCAATGACCTTTCATCAGTAACATTACCAGATGCCAAGTTCGTTTTGTTTGCCAATGATACAAACATTGCAATAAATAGCAAATCAAGTGTAGTCTTAGAAAGATCAGCTAATAAAATATTTGTGGACATTAATCACTGGTTCCTAGCCAATTCCTTGTCACTAAACTTTGAAAAAAAAACACACTACTTGCAGTTCAGAACTTTATATACTTTCCCAAGACTGTCTAACATAAACAAATAATAATAATAATAATTAAAAAGTTGTAGTCCATGTCACACATCCCCCGCTGTACATGAACTGTCTTAGCTTTTGAAATTATTGGTTCCTTCCTTGGGAAGGAGGGAGGGATAAATAAGGAAGATTGATAATGAAACGCCGGTCAACATACCCTAGGATGATAGAGACCCACTTGTCCTGATAATGAAGGGGAGGCATCATGGAGAATAGGAGGTCAAAGATAGTAGATTGTTCTTATTCTTTATCCATGCCTTCCCTCATCCTCACAACAGATAGGTCCCTCTTATCCTTGGGTCTGAGTGTTATCCCCTTACTTTTGAACCAAGTCGACGTATTGCTCTCTCCTCCACGAGGAAAAAACGAACAGCTCTCAATTTAGAATATTGTTGCATAGTTTTATATGTATTTATTGTCAGTGCTAAATATTTTGCCTCATGGTGGTAAGTACTGTTACTTTTTGTGAAGGGTGATAGCAACAGTGTTCATAAATAATACAGAAAAACTATGGTTTTTCTAATCCAGAACCTACAGAACAGGAATGTTATTTGAGTGACATTGAAAAATGCTGGATGTGAAGAGTCACTTTTCTCTGTTACTTTAAGTGTTTAGCTGATCCTTTGATATGACTTTTAAAAAGATATGTCCTATTATTTTTTCAACTGTGCATATTGTTTGTAACTTTTTGTGCAGTTTATATAAATACAGCAAAAAACTGTTTTGTCTGTCACAGGATTACTAGAAAGCCCCAAAAATAAGCCATGCTGAGAGCACACTGATTGCTAAACTGGAAGACACATTGAGAAAAGAAATTGATATGAAATATGACCAAGATAAGTAGCTGCAGCCGTTTATTCACATACCGCATTACCGAGGAAGTCTTATTTTCACAATTACCTACATTTTTCATGTGAAGTACACATATGCTAGTCTGTGGATATTGTGATAATGCTGAAGGACTTTTTTTGTTATTTGTATTCTTGTGCCTAATAATCTTTATAAGAGATTGTAGCACTTAGCTTTATTTTATTCACACAACTGTTAACATCTTAATTTCTTGTGGATATGATCTGTAATACAAGGTGAAGTCATGACTGTCACAATTGCATAGCTGATGAGAAGACATACAATATCAAGCCAAGGAAGAAAAACAAAAATATTAAAGTAGTAGTGACTGGTTTCCTGTAAATTATCTTGCAAGTCATTTTAAATCTGTACCAAAATTTTAACCACATTTACTTTTTTCTATATGTACATACCAATACATTATATTTTGTGGAAGCTACACAGTAATACAAATTAAAACGTTCTTCTTCTTTAGCCATCTTTGTCTCAGCAAAACTGTGGAGTTACCAGTAAGTTACTTTTCTATCTATGATAATACTATATTTTACAGTAAATGTAAGACTATCAGTATATATTAAACTTATTTTTTAACTGTTTGCAACTTTACTCTCTTTCTTTGTCTTTTAGAGTACTGGCTTTGCAAAGTTTCTGTGCATATGTACAGCGTGTCTGTCAGTAATTCCAGTCCATGTCAATTTTGTGAAGAAAATCATTTACCTTAATAGAAGAATGAATCCAGCAGAAAAAATGAATGCAAGCAATATAAGACAAATTTGTCTTAACCAAGTTATGAATTAAATCCTTTGAGTAGAAACTGTTGAAGAATGATATAATGACATTACTGCTGATGTACATTTAGCAAAGTAGTGGTGCTAGACAGAAAGATCTCATACTGTCTGTAATTGTTACACTGTTTTATGGGTAAAGAAGAAACAGAGTATTTTTTAATTATGAAAAAGTCTCATAACTCAGGCATTCTTGGGACAACTGAAAAAATACCAGCATTTTGCAATGGCAAAACTGTAGTTAAAATTATTTAAAAATGTCACCTGTGACTGTCTGATTCTTTACTTCATGTGTTTTACATATGGTTGAGAAACACTCTATGCTGACTTCTACATGTGAGGTGAAATTTCAGAACATTGGAATGACAGTAAAGTAGCGCACAAAAGAGTTTCAGCTTATTGAAGTGTACAGCACACATAAAGTGTGTCAGAATATTATTTTTATGCTCTAATTGATAAAATTCGCAAATAGAGTGCCTTAAGTTTTCCTTATTTCCATTACGCAGCCTGTATATCTTATTTGGTATGCAACGAAGTGGAGAATAGTCCATAATTTCATGAGTTGCATAAAAATAATGGCACATTTTCCTTGGCAGTATTCAGACTGTTTACAGATTCAAATTACTGTAGCTTTCTCATCCTGCATGTTATCAAACTCTGATGGACAGGTAATTAAAGGTGTTGTGGATTGTTGATTAAGAGAGGAATAATGAAGAAATATTATTTTGTATTGCTAAATCATAAAATATGATTTAAAGTTACCTATATCAAGTTTTTAGTTTATTTTCCTTCCCCCGTTGACCTGAGTATCGCTAATCTATACACGGAGCACTTTGAAGATTTAGTGCTGAACACTGGCCACCTAAAACTGCTGCACTGGTGTAGCACCCTCTTCTGGAGACATATGATGGGACCATCCACAGAAAAGGTCAGTGGTAGCAGCTATATATATACACACAGAACACAGCATCCCAGCACTTTGGCTGAAGATAATGAGTCTGAAACTTAGTGACACGATGACACCACCACTCAGATAATCACCTGAGAAAATTTTATCCTCAGTTTATATCCCCCCTTTTCTTTGATGAGTGGGAATGGGGTGAGTGGGCATGCCCTGGAGGAATGATAAAGCAAAACAACATAAATTCTTGAGACATAAATGATGTGAGTGGAGAAAGACTTACAAAATTACAGATATTTTGTTGTTGCTGTTATTATCTGTTGGTGCTTATGTACGAATTTATGCAATTTTTTTCACAATTCCTTAGTGTTTGTGAAATATTCCAAAACAATGTAGACACATTTCTGTAATGTACAGTGATTTTACAAAGTAATAAACTGATTGAAACTTAAGAATTCATGGAAACTGGTTACCCTTTAAATGGATTTAAAAAGAAGATTATGTTAATAACTTACCTAAGAAAATCTCTGTGGAATCAGAAGAAACCATTCACCTGGGGCATAAAAATACACTCTTAAACAAGTAGGCAACAAAACGGCATAGCATATCATCGACATACTGTTGTACTGTAAGAGTGTTGCAGAAGATGACCAAAGTTCCCCTGCTATGAAAACAAATGGCACCTCAGACCATCACTCCTAGCTGTCAGGCTGCATCAAAGTGACAGTCAGGTTGGGGTCCCACCACCGTCTGAGGTGTCTCCAGGCACGTCTTCACTTATCGTTGATGCCTAGAACCTCAATAACTGGATTAGAATTGTCTTCAGCGATGAGTTCTGCTTCGAAATGAACCTCGATTTTGGTGATATAAGGGCCTTTTGACAGACTTTGGCACAATCTCCCTCAGGAGGACATCCAACAACTCAGTCAGTGCCAAGCCAAATAATTGCTTTCATAAGGGCCAGAGGTGGACCAACAAACAATTTACTTGCTCAATTTGTGAAGCGCTTTCTCTTGAATAAATCATCAAATCTTTCTGAAATTGAAATCATTTGTTTGTAAGTACATGCAAGTCATATCTACTGATTTCTGTCCCATTCGGATAATTCGTTTATGGTGTGATGATGTTTTTGTCTTAGAATGTATTATACAGAAATTTATACTGGAATGAATTCTACTGTAAATTTCATTGGTTACTTGCACCACATTCCATAATATTTTTCCTTTACAGTATTTTATGTGCAGTTTCCAATTTAAAATAACTGATTATAACCATACTCATGCAGCTCTGGAAATGGACAAGTTTGACACACTGTCCAGCAGCAAGTGTTGAGAATTTTTTGTTATTTGATTTTAAAGATCAATTGGGGTAAGGGATCTACCAGCTCCTCATACGTGCAAAATACCGGGGAGAGATGATATGTCAGCATGCACAATAAGTTTTTTCCTTCCTTTAAATAAACAACCTGAGAAAAAAGCTATCTAATACAGTATATTCATGAAATGGTGTTAACAATGGTAACAATTAAAGTTAAATTGCATTTGAGGCCACATTAACGAACAGCCATCCTATAAAATTGCGCTTCAGTTTGCTAAATCAGTTGGTCTGGTAAAAGTATTCTCTCAAAATAATTCAGTATTTTGAAATTTCTTATTTAAATCAATGCAAAGATCAAACACCAGTTGTAATGGATGATAAGTAGATTATAGTGTGAACCTTTGTATGTCTATAATCTTCTTGCCACTCGCAGGCACCTTTGTGTTGAAGAATGCTACATGAACTAATTTAAATTACACTGTTATTTCCTGTGCACAGCCCAATGCTATTGTCTTTCCTCTAGTGGTGGCACCAAAACTTCTTTGCATGGTCCTTGGGTCAGCAATTCCACAGCATTTGCTATTACTTGTAGGATCCTAGCACTCATTAATAGATTGAAAATGGTTTCTTAAATGACATATTGCAACAGAAATTCTGGAAGGAGCAAGTAATTTAAGAGTAAAAGGAGACCACTTACTGAACAGTAGAATCATTAAGTTGTTAACATAATAATAATAATAATAATAATAATAATAATAGTATTTTATTGTTATTCAGCCATTACAAGAGGCCTGTCATTATTACTACGAAATTATATTACATTTGAAATAATTATTTATGTCATAGAATGGGTGAGCAACTAGCCATTCATACAGTTTTTGTTTGAATGCTTGTTCAGGTAGTTCTTGTACATATTGTGGAAGCTTATTAAATAATTCATGCCTCATCAGTTGATAGCTGTTAAGTGACTTTGACAGTCTGTGGTAAGGAGTATAAATGCATGTGCTCCTTCTCATGTTGTAGAAATGTAAATTTTCTCTACGTTTTGCTTCCAATAACTTCTTTTTTGTGTGGAGTAAAACATAGTAAATATATACGTTTATTACAGTCATGATTTTTTGTTCACAGAACAATGGTTTGCAGTGTGCTTTATATAGAGAACCAGTAATTATCCTAATGGTTTTTTTTGGTAGTATTAGGATGTCATGTACTGAACTCAAGTTCCCTCATAAAATAATACCATATCTTAGGATGCTTTGGAAAAATGGAAAATTTGACATTCTAACATAATTTTGAGGTACACAGTCCATAAGTCGCCATAGCAAATACATCACTCTAGACAATTTACCACTAATATATTGTACATGTTGACCCCATGAAAATTTTTCGTTTATATATACCCCTAAAAACATAACACAACTAGGATCATCTGATTGAGGCTTGTCTTTTAGACTAAAAACCAAGTGCTGCATTTTGTTATCATTCAATAGGAAGTCATTTGCTTTAAACCAATAGGATGCTTGAGCCATTGTCTCTGCAACACAAGCTTTGAGGCTACTGAAATCATTACTACAATGAAGGAAAGTTGTATCATCTGCATATAGTACTGTCATGGATTCCATGAATGATGGCAGATCATAAACGATTATTAGGAACATAAAAGGCCCCAGTACAGATCCGTGTGGTAAACCTATGTTACTTAATTCAATACTGGACTTTTTTTTTACCGACACAAACAGCTTGCTTGCTATCCTGTAGGTACGATTTAAATAGATTAAGGCTGTTACCTCGAATGCCGTAGTACCCCATTTTTTTCTAGGAGTATTTTATGCTCCACACAGTCAAAAGCCTTATGTAAAGGTGACTTGAGCAAATCCTCTATCCTCAAACACTTGATGTATGTTTGACTACTAAGTCTGTAGCATCAGCAGTTGACAAGTTTTTCCTGATACCATACTGTGATTCACTAATTATTACTGCATTTTCAAAGTACACAGATAACTGTTGATATATTATACATTCAAATACTTTAAAGAGAGCTGGGACTATGGAAATTGGTCTGTAACTTGAAGGTGAGTCAGTATCTCCTTTTTTAGATATTGGGACTACCCTAGACACTTTTAGCTCATCAGGAAAATATCCTTCATATATACACTTATTTATGCAGTATGTTTAAGGATACACAGTACAATCTAACACTTTTTTTTAGAATGTTACAAGAAATGTCATATATGTCTACACCCTCTGATGATTTCAAATGTTTAACAATTTTTAGGACGAAACTAGGTGGGACCTCAGCGAAGGTAAGCGTACTTGTATTTACTAGTGGTTTACAGACATTTTTGAAAGAATCTCAGATGAGCTAATGACAGGTTTGGTGATAGCATTTCCTACTTCTTGTACTGATTTAGTAAAGAAATCATTCAATTCCTGAGAGAATATACTGTTTTTTTTATTTCTTTCATCTTTAGTAACACCATTTATTAGTTTCCATGCAGATTTGCATTTATTCCTGGAATTCTCAATATTGCTGAAGTAGTGTGCTCTTTGGCTTCCCCAGTGGCTTTTTTGTACATATTCCTACATTGAACATATGCTGATCTGGCATGATTGGTCTTCAGATTTTTATGTATACTGTGCAACAACATAACTTGGATTTTCAGATTTGTTAGTTGTGTAGTATACCATGGGTTTTGTTTGTTTATACCCTTGCCTTTGGAACCTTTGTCAAGTATTTTGCATTTCCTTATCAGAATGCAGTCATTAAATTGTGTCAAAAACGCTTTGAAAAATCTTTCAAATATTAGTTTTGCTGACAGATCTTTACATAGACTATAATTTGTGTCACCAGACCATTGACCAAACCAGTCTCTGACAGTAAGGGACTTACAAAACCTGTCACTTTTATCATCTGTGACCTATCTTGTGATTACCATTTATGGGACAGATTTATCAATGTTACTCTTATCAACACAGAACCTACCTATGTAATTTAATGATACAGAATCATGATTTGAGAATGGGAATACTGACTGTCACATCACATGATTCTTCTGCAGTACTGAAGGTGGCAAAGATATTATCAAGACATGCTTCATATCTTGTGGGTCTATTATTTATAAAGTGCAGATTGTACTGTCTTAGAAGAGTTTTGAACTCAGTGACACTATGTTTGGCTGTTGTTACATCAAACTCTGCATTCAAATCTCTTCCTATTACAATGTCATAATGTAACAATTTTGTCTTTCTAAATACACCTAATAGCATGTCCAGTTTTTCTAAAAATGCATTAATGTTATCCTTAGCTGATCTGTATAAGGCTATTATCACTAACTTAAAATTGTCACTAACTATACCAGTGGCTTCAAACTTCTGTTCATCACACAAATAGCCTAGATCCAACCTATTGATGGAGTGGCTGACTGACTGGTTAGTATACAATGCCACACCACCCCTTTTATGCACTTTTCTACAGTAATCATTTGCTATTTTATAGTTGTAGATTCACTCTCAATTGCCCCGTGTTCATTCAGAAAAAAAAATCAAATTTGTTCTCTAGTCCAAAATTATTTACAATAAATTCTTTGCCTTTTACTCCTTGAATGTTCAGGTGTGTTCATATGCACGTGTGTGTGTGTGTGTGTGTGTGTGTGTGTGTGTGTGCGCGCGCATCCTCTTACTTGTTAAAGGATTCGTCAGAAAGCTAGGACAGTTTTCATTATTTTTGTATGACTATTGATGACTCAACACTTCTACTATATGGTGAGTGGTCTCCTTTACTCATAAATTATTCCCTTAAGTATCAGTGCAGCAGCGAGTCGCATAGTTAGCTTCATATTTGTTTTGTAGTTTGAATCTTAATTTCTTTCCGAGTGTTTGTGCGCCTGCATATTTAATTACATAAAATCCTTGTGCATTCTCGTATTTGAGAGGAGTAATATTGCTTATTGATAGCTGTAGAGTATATATTTGCGGAGTCGTTAAGTCAGTTGTTTGTTTTGGACAGCCAGAGCGCTTTTGACACATCTCAGTGAGCCTTGAGCAGCCGCTGGTGAAGTATCAGTGCAGTAGCGAGTCGCATATTTAGCTTTCATATTTGTTTTGTAGTTTGATTCTTAATTTCTTTCCGAGTGTTTGTGCGCTTGCATATTTAATTACATAAAATCCTTGGGTATTCTCGTATTTGAGAGGAGTAATATTGCTTATTGATAGCTGTAGAGTATAAATTCACGGAGTCGTTAGATATTAGGAGTAGGATGGATAGGGTGTGTGCATGATGTGTGTGGGCGCAGGAGGAACTGGCCGCAGTTTGCGAGCAGCTGAGCGTGCTGTTGGCCACGGTCAGCCGCCTTCAGGCTGCTGCCTCAAGGTGCAGCGACGGCGGAGGGTCTGGCGCGTCGCTTGAGACACCCCAGGTGTCGCTTGCTGCGTCCGCTGACTCAGCCGCCGAGGCATCTTCTAGTGTACCCGGCGCATTGGTGCCGCCCTCACCTCATGGTGAGTGGTGGACTGCAACGCGTTCTCGTCGCTCGAGGCGGAGGGCCAATGTAGAGGCTGGCCGGCTGGCCTCGCCCGTTCATCCTGTCAGTGGGCAGGTGGCTGCTCCTTCAGCAGGGCCCGAGCAAGCACATGGGGGCAAAGGCTTGCTGGTTAGTGGGAACTCCAACATTAGGCGGGTGATGGAGCCCCTTAGGGAAATAGCGTACAGGGCTGGAAAGAAATCCAACGTGCACTCGGTCTGTCTGCCGGGGGGCCTCATCCGAGATGTGGACGCGGCCTTGCCTGCGGCTATCGAGCGTAGGGGGTGCAGTTGTCTGCAAGTAGTTGCTCACATTGGCACCAATAATGCCTGTCGCTTGGGTTCTGAGGCGATCCTCAGTTCGTACAGGTGGCTGGTGGATTTGGTGAAGACCACTGGCCTCGCACGTGGGCTGCAAGCACAGCTCTCTATTTGCAGCATCATTCCCAGAGTGGATCGGGGTCCTTTGGTTTGGAGTCGAGTGGAGGGTCTCAACCAGAGGCTTTATCGACTCTGTGACAGTCTTGGCTGCAGATTTCTAGACTTGCACTGTTGGGTGGGGAATTGTAGGATGCCCCTAGATAGGTTAGGGGTGCACTACACAAAGGAAGCGGCTACTCGGGTAGCAGAGTACTTGTGGCGTGCACATGGGGGATTTTTAGGCTAGGCAGTAGTGCGAGGTGTCCTGATGAACACTCACCAGTAGATGTGCAGGCAGGGAAATCAGGATGCGCTCGGTGTAAAGACACTTCAGCTATCAAGATCTTAGCAGTAAATTTTCAGTGTGTTTGGAATAAAGTTCCTGAATTTACTGCCCTCCAGGAAGCGTGTGGCACGCTAATTATTCTCGGGACTGAGACCTGGCTGAACCCTGAGATAGGAAGTTCTGAAATATTTAGTGAGGGTTGGAACATGGATCGGAAAGACAGATTAGACACGGTAGGAAAATTATTTCGAGCAGTTAGTCCATGAACCCACGCGAATTGTAAATGGTTGCGAAAACACACTTGACCTCTTAGCCACAAACAATCCAGAGCTAATAGAGAGCATCATGACTGATACAGGGATTAGTGATCACAAGGTTGTTGTAGATAGGCTCAATACCATATCTTCCAAATCCACCAGAAACAAACGCGAAATATTTTTATTTAAAAAAGTGGATAAAGTGCCACTAGATGCCTTCCTAAGAGACAATCTCCATTCCTTCCGAACTGAGTATGCAAATGTAGACAAGATGTGGTTCAAATTCAAAGATATAGTAGCAACAGCAATTGAGAAATTCATACCTCATAAATTGATAAGAGATGGAACTGATCCCCCATGGTACACAAAACAGGTCCGAACGCTGTTGCAGAGGCAACGGAAAAAGCATGCGAAGTTCAGAAGAACGCTAAATCCTGACGATTGGCTGAAATTTACAGACGCGCGAAATTTGGCACGGACTTCAATGTGAGATGCCTTTAATAGGTTCCACAACGAAACATTGTCTCAAAATTTGGTACAAAAATGAAGAAATTCTGGTCGTGTGTAACGTACACAAGTGGCAAGACGCAGTCAATACCTTCGCTGCGCAGTGCCGATGGTACTGTTACCGACGACTGTGCCGCTAAAGCGGAGTTATTAAACGCAGTTTTCCGAAATTCCTTCACCAGGGAAGACGAATGGAATATTCCAGAATTTGAAACACGAACAGCTGCTAGCATGAGTTTCTTAGAAGTAGACACCTTAGGCATTGCGAAGCAACTCAAATCGCTTGATACGGGTATGTCTTCAGGTCCAGATTGTATACCGATTAGGTTCCTTTCAGATTACGCTGATACAATAGCTCCCTACTTAGCAATCATATACAACCGCTCGCTCACCGATAGATCTGTACCTACAGACTGGTAAACTGCGCAGGTCGCACCAGTGTTTAGGAAGTGTAATAGGAGTAATCCATCGAACTTCAGACCTATATAATTGACGTCGGTTTGCAGTAGGGTTTTGGAGCATATATTGTATTCAAACATTATGAATCACCTCGAAGGGAATGATCTATTGATACGTAATCAGCATGGTTTCAGAAAACATCGTTCTTGTGCAACGCAGCTAGCTCTTTATTCGCACGAAGTAATGGCCGCTATCGACAGGGGATCTCAAGTTGATTCCGTATTTCTAGATTTCTGGAAAGCTTTTGACACCGTTCCTCACAAGCAACTTCTAATCAAGCTGTGGGCCTATGGGGTATCATCTCAGTTGTGCGACTGGATTCGTGATTTCCTGTCAGTAAGGTCGCAGTTCGTAGTAATAGACGGCAAATCATCGAATAAAATTGAAGTAATATCAGGTGTTCCCCAGGGAAGCGTCCTGGGACCTCTGCTGTTCCTGATCTATATAAATGACCTGGGTGACAATCTGAGCAGTTCTTTTAGGTTGTTCACAGATGATGCTGTAATTTACCGTCTAGTAAGGTCATCCAAAGACCAGTATCAGTTGCAAAGCGATTTAGAAAAGATTGCTGTATGGTGTGGCAGGTGGCAGTTGACGCTAAATAACGAAAAGTGTGAGGTGATCCACATGAGTTCCAAAAGAAATCCATTGGAATTTGATTACTCGATAAATAGTACAACTCTCTAGGCTGTCAATTCAACTAAGTACCTGGGTGTTAAAATTACGAACAACTTCAGTTGGAAAGACCACATAGATAATATTGTGAGGAAGGCGAGCCAAAGGTTGCGTTTCATTGGCAGGACACTTAGAAGATGCAACAAGTCCACTAAAGAAACAGCTTACACTACACTCGTTCGTCCTCTGTTAGAATACTGCTGCGCGGTGTGGGATCCTTACCAGGTGGGATTGACTGAGGACATCGAAAGGGTGCAAAAAAGGGCAGCTCGTTTTGTATTATCACGTAATAGGGGAGGGAGTGTGGCAGAGACGATACGCGAGGTGAGATGGAAGTCATTAAAGCAAAGACGTTTTTCGTTGCGGCGAGATCTATTTATGAAATTTCAGTCACCAACCTTCTCTTCCGAATGCGAAAATATTTTGTTGAGCCCAACCTACATAGGTAGGAATGATCATCAAAATAAAATAAGAGAAATCAGAGCTCGAACAGAAAGGTTTAGGTGTTCATTTTTCCCTCGCACTGTTCGGGAGTGGAATGGTAGAGAGATTGTATGATTGTGGTTCGATGAACCCTCTGCCAAGCACTTAAATGTGAATTGCAGAGTAATCATGTAGATGTAGATGGTGTCTTCATTGCAGCTGACAAAAATATTGTGTCTACTGAGGTCGAAGTAGAGTGTGATTGTGAAGTTATCTGGACACGTTTAACAGGGCTAGGGGAAATAAAGTTAATTGTGAGGTGTTATTACCGGCCACTAGGTTCCACCGTGACAGTTCTAAAATCATTCAGAGGGAGTCTACGTTCTGTATCGCAGAAGTACCCGGATCACACTATATTAGTTGGAGGCGACTTCAACCTACTTAGTATAGACTGGGCTGTCTATGGATTCATTACAGGTGGTACAGACAAGCCGTCGTGCGAATTACTTTTGAACACATTATCCAGATCTGGTAGCCACGAACAGACCAGACCTCATCGATGATGTCAGTGTTGAGACAGGGATTAGTGATCATGATATTGTCATTACGACTATGGTTACGAAAGTTAAAAAGTCGGTCAAAGAAGGCTAGGAGAGTATTCTTACTAGACAGAGCAGATAAGCAGTTGTTGGTTTCCCACTTAGTAAATGAATCGACTTCATTTACTTCCGGTACGATGGACGTGGAAGAATTATGGGCAAATTTTAAATACATTGTAAATCACTCATTGGACAAGTATGTGCCGAAAAAGTGGGTTACGGACGGAAAAGACCCACCGTGGTTTAACAGCGCAATTCGGAGAATGCTCAGGAAGCAAGGGCAGATGCACTCGCGGTACAAGATTGAGGACAGGCAAAAGTTAGTAGAGATTCGTGCTGCTCTAAAAAGAGCGATGCGCGAAGCATTCAACCACTACCACCGTCATACCTCAGCGAAATATCTTGCTGAAAACCAAAGGAAATTCTGGTCTTACGTAAAATCGGCAAGCGGGTCGAAGGTTTCCATCCAGTCACTCACTGATCAGTCTGGCCTGGGAACGAAAGACAGCAAAACGAAAGCTGAAATTTTAAATTTAACATTTGAGAAGTCTTTCACGCAGGAGGATCGTACAAACATACCGCCATTTGAGTCTCGTACAGATTCCCGTGTGGAGGACATAGTGATGGACATCCCTGGGGTTGTGAAGCAGCTGAATGGGTTGAAAATAAATAAATTGCCAGGTCACGATGGGATTCCAATTCGATTTTACAGAGAGTACTCTACTGCATTGGCTCTTTACTTAGCTTGCATTTATCGCGAATCTCTTGTCAACGTCAAGTCCCGACCGACTGGAAAAAAGCACAGGTGACGCCTGTATATAAGAAGAGTAGAAGGACGGATCCTCAAAATTACAGACCAATATCCTTAACATCGGTTTGTTGCAGGATTCTTGAACATATTCTCAGTTCGAATATAATGAATTTCCTTGAGACAGAGAAGTTGCTGTCCATGCATAAGCACAGCTTTAGAAAGCATGCTCCTCCGAAACACAACTCGCCCTTTTTTCACATGATATCTTGTGAACCATGGATGAACGGTATCAGACAGATTCCATATTCCTTGACTTCCGGAAAGTGTTTGACTCGGTGGCCCACTGCAGACTCCTAAATAAGGTACGAGCATATGGGTTTAGTTCCCAAGTATGTGAGTGGTTCGAAGACTTCTTAAGTAATAGAACCCAGTACGTTGTCCTCGATGGTGAGTGTTCATAGGAGGTGAGGGTATCATCTGGAGTGCCCCAGGGAAGTGTGGTAGGTCTGCTGTTGTCTTCTATCTACATAAATGATCTTTTGGATAGGGTGGATAGCAATGTGTGGCTGCTTGTTGATGATGCTGTGGTGTACGAGAAGGTGTCGTCGTTGAGTGACTGTAGGAGGATACAAGATGACTTGGACAGGATTTGTGATTGGTGTAAAGAATGGCAGCTAACTCTAAATATAGATAAATGTAAATTAATGTAGATGAATAGCAAAAAGAATCCTGTAATGTTTGAATACTCCATTAGTAGTGTCGCACTTGACACAGTCACGTCGATTATACGTTTGGGCGCAACATTGCAGAGCGATATGATGTGGGCCAAGCATGTAATGGCAGTTTGGTAGAATTCTGGGAAGATGTGGTTCATCTGTAAAGGAGACCGCTTATAAAACACTAATACGACCTATTCTTGAGTACTGCTCGAGCGTTTGGGATCCTTATCAGGTCGGATTGAGGGAGGACATGGAAGCAATTCAGAGGCGGGCTGCTAGATTTGTTACTGGTAGGTTTGATCATCACGCGAGTGTTACGGAAATGCTTCAGGAACACGGGTGGGAGTCTCTCGAGGAAAGGAGGTGTTCTTTTCGTGAATCGCTTCTGAGTAAATTTAGAGAACTAGCGTTTGAGGCTGACTGCAGTATAATTTTACTGCCGCCAACTTACATTTCACGCAAAGACCACAAAGATAAGATAAGAGAGAGATTAGGGCTCGTACAGAGGCATATAGGCAGTCATTTTTCCCTCGTTCTGTTTGGGAGTGGAACAGGGAGAGAAGATGCTAGTTGTGGTACGAGGTACCCTCCGCCACGCACCATATGGTGGATTGCGGTGTATGTATGTAGATGTAGAATAATAGTTTTCTCAGAATTATTATGTATATACTGTAATAAGTCGGTACTCTGTCTCTTAGGATTCGAACTGAGCTTCATTCCATGACATTCTGCTAGGTGTACTTTTATCCATTTCTTCCAGAAGCGTAAGCTGTGAACATTCCAAATGTACTCGTGTTGACTTGTGCAGAGTGGTTTAGTTTGTGTCTGCAATTTCATTGTATGTGATCTTAATTATTAATGGTGATATTTCAATACAAAATTAGTTTATAAAGCTGAAATTTTAATGCAAAAATTTTTCATGTATAGCAACTTCATTTGTTGAAGGAAACGGAGTAATTTATTGTGAGTGAACACTCCATCAATATATACCTGGATCTAGATAAATTTAGCTCACACTCATAGTTTTTTGCTTCCAATAAAACAATAAAGACAATTCAATTTATAATACCTAGTTTAATGCGAGTGTGTTTAAGTGATGTATAAATGGTAGTGACTAGGGTTTGTATAACCTCTTTTTAGTATTAGATCGAGTTACTTTTATGCATTTGTTAAGGCAGCTTATTCAGTTTTAAAAACTGAAATCATACGATACAGTAACTGAAGAATATGTCAGAAATTTTGCTTATTTTATTGCTGTTATGCCCATTTCATTATGTATGCAGCACTATACTGTTAAAAAATGTCAGACCAACAGTCAGTTCAAATTCTGAATAGTAACATTTAAAGAAATTCATCTCCATCACAAATCTACATAGAAAATAGTTATAATTGTGCATACATTGTCTTACTGGTGTTTTTTGTAACCATTTTTAAAATGTAGACTGTATGAGCTAATGTGAAATAGGTAGATATTCAGACAACTCTCATTTGTATTTAACCAAATTTTAGTGCACTGACAATTGCTTTTATAAATCTTATTAATGTAGCAAATACGCTTCTCGGGTTTGCCGCCTGATCGTATTGTGTAAATCACACAATATTTCTTCGATGCAACTGCTCGACATCATCAGGTGGTGGTAGCTGCTGCTGACACTGCTGCAAGGTGCGACTGATGATAATCTCACGGCGGTGTCGGAATTTATCATGACGGGAGCAGGCAATACGCGTGCGCGGGAAGACGCTCGTAGTTGGAGGAAAGCGGCGCTCCTCGTGCCCCCTACTGGGAGCTCCAGAAAGGCCATCCGCGCGTGCGCTATGGGCAATAACTGTGCTGCCAGACGCTCTTGTGGTTAAAGTCTGAACTAAATCTCAACTATGCGTTGCGTCACTTGAGGAAACAGAAGTTCTTGTTTTCCCTGTTTTTGATTTAATGGCAGCCAGTGTTGGATTCCAGGCGGCGCTCAGTTGAAAACCTGCATCCCTGTTGATAAGACTGTCCGCCTTGCGGATATGTATGGCCTCCTTAATAACACAGTCCCAGAAAGATGACGCTGGGGATAAAATTTCCATCTGTTCGTAATGCATACGATGTCCCATGTCCAGGCAATGCTCCGCTATGGATGATTTATCAGGTTGCCCCAGGCGTGCATGACGATGATGTTTGACGCAACATTCTTGCATGTTTCGGCATGTCTGTCCAATATAAGATTTTGCACATTGGCATGGGTTTTTATACACACCACGTTTCCTGAGGCCAAGGTCGTCTTTGACCGAGAACAATAAATTCCTCAATTTTGCTGGTGGCCGAAAAGCACACTTGACGACGTGCTTCTTGGGGATTCTTTCTATTCTCGAAGACATGCCGCCAAAATAGGGCAAGAACGCTGTTGCAGTGGGTGCCTCTGTATCTTCATTTACATCCCTGCTTTGAGTTTGCTTGGAACGGAATGCATGGCGTATCTGCCTATCGGAATAGCCATTCTGTTGGAGTAGCGTTCTCAGGTGTTGTAGCTTACCAGGTAGACTGTCGGCTTCTGAGACTACATGTGCTCTATGCACCAAAGAGCATAGGACACTACCGCGTTGCGCAGGATGATGGCAACTTGTGGCCTGCAAATATAGCTCTATATGAGTTGATTTGCGATAGACACATGAAAAGTCACAACTTGTTAATGTAATCTGCCACTAAACATCCTACCACTTTCTGATGAGAATATTTGTAGCACAACTTACATAATGAGATAATAGCAAAAGAAAACATGGGAAAAATATTCCTGCAAGTTAAAACTAATTTGAACATAATATAAAACTTTTCAGCTTTCAGCTGTCAAAGACAGCCTGAAATATATTTCAGTGCCCAGAATAGTTACTATTTTTTTAAGCAGGTTGCTTCAGGGTTTTTTTATCCCATGAAATTGCATCTCTTTAGGATGAGTTTATTCATCAATTTTTGTTATCTTAGTGAAAATTTATATTTTAATTGAATGTTTTTGTCTAAGACGCAGAAATTTACCAAACAGGAGTTATAAAAACCTGGAAAACAGGGTACTCATGTGGACTTGATGGAATATCAGATGCAATTATTAAAAAATGCTGTCTAGCCTTAACTGAATCTTTGACACACTTGTGAAACAGCTCGCTGGCATCAGGAACCTTCCATTCAGGCTTAAAAACAGCAAAATTGAAACCACTGCTCAAAACAGGAAATCCAGAATGTGTTTCAAATTATAGACAATTAGCCCTACTACCTGTATTTTCAAAAATTTTAGAAATTTTTTTTATAAGAGTTTGTCTGATTTCCTAAATAGAAATAAAATTCTCTCTTCCTCACAGCACGGTTTCAGGAAAGGCTATTCAACTCAAAGTGCAATATTTGAATTTCTTAATTAAATCTATGCTAAACTGGAATTAAGTGAGTTTGTGATGGGCATATGTCTTGATTTATTCAAAGTTTTTGACGTCATTGATCGTAATGCCCTACTGCAGAAGCTTGACCAATTAGGAATTAGAGGTATACCCAATCAGTGGCTCAGGACATACCTATGTGGTCGCGAACAGGCGGTTGAAGTGCAATATACTGACGATAGCAAAATCAGATACTACTATTCAGGATGTGAAATATGGCCTCCCTCAAGGATGAGTATTAGGACCCATTCTGTTTGTCCTCTATGTCAATGATCTTATGTTCAACAAGTATTGCCAAACTAGCCACCAATTTGCAGACGATACAAGCTTCCTTATTAGTGGTAAAACAGGAAAAACTAAAAGACTCCGCTATCCAAACAATAAACTGTGTAGAACAATGGTTCAGCTATAACAAGCTAATTATAAACAAAGAAAAGACATTAGCTCTGAACTTCTATAATCTAAAAGGAAGACGCCACCCAAACATACAAATAGAACTAAGGGACAGAGTTCTTGAAAGCGTTGACATACAAAATTTCTAGGACTCTGGCTCTAGAACAACACAAAATGGGAGGTACACATTGAATATTTGCAAAGAAAACTAAGCAAAACCTGCTACATGATAAGGATCTTAAAAACTTGTGGCAGCAAAGCCATCCTGTTAAATGTATACTACTCCTCTGTGCATTCTGTAATTAAATGTGGTATAATATTCTGGAGCAATGAAACAACAAATATTAAACTTTTCAGGATGTAAAAGAGAATATTAAGAATTATTGAAGGGGTAAACAATATGAAATCATGCAGACCCATATTCAAAATACTGTCAGTTCTTCCTCTTCCTTGAATTTTTATCTATGAAACATCAGATTTCATCAAACAATATATTGATAGGCACCCATATACCTTATTAAAAAATAAAGATACATATGCATAAAATACAAGGCAAAAATGTGACCTTCATATGAAACAGGTGACAATATCATTGTGCCAAAAAGGCACTCTACATACTGGGATAAAAATTTACAATAATCTGCCTAAACATATTAAATCAGTAAGTAACCTGAGTAGTTTTAAGGCTGAACTAAAGGCATATTTAATTGCTCATTGCTTTTACAGTCTGACAGAGTATCTAGAAATCAGACAACAAAAATAAAGATGCACTATGAATATTCTACTTTGTATGTTGCCTCTAATGTTTGTTCTATATATGATTATTCGCTAAATTACTTCAATATCTAGTCCTTATGAATGCAATACAAACTGTATTTTATCTTGTAAAGACCTAACAATGTCCAATATCTTTGTATATGTTCTATACATGTAGGATTTGAAGGACTAAATAAATAAATAAGTAAGCAAATTCTTATAGGATTTTTCATTTGAATAAGAATATGTAATCTCTCTTTCTTACGATACAATATATTCAAAACAAATTTAGCTCTACACCAGAACAGTAATGGTAATTTCATTACATATATTTCTATGAAAATTTCTTGTATCTGAAGTGAGAGAAATTAGTGATATTTGTGATCACGACATCAGTTTTAAGCCAGCAAAGGAATATTTGAGTAGCAGTAAACTTCCAGTGGAAATACATAGGACTATAGTTTGTGAATGTATTTCTAAGTATAATTCTATAATTAATCACTGTTTAGGTATCATACCTGAATTCCCCCTATTTCATAAAAATAACATCATAATTTCTAAGAGGTAGAATAGTGCCGAAAGCCATAAAAAGTTGGATAAATAGACCATGAATGTGGGAGGACCTTTATTTACCATTCATTATTCCTGAGTAATTTGATAATGGTGTAGGAATCTTTGCCAACTTGTAGGAGAGTGGTGCAATTTTTAGAGATACAACATGTGTTGAGACCATGTTCGGTAGTAAACTTTTGAAGTGTTATTCCTTTTGCATTAACAAAAATAGTCTGGATGGTAAATTATAAATTGTTTTAGTATGGCAGATTTTGGATAAAATAAATCAAATATGGTATCCATTCACAAAACAAGCTGTTTTGTTACTCTGCTATTCTTTAGAAACAATGCATGACTCTTTTTTATATTTTTGTATCTATAATTGTAAATTACTGAAGTTTGATATTGTGAAAAACTTGTTTGTCATCCGATGAGAGAGAAAAATTTGAGATAGTATCAAATTTCGGCAGTAACTGTAAGACAGATGAGTCGGTATATGTTTTCATTGCACCAAATTTCTCCTAAAATCCTTTGCATTTAAATATTTGTTACAATACTAAGAAATGAATATACAAAATATTGTGTAACTGTATGTTTAGGCATTTATATTGAACTGCAGTTCCTTCTGTAACTTGCTTGGCTTGTCATTTCAGAGGTTGGAGGAAGGCAAAGACATGCCACCTCCAAAAGAACCATGCCTAGTAAAGCAATGCAGTGTTCAAAGCAGAAAGATCCTACTTTTAGTTGCTAATGGAGGAGAGACCCAGTAGTTGTTACAAACAGCTTCTTTATTAACTTGAAAAACACTGGTGGTTACAATAGGAATAATAAGATATTAACTCCACCTCTTCAACAGTTCCAACTATATACAGTTCTTTGGTACAATCTCTAGGTAATTCTAGGGAGCTGGAACTAAAATGGGGAAAGCTAGGACTGAAAGAACTGATACCTACTATGCAGCCTAACGTCTCAGTATGATGCAGTTTTCTGCGACGGAATGTCAATGAGAGTTTAAGTGTGGGACCTGTTGCTGATGCCTGGCAGGGTACCCAGTAGTCCATAGTCCATGGTTCATCCTCAGTGGAAGGTTATCACCCCATCTCATAAAACTGGAACGGAACAAGGTGTTAGGGCATGCCTCAGAGGTTCCAGTCCATGTCTTTCCCATACTTGATTAATGTGTCAGTGGTAGTGGCCTCCTTGTATCAACTGGACTGCCACTACTGATGACCTTGTTTGTATATTAGTACCCTCACTGGACCCTGAGGAGAAAAATGACGCCATCTCTTAGCCTTTGATGGCCAGGGGCTGTTCTGGGGGTACACCAGGGGTAATTGCAAACTGTGCTGGTGGCCATGCAATATCTCTGCCAGTGAGGACGTGTCCTGAGGAGATACACGGTATGACGAAAGGAATAACGTTAAGGCATCTTCAATGGAGTGATGTTAAGATATTTCTTCCATTTTGGTCTTGAAGTGGTTACCAAACTTTCAGTCATACCATTTGAGGCAGGATGGAATGGAGCTGTATGGATTGATGTGATGTAATTACATCATTAATTAGAGGGGCAGAATTCATAGTTTTATCAAGGTTGTGGACTGCATGCAAAACAGGAAAGGGACCCAATTGCTTGCATCCACATCCAGGAAAAGATCCAAGGACTTTCAAAATCCAAATGTAGACAGGACCAAGGAGTCATGGTGAGCCATAGAAAATACAGACAAGTGGGGGAGGGGAGGCCTGCTTGCTTGCTTTGACCTGTGGAACACTCCCTATCCGCATCTATGCCCATCCAGTAAACATGTTGCGAGGTGCTTTGTTAGTATGAGTGCGGAGTGGCTATCATGGAGAAGCTGAAGTACCTAATGTCAGAGGGTGCCAGGAGTAGAACCCAAGAATGACCCATGGCGCCCTATAGCAACAAATTACCATAAATATGAAAGTTTGTACTGCCTGTTCGAGTATGCTTGGAGGTCCAGATGTGTCAGTAGTTCCTTGTCTGGAGGCCATCCCTTTGTTGTATATTGCAAACCCACTGGAGGGACAGGGTTGTTCGCTGTGTGTTGACCAACGAGGTGCAGATTGAAGGGGAGATTGGACATGATATTTGTAGCCTCTCCTTCCAAGTGAAAACGTATTTCTGGATCCTCGTCACTCTTGGCTTGTAGCCTAAGGAGATCTTCACAAACATGGTGTCATTAGTGCGATATTGGATATCATAGTTGTATGCTGAGGGAAAAAGGGCCCATTGTTGCAGCCTTTGTGCCTTTCTGGTCAGTACTGCTGTTGATGAAGAGCAGCAGTTGAGGTTTATGATCTGTCAAGAGCATGAAACGGCAATCATAGGTATAATTATGGATGTGTTTGGTTCCAGAGATGATGCTCAGAGATTTCTATCTGGCTGTAATTCTTCTGCGCTGCCATGAGGGTTTTCGACGTAAATGCAGTGGGTCACTCCGCCCATTCACAACCAGGGACAAAAATGCACTGATCCTGTAGTCAGGAACATTGGCTGCCAATACTTGTGGTTTTGCTGGATTCTACACTGTTATGTAAGTAGGCAGAAGAATACGTTATTACATTGGGAGGACCGCTTTCAGGCCACATTCTTGTGGAGCCAGTTGTGCATCGACTCTGCGATTGTTGTGACAGGGGGACTGAACCATAGGTAGCAGTTAAGCTTCGTAAATATAAATGCATAATAATGGCCTGCACTATGCTACATCAGTAGTGTGTGAATGTTTCTTTCACATAGAGCTGAAGACACTATGTCTTGTGTACAGAGATTACTCATGAGTTGTGCCAGTTGTGAAATGCTATACTCATCCTATACTGTGTTTTATAAACTACGCACATCAAAACAAGTTTTGCATCACCCTGATTACCGAAACTTCTGAAGATAGTTGGCTGTGACTGTTTAGAGATGTCACTAAACCCACCCAGAGACGTAAACAACCATGCATGAGTAGCGCCTATTAGACGGAGGGGTCCGACAGTTAATCTGGAGGTAAACGGCTTATGTTGTCTGTTGTTCAATCACTCCTAGACCGTCAATACTGCACGTCAATCACATCCGCATTGTTACGTTGTACCAGGAAAGGCTCTCAACAAGGGAAGGCATCTTGGAGCGAACCACAGCAATGTTCGGACGTGGAGGAGATACAGAGAGACAGGAACTGTCGATGACAGGTCTCGCCCAGGCCTCCTAAGGGCAGTGGGACCACTACCTATGCATTATGTCTCTGAGGAACCCTGACAGCAATGCTACCATGTTGAATAATGCTTTTCGTGCAGCTTCAGGACATTGTGTTATGACTCAAACTGTGTGCAATAGGATGCATGATGCGCAACTTCACTCCTGATGCCTATGGCGAGGTCCATCTTTGCAACCATGACACCATGCAGCACAACAACATGCCGAATGGACTGCTCATGATTGGCATCATGTTCTCTCAACAGATGAGTGTCACATATGCCATCAACCAGAAAACTGTTGGAGATGTGTTTAGAGGCAACACAGTCAGGTTGAATGTCTAGGACACACTGTCTAGCGAGTGCAACAAGGTCGAGGTTCCTTGCTGGTTTGGGGTGGCATCATGTGGACCGGTGTACACTGTTGGTGGTCATGGAAGGCACTGTAACAGCTGTACAATATGTGAACGGCATCTTCCAACCGATAGTGCAACCATATCGGCATCACATTGGCGAGGCATTCGCGCCCCCATCATGCACATCTTGTGAATGACTTCCTTCAGGATAACGACATCGCTTGAATAGAGTGGCCAGCATGTTCTCCTGACATGAACCCTATTAAACATGCCTGGGGTAGATTGAAAAGGGCTGTTCATGGACGACATGACCTACCAACCACTCTGAGGGATCCACCCTGAATCGCTGTTGAGGAATGGGACAATCTGGACCAACATGCCTTGATGAACTCGTGGATAGTATGCCATGATGAATACAGGCATGCATGAATGCAAGAGGACGTGCTGCTGGGTATTAGAGGCACCAGTGTGTACAGCAATCTGGACCACCACCTCTATAGGTCTCGCTGTATGGTTATACAACATGCAATGTGTGGTTCTCATGAGCAATAAAAAGGCCTGAAATGATGTTTATGTTGATCTCTCTTCTAATTTTCTGGACAGTTTCCAGAATTCTCCTAACCGAGGTGATGCGAAACTTTTTTTAATGTGTGTTATTTTGTATCCTACTTTTTGTAGATATCAGATAGTGCATTAATTCTGAAACATGTCATATGAGCAATGAAATCATTCCTTGCCTGACGACGTTTGGCACTTTCCATTGCAACCTAGTCGGCCTGAATGCAGAACTACTGATTATTTTATGTCACATATTAACGTCTATGGTCCCTTAGTAATGTAAAAAACATGAACCATCTAAATCAATCCAGTCAAAAGACATGGCCTTTTACGTCACGTATTTTGATGTTTGCAAACACACTCGTCAAAACCTATAGGTTGACCTAATATCATGAAAATAAGCAAAGTTTCACACTACAACCAAAGGAAATAAAATCCAAAAACTATTAATTTACAATTATATCGTGAATTTTTTCTGTTTGTTATTGGCCTGTCTGTATGTCTGACTGTTTGTTGAGACCTTTTTTCTCCGGAACAGGTAAATGTATCAACTTGAAATTTACGTCACATACTCAGGTCTATGATCGCTTGGCAGTATAATAAACGTTAGTTTCTAAGTCAGTGCAGTCAAAGGATATGATCATTTATGTCACATATTTTGATACTCGCGATCTCACTCATTTCAACATATAGTGTACTTCCCCTTGAAGTAAGAGTCTCAGTATCATCAATGACCACACCATAGCACACAGCGGTATGCGGCCAGGAATCAGATGGCGTTCACCTCATGACCAATAGGCGGCAGCACCACCGCCACTTAACACCGCAGGCGCGACCACTCCTTTAAGCCACTTCCATTGTAACCACAGCTACGCCAGCTGGCGTCCATACAAGAAATAGCAACCGGCCGACTACGAGCCAATTACGCCATGCCACGCCACCACGTGCTCACCAGCAGCCTGTGTTGGTCCTCCCTTGCTTCTGGTTAGGTGTCTCACCACCTCCAACAAGGGGGCCACTGTGTGTTTCTTTTCTTCTCTTGTTTTGTGCAACTGGCGTTGGGGGACATCGGTTTGTACTTTTGCTTGTGTCTTCCTTGTTTCTTCTCCCCTCTTCGCCATGGTGGCTTCCCAACCTGAGGAACCTATGTCACTCAAGGAGTTTTCAAATATCAACTGATGCAATTCTCTCAACTGATGGCAAAGTTGACATTGCTCTTGAATGACCAGCAGTTACTGCAGCCCACCTTGCATCATTGCCTCAGCCAGGCTGACAACAAGTAGGACGCTGCATTGGAAGAATGTGACGAATACAAATGGCAGCTGTTTCAACATTTCGTGGCCTACGAAATTTCAGGTCATGTTCAGCACTCTTATTTCTCAAATATTCAAATGTGCGTGAATTCCTAAGGGATCAAACTGCTGAGGTCATCGGTCCCTAGACTTACACACTATTTAAACTAACTTAAAGCTAAGGACAACACATACACCCATGCCGGAGGGATGACTCAAACCTGCGGTGGGAGGGACCGCACGATAAGTGACATGGCACCCCTAACCGCGCGGCCACTCCATGAGTTGCTCTTATTTCTTCTCTTGGGTTGGTTTCCCATACCCAGCTGGAACTAGTTCCTTTCTCGGATGTCATTGTTGTTCTAGATAAGTATTTTGACTCTCAGGTGTTGGTCGCCTCTGCTTGTTTTAAGACTTTTCGCACAAAACGCCAACATTTCCATTTATAATGGCAATGGCTCATGGAGTTATGTGGTGTGAAATGCGCATACAAATTTGTCTGTTCTTGTGGTAAGTCATATGCTCACGCTATGTTGCAGGACACTATTGTTCAAATTGTTGCTGATTACCAACCTCATCCAGAGGTTCTCAAGCTCTCAGACCCTTCCCTTGAGGATGTCATTTGTATAATCAAGGCACAAGAATTATTCAACACAGCTGAGTTGCAGATATCACTTCCTCATGGTTGCTGCCCTTGACACTCGTTGGTCCCCTTCACAAAGGCCTTCTGTTTCTACTGAGCACTGTAGAACAACCCACATCAAGTCTGTGGCAGCTCTGTCCCACTGGCAAGTTGCAATCCTGTCCTCAGTGCTACATAGCCCATGATAAGAATGCCTGTCGTTTTCACCAAGCCAAACGTTTGTTTTGCAAGAAAGTTGGCCACTTTCAAGAAGTTTGCTCTAAGAAACTGTTCAGCAAGTCTGTCCCTCTGTCCCTTACAGGTCAGAGACAATAGATACCAATCAGGTCAATAGCGACAATGCTGTGTTCCTGTATCAATCAGTTTCTGACGAGTCACCAGCCCTAGTTGTCAGTCATCCACAGCATCCCTCTTTGCTTATACAGGAAATAAAAAGAGCTGTTCATTCATTTGCTCATATGGAACCCAGTTGTACAATTCTAGCTGGATATTGGGGCTTTGGTGACTGATTAATAGAGGAACATTCGAGAAGCTCAGTTCTCCAAGGCTCGACACTCCAACACAGGCTCTAATTGCATACCTGTACGGTGGTGATCGCATTGCTGTCCTGTGCACCTATTCTTTGTTGATCCAATACCGATATACCTCTAAGACAGTTCTGATCACGGTGCTGCACTCCTATGACAGACTTGACGTTTTTGATCTTAATGCCTTTGACATTTTTGGTCTTCGATCTCAGATGATGTTGCGATTATTATTTCTTACAACTGTGTCACAAAGCTCTGTGACAAATTTCACCAGCTTTTTGAGGTATCTCTGGCTAGGGATAAAGGTTTTTCAATCATATTACCTTGAAAGATACGGCCCAGCCAAAGCTCATCAAAGCTCAGGAAATTCCTGATGGTATTTGGGACACCATTGCAGCAGAGTTGCATTGTATGCGACACCTGGGGTTCCTTCCAACCGTTTCTGCTAGTCAGCGAGCATCCCCAATGCAACCTTCGCCTGCGTGCTGATTTTAAATGCACCGTTAATGCAGAGTCTGTCAGATTACTGCCCTCTCCCTGAGCAGTTAGTGGACAAATTATAATGAGGCATTTTCTTTTCCAGGATCAATATCTGGACCGCTTACTTACAACTTCTGTTGGACAATGATACAAAGTCCTTTCTCATCGTCAACACTCACATCAGGCTCTTCCAATATCAGCGTCTCCCCTTTGGCAGAGCTTCTGTCCCAGCCATCTTCCAACTACTTTTGGAACAACTGATATCGAAAGTACCACCTTGCGCCAATTATATGGATGACATTCTCGTTTTAGACAGGTCTCTAGAGAAGCACCTCTGGGACCTGGAGTGCCTCTTCCAGACACTTACTGATGCTGGTCTCAGGTGCAACTGAGAGAAATGCTATTTTTTCTGCACTCGGATCGAATACCTTGGTCACATCATTGATGCACATGGTGTTTGTCCTTCTGATAGGGTATCCAGGAACTCCCTTCTCTGGCGAATCTCTCTGAGCTTCAGGCTGCTCTTGGAAAGATCTGACAGGTCACAAGCCCCTCACCTGTTTCTTCCACCCAGCCAAGCCTGTACCCGTCCGGACAGCACAAAAACTTCAACGTTAGGCGCTCATCATGGAAACCTGCGATTATGAGTGAGCTGTGCTGCGGCTCACATTGGTGTTGTTTGTAGGTTTCCGCCCTCTGTTGGAGGCCAGACCGTATCCTTTAGTTAGCATGGTTGCAGTTGTTTGTCTTCTTCTTGCATTGGCTGGCGCCACTCGTTTCGCAAGCGTTGCCTTTCCGCTAGTGGCCGGTTCTGGCTTTGGCGTGTTGTTCCATTCCTGAATTTGATTTATTGGACATCAGGTAGCATCAGCGAGATTTTCATTAGTCATTCGTTAGACTGCCACTAGTGTGAGTTACCATCTTGTGAAGTGAATGCAACTCTTGGCTGCCTATCTCATCGATCACGAAAGTGTTTGTTGCTGGACCATCTCAGAGGTCGATTCCTGGAGCACTGTGACTGGTCCTTGTGTTTTATTATTTATTAGCATACCTTGTAATGCCTACATTAAAGGTTATGCATGTCTAGTTAATAGTTCCGGTCGCCTTCTGGAATAAATCTAGCAAAGGGTTATGTCACGAGGCTACTATCATCTTACTTCACCTGTTTGCTTGTTAGTTGCTTGTTTCTTTTAATTAACCTTTGCTTGTATTTGCTATTTTACAGCGGGTTTCTAAATTTCTTACATAATTGCCATTCCTGGTGTGTAAGGCCTTCAGCCGTGATTGTGGTCATTTGCTTTGAAAAAAATTATTCGATATTTCTATTTTAGCAGTAACGATTAAAACCTTGTTTACTTGCATTCCTGGCATCTGATACCTTTTGCAGTGTGTAGCCACTGACTTTTTAATATTTCAATACCTGTAAGTTGTAATTGCAGCGAGTTCTTAAACATTCTTAATTTATTGCCATGCTTGGTGTGAAAGGCTTTCAGCTGTGATGACAGTGGCTTGTTTTTTTTAAGCATTATCTGTATGTTATGGTGATTTGCTAAATTGTAACGCACTAAGAATAATATTATTTACACAGTTGTCTATTCCTTCATCAGTAACCTGTGGTATTTTTTTATTTATTGTCGAGTCTGGAATTCTTGTTTTAAAAATAAATGCGTTTAACTGTAAAAGGCAACCAATAGCAACTGATTATGGCCCTTTCCACGATCGTAACCTATTCCTGTCTTCCCTTGACTATCAGGTCTCAATGAGATTCCCTATTGACCATCTGCCTGCTTGTCCCTATTTCCCTGTCAGTTCAAATACAGAATTTGATTGTTCTCAGGGGGCATGTTTTCACACTGACCAGATTGAGGAAACGGCGTGGCTTCATTCCCAATTGACCACCATCAACTTGCAGCAACCACTTGGCAGGATGCTACTTTCTGGCTCCTCTGTCAGTTAATCCAGTCCAGCTGGCTGGAGACGAAAGCCTTCCTTCTTACTGAGTCACTTCTGCATTTGTTTCTCCAGTGTGACGCATTTTCTGACAGGGGGTTGTCCTTTTAGACACACCAAAAGAGCAGACCTGGGTGCTAATCCCAGCATCTCTACAGGAGTATATGTTAGACTTACTTCACAAGGGTCACTGGAGCATTGTCCATGCAAAGCAGTTGGCCAGGCAGCACCGTACATGGTTGGGTATGGACAATGCTTGGTCATGAGTTGGAAGGATTGTGCTGAGAATTTGCTTGATCCTTCCATCTATTTTTCGCCTGCCTGACCAGCTAGCCCCTGGCAATGGGTTCACATCAGTTTTGCTGGACTGTTTTGGGGTTCACAATGGTTTATCATGGTAGATGTCTTTTCCAAATTTCCTTTTGTGGTCTGTCAGATTTCCATGACGTTGACCAGTATGATCCAGGCCTGGGAGATTATTTTATGCCAAGAAGGGTTGCATGACATTCTTGTATTGGATGACAGCCCACAATTCACCTCCACTGAATATGCATCCTTTTGCAAGGCTAATTGCATCACTCATTTCTGCTCAGCGCCATTTTCACCACAGTCCAGTGGAAATTGGAAAGGTTCATGCGAGTTTTCAAAGTCCAAATGACAAAGCTATGACCATTCCACTCCAAGGAAATGCTCCACTCTTGTTCCTCCTACTGTATGATGCATCTGGGAGATAAGTCGCCAGCTGAATTTCTCAATGGCAGTTTTCACCAGACCATTCTGCATCTCCTCCATCTTCCATGCTCCCATGATCCCTCCCCCCCCCCCCCCCCGATTCAGAACCAATGACAAGGTCTACTTTTGGGTTTTTCGCAGGGGTCATTCATGGGCTCCTGGGATTGTCATCCACTATGAGGATAGAGCTACATACGTTATTCAGGACGGAATGGGGCACCATCAGCACAGGCATCAAAATCATCTGCACCCTCACGCTACTCCCAACCCTTCTGTGACTTCTTGGTTACAGAGCAGGTATGGACAGGCGCCATCTCTCCTGGTGGTTCCCCGAAACGAATGTCATCCCAATGGCCTGGCACTGACTGCAGTATTTAGCATTGGACCCACTGCCATCACCACCATCTCTGCCTTGGGGGCCTGCACCACCTCTGTTGTGAACTCCACTCCTTCCACCACTGCCATCGCCACCCCTGCCTCCAGCCCAGACGTTTCCACCATCGCTGCTGTGGCCATGCTCACTACGCCACAACAGTGCAGTATCATCAATGACCACATCATGGTACACAACATTTCGTGGCCAGGAATCAGGTGGCGTTTGCTCACGGTTGATAGATGGTGGCATCACAGCTGCTTAACAGCACAGGCGCGACCATCCCTAAGCTGCTTCTGTGGTAACCTCGTCAACACCAGCCTGTGCCCGTACAGAAAATAGCAATCTACCGACTATGGGCCAATCACGCCATGCCATGCCACACCACTGCATGCCCTCTGGCGGCCTGTGTACTCCTGCGCTGCCAGACAAGTTAAAAGTGCATGCACGCCATGGACGGCAGTACTAAGTTAGGATCCAGTCTCACAAGGTTTTTGGACTCACCACATGTAACTGTGGACGTACACAGACTTAAAGTGATAGTGTTGTATGACTGTGACAGGGACTCAGTGTAGAATTCCGTCTGACAGTGTTGTATTCTGATCGTTTGTGAACTTCAGTTGAGAGATAAAACTTGTTTTTCCACTCACGCCTCCAGTCTTTGTTGTTCAACATTACCTGGATAAAACAGAATCATGTTGGCAAGGTTTTACAGTACAAGTAAAGGAAAAAATCAGAAAATTGTTAAATTGTAATTATATTACACGAAAAACTATTTCATTTGTCATTTGTTATTTGACTTCAGACTTGAAATTAAAGCATTTTGGGATGTCTTGGAAACTGTGGGAGATCTTACCAATATCAATGTCGACAACAGGCAAAGATCGTCATGTTCCTAGATTCCTGGAATGGATGAGCTGTTTATTAACAAAATGAAGTTTGTACGAAACCATCAGTGCGTGAGTCCTACTCGCACATGTACAATTTTTTGAAATGTGATTTGCTTGCGATGTACACTCAGCATGGCAAAGCAATGAGGTGGGTGTGTAACATAGTTTACAGTACATCTACACAGTTTTGCTGTTTGGTGCCGCGCCTCGCAATAAGCAAAATACATTAATGCAAATAACTATATTACACAGTCCTGATTCAATGTGTCCTTTGTTCTGGAAGTCTGTACTTACGAAGATGGTCATTACTACCATCTACCAGTAGTGTAGTGTGTCGTTACCGAAAATTCCACTAAAAATAAAAGAGCTGTAGCACACACGCACTGAGATGATTTATGAAAACTACAAGCAATATCCAGAAGCAGTGGAAATGAAAAAAAGTACTTCTAACCAAGACAACTTTTGTGTGCTCTAATCACTGCCGATTGGTGTTGTTACAGCTCTTCATGCCCTAATCAATCGCCATTCGACAGATCCCGAATATCCCACGCATCCTATTCTCTCTACATTTGAGAGGTGTCGTCCCCCTGATAACCATCTTCAGATGTGATTACCAGTAGGAATGCACCTTCTTCCCTGTGCCAAGATCTCCAGCTCTCCTCACTGGGCTGTGCTGCCCATGTTTTCTTGCGCGCTGCCCTTGAGGATGGCGCCCAGACCACGGATTGGGAATGATCTCTTCCAAGGTACTAAAGTCTCTGACGCCACCATGACCTTTGTGCTTCTGTTGCATTAAGTTCTTCAAGAGTTCTAGGGTGCTACAATATGTTACACTGATAGCTCCAAAACTGGTGGATTAGGCGGGATTTTCTTTTTCATCTCCTGCCTGTATGGGATGTCATACGCTGCCAGAAACATATAGCATGTTACAACGAGCTGATAGTTGTTACCAGAACCCTCCATTTTACTAAATAGGCCTCCCTTGACCATGTTTTAGTATGTACTGGCTCAATGAGCAGTCTCCATGCTATTGACCGATGCTTTTTGTGGGACCCTTTGGTCTCCTCTATTCATGACTTTGTCGTGCGGCATGCTCAGTTATCTTTCTCTGTCTGTCAAGTCACGTGGGTATCCCAGGGGATGAAAGACCAACCGTTTGACTAGAGGAGCACTTAACCACTCCCCATTCGCTTTGACGATCCTGGGTGCGGATTTTCGGGTGGATGTAAGATCTCTGCTCGCTCAGAAGTGAAGTGACATTTGTTGGGCTACTGCAACATAGTGCTCTTCCTTGTGCTTCGGCCAGAAGAAATCCACAGTCCTATATTATCTTCATTTCGGTCATACCATGTTAAGCCAAAGTTTTATTTTGTGTAACATGTCGCCTCCATATTGTGGTTGTGTAGTCTTCCAGACAGTAGCTCATATTTTGGTGGAATCCCCCTCCATTTGACCCTCCACGCTAAATTTAGACTTCTGGACTCATTGGCTCTAATATTGGCAGACGATTCATGAATGATTGAACTGGTTCACATTTTTCTTCGTGAAAGTGGTTTTTATTCTCAGTTATAAGATTTTAATCTACCTCAAGAGCAGGGGCAAAGTGATTAAGGTTGGGACATCTCTAGCTATGTACTGGGTCTGCGGAGTCCCTGACCCCACCTCTTAGGCCAAGCCACTCTTTCACTCCTCTTTTACTCTGTTTTAATAACTTTTAGATTCAGTTTGCCTCCTTTCTTCCACACCCAGTTTTCCATTCAAGGTATCACACTCTGCTGTGTTGTGGGCGCTCTTGATTGTAATGGATCAGGAGTGGGACATCTGTGGTTGGGACGTTTCTTGTCACATGCAGAGCCCCAGGGATGTTGATGGTACAAAAGATGTCGATTATGCTTTAAGTCTTTACGGTTATACTGTTATGAATCTCCCAACTGGATCAGATCATGTCTTGATGGATGTCTCTACTTCTGGATGTGCCACTCTTGGATAGAGGGACTGATGACCTTGCTCTTTAGTCCCTTAACCCTGCTCCACCCCTTTCCCACATAACAACTACCCAACAAGATTATTATTACTGCAATGTATCTGTTGCTTAGAAAAATCTGGTTTATGAGCATAATCTACAGTTATTTCACAAGACATTAGCTGTGACATGAACTTGCTGGCTAGCAAGTAGAGCTATCAAGAGACCTCGTCAAATCAGCACTACGGACAGGTGGACAGTTCATGATTAAGGCGACCCAAGGAAGTAGCTACAGTTGCAGTAGTGAGTTATTACACACACCTGCTGTTATGGACGATGTGATATAAGCACAAGTGGCCAACTACTCATTTGTATCTGTAATGAAATGTAGAATATGCAAAACGACATCTCATATTATTTAACCACATTTGAACAATAATGTAAAACTAATTTGTATGTAGAAAATGGTGAAAATTTTTATGTTTGATTTATAGAAAGAAGGATCCTTTATTGTATGATTATATGATAGCGGAACAAACACTGGTAGCAGTTACTTCTGTAAAATATCTGGGAGTATGCGTACGGAACGATTTGAAGTGGAATGATCATATAAAACTAATTGTTGGTAAGGCGGGTACCAGGTTGAGATTCATTGGGAGAGTGCTTAGAAAATGTAGTCCATCAACAAAGGAGGTGGCTTACAAAACACTCGTTCGACCTATACTTGAGTATTGCTCATCAGTGTGGGATCCGTACCAGGTCGGGTTAACGGAGGAGATAGAGAAGATCCAAAGAAGAGCGGCGCGTTTCGTCACTGGGTTATTTGGTAACCGTGATAGCGTTACGGAGATGTTTAATAAACTCAAGTGGCAGACTCTGCAAGAGAGGCGCTCTGCATCGCGGTGTAGCTTGCTCGCCAGGTTTCGAGAGGATGCGTTTCTGGATGAGGTATCGAATATATTGCTTCCCCCTACTTATACTTCCCGAGGAGATCACGAATGTAAAATTAGAGAGATTAGAGCGCGCACGGAGGCTTTCAGACAGTCGTTCTTCCCGCGAACCATACGCGACTGGAACAGGAAAGGGAGGTAATGACAGTGGCACGTAAGGTGCCCTCCGCCACACACCGTTGGGTGGCTTGCGGAGTATCAATGTAGATGTAGATGTAGATGTACTATTTCAGGTCACTGGAATGACTGTATACAGAAAGGGTGTCGTCTTTGCAATTAACCAGGTCAGTATCAGTGGTTTCTGCCTCAAACCACCATCTTATTAATTTTGTTTTGAACTACCAGTGAGTTTTAGACAAACCCACTGGTGCTGTTGCAATACAGAGACATGTAGTGATAGAATGAGGTGTTTATTAAGTATATCCGAAGTTATTGTAATGCAAATTTGAATCCGCTGGTGCAGTATTTACTTCTGTAGCTAGGCCCCTGACAAGAGAATCCCATTGTTTTATCTCACTGTACATGAGATGTAAGATGAATGGTGGTACACACGCGACAGCATCCACTACCCGATATGTTATAAAATTAGTTTCTTCCAGAGCAGATCCCTCAGGTTACATTGGTTGTGGAGAGGTAGGGTCAAGTGTTCTGCATAGTCCTTGAGCTAGCGATAATGTATATACTCAACAGAAGCATGGTCTTAGTGTCATTGTACTATAGTACAGGGACAAATATGAATACTTCACACTTCTTTCAGATTACGCAAATGGAGGAGATCGCTTGGTTCTTTTTGCATTTGATGTGGTCTACGGTGGGTCTTAAGATGTTATGGAGGCCTGATTAGTTTGTGGGGGTTCCTAAAAAATACCAAAAAAGGTTTTTTTACCATTTTTTCGTACCAAATCTGAGCCGCTGAATCCAGGATGGCTATGCACAGCAAATGCCCGAAATAAAGCGTCAAACCTCACACTTCACAGCAAATGCCCGAAATAAAGTGTCACTCCTCACACTCCATATGATTACAAAGATTTTTTCCCAAAAATTTAGAATTATACAAATTATCGATCCTGACTTAAAATTTAAATCTTTCAAAAAAATCTCATTCTTATACACTAAAATTACAAATTTCTTGCTCTGGACTTTTTCTCTGCCTTGTGATGACTGGGTGTTGTGTGATGTTCTTAGGTTAGTTAGGTTTAAGTAGTTCTAAGTTCTAGGGGACTGATGACCATAGATGTTAAGTCCTATAGTGCTCAGAGCCATTTTGAACTCTGGACTTGGCAGTCTACAACTAACCTAGCCTAATCTTTTAGTTTCTTTATGGAAAATTGTTTCTTCTTGGCAAAGTTGATGCAGATTTTCAAAACAAATTTTCAATCTCTTAATAACTTTTTCAGCATTTTTAAATTCATATTTCATGAAAGTGTTTTAAAGTTAACTACTTGCTCACTTCTTTATCTAAAGGCACTGCTATTTGTGTCCTTCCATTTAATAATGGTATTTCATTCTGCCTTAGCACTAGCACATCACTTTTGTCTTCGTCACATTCATTTCCCTGGTTTTTCATTATGGCACCTTTGCATTGTAGCAGCCATAACATTCCTCCATTCTCCATACATCTGTCCTCCTAGGATTTACACGAAACTCTGTCCCTGAAACCATACTTCCATCTAAGACTACTTTCTTTACATACATCTTAATACACAATCACTTATTATTAAAGAAATTATTTACAAATTTTATATTTCGTTTAAACTGACTGCAAATGAAAGTAAATTAACAGGGTGTTGCTTCTTTATTTTACTTTAATCAGCCAGATCAAATCTACTAGAAAACGTTTTTTCAAGAATCTATTTCCTTTGGAAGACTTAATGAGTTTTTTTATTAGAAAAAACTAGTTGCTATTGAAAGCAAAACTTACTTTTCCTTTACTGTAACTCAACTTGAGAACATTTAATTGTGACAAAGCAATTATTTACAAACATTTTACAATACATACACTCCTGGAAATTGAAAGAAGAACACCGTGAATTCATTGTCCCAGGAAGGGGAAACTTTATTGACACATTCCTGGGGTCAGATACATCACATGATCACACTGACAGAACCACAGGCACATAGACAGAGGCAACAGAGCATGCACAATGTCGGCACTAGTATAGTGTATATCCACCTTTCGCAGCAATGCAGGCTGCTATTCTCCCATGGAGACGATCGTAGAGATGCTGGATGTAGTCCTGTGGAACGGCTTGCCATGCCATTTCCACCTGGCGCCTCAGTTGGACCAGCGTTCGTGCTGGACGTGCAGACCGCGTGAGACGACGCTTCATCCAGTCCCAAACATGCTCAATGGGGGACAGATCCGGAGATCTTGCTGGCCAGGGTAGTTGACTTACACCTTCTAGAGCACGTTGGGTGGCACGGGATACATGCGGACGTGCATAGTCCTGTTGGAACAGCAAGTTCCATTGCCGGTCTAGGAATGGTAGAACGATGGGTTCGATGACGGTTTGGATGTACCGTGCACTATTCAGTGTCCCCTCGACGATCACCAGTGGTGTACGGTCAGTGTAGGAGATCGCTCCCCACACCATGATGCCGGGTGTTGGCCCTGTGTGCCTCGGTCGTATGCAGTCCTGATTGTGGCGCTCACCTGCACGGCGCCAAACACGCATACGACCATCATTGGCACCAAGGCAGAAGCGACTCTCATCGCTGAAGACGACACGTCTCCATTCGTCCCTCCATTCACGCCTGTCGCGACACCACTGGAGGCGGGCTGCACGATGTTGGGGTGTGAGTGGAAGACGGCCTAACGGTGTGCGGGACCGTAGCCCAGCTTCATGGAGACGGTTGCGAATGGTCCTCGCCGATACCCCAGGAGCAACAGTGTCCCTAATTTGCTGGGAAGTGGCGGTGCGGTCCCCTACGGCACTGCGTAGGATCCTACGGTCTTGGCGTGCATCCGTACGTCGCTGCGGTCCGGTCCCAGGTCGACGGGCACGTGCACCTTCCGCCGACCACTGGCGACAACGTCGATGTACTGTGGAGACCTCACGCCCCACGTGTTGGGCAATTCGGCGGTACGTCCACCCGGCCTCCCCCATGCCCACTATACGCCCTCGCTCAAAGTCCGTCAACTGCACATACGGTTCACGTCCACGCTGTCGCGGCATGCTACCAGTGTTAAAGACTGCGATGGAGCTCCGTATGCCACGGCAAACTGGCTGACACTGACAGCGGCGGTGTACAAATGCTGCGCAGCTAGCGCCATTCGAAGGCCAACACCGCGGTTCCTGGTGTGTCCGCTGTGCCGTGCGTGTGATCATTGCTTGTACAGCCCTCTCTCAGTGTCCGGAGCAAGTATGGTGGGTCTGACACACCGGTGTCAATGTGTTCTTTTTTCCATTTCCAGGAGTGTAGTTTCCACTTTCATGCAGTGTCTCTTTGTATCACTTCTTCTTCATATTTTTTACCTCTATTGGACAGAAATCAAAAATTTTTATTTACAGTATGTTTACCATTTCCACATTCATTCATATTCCTTTCATAATAAATGTTCTTCAGCTTTATACAGGTATATTTGTCGTCATGTTTGTTAGCCTTCCTTTAACTATGTGGCCACTGTACATCCTACTTCATCATCAAAATCTCATTAACTGCACTTGTCACATCCAGTTATTTTTTATCCCTACATTTCTCTCTGCCTCCAATTTACTTTTACTTACTGCAACCGGATATTTCTTCATATCTGCCAGTATTTTAACTGTTAGTTAATGCTTCATACACTTCCACATATCATGGAATAACTTCTCATATTACTGAAGTCAATCCTTACTGTCAGCTTCCAGCAGGATAATGTATCTTTTTCTACTTTCCTTTTACGTCATTACCTTCGTACCTCAATCATTTCACTCCATTACAATTTGACCCCCATTTCTCTGACCATAAACCTTATTTCGTTATAAGACACCATAACACCCTCTGACGCTCTCAAATACCTAACCTTCACTGATAGACAAGAAAATTAAAGATGATAGGTTCAGCTCAGAGTGACAGAAGAGGAAGATTGACAATACGGAAAGAAACTGAAATAGCAATGTCAATAACTAGAGCACCTGGTGTTCGTCAAACACCTAGCATTGAGTAGGTTGCAACGCCCTCTGAAGCCTTATTTCCTCAGGGTCCAACCCCACATCATCCCCATACTCATTGTAACCCTCTAAATCTCCCGGCCTTTTACAGTACCTAATTGGTATACTGGCTACTTCTTCTTTGGTCACATTATTTTTTCAAAAAAATGGTGGAACCACTTTTTTCCCATATATTTAAAAAATTACTACATTTTCATTAAAAGTTAATATCCCTTGGTACTGGTTGAAGAAATCTGCACCAATAAGCATTTTATACATAGATCAGGAAGTTGTGGAGTACTTGCACACCAGTTATTTTTACTAGCAACAGTCCTTCTTGTTAAACAGGTTTTATAACTTTTCCTGTAGCTGCAATTACCTGCAACCCTATTACTGGCATTATTACAAGTTCATTTCTATTTGGCAACGATTCTAACCAACTTTTACTCACAGCTCATAAATCACTGCCACTATCTGCTGAACACTGTACTTCTTTGTTAAACACTTGCAGACTAATTATTGGCTAATTCAACACCATCCTTTCATTGCTTGTGTCAGAACCCTCCTCCAACAAATCGTTCACAACCTTCCTTCTGTTGAAACCTTCCCTGTTTCCAGAAATTACACAGATTTTTGCAGAATTACCCTCATCCCTTTTCTCCCCCATACTAACTATTCTGTCCATTAATGACACCTCAAAAAAAATTTCCGATGTTTCACCATTCTCCCTTTCCTCTCTCTCTTCCTCTTTTTCACAATTAGTTGGCTGACCCCAGTTTGGTCACTGTTTTCCTGCATCTCCCATATAGCCACACAAACCTCGTCATTTATAGACACTAGTATTTCGTCTACACTGACATCCATAATCTCCTGTAATTCTGCAGCTTCTGTACTTTCCTCTTCCCCAGAACATGATTCGACTTCAACCAGGTTGCTAAATACTTTGTGTCAATCAAGTTCTGTTACATTTTCTGCTAACACATCACCCATTTCGTCTGCAATACAATGCTTATTTTGCTTATGTCTCTCCAATAAATCTCCTAAACCTTCGTTAAAGGTACAGATTTTTATGTAGCTCATTTCGTGTGTTGTTACTTCTTTCTTTTGCTCCTCACTTATAATCCCAGTCTAACACGTACAAAGGGTTTTGCTAGCGGGTTCAAAGTATTACTTCCTGTCTTGTAAACGCTAGCCCTTTCACAGACAGCATTTAGTTTAATGGATTCTGTACCGCTTATTACGTTTAACTCCATTTGCTGTTGCCTTGGCGCAACATCATACTCTCGCACCAGAGAATACAATCGATAACTGTGCACCTGCTCCCCATTATTTCGCCTATCATTTGCTGGATAGCGCCACTTCCCAGCACCTCTGCTCCTGCTGTTTCCACGTACACGCCAATTCTGTCAACGTTTACATTCTGCTGTGGTTCTGCATTATTTTGAGCCCTGACATAATGATCTGAATGCCCCTCGCCATATAATAACTTTTCAACTCTCCCCAAATAACTAGTAAATTTATGATCATCCCTCGGATCTGCAATAATTTTGTTTCGCCAGTTCATGGGCAGTTTACCTTCCAGGCCCAAAACAATTTGTTCTGGCTCGACTTTATTGTTTACATATGACAAATTTGCCATTCACTTTAACACAAACTTTTTTACGCTTTCCTTTCTGGGATTTAACTTTTCCCCAGCCTAGAAGCTATTTTGCGAATCCATTTGTTTTTGCTTGCCCCAATATTCTTTAAAAAACGCCTCTTTAAATTTATCTAGAGTATCATACTGTTCAGTAGCGATAACCTCCAAGTTCTAGCTACTTCCTAGAATTTAGGCGTAATAAACCCTAATTTTTGTTTGTCTGGCCACAAACTAGGTAGAACACCTTCAAAGTCATTCCAGAATTCTTTTGTCTGTACATTTCCTATTGGACCAAAACGTAAAAACTGCCTGTTAATGACATATGATATTTCAGACGATTCTACTACAAAGCTACTGTTAGTTCCATGTCTGCCGTTAGTTTCAACTTGGCATAATCTGCTGCTATGCTCATCCAACTTATTTTCAACCTCTTCTACTTGGTTAGTTAGTTAGATGAAGACAACTCTGTCAGACACGCTTTTTACTTAATTCATAAATTTGGCATATTCAAAACTGATTTTACTGTCTAACAATTTGTGATCATTTACACATATAGACTATCGCCGCTAGTTTGACTTCTACTTTCTGCACACTTTCTTTTATCAAATCTATCCTTTGTTTATTTCCAATAGCAAATCTTTTCAAGGCATCTGTTAATTCACTTTTTACAGTTTTAATGAATTGCTGGCAGTTATTCTCAACTTGAGAAATTTTGACATCCGCTTTACTTTCTAACGACTTCAAATCCATTTTCCACATTTCTTTTAAAACAGCAGTCTGATTTTAGGGTTTTTCACCAAGTTTATTAATTTTCTGACCAATTGTTTCAGCCAAATTAGTATGTTGTTTGTTTTCATCTTTTATAGAACCCACTAATGCTGCAAGCATTTCTTGCATACTTTCAGGTTCTATTTTTTGCACTACTGTTTTCTGTTTATCGTGTTCCACCAGTGCTATACCAAATTTGGCATCCACATTTGAGACTTTGATTCAGTAACACTACCAACACTTGTCATCACACAAATGGTTGTTACCGATTTCATGCTTAATGTCACTTTTAGGACATACATTAACCCCACTAGTTACATTAACTGACATCCTTGAAGCAGATTCTACTCCACTGTCCATAAATAACACAGAACTCTCGACAAAAACCTTCTCTTTTATTTTATCATCTGCTCCTTCTCTCCGTTCAGGCAAGCTAGTTAGTGAAGCACTTACATTGAATGAGAGTTCTTCCTCTTTTAGCATATTTACAAAATCTTTATTACTTTCCATGCTACTCAGTCTTTCAGCAAACACACAACAAATGTGACAAACTTAACTTATTCATTGAATGCTGCAACGTCAGCTTGCTGAAACTGCGAGTCCAACCTCCTTCGTCTGCCATACCAGTTTCATGCTCCCCGCTCGTTGTGTTAAGTTGGCAGTGCTGCCCTGACTGCTGCTCGTTGATATGGCTGTAACGTCGTTTGCTGCTTCAATGCGCCCTCGTTGTTATTGTGACTGTTTAACATCACCTTCTTTCTTGTAAAGCCTAGTTTACACGACGACACTAGGTTGCAGCCCACTGCGCTTCCGGCCACTGTGCATGGGCGCCGAGCATTTGCGCCACTCGTCGGTGAAACTAAACAGTTTAGACGTGTTCCAACTTTGGTGACACCAATTCATGCGTTTTGAGGTTATGTGTGTTTGTAGAGTGTAGACAAAATCAAATATGAAGTGGGGAACGGAGAATACTGTTCGCTTTTTGGATATCAGTCCTTTGCACACGTGTTTGTGGGATTTCAGTGATGCTGATTACAAAAATAAGCAACATATTGCTGCTTCTGAGACCTTCACATGCGATCAGAACATAGATAGTTTCACAATATCTGAGCTGCAAGGCAAAATTTATTGAATTAGGAGCACATATACAACTCATTTAAGAAAAATATAAGCAAATGTAATTCTAGCTGTCGAAATGCTCTCGTCTACAAGACTAAAATCCCATCGTTCGAGTTGGCCGACTTTTTTTTTTTTTTAAGGAATATTGTTGACAGGAGGGAAGGCTACACAAATCAAGAATCTACATTCTTTATTGAATATTCATCTGTTTAAAACGTCGCAGCAGTGCTCCCCATTCACATATGATTGAATTTTGAAATATTTCCACTGTACAGATCTATCTTCAATAGAGTAATTTGCAAACCATTCTCTTCTTAATGTGGCCTGCTTTGAATAATTACTGCTGTTAATGTTAGTAATTGTCACTGTTAATAATTATTGGTGTTAATGAAAAAGTTTCATCACCAGCTAGAACCGCATCTCATAGCATGCCGAATGTTCTTGATTACAGTGCATGCAATATGATGTGTAATTTCAGTTCTGGCGGCAGTGCTTCAAGCATTACAATATCTTTATTCCTTATCGCATAATTAACTCTATTTAGAAGAGACATTAACAGTTCTAGTGACATTCTAAGATAGTTAAAAGAACTTCTTGGGTCCTCCATTACAAATTATTTCAGCAAGGATGCTGAGCAACCGAGCTGACGTCTTTTCTTCATCCAGTCATGAATCGAAACACGTTTCTCATTTTTTCCTTATGCAGCGATTCCATGCAACAAGCTTGAACTCCATCTCAACTCGTGCGATGTGCAGGTGCCAAAACTTTCATTTCAGACACGATTCAGGGACCCACAAAACAACGAAACTGAAGAACATACTGGTTTTGCCGTGTCTACAGTCAAATATGAAACCATTTGCGTGCAACTAATCCCACGCAACGCGTGGCACAACCCAATGTCGTCATGTAAACTAGGCTGAAGTCTCTCCAGCGACTCGAAACGGGTTCCGTTCAAAATTTCTCGTGTATCGATTAATTAAGTTTTTCATTATCGTTCACTACGGTGTTTCACAAAATTTCTCTCAACTACGGGTTCAATTTACTACGGCTTTTTAACTGTTTTTCAGGAGAATCCACCACGTGCGGCGGCGCGGTTACTATTGTCCATTACCTGGATCAACCTGTGAACTCGTTGCAGCAGATCGCCGGTAGGAAAGCTGAGCAATGTCCACCGTATTGCAACTCGCACCAGGCTGCATACAAAGTAGCCATTCCAAGAATCGGGAAAAGGCCTTAATTATGAACACGTTCACTGCCAAACCCGTGCTAATCTTAACACAGTCATGCACAAACCATTTCATTCAGGTAAGCAAGTTTATGGTAACATATTTCCCGAAATGTTAACAGCTACCAAACACGGATTGTTCTTACGGGAAGATGCTCGCCATCTTATTAAGTTTATCGGTGCCTAATGCACTCAAGTTTTTAGTCACCGATGTGCTCAATACGCCATGCGGAATTACTGTCTTTTCTCATAGACAAAATTACTTAAAAATCCGTACTTTCTAAAAAAACACACCAGAATAAATATGCCTTCACTTTGAAACACTTTTGAAACTAAAATCGGCAAATTATAACTTCCTTCGGAGGTCATACTGCACACGACCGTACCATTGAAATACTGGTCTCTGACTTTCTTAGACTGCTGTAAGCATTCTGTATCACCAAGAGAAAAGATGCACGAAGAACGCTCCGTTCTGACTGGTCAGTTTTCATTAAGGCCAATAGAAAATCATTATTCTCCTGCGTTAGTCCGCGCTTTTGATGACTAACCAGTCATCAAATAACACACTTTCAATGGCTCTAAGCACTATGGGAGTTAACATCTAAGGTCATCATTTAAACCTAACTAACCTAAGGACATCACACACATCCATGCCCGAGGCAGGATACGAACCTGCGACCGTAGCAGCAGCGCGGTTCTGGACTGAAGCGCCTAGAATCGCCCGGCTACAGCGGCCGGCCTTAACACGCTTTCGAACTATACTTTTTCCCAAAATAAATATTTAACATTCTGATATTTTGTTTATACTTTACGTTATTAACTATTTTCATTTACACTCGAATTAGCTTTCCTTTTACCATAAACTTAACATATTATGATACAAAATTCCCCATCGCCTGCATTCACACTGTCTTAAAACTTTCTCACTCTAGTTCGTACAGCGTTCATCAGTAGAACAATTATCTACATACACTCCTGGAAATGGAAAAAAGAACACATTGACACCGGTGTGTCAGACCCGCCATACTTGCTCCGGACACTGCGAAAGGGCTGTACAAGCAATGATCACACGCACGGCACAGCGGACACACCAGGAACCGCGGTGTTGGCCGTCGAATGGCGCTAGCTGCGCAGCATTTGTGCACCGCCGCCGTCAGTGTCAGCCAGTTTGCCGTGGCATACGGAGCTCCATCGCAGTCTTTAACACTGGTAGCATGCCGCGACAGCGTGGACGTGAACCGTGTGTGCAGTTGACGGACTTTGAGCGAGGGCGTGTAGTGGGCATGTGGGAGGCCGGGTAGACGTACCGCCGAATTGCTCAACACGTGGGGCGTGAGGTCTCCACAGTACATCGATGTTGTCGCCAGTGGTCGGCGGAAGGTGCACGTGCCCGTCGACCTGGGACCGGACCGCAGCGACGCACGGATGCACGTCAAGACCGTAGGATCCTACGCAGTGCCGTAGGGGACCGCACCGCCACTTCCCAGCAAATTAGGGACACTGTTGCTCCTGGGGTATCGGCGAGGACCATTCGCAACCGTCTCCATGAAGCTGGGCTACGGTCCCGCACACCGTTAGGCCGTCTTCCGCTCACGCCCCAACACCGTGCAGCCCGCCTCCAGTGGTGTCGCGACAGGCGTGAATGGAGGGACGAATGGAGACGTGTCGTCTTCAGCGATGAGAGTCGCTTCTGCCTTGGTGCCAATGATGGTCGTATGCGTGTTTGGCGCCGTGCAGGTGAGCGCCACAATCAGGACTGCATACGACCGAGGCACACAGGGCCAACACCCGGCATCATGGTGTGGGGAGCGATCTCCTACACTGGCCGTACACCACTGGTGATCGTCGAGGGGACACTGAATAGTGCACGGTACATCCAAACCGTCATCGAACCCATCGTTCTACCATCCCTAGACCGGCAAGGGAACTTGCTGTTCCAACAGGACTATGCACGTCCGCATGTATCCCGTGCCACCCAACGTGCTCTAGAAGGTGTAAGTCAACTACCCTGGCCAGCAAGATCTCCGGATCTGTCCCCCATTGAGCATGTTTGGGACTGGATGAAGCGTCGTCTCACGCGGTCTGCACGTCCAGCACGAACGCTGGTCCAACTGAGGCGCCAGGTGGAAATGGCATGGCAAGCCGTTCCACAGGACTACAGCCAGCATCTCTACGATCGTCTCCATGGGAGAATAGCAGCCTGCATTGCTGCGAAAGGTGGATATACACTGTAGTAGTGCCGACATTGTGCATGCTCTGTTGCCTGTGTCTATGTGCCTGTGGTTCTGTCAGTGTGATCATGTGATGTATCTGACCCCAGGAATGTGTCAATAAAGTTTCCCCTTCCTGGGACAATGAATTCACGGTGTTCTTATTTCAATCTCCAGGAGTGTATTTGCTTTAGACAACATCCACGCATCATTCACATTATTAAAAGTATATACAAAACCGTACAAACATAAATAAACAAAAAAGCCTTCAAGAAATAAACAGAACAATTCACAAAAAGATTCTCTTGGCCTGTTTCTTGAATATCTCTGTCAGCTGCTGTCCTCTAGCAGATGAAAATTAGAACTACATACTCGACTGAACCCGCTTCAGACCATCTGTCACTGTACGCACGAGTCATTCTCCCGATGCATAGGCTCCATACAGGAGCGATATAAGGCGCCACGCCTCAAAGTGTCATACGCAATCTCCATCGACGTAAGTTCCATCCCTATCACATCTCTCTCCATCAAGTGCTGCATGGAAACCACTATGAGAATTGTGTTAACTTCTGTTCATTGGCGTTAGCACAGAGTACTCCAGACGTACCACATATTTTACTTGGTGATGAAGCCACATTCATTAATCATGTCCAGGTAAACCACCGACGCTTGCACTATTGGTCTGTTGACAATTCCTTTGTATTCGTCATGTGGAATGACAGCATCCATGGAGTCTAACGAGTGGTGTGGGATAGTGAACCCTCACCTCCTAGGCCCATTTTTCATAGACGAAATGCTGAACGTGCACAAGTTTCACAGCCTACACACTGTATCACTAGCATTTAGATTTTCGGGTGTGGAGAAGGAACTTGTCCCAGGCAGTATGAAATAGTTTAATCATTTCCTACCCAAGCCTGAAGTAACACATACACTATACAGAGTCTATTAGCAAAAATAGTGATAAACGCATTTAAAAAACTAAATAAAACTCTGCAGGGTGGTGGGGATGAGAAGAGGGGCTGAGTAGGATATTGACGAATGTCTAGCGCATGCGCCTCTTTCGATTTATGGCAGTTCTTCATCCCCGTACAACCCCGTGCGTGTATTTCTTATGCTCTTGACACATCAGTATTGCCCATCCGAGGGTATTTCATCATTCTGCTTGTACAAGTTCCCCCCTCTCCGACTGTGTGTTAAATACTTCTTCGACTGTTTCTATGATGGATTGGTGCATTGGCACATAAACTCTACCCACGAAACAGTTCTTGATAAATACGCATTAATTTTCTTTATGGCTAGTTTGCAGATAAGTTGCTGTTAAAAAACGACCATAAAGAGGACAAAAACGGTGCATAATAATGTAGTTCATTTAGCGATGTAATTTTAAGGTGAGAGTCTAAACAAAACAAAACAAATTGCACAATTGTAATTCTTAGGCCTACAACAGTTAAATTATTATAAATTTCATACTGTGCTTTACAGAAATAAAAATTTAACCCACAAAAGATGACACAAAGATGTCGAAACATGACTGGGTAAATACAATAACAAACAAATTGTGTTTGCATAAGGCTAATTTTCAAAACAATCCAGTTTTAAATCGCACACATGTAAGAACATCAAGAGCAGCATCAAACCTTAGTATAATGAATATTAAACTCTGTGGGTGACTATTACAGTTTAAAGGCACTAATGGCACTGATTTGCTTAAAATTACTGAAATTTAACAGCAAGCATTGTAATAAAAACTGAATAAGCCTCTCACTGCTATTCAGTAACGAGACAAATTGTAAAAACTTTTTTTCTGGGTTCATGACGCGGACACTATTAAAACTTTTATATGTAGACGACCGGTGTGGCTGAGCGGTTCTAGGCGCTTCAGTCTGGAACCGCGCGACCGCTATGGTCGCAGGTTCGAATGCTGCCTCGGGCATGGGTGTGTGTGATGCCCTTAGGTTAGTTAGGTTTAAGTAGTTCTAAGTTCTAGGGGACTGATGACCTCATGTGTTAAGTCCCATAGTGCTCAGAACCATATTTGAAAACTTTTATAGGATCCAACCTGGAACGAATTATTTACTTAATAGGTACCCTAAACAGTGTTATTTGCCATTGAATATCACCTATACCTACTTCGCGTACTTCCAGTACTCGGTACGTAATATTCGAGCAATAGAGAAGTGGAATGTTACAGGAGACGCATTTAGACGATATTCCACAAGAATCAATCAAAGACAAGTTAAGAGACCAGCCAGCAACAACCGACACGATGCGAGCGCAATCACTGAGCGTAGTATCATTTCATGGCATTGAAAAAGCTTCATGGAAGAGGAAAAATTCGACTACAGTAGAGGTAAGCTCGGTTACCTGCGGCAGTCCATAGCAAGGAAAGTTATCTTCCCTCAAATACACAAACATACCCAACCAGCACAGAACCTACCCTGGCTAGAGGACTAGCTTCCGGGCCACACAACTTTTACCAGATTGTGTATCTCTGGCTATGAGAAGTTGTTTTATACACTTGGCGAACCACTAGATGTATGGCCTTCACATTAAGACAATGGGTGGCGCAGTAAATGTTGTACATCGCCCGCCGTCATCGACGCAAGAGTGACAGCATAAAATGCCGTTCAGTGTTGGTACTGTTGTGTTCTTTACTCCGAAGATTGGTTTGCTGCAGCTCTCTATGTTAGTTTGTCCTGTGTATGTCTCTTACTTTCTGCATAACTACTGCAACCTATAGCCATTTGGATCTGTTTACTGTATTTGTCCCATGGTTTCCCTCTGCGCAGCTTTACACCCACACTTCCCTCTTTACCAAATTCCTTGATGCCTGAAGATGTGTTCTATCAAATGATTCCTTCTTTTAGCCGCATTGTGTCTAAATTGCTTTTTTCCTCAGTTCTCCCCATTACATACCCATAAGTTACTCGATCCACCAGTCTAGCTTTCAGCATTCTTCTACAGCACTACGTTTCAAATAGTGTATTTCACTCAGCATTGTCAATCAATAATGTACTCAGGTTCTTGGTAGAACAACATTATAATACATGAAAAGCACCAGTTTGCTTTTGTTCTACAATATTACTTTTATTGTTAACTGGTTTTCGGCTTACAAGGCCATCTTCAGACATTTACTGAGTATTATCACCAAAGAAGCTAAAATGTTTGCAAAAAACAATGGAAGAGAAGTAACACGTCTAGACTGAAGTAGAAACATACAGTAAGTAACATCTTTGCAATGAAAAAGTAAAAATTGAACAGTATATAAATAACAATGGAGTAGACAGGTAAACCTTTAGCAAAAAATAGGAATAGCATGCCTACATAACACTAACTATTAATAAACAAAACTAATAAAATAAAATAAAATTAGTACTAGACAAGACTACATCAGGAGGTATGAAACATGGAGAGTGATACACAAACCAATTAAAAGAAGAGACACACATCAATGTAACTACAGAATACATAAGGAACTTAGGCAATATCAATAAGATAAAAAGAAATAAATAAATGCAGGAAAATGGAGGTGTTTGAGGGAACCTACAGTTTGAGAGTGTGGTGGCACTGCATTTTAACATTAACATTATAATCGAAGCAGTGGCTGTGTAACAGTTTTCATTAAAGAAATGAGGAAAGTAAACTATGAACAGTATTTGATGAGACAATTACAAGGGGTGTTAAACATGGACAGTAATACAAGTGCCGGTACCAGTTAATAGAAAGCCTTAACTATTGAAACTACAGTCTATATGAAATACAAAGACAACTTCAACAAAACAAAACAACTTAATGAATACAGGCAAAAGGGAATATGTAGGGAGAGAGAGTGTGGGAAGTAATGAACAACAGAGATGATTATATGAAGTTTAGGGGAGGGGAAGTGTTGAGCTGTGTCTGGTCACTTAGGATGAGATCTGGACTGTGAGCAAGATGTTTGTTAATTTCCAGGGCTTCCAACAGGTTGAGTTTATGGCCTTTGTTTGCTAAGTGAAGTACATGGTTGGTAGTTGTGACCCTCACTCAGTACATGCTCAGAAAATGCAGAGTCTGAATTCTGCAACCTCCATCTGTGTTCATGTTCAGCCAGCCTAGTTGATATGTCTTTGCCTGACTGACCAATGTAAAATTTGTCACAATCAGAACAGGTGATTTTATATACCCCACTGTTGGCTAATAACTGGATCTTATCTTAGCTATTAAAAACACACTGGGCTGTCGTGTTACATAGTAGGGAAGCCTATACTTGCAGGATTTCAGTGCTTTGGCTACAATCTGTGATACCTGACCTAGAAATGGTAGTGTACACCATTTCTTACAGGCAGTGGATGGGGAAGCAGGTGGGGCATAGAGGAGGGGTATAATTTTCCATTTTTGTTCCCTGTGCAAGATGTGGTCAGTATGAACTGGATTGTAGCCATTGGCTGTGGTAATAAATTTTATTGTATCTAACTCTGCTTTAAAATCATCTCTGGACATGGGGATAGATATGAGACGGTGTACCATTGAGTGGAAAGCTGCATGTTTCTGAGCTATGGGGGGTTGTGAGCAAGAAGGTATTACTGTGTCTGTAGTAGTTGTTTTTCTGTAAATTTTGAAACAATGTGTGTGTGTACTAATGTCAATGGTGAGATCTAAGAAGTTTATGGATTTGTTGCCAATCTCCTTAGTGAACTGGATATTTTTATGTTGACTGTTTAGGTTTTTCAAAAATGTGTTGAGTTGTCTTGTAGTACCAGTCCACATAGACAGGACATCATCTACATATCTAAACCAGTATTTGATGCTTGCACCCAAAGGTTCTGTTTTTAGAAAATTTTGTTCAAAATGGTCCATAAATATTCAGCCAACAGTGGACTAAGAGGGGAACCCATAGCTAAGCCATTTAATTGTTTATACTTATGTTACTTACTGTATGTTTCTACTTCAGTCTAGACGTGTTACTTCTCTTCCATTGTTGTTTACAAACATTTTAACTTCTTTGGTGATAATACTCAGTAAATGTCTGAAGATGGCCTTGTAAGCTGAAAACCGGCTAACAATAAAAGTAATATTGTAGAACAAAAGCAAAGTGGTGCTTTTCATCTATTACTCAGGTTTTCCCTTTTTTAGTCTATCTTCTAGGATAAGTGTTAGGGTCAGTATTGCCATGAGCATTCCTACATTTCTCTGGAACCCAAAGTGATCTTCCCTGAGGTCAGCTTGTACTGGGTTTTCCATTCATATCAGTATTTTGCACCCATGACATATTAAACTGATAATTTGGTAACATTCACCCTTGTCAGTATCCGCCTTCCTCGCAACTGGAATTATTACACTCTTCTTGAAGCTTGAGGTTATTTCTCCTCTCTCGTACATCTTGTACACAAGGTGGAATACTTTTGTCACGGCTGGCTCTCGCAAGGATCCCAGTAGTCGGGAGGGCATTTAGTCCACTCTACGGGGATTCTTTCGATTTACGTCTTTTAGTGCTCTGTCACACACTTCTCTCCGTACCAATCTCCCATTTCATTTTCGTTTACTTCCTCTTCCATTTCTATAATATTGCCTTAAGGTTGGATGATGAGTCCCTATTAACCAACACCCCCGTTACAACCGATAGTGTTTTCGGTGTGTACTATGGCAGCTGAGGTCTGTTAGGTATCGTCCTACGATGGCATGCGCGCATTTTCCAAGGTGAAACATAGACCTGAGTTCTCTCTGGTGGATGACATTATCGTTCTGCACAGTGGTAGCCTGGTGGACGTAAGACAAGAGGACAACTACACGCATCTGCAGAAATCTGCTTGCTTCTCGAACTTAAATTCGACTAGGTGTGGATGGGATGCTCTAGGTAGGACGACTGCAGTGCTAAGATTGCCACCATTGTTAACCTCCAGAAAGCGATTGTCTAGCAATGGGAGACGTCACCGTAAGCTGTGCTGGAAGATGTGGTCCACAGTATAAGGAAATGGGGAATCGTATAGTCGTTTTATGGTATCACATCTCGTATTGAAGCTTTGCATACCACTGGCAGAGGAACAACACACATGGTAAGTGCCACGCATGCCTCATGGCCGATATGCCACGCATGTCTCATGGCTGATATTCTGGTATATCCTGTAAGCAAATCACAATTCAACGCGTCAAAATGTAGCTTGGACACCTTGCAGTGGATACACTTCCGCCGTCCTAGTTGTTCCGTAATCTCCCTGAAGGAAAGCAGATTAGGGTTTGAAGAGGTCGTTAAGAGATGGAACACAATGTCGGATTATTTTACATGACGCTTCAGCCATACGATATTATGTATTGTTTACTAAGACTAGAGGATCTTCTGGATTTCGGACACAGAGTCAGGGGTTTTAGCCTATACATTCCAAGATGCAGGTATGCCAACACTTTGTAGCTAAGAGAGCTCAGTTTGCTGGGGACGTTGGGTGAACTCAGAAAAAAGCGCCAATATGTCAAGATATTTTGATTTAAATGTGTTGGAAGCTGCCAGATAAGTCAAAAAGCTAGTTCTATATTTTACATCCCTGACTTCGCCTAGCATATATTCGTCTTTTTTGTGCTATGGTATGAGCATTTTTCCTCCTGGTTCCCAATTTTTACTCGACCATAATTTTGACATTAGACAGCCATAGCTTTTCAACCGTTGTAGGCTTTTGTTGAGTCGGACAACGACTGACTCGGTCTAAATTTTTTTTATTGTCTTTCGAACCACGTTGCTTATATTGTGGCAACGGTAAGGCTTTCGCCAAACAGGAAGACCATTGATTACACGTATTTGTCAGCCTTCTTACAAAATTTTAACCGATTCGCACAAGTGTGAAACATAGAAGAAGCGCGCGTTAAAACCTCGCAAAAAGATGTTTTTTGCACGTAAAATCCGAAAGAGGCTAGATTTTTGGTAGCGAGGTTTTAATTTTATTGCGAGAATTAATTTTTTTATTTATTTGATCCACTTTAATCCGTTTTCGTGCATTCAATTCACATAAGAACGAATTTCATGTGATAAGTTTTGCTCAACTTTAAACAATCGTATCTCGACAGCAAATAGAAATTAGTAAATGAAAAAAAAAATTAGTTTTGAATTTATCCATCTTCGTGCGAAGTTTGAACCGATTCAAACAAGTTTAAAGTATAGAAGCGGCGCACTTCAAATACCTCCCAGAAAAACTTGTTTCTTTCATGATGTTACATGTAAATCCGAACAGTGTACATACAAATGATGTCATTAGAGGAGCATTAATTGCAGCCCAATTAAAATCTTTTGCAAAATGAATTAATCGATTCGCAAAATTTGCCCTCAGTCCAGCTCCGGTTCATTGTTCAAACCTCGCTTAATGTACAGTAACGTAGCTACAGTAGGAAAGATGTTTGAGTGGCTGTACAAATAGCCGCTGGTCCAAGCTAAACCAAAAACTTTTTGCCTCACGTTCCTAGTTCAAATATGAAGCGAACACCTAGACCACCCAAATCATTATTCTGCATGCGACGTTTTCAGACAAACAGGCTGTCTCAAAACTTTTGGATCAAATAGAAACATGAAAGAGTGGATCCACAACTGATTATATTGAGAAAGGGAACCAATGGTCGGATATGCATATTTAATTTGTTATGGACATGCATAGCGTACACCACATAACAACAACGTAGCTCATAGTAACTGTTCAAAGCGGAGGCCACCCAACTCAGATCATTTATTGAAATATCTGAGTAAGGACAATCCCCATGCCACCCACATCGGTGGCCATCTGCAATGACTGTCTGTCAAGCTATGGGTTGGCATTGTCCAAGATCAGCTAATAGGACCGTATTTTCTGCCTGCACGTTTGACTGGTCCACACTACCTGGTGTTACTGCGAAGTTTGCAGCCACAGTAAGTGAAGACCATACTCCTTGTTGCACGCGAAAGGATGTGATTTCAACAAGACGGTGCACCAGTCCACTTCGATGGCAATGTCCGCTAGCACCTGCAGAACTTGCACCGTCATCGCTGGATAGGAATGGGAGGTCCTGTCCCACAGCCAGCACGATCACCGGATTTCACACCTCAGGACTTCTTCCTCTTGGGTTCCATCAAAACATTGGTGTATGAAACCCCATAGAAACGGATGAATACACGCTTGCTAGGGTCCAAGCAGCCTTGCGGCGCGGTACGTTTCTTTTTACCGCCCTGTCAGTGTCCATCAATGTTCATCTGTCTAGCTAAAAGCTATAGTAGAAAATACTAGACCACTACTGTCTACTGCAGGTCGCAACACACATAGAATTGTCCGGTAAACGGGATGTGGCTAGCTACTGAAATAATAACTTGGCAATGGAAATTTTCAGGTGTATTTTTATGATAAAGATCACAGTTAACACTGCCAAGTCTGTACTAAGTGTCTACACAAGGTAAAACTCCCACACACACCACAATCACACACGTAGCCAGTTTATGGTATTTACACCCTTTACCGAAGTTAATAGAGTTCACCGGATCGTTTAGTTATGAAAATGCTCGCTCAAATGTTGTGCACTCTGCTCTACACGTAATACCTGTTCCAGTCTTAGATCGCACAACACACCACGCGGTTTTAACTAACAGTCAAGCAAAAATATTGATATTCCGTCTGAAATTCCACACGACTTCCACTATACCGTTCACTTAAATATGCTTTTTACTACTTCGCAAACTGGTAATTAGCATTTTTCGCGATTTTATAGTACTTTTGTCGGAGCTGCTTTCAATCAGATGTTACTAGTTCGAACCCACAGCTCCGACTCTCCTAGATCACACCAAAGGGTTTTTCCAAGCATAGATTGGCGCGAGCCTGCATTTTTCTGATTGGCTGATATCACAAACAGCAAATCAGGTTGCAGAATTATCCCGCGCTAACCCACGATTTACTTCAATGACGAATCATAGTAAAACATTTCTTTCTATGGGAATTGCTAAATAAATAAATTTAGAAAAGTATCAAATATAAAATTACTCCTTCCGAAATTAACGATTAATTTGTGTTCTACTCACGATTTATTAGTACCATAAACTGACTGCACATTTAACTATAGTAAATCCCCTGTACAGTTTAACTGGTACTTCGTGAATAAACAAAACAATTTTCATTTACTTCTGTTCTCCTTCAATCATACAACACTCACACTGCTAATTACTACACATATAAAACAATTATAATTACGCAAATACATTAAATATTAGTCAAACATAACTTTACAACATTGTTTTGACTATGACTGCTAGCACTGTCCTAACTGCTGACCTCTGCCGCCTACTAGTACAACTACGTGCAGCTCTGTAACTCAGGTCCATGTCAGCTGGTGACATCTGTCGATGACTCATGCCTATAACGACATCGTCCTAATAAGTGACAGGAGCGATGCGAAGGCGCTACTCCTCAGCCTGTCTCCTGGTACAACAGGCACCAGGGATCTTTGACAGAGTGTGCCAGAACTTCACGCGCCGTTGTCATGCATGCACTGAGACTGGTAGCTGTCGCTTTCAACAAGTACTACGAGCTGTGTTGATGTCATGCCGTGTACGTGAGTATGTCCATAAAACAATAAATACGCATTTCTGGCCATTGGTTCCTTGTCGAAGTTTAATCGGCTGTGGTCCCACTATCATCTGTTTTCGAAAAGGATTGATATTGGCTATATTTATTATAGCGTTTCACCGCTGTAACGGTTTAATTGTAATGTTCATATTTTCTCTGTATAAAATCGATGTACTAGTACCAGACATAAGAAAACACGTGTAATGGTACATATAAACACAAGCATCTAAAGATGGAGCCACATTCTTGACTAACATCATTTGTTAGTACCAGACGCAAGAAAACACATGAAAGGGTAAATGAACTGAACAAAAATCACAGCACCATGAAGGAGTTGTGCGACATAAACGAAGGTTGGTAGGCTTGTTTCTACATATGAAAGATGATGTCTATTGGAATTCCGCGCCAGTCGCATAAGAGTGACCCTAGTAGCTTCACTATGAGGATGCAAATGAGGTTTGCTGCAAATATATGTTTTAATGGTCGTGAGCATTAGTGACCTTTGGACTGAACGTGGTGAGCTGATGTTAGTAAAGCATGCCTTTAAGGTGACAAAGACGCCATTGTCGATACCTCACTGAGTTTGAACGAGGCCGTGTACTAGGGCTGCGAGAAGCTGGATGTTCATCCAGGGATACTGCAGAAATATTTGGCATGAACGTAGTCACTGTAAATGACTACTGGCTGAGGTACGAGAATTTACGGTCGCAAGGTGACCGGCCTCTGGACGACCTCGTGACATTACCCAGAGGGGAGACCATCGTGTTCGGTGTGTGGCTCTGGCGCATCGTACTGCTTTTGCAGCAGCAATTTGAGTAGCAGTTCGCACCACAGTGACACAGAAAACTGTTACAAATCGGTTATTTCGAGGACAGCTCCGATACGCACGGCCTGTGACATTTGTTTCACTGACCCTAAACCATCGCCATTTGCGACTTCAGTGGTGTCAATCGAGAGTAGAGTGCAGGTCTGTTGTGTTTTCTGATGAAAGCTGGTTCTGCCAGGGTGCCAGTAATGGCCGTATGTTGGTTATAAGGGGGACGGCTTAGGAGCTGCAACCAGCCTGTCTGCATGTTAGCTAGAAACACTTGACCTATACCTGGAGTTATGTTCTGGAGTGCGATTCTGTATGATAGCAGGAGCACTCTCATAGTTATCCAACTCACCTTGACTGCGAATCTGTACATCAATCTGATGATTCGATCTGTTGTGATGCCATTCGCTAACAGCTTTCCTGGGGATGTTAGGGGGTGTTTTTCAACAGGGTAACGCTCGCCCACATATCGCTGTTGTAACCCAACATGCTGTACACTCTACAGAGTGTCGACATGTTGCCTTGGTCTGCTCGATCACCAGAACTGTCTCCAACGACCACATATGAGACCTCATCGGACGACAACTCCAGCGCCATCCACAAAAAGTACTGACCGTCGTTCCTGCAACAGGCCTGGAATTCCATCCCAGAAACTGACATCCGGTAGCGGTACAACACAATGCATGCACTTTTGCACGATTGAATTCCACATTCTGGGGGTTACATTGATTATTATGGTACCACCATTTCACATTTCAAGTGGCACAAAGCCCATGCCTACTACAGTAGTACCAGTTTATATGCCAACTAGCTCTGCAGATGATGAAGAAATTGATGAAATGTATGACGAGATAAATTAAATTATTCAGGTAGTGAAGGGTGACGAAAATTTAATAGTCATGGGTGACTGGAATTCGTCAGTAGGAAAAGGGAGAGAAGGAAACTTAGTAGGTGAATATGGATTGGGGGGAAGAAATGAAAGAGGAAGCCGCCTTGTAGAATTTTGCACAGAGCATAACTTAATCATAGCTAACACTTGGTTCAAGAATCATGAAAGAAGGTTGTATACCTGGAAGAATCCTGGAGATACTAAAAGGTATCAGATAGATTACATAATGGTAAGACAGAGATTTAGGAACCAGGTTTTAAATTGTAAGATATTTCCAGGGGCAGATGTGGATTCTGACCACAATCTATTGGTTATGAACTGCAGATTGAAACTGAAGAAACTGCAAAAAGGCTGGAATTTAAGGAGATGGGACCTGGATATACTGAAAGAACCAGAGGTTGTACAGAGTTTCAGGGAGAGCATAAGGGAACAATTGATAGGAATGGGGGAAAGAAATACAGTAGAAGAAGAATGGGTAGCTCTGAGGGATGAAGTAGTGAAGGCAGCAGAGGATAAAGTAGGTAAAAGGACGAGGGCTAATAGAAATCCTTGGGTAACAGAAGAAATACTGAATTTAATTGATGAAAGGAGAAAATACAAAAATGCAGTAAATGAAGCAGGCAAAAAGGAATACAAACGTCTCAAAAATGAGATCGACAGGAAGTGCAAAATGGCTAAGTAGGGATGGCTAGAGGACAAATGTAAGGATGTAGAGGCTTGTCTCAGTAGGGGTAAGATAGATACTGCCTACAGGAAAATTAAAGAGACCTTTGGAGAGAGGAGAACCACTTGTATGAATATCAAGAGCTCAGATGGCAACCCAGTTCTAAGCAAAGAAGGGAAGGCAGAAAGGTGGAAGGAGTATATAGAGGCTTTATACAAGGGCGATGTACTTGAGGACAATATTATGGAAATGGAAGAGGATGTAGATGAAGATGAAATGGGAGATAAGATACTGCGTGAAGAGTTTGACAGAGCACTGAAAGACCTGAGTCGAAACAAGGCCCTGGGAGTAGACAACATTCCATTAGAACTGCTGATGGCCTTGGGAGAGCCAGTCATGACAAAACTCTACCATCTGGTGAGCAAGATGTATGAGACAGGCGAAATACCCACAGACTTCAAGAAGAATATAATAATTCCAATCCCAAAGAAAGCAGGTGTTGACAGATGTGAAAATTACCGAACTATCAGTTTAATAAGTCACAGCTGCAAAATACTAACGCGAATTCTTTGCAGACGAATGGAAAAACTGGTAGAAGCGGACCTCGGAGAAGATCAGTTTGGATTCCGTAGAAATGTTGGAACACGTGAGGCAATACTAACCTTACGACTTATCTCAGAAGAAAGATTAAGAAAAGGCAAACCTACGTTTTTAGTATTTGTAGGCTTAGAGAAAGCTTTTGACAACGTTAACTGGAACACTCTCTTTCAAATTCTGAGGGTGGCAGAGGTAAAATACAGGGAGCGAAAGGCTATTTACAATTTGGACAGTAACCAGATGGCAGTTATAAGAGTCGAGGGGCATGAAAGGGAAGCAGTGGTTGGGAAAGGAGTGAGACAGGGTTGTAGCCTCTCCCCAACGTTATTCAATCTGTATATTGAGCAAGCAGTAAAGGAAACAAAAGAAAAATTCGGAGTAGGTATTAAAATCCATGGAGAAGAAATGAAAACTTTGAGGTTCGCCGATGACATTGTAATTCTGTCAGAGACAGCAAAGGACTTGGAAGAGCAGTTGAATGGAATGGACAGTGTCTTGAAAGGAGGATATAAGATGAACATCAACAGAAGCAAAACGAGGATAATGGGATTTAGTCGAATTAAATCGGGTGATGCTGAGGGGATTAGATTAGGAAATGAGACACTTAAAGTAGTTAAGGAGTTTTGCTATTTAGGGAGTAAAATAACTGGTGATGGTCGAAGTAGAGAGGATATAAAATGTAGACTGGCAATGGCAAGGAAATCGTTTCTGAAGAAGAGGAAGTTGTTAACATCGAGTATAGATTTAAGTGTCAGGAAGTCGTTTCTGAAAGTATTTGTATGGAGTGTAGCCATGTATGGAAGTGAAACATGGACGATAACCAGTTTGGACAAGAAGAGAGTAGAAGCTTTCGAAATGTGGTGCTACAGAAGAATGCTGAAGATAAGGTGGGTAGATCACGTAACTAATGAGGAGGTATTGAATAGGATTGGGGAGAAGAGAAGTTTGTGGCACAACTTGACTAGAAGAAGGGATCGGTTGGTAGGACATGTTTTGAGGCATCGGGGGATCACAAATTTAGCATTGGAAGGCAGCGTGGAGGGTAAAAATCGTAGAGGGAGACCAAGAGATGAATACACTAAGCAGATTCAGAAGGATGTAGGTTGCAGTAGGTACTGGGAGATGCAGAAGCTTGCACAGGATAGAGTAGCATGGAGAGCTGCATCAAACCAGTCTCAGGACTGAAGACCACAACAACAACAACATCTTGCGCTTATATTAACCTGTGATCTTGCAATGTTAATCACTTAAATATATTACCTGGCCAAATGTATTCCTGAAATTTTATTACTCTACATTTGTTGCTTTTTGGCGTGCGCGGCACGTGGTCTTCCAGTAGCGTCCTCGCTTCCCGGAACAGAGTCCCGCGTTCGATTCCCGGCGGGTTCAGGGATTTTCTCTGCCTCGAAATGACTGGGTGTTGTGTGTCATTCATCATCATTTCATCCTCATTCACTCTGAAGTCGCATGAGTGGCGTTAAAGGACTTGTGGAGCGGCGGTCGTACTGCCCCGCGAAGGGTCTCCCGGCCACAAATGCCATACGCTCATTGTTATTTACTTTTTGGCGTTGCGACTTTTTTCGTCAATGTGTAAACACAAACATCTAGAGGTGACTCCACGAAATTCGATATTTCGTCGTATAAAATAGAAAATAAAGCTGCATTTGTGACTGAAGACAATAAATGTATACATGATCTGTGTTACCAAACCAGTTATTTCAAACTTAATGATGGTCACGAATCTGTCTCAGATCATTTCATAATTTCACCCGACTGACTCATTTCATTTCAGCGAGTTTCATTCAATGCACTACATAATTAGATTGCTATCCAGCTTAGCTGCCCTACCCAAAGTTTGAATCACGATCATCGCCGTCAAATGGCGTCACTCCTTGAGACAATATGAAGTGTTTTGGAAGTTAAAGAAGTTGGTGGACAGCTTAGTTCTTAAGATACGCAAACCACAATCTAAAGATTGTTAACTGTTGTTGTTGTTGTAGTTGGGGTTTGTGGCGCTCAACATTTTTACAGTTCATAGCGGCCCGATAATCTTTCGAGAAATTGCTGACGAAATGGTGGATACAGAGCGACTAGCTTCGTGTAGCGTATTACCACCCTAACGCGCGTTAACTATTGTTTATTCAGTGATATTTTGACTACCGACAGGAACTTCAAGTTTATTAGCAATAGCGAAGTAACTCCTAAGTAATTACTAACGCGGGCAAAAGTTAACTGTGGAGAGATAATGTCAAGGTTTCACTTCGTTGAAAACGTCTGTGTGTAATGATATTGATTACGCGACTAATATTCTCAAAAGCCATTGATTTAATTAGCTAATGACGCCTTCCTCGTAAGACATCTCGTTTTATGTAATGCCTGAACGTGTCGAGGAAGTTTCGTCGGTCAGAGTAGCTGTAGTTATCCGGAAATTGTAGGTACGCTTTGTTACACCACTATGCCCTCCTAGTGTCATAAAAATTACGAAAAAATTTCACTGTTGATTTATTATGTTTAAGTGCTCCAAAGAGTTCTTGAGTTTTGATTCCACTAGGAGCACGTGGTCTATGACCGCAATATTAGTACAGTCCACAAGAAAAATGGCAGCCTCTGTCGTAGGAAGTTTCAAATTATTTATTACAGCAAAAGGATTTCACTCACTGTGTGGGCATCTTCATTGCAAGTGTTAATTAAAGTCTTGAAGACTCATGTAATAGAAGCATAAATTACAACTCCAACATAGTGTATGTACAGAAGAACATAGCAACTAGCGAACACATTTAGAGCTCAAAATTGTTAGTGTGTCAAATAATAAATTACCGGGCAGTTTTAACCGTACTAGTAACACATATATCGAATTTTTCAGATGACGTCAGTAAACATGGACACCGCAACAGCCCCAGCGACCACTAGAAAGCTCCTATTGGCCAGCAAACCGTTCCACGTCGTGTGCAAGCTGTTTGGTCTCATGCCGTTTACCGTCGATTTCAACACGGCGTCACTCAGCAGATGCAAATCGGATTTGGTGATCTTGACCCTCGGCTGCTTAGCACATCTGGCATCTGCTTTCACTTATCTGTATTTATATTTTTGTTCGGTACAGACATTTTCCGCAACAGACGTTGTTAGTCTTATAGGGAATATAAATTACACAATTATGAGTTTAATTCCTGTAATCTCCGATGCTTGCCTTAACAACAAAAAGTATGAAGTCATGCTTCAGCTAATTACATCGTGTGACAGAATACTGACAGTCTATATCAAAAAAGAGAACAGTAATTACGGAATGTTCATAATGCTGCAGCTGCTCTTACTATTTTCCTGTGCTTGGTTGATGTTTGTTATTATGTTCACTTCTTTTACTGAACAAAGCAGCGGGCTAGCAGCAATAATTAGTATCTATCTTTATGGAACAACCCAGTTAGCTATTTTACGATTTTTGAACTTACAGCTGGTGATAAGGCAGAGAATCTCACGCTTGAATATTTGCTTACTAGAAATGCGAAACAACTTACATGCTACAAACCACAGGCAAGTGCATTCCATTCGAGGTGTTGCGTCAGGAAAAAACGTAAATGTCAATCGAGGAGGTGTCTGTTGCACATCGGAGCGTGCGCGATTCGTCAGGAGAGTGTATTTGGGACTATGTGAACTGTCAACGGTAGTATCTTCCGCTCACGCAAGTTTCTTGATATTATATTTCGTAGCGACGACAGCGATAAATGTATTGCAGTTGTATTTCAATATTACAAATGCATTATTCCTAGGTAGAGATATGAAAAGCCGGAAGTGGCAGACACAGTTGGGAATGTACATCCAAGTGTGCTCACTAGCACTTCTGGTAGTCCCCGCCCACTGTGTGGAGGCGGAGGCGGGGCGCACGCAGAAGTTGTGCTGGCAGCTGCTGAAGGAAGGGCGTAGCGTGGGCGGCGCCGCCCACCGCGAGCTAAGGCAGCTGGCGCTTCAGACGACCTCGGAGCGGCCTCAGGCCAACCTGGCAGGTGTGCTGAGGCTGCGTATGAGTCTCGTCGCGACGTACATCTCCGTCCTCACCACCTACACCACCCTGATGATCACATGGTGGCCTTCAGGTAACTTAACCATAACATTTTTATCCATTATCAACTTCGGTCGCCACAAGGTGTTTTTCATTTCTTTCTTATTATCTGGTATCGACTGCTTGCTCTTCATTTACAGCTGCTTCGCGCTTCGTCTTTTTTCTCGTCCTAACTTCGTCCTTTTCTAATGTCAACCAGCACTCCAAGGCTTCTTCTTCATTTTCACTCTTCCCTGGAATCTGTCCGTCAATGACTTTTCTTTGGTGTACATTTTTTTTCCCCGCGTGCTGCTGGATTATAATAGAGAGTAACACAAAATTATTGTGAAGATGGCTCGATGAACCCTCTGCCAGGCACTTAGGTGTGATTTGCAGAGTATCCATGTAGATATAGATACGTCCGAACAAAAAATTTATCCGTCATTCTTACCATTCCTATTATTATGCATCTTTTTTCTAATTTTTTGCACGTTACTTTCTTGGCTTAAACTGAAACGCGTTTGTAATTAACAGTGGCCGTGCGGTTCTAGGCGCTACTGGCTGGAACCGGGCGACCGATACCGTCGCAGGTTCGAATCCTACACGCATCTGCAGAAATCTGCTCGCTCCTCGAACCTCAATTCGACTGTGGTGCATGGGGTGCTCTAGGTAGGACGACTGCAGTGCTAAGATTGCCACCATTGTTAACCTCCAGAAAGCGATTGTCTAGCAATAGGAGGCGTCACCGTAAGCTGTGCTGGACGATGTGATCCATAGTATGGGGAACTGTATAGTCGTTTTATGCTATAGAATTGGGGAGAAGAGGAGTTTGTGGCACAACTTGACAAGAAGAAGGGACCGGTTGGTAGGATATGTTCTGAGGCATCAAGGGATCACAAATTTAGCATTGGAGGGCAACGTGGAGGGTAAAAATCGTAGAGAGAGACCAAGAGATGAATAGACAAAGCAGATTCAGAAGGATGTAGGTTGCAGTAAGTACTGGGAGATGAAGAAGCTTGCACAGGATAGTGTAGCATGGAGAGCTGCATCAAACCAGTCTCAGGACTGAAGACAACAACAACAACAACAAAAACAACAACAACAATCTCGTATTGAAGCTTTGCATACCACTGTCAGAGGAACAGCACACATGGTAAGTGCCACGCATATCTCATGACCGATATTCTGGTATATCCTGTAAGTAAATCATAATTCCACGCGTCAGAATGTAGCGTGGATACTTTTTAGTGCATAGATTGCCGCCGTCCTAGTTGTTTCGTAATTTCCCTGAAGGAAGGCACATTAGGGTTTAAAGAAGTCGTTAGATTCGGAACACAACTTCGGATTAGGAAAACCAGGCCGTGTATTTATCAAAGAAATCGTTCTGGTATTTCCCTCAAGCGATTTAGGAAAAATAGAGGAAACCTAAATATAGATAATTGGGAGATGATCAAAGCATAAAAGGCAATAAAAGTGTCTACATTGCGATCTCGGCGTACCAAGTGTGTTCATTTTCTTCATTTTCAAAGTTTAGTATGAATGCAGCCCTACTTTGGATACATCTTACTTCCTCTTATACATGGACCCCCACTCACGGATACTTCCGATCGTAGATACACCTTGCTCTCTTGGAGCACATAAATTTGTGTCTATTTTTTTCTTACCATACGTGTAACAGGAAGAGGGTTTTGGGGAGAAAAGGCCACCATGGAGAAGAAAATCAACCCACTACCCCGCCCACACTCAGAAAAAAAAATGTTTTAGCATCCCATCAGGAACAAATCCACACCCATTAATTCTGTCCCTCCAAAAAAACATTTTTAACTCTTACATGACGCTTCAGCCATACGATATTATGTATTGTTTACCATGGCTGGAGCATCTTCTGGATTTCGGACACAGAATCAGGGATTTTAGCTCATAAATTTCAAGATGCAGGTATGCCAATACCTTGTAGCTAAGAGAGTTCAGTGTGCTGGGGAATTTGGATGAACTCAGAAAAAAAGCGCCAATATGTCAAGATGTTTTGATTTAAATGTGTTGGAAGCAGCCAGATAAGTCGAAAAACTAGTTCTATCTTTTACATCCCTGACTTTGCCTAGGACACATTCGTCTTTTTTGTGCTGTGATATGAACATTTTTCCTTCTGGTTCCCAATTTTTACTCTACCATAATTTTGACATTCGACAGCCATAGCTTCTCAACCGTTGTAGGCTTTTGTTGAGTCGGACAACGACTGATCGGGTATAAATGTTTTTTATTGTCTTTCGAACCATGTTGCTTATATCGTGGCAACTGTAAGGCTTTCGCAAAACAGGAAGACCATTGATTACACGTATTTGTCAGCCCTCTTACAATATTTTAACCGATTCACCCAAGTGTGAAATATAGAAGTGGCGCCTGTTAAAACCTCACAAAAAGATGTTTTTTGCTCGTAAAATCCGCATGAGGCTACATTTTTGGAAGCGAGGATTCAATTTTATGGCAAGAATGCAATTTTTTATTTATTTGATTCACTTTAATCCGTTTTCGTGCATTCAATTCTCATAAGAACGAATTTCATGTGATAAGTTTTGCTCAACTTTAAACAATAGTATGTCGACAGCAAATAGAAATTAGTAAATGAAAAAAAAATTAGTATTGAATTTATCCATCTTCGTGCGAAGTTTGAACCGATTCAAACAAGTTTAAAGTATAGAAGTGGCACGCTTCAAATAACTCCCAGAAAAACGTGTTTCTTTCATGATTTTACATGTCAATCCGAACAGCGTACATACAAATGATGTCATTAGATGAGCATTAATTCCAGCCCAATTAAAATCTTTTGAAAAATGAATTGCCCTCAGTCCTGTTCCGGTTCATTGTTCAAACCTCGCTTAATGTACAGTAACGTAGCTACAGTAGGAAAGATGATTGAATGGCTGTACAAATAGCCGCTGGTCCAAGCTAAACCAAAAACTTTTTGCCTCACGTTCCTAGTTCAAATAGGAAGCGAACACCAAGACCACCAAAACCATTATTCTGCATGCGACTTTTTCAGACAAACAGGCTGTCTCAAAACTTTTGGATCAAATTGAAACATGTAAGAGTTGATCCACATCCGATTATAATTGAGATAGGGAACCAGCGGACATGCATATTTACTTTGTTATGGACATACACAGCGTACACCACATAACAACAACGTAGCTCATAGTAACTGTTCAAAGTGGAGGCCGTCCAACTCAGAGCATGTATTGAGATGTCTGAGTAAGGACAATCCCAGTGCCTCCCAGATCGGTGGTCATCTGCAACGATTCTCTGACAACCTATGGGTTGGCATTGTCCAAGATCGCCTAATAGGACCGTATTTTCTGCCTGCACGTTCGACTGGTCCACGCTACCTGTGAAACCTCCCCTTGGAAAAATTTATGAATGATTGTGCTGATAAACTCCTTACATTATTTGATTTTCAAACAGCTGAGCAAAACTGAACATGCACAGACATTTCTCTCTTTACTTATTCAGATCATCAACAAACTGACACACAATATTTTTAGCACAACGCAATCTGACTTTCAATAATCCCTACAAAAGAATGGCGCTGACTAACAATAACCTATACGTTTCATGAATCACTTACCTCACAAAAATCTTCGTTACTCGAACTACTGCAATACAGCGAGCGCCAATACTGCCAGCTAAATAAGACTCTAACTACTGAAGGCACTAACTACTGATAGGCATAGTTAGAAAATGAAAGATTTTGATAGAGAACAAAAAATGTATTTACCTTAATAGTGTTCAAAATTCATAATATATATATCAGTTCATGACATCCAGTCTAAAAAATTTCCTTTTTCTGACGGACACACCTCCAGATCGTCCGCTCTCAAAACTCTGCCATCTCTCTCCCCACATCCACCACTGCTGGCGGCTCACCTCCAACTGCGCAACGCTAGCGCTGTTCACATCCAACTGCCCAACACTACAAAAGCGAATGTTCCAACAATGCCAACCAGCCACAGACTGCACACAGCACTGCCAGTGATTTTCATACAGAGCGCTACGTGACGTTAACAACATAAAAACCTAAACAGCCTACTTACACCAGGTGTTACTGCGATGTTTACAGCCACAGTTCTTGGAGACCGTACTCCTTGTTGCTCGCGAATGGACGTGATTTCAACAAGACGGTGCACCAGTCCACTTCGATGGTAATGTCCGCGAGTACCTGTAAAACTTGTAACCTCGTCACTGGATAGGAAGGTAAGGTCCTGCCCCACAGCCAGCGCGATCACCGTATTTCACACCTCAGGACTTCTCCCTCTTGGGTTACATCAAAACGTTGGTGTATGAAACCCCATAGAAACGGATGAAGACATGCTTGCTAGGGTCCAAGCTGCCTGTCTTCTGGTACAACAGACACCAGGGATCTTTGACACAGTGTGCCAGAACTTCATGCACCGTTGTCATGCATGCACTGAGACTGGTAGTCGTCCCTTTCAACAATTACTACGAGCTGTGTTGTTCTTATGCGGTGTACGCTGTGTATCTACATAAAACAATAAATACGCGTTTCTGACCAGTGGTTCCCTGTCTAAGTTTAATCGGCTGTGGTCCCACTATCATCTGTTTTCGTTTGAACCAAAAGGTTTGAGATTGGCTATATTTATTATAGCGCTTCAGCGCTGTAAAGATTTAATTGTAATGTTCATATTTTCTCTGTATTAAATCGATATACTACTACCAGACATAAGAAAACACATGTAAACGTACATGTAAACACAAGCATCTAAAGATGGAGCCACATGATTCGATTTGTTAGTACCTGACGCAAGAAAACACATGAAAGAGTACTGAAGAAAAATCGCAGCACCATGAAGCAGTTGTGCGACATAAACGGAAGTTGATAATCTTGCTTCTACATATGAAAGATGATGTCTATTCGAATGCCGCGCCAGTCGCATACGAGTGACTCTAGCAGCGCCACTATGAGGATGCAAATTAGGTTTGCTACAAATATATGTTGTAATGGTCGTGAGTATTAGTTACCTTTGAGACTGAACGTGGTGAGTTGATGTTAGTCAAGAATGCCTTTAAGATGACAAAGACGCCATTGTCGATACCTCACTGAGTTTCAACGAGACCATATATTAGGGCTGCGAGAAGCTGGATGTTCGTTCTGGGATACTACAGAAACACGTGGCATGAACGTAGAAACTGTAAATGACTGCTGGTGCGGTAGTCACGAGTATGTACGGTCGCAAGGTGACCGGCCTCTGGACGACCTCGTGGCATTACTCAGAGGGGTGACCATCGAGTTCGGTGTGTGGCTCTGGCGCATCGTACTGCTTTTGCAGCAGCAATTTGAGTAGCAGTTCGCACCACAGCGACACAGAAAACTGTTACAAATCGGTTATTTCAAGGACAGCTCCGATACGCACGGCCTGTGACATGTGTTTCACTGACCCTAAACCATCGCCATTTGCGACTTCAGTGGTGCCAATCGAGAGTAGAGTGCAGGTCTGTTGTGTTTTCTGATGAAAGCTGGTTCTGCCAGGGTGCCAGTAACGGCCATGTGTCGGTTAAAAGGGGGAGGGGATTCGACCAGTTCTGATGCCATTCACTAACAGCTTTCCTGGGGTGTTACGGGGTATTTTTCAACAGGGTAACGCTCGCCCACATATCGCTGTTGTAACCCAACATGCTGTACACTCTACAGAGTGTCGACATGTTGCCTTGGTCTGCTCGATCACCAGAACTGTCTCCAACGACCACATATGAGACCTCATCGGACGACAACTCCAGCGCCATCCACAAAAAGTACTGACCGTCGTTCCTGCAACAGGCCTGGAATTCCATCCCAGAAACTGACATCCGGCAGCGGTACAACACAATGCATGCACTTTTGCACGATTGAATTCCACATTCTGGGGGTTACATTGATTATTATGGTACCACCATTTCACATTTCAAGTGGCTTATCTTGCGCTTACATTAACCCGTGATCTTGCAATGTTAATCACTGAAATGTTACCTAGCCAAATGTATTCCTGAAATTTTATTGCTCTATATTTATTACTCTTTAGCATCCGCGGCACGTGGTCTTGCGCTAGCGTACTCGCTTCCCACGAACGGGGTACCGGGTTCGATTCCCGGCGGGTTCAGGGATTTTCTCTGCCTCGAGATGACTGGGTGTTGTGTGTCCTTCATCATCATTTCATCCTCATTCACATTCAAGTCTCATGAGTGGCGTTAATAAACTTGTGGAACGGCGGTCGAACCGCCCCGCGATGGGTCTCCCGGCCACCAATGGAATACGCTCATTGTTATTTACTTTTTGGCGTTGCGATTTATTTCGTCAATGTGTAAACATAAACATCTACAGGTGCCTCCACGTAATTCGATATTTCGTCGTGTAAAATATAAAATAAAGCTGCATTTGTGACGGAAGACAATAAATGTATACATGATCTGTGTTACCAAACCAGTTATTTCAAACTTAATGATAGTCACGATTCTATCTCCGATCATTTCATAATTTCACCCGACTGACTCATTTAATTTCAGCGAGTTTCATTCAATGCACTACATAATTAGATTGCTATCTACCTTAGCTGCCCTACCCAAAGTTGGAATCACGATCAACGCCGTGAAATGGCGTGTCTCCTTGAGACAATATGAAGTGTTTTGGAAGTTAAAGAAGTTGGCGGACAGCTTAGTTCTTAAGATATGAATACCACAATCTGAAGATTGTTAACTGTTGTTGTTATTGTTTGGGTTCGTGGCGCTCAACATTACAGGTAATAGAGGCTCGACTATCTTTCGAAAAGTTGCTGACGAAATGGTGGATACAGAGCGAGTATCTTCATGTCGCGTGTTACCACCCTAAGGCGCGTTAACTACTTTTTATTCAGTGATATTTTGACTACCGACAGGAACTTAAATTTTATTAGCAATAGCGAAGTAACTCCTAAGTAATTACTGAAGGGGAGAAAAGTTGATTGTGAAGAAGTAATGTCAAGGTTCCACTTCGTTTAAATGTCTGTGTGTAATGATATTGATTACTCGACTAATGTTCTCAAAAGCCATTGATTTAATTAGCTAATGGCGAGTTCCTCGTAAGATATCCCGTTTTATGTAATGCCTGCACGTGTCGAGAAACTTTTGTCGGTCAGAGTAGCTGCAGTTATCTGAAAATTGTAGGTACGTTTTGTTACACCACTATGCTCTCCTAATGTCATAAAAATTACGAAAAAATTTCACTGTTGATTAATTATGTTTAAATGCTCCAAAAAAGTTCTTGAGTTTTTATTCCACTAGGAACATGTGCTCAATGACCGCAATATTAATACAGTCCACAAGAAAAATGGCAGTCTCTGCCGTAAGAAATTTCAAATTATTTATTACAGCATCTTCATTGCAAATATTAATTAAAGTCTTGAAGACCCATGTAGTAGAAGCATATATTACAACTCCACGTGGTGTCAGTACAGAAGAACATAGCAACTAGCGAACACATTTTGAACTCAAAATTGTCAGTGTGTCAAATAATAAATAACTTCGTACTAATAACACATATCTCGAATTTTTCAGATGACTTCAGTAAACATGGACACCACCAGAGCCCCAGCGATCACTAGAAAGCTCCTATTGGCCAGCAAACCGTTCCACGTCGTATGCAAGCTGTTTGGTCTCATGCCGTTTACTGTCGATGTAAACACGGCGTCACTCCGCAGATGCAAATCGGATTTGGTGATCTTGACCCTCGGCTGCGTAGCACGTCTGGCATCTACTTTCACTTATCTGTGTTTAATTTTTTGGTCGGCACAGACATTTTCCGTGATAGACGTTGTTAGTCTTATAGGGAATATAAATTACACAGTTATGAGTTTAATTCCTGTAATCTCCGATGCTTCCCTTAACAACAAAAAGTATGAAGATATGCTTCAGCTAATTACATCGTGTGACAAAATTCTGACAGTCTATATCAAAGAAGAGAACAGTAATTATGGAATGTTCATAATGCTGCAGCTGTTCTTACTGTTCACCTGTGCTTGTTTAATGGTTGTTATTGTGTTCACTTCTATTACTGAACAAAGCAGCAGGCTAGGAGGAATGCTTAGTGTCTATCTTTATGGAACAACCCAGTTACCTATTTTGCGATTTTTGAACTTACAGCTGGTGATAAGGCAGAGAATCTCACGCTTGAATATTAGCCTATTAGAAATGCGAGACAACTTATATGCTACAAACCACAGGCAAGTGCATTCCATTCGAGGTGTTGCGTCAGGAAAAAACGTAGATGTCAATCGAGGAGGTGTCTGTTGCACATCGGAGCGTGTGCGATTCCTCAGGAGAGTGTATTTGGGACTATGTGAACTGTCAACGGTGGTATCTTCCGCTCACGCAAGTTTCTTGATATTATATTTCGTAGCGACGACAGCGATGAATGTAGTGCAGTTGTATTTCAATATTACAAATGCTTTATTCCTAGGTAGAGATATGAAAAGTCGGAAATGGCTGTCACAGTTGGGAATGTACATCCAAATGAGCTCACTAGCACTACTGGTAGTCCCCCCCCACTGTGTGGAGGCGGGGGCGGGGCGCACGCAGAAGCTGTGCTGGCAGCTGCTGAAGGAAGGGCGTAGCGTGGGCGGCGCCGCCCACCGCGAGCTGCGGCTGCTGGCGCTTCAGACGACCTCGGAGCGGCCAGAGGCCAACCTGGCAGGTGTGCTGAGGCTGCGTATGAGTCTCGTCGCGACGTACATCTCCGTCCTCACCACCTACACCACCCTGATAATCACCTGGTGGCCTTCAGGTAACTTAACCATAACATTCTTATCCATTATCAACTTCGGTCGCCACAAAGTGTATTTCATTTCTTTCTTCTTATCTGGTATCCATGCCATACGACAGGTAGCGACTGCTTGCTCTTCATTTATACACTACTGGCCATTAAAATTGCTACACCAAGAAGAAATGCAGATGATAAACGGGTATTCATTGGACAAATATATTATACTAGAACTGATATGTGATTACATTTTCACGCAATTTGCATGCATAGATCCTGAGAAATCAGTACCCAGAACAATCACCTCTGGCCGTAATAACGCCGTTGATACGCCTGGGAATTGAGTCAAACAGAGCTTGGATGGCGTGTACAGGTACAGCTGCCCATGCAGCTTCAACACGATACTACAGTTCATCAAGAGTAGTGACTGGCGTATTGTGACGAGCGAGTTGTTCCGCCATCATTGACCAAACATTTTCAGTTGGTGAGAGATCTGGAGTATGTGCTGGACAAGACAGCAGTCGAACATTTTCTGTATCCAGAAAGGCCTGTACAGGACCTGCAACATCCAGTCGTGCATTATCCTTCTGAAATGTAGTGTTTCACGGGGATCGAATGAAGGGTAGAGCCACGGGTCGTAACACATCTGAAATGTAACGTCCACCGTTCAAAGTGCCGTCAATACGAACAAGAGGTGACCGAGACGTGTAACCAATGGCACCCCATAGCATCACGCCAGGTGATACGCCAGTATGGTGATGACCAATACACGCTTCCAATGTCTTTCACCGCGATGTCGCCATACACCGGATGCGCCCATCATGATGCTGTAAACAGAACCTGAATTCATCCGAAAAAATGACGTTTTGCCATTCGTGCACCCAGGTTCGTCATTGAGTACACCATTGCAGGCACTCCTTTCTGTGATGCAGCGTCAAGGGTAACCGCAGCCATGGTCTCCGAGCTGATAGACCATGCTGCTGCAAACGTCATCGAAGTGTTCGTGCAGATGGTTGTTGTCTTGCAAACGTTCCCATCTGTTGACTCAGGGATCGAGACGTGGCTGCGTGATCCGTTACAGCCATGCGGACAAGATGCCTGTCATCTCGACTGCTAGTGATACGAGGCCGTTGAGATCGAGCACGGCGTTCCGTATTACCCTCCTGAATCCTCCGATTCCATATTTTGCGAACAGTCATTGGACATCGACTATCGCGAGCAGCAATGTCGCGATACGATAAACCGCAATCGCGATAGGCTACAATCCGACCTTTATTAAAGTCGGAAACGTGATGGTACGCATTTCTCCTCCTTACACGAGGCATCACAACAACGTTTCACCAGGCAACGCCGGTCAACAGCTGTTTGTGTATGAGAAATCGGTTGTAAACTTTCCTCATGTCAGCACGCTGTAGGTGTCGCCACTGGCGTCAACTTTGTGTGAATGCTCTGAGAAGCTAATCATTTGCATATCACAGCATCTTCTTCCTGTAGGTTAAATTTCGCGTCTGTAGCACGTCATCTTCGTGGTGTAGCAATTTTAATGGCCAGTAGTGTAGCTGCTTCGCGCTTCGTCTTTTTTCTCGTCCTAACTTCATCCTTTTCTAATGTCAACCAGCACTCCAAGGCTTCTTTTTCATTTTCACTCTTCCCTGGAATCTGTCCGTCAATGACTTTTTGTCACGGGTAGTTTCTTTGGTGTACATTCTTTTTTCCCGCGTGCTGTTGGATTATAATAGAGAGTAACACAAAATTATTGTGAAGATGGCTCGATAAACCCTCTGCCAGGCACTTAGGTGTGATTTGCAGAGTATCCATGTAGATATAGATACGTCCGAACAAAAAATTTATCCGTCATTCTTACCATTCCTAATAGTGCTGCTTCCTCTCCTCTTCTCAAAAGCACTTCTCATTTGTCATTCTGCTAATCATTCCCACATTTAGCATTTGTCTCCACAACCGCATTTCTAAGCTATACAAGTATTAGTTATCCAACATTTTTTCCTTTTTCTTTTTCACTGTCCACGATTCGCTACGTTCAGCACTACACTCCACAAAAATGATTTGGCGAACATCGTTCTTAATTATATCGGAGTCTATCTGCTGTCAACAAACTTTTCACTTTATCAAAAGTGCATATGTATTCTGCTTCTTTTTTCCTCCATAAGTTTCCATTTTCAGTCATGAAAATTAGCAAGTACTTAACGATTTTATCCATTTTAAACCCTTTCCTTGCAATAATAGTTTGATGCAACCTTTACGATTACTGATCTCTCCCTGTATTTTACCCAATTCCATAATTTTTCCATTATTATGATTCTCTTCGTCATAAATTGTAGACAAGGGTCATACCCAGGGCAGGACGGAGGTGGGGTGGGAGGGGGGGGGGGGTGGGGGGGAGGTGCGCCACACGCCCTTCCCCTTCTCTTTAGGGAAAGGAAAATAAAATATAATATAGTCAGTGGTGCTTCTTTCAAGAAAACAATTTAAAAGTCGGTGTTATGTACGTTTCTAAGAGGGACTTTTTTATGGTTACTTAGACGTCACCATTCGTCTTCCAAAATATTGGAGACACTCCATACATCCAAGTCTTGCCCCCCGCTGCCTCCCCCACTACAAACTATCGTATGCGCGCTCTCGATTGTAGCTCCTCTTCTGATTCAATCAACACTGCCCCGGCATCTGCGTACTCATAATTGTGTTTATCCTTTCTCCGCTTACTATTACGCCTCTTTTTTCTAATTTTTTGCACGTTACTTTCTTGGCTGAACTGAAACGCGTTTGTAACAAACAATACTCTGGTCTGACATCTCTTCCAGTACCTGTCCCATCCGTTTCATCATCACCAAGTCTCATTACCACTGCTTTCTTGTGTAGATTTCCTTTATAAGTTTTGCGTCCGTCTAGTCTACACCACCATCATTTAAGGTCTTCAGGAGCATTATTTTAAGCCATAATAATTACTGCCGGAGATTTATCATTCTGTTAATTTTAGGGATCGTTGTGTACAAGCAAAGGGACACAAAATGTGGGAAACTTATTGAAAACACAGCAATGGTAGATAAAACGCGACAAAATATCAGTGACAGACACAGACACGTAAACTTTCCAAATTGTATAAAACATTTTGTACTTTCCCAACCATAAAGTGTTTGACTGTTGCATTTGTTTCACGGCAAATATTTACAATTAACTGGATGAGTGCCATACTACCCAAATTCTATACAACTGGAGACAGCAGTCTTTTGAAAATGAACTCAAAGAAAGGTGACTTAATATGTATTCAGCTTTACACCGAAGTGACAAAGGTCATGGGATACCTACTGATAACGTGTCGGACCTACTTTCGCTCGACGCAATGCAGTAACTCGACCTAGCACGGATTCAAGAAGTCGGAAGTCCCCTGCAGAAATACTGAGCCAAGCTGCCTCTATAGCCATCCATAATTCCGGAAGTATTGCCGGTATAGGATTTAGTTCACGAACTGACTTCTCGATTATTTCCCACAAATGTTCGATTAAATACATGTCGGGCCATCTGGTAGCCAGATCATTCGCTCAAATCGTCCGGCCGCACGAAGTAGCCGCGTTGTCTCAGGCACATTGCCACAGTTCGTGCGGCTACCCCCATCGGAGATTTGAGTCTTCCCTTGCGCATTGGTATGTGTGTTGTACTTAGCCCCTAAGTTAGTTTAAGTTGATTAAGTAGTGTGTATGCCTAGGGACCGATGGCCTCACCAGTTTGGTCCCATAGGAACTTACCACAACTTTCCAATTTCCAAAATTGTCCAGAATGTTCTTCAAATCAATCGCGAACTATTGTGGCCCAGTGACATTGCGCATTGTCACCCATAAAAAATCCGTCGTTGTCTGGGAACATGCACTCCATGAATGACTACAAATGGTCTGCAAGCAGCCGAACATAACCACTTCCAGTCAATGATGGATTTAGCTGGAACAGAAGACGCCGTCCATTCCATGTAAACACAGCCCACACCATTATGGAGCCTCCAACAGTTTGCACGCGGCCTTGTTGACAACTTGTGTCCATGGCTTTGTGGGGTCTACGCCACACTCGAACCCCAACTTCAGCTCTTACCAACTGAAATCGGGACTCATCTGACCAGGCTCACTTTTCCAGCCGTCTAGGATCGAACCGATGTGGTCACGAGCCCAGGAGAGGAGCCGCAGGCGATATTGTGCTGACAGCAGAGGTACTCGGCGTCGGTCGTCTGCTGCCATATCCCAGTAGCGCCAAACTGCGTCTCACTGTCCTAAAGGACACGTTTGACATAGAGTTCTGTGGGTATTTCACGCAGTGTTGCTTGTTTGTTAGCACTGACAACTCTACACAAATTCCACTACTCTCGGTCTTTAAGCTAAGGCCATCGGCCACTGCATTATCTGTGGTGAGAGGCAACGCCTGAAATTCGGCACTATCAGCACTCTCTTGGCACTGTGGGTCTCAGAATGTTGCAGTCGGAAGCCTTTTCAAGTGAATCATCGGAGTACAAATGACAACTCTGCTGTTGCACTGACCTTTTATACCGTGTGTAGCCGATACTACCGCCATCTGTACATGTGCAACCGCTAATCACCTCATGTATATACCAGGTACTCCCAAACCAAGAGCTTCTGCTGCTGGACGTGGCATGAGCTTAATGTTTCGCAGTGGGTAGAGAACTGGCTTAATCATGCTATATTTTGCTAGCGAATGTCCTGTCTCTCGCGAAATAGCTAGCTAGTTCTGTGGTGTACATTTTTTTTTTTTTTTTGTAGTTTGAATTGTTTTAGCTTACTTTCTCTTTGAAAGTACGAAAAGGAGGGAAGATCAGAAGAAGAAACAGGTGTCGATTTAGAAGAGATAGGGAATCCAGTATTAGAATCAGAATTTAAAAGAGCTTTGGAGGACTTAAGGGCAGAAGGGATAGATAAAATTCCATCAGAATTTCTAAAATCATTGGCGGAAGTGGCAATAAAACCACTATTCACATTGGTGTGTAGAACGTATGAGTCTGGCGACATACCATCTGACTTTCGGAAAAGCATCATCCACACAATTCCGAAGACGGCAAGACCTGACAAGTGCGAGAATTACCGCACAATCAGCTTAGTAGGTCATGCATCCAAGTTGTTCACAAGAATAATATACAGAAGAATGGAAAAGAAAAATGTGGATGCGCTACATGACACTCAGTTAGGCTTTAGGAAAGATAAAAGAACGAAAGAGGCAATTCTGACGTTGCGGTTAATAATAGAAGCAAGACTAAAGAAAAATGAAGATACGTTCATAGTATTTGTTGACCAGGAAAAGGCATTCGACAATGTAAAGTGGTGCAAGATGTTCGAAATTACGAGAAAAGTAGGGATAAGCTATAGGGAGAAACGGGTCATATACAATACGTACAACAGCCAAGAGGGAATAATACAAGTGGACGACCAAGAACGAAGTGCTCGTATTAAAAAGGGTGTAAGACAAGGATGCAGCCTTTCGTCCCTACAGTTCAATCTGTACATCCAGGAAGCAATGATGGAAATAAAATAAAGGTTTAAGAGTGGAATTAAAATTTAAGGTTAAAGGATATCAATGATACGATTCGCTGAAGACGTTACTATCCTGACTGAAAGTGAAGAACAATTACATGATCTGCTGAACGGAATGAACAGTCTGATGAGTACAGAGTATGGACTGACATAAATCGGAGAAAGACAAAGGTAATAGGAAGTATTAGAAATGAGAACAGCGAGGAACTTAACATCAGGATTGATGGTCACAAAGTAGATGAAGTTAAGGAATTCTACTACCTAGGCAGTAAAATAACCAATGGCGGACGAAGTAAGGAGGACATCAAAAGCAAACTACCAATTGCAAAAAGGACATTCCTGGCCAAGAGGAGTCTGCTAATATCAAATATCGACCTGAATTTGAGGAACAAATTTCTGAGAATGTACGTCTGGAGTACAGCATTGTATGGTAGTGAAACATGGACTGTGGGAAAACCGGAACAGAAGAGAATCGCGGCATTTGAGATGTAGTGCTAGAGATGAATGTTGAAAATTAGGTGGACTGATAAGGTAAGGAATGAGGAGAGGACAGGAGTATGTGGAAAACGCTGATAAGGAGAAGGGACAGACAGGATGATAGGACATCTGTTAAGACATCAGGGAATGAATTCCATGGTACTAGAGGGAGTTGTAGAGAGCAAAAACTGTAGAGGAAGACAGAGGTTTGAATATATCCAGCAAATAATTGAGGGCGTAGGTATCAAGTGCTACTCTGAGATGAAGAGGTTGGCACAGGAGAGGAATTCGTGGCAGGCCGCATCCAACCAGTCAGAAGACTGATGAAAAAAAAAAGCATGACTACACTGTTTGTTGTGGTCTTCAGTCCTGAGACTGGTTTGATGCAGCTCTCCATGCTACACTATCCTGTGCAAGCCTTTTCATCTCCTACATCCTTCTGAATCTGCTTAGTGTATTCATCTCTTGGTCACCATCTACGATTTTTACCCTCCACGCTGCCCTCCAATGCTAAATTTGTGATCCCTTGATGCCTCAAAACATGTCCTACCAACCGATCCCTTCTTCTGGTCAAGTTGTGCCACAAGCTCCTATTCAATACCTCCTCATTAGTTACGTGATCTACCCACCTTATCTTCAGCATTCTTCTGTAGCACCACATTTCGAAAGCTTAATTCTCTTCTTGTCCAAACTAGTTATCGTCCATGTTTCACTTCCATACATGGCTACACTCCATACAAATACTTTCAGAAACGACTTCCTGACCCTTAAATCTATACTCGATGTTAACAAATTTCTCTTCTTCAGAAACGATTTCCTTGCCATTGCCAGTCTACATTTTATATCCTCTCTACTTCGACCATCATCAGTTATTTTACTCCCTAAATAGCAAAACTCCTTTACTACTTTAAGTGTCTCATTTCCTAATCTAATTCCCTCAGCATCACCCGATTTAATTTGACTAAATTCCATTATCCTTGTTTTGCTTTTGTTGATGTTCATCTTATATCCTCCTTTCAAGACACTGTTCATTCCATTCAACTGCTCTTCCAAGTCCTTTGCTGTCTCTGACAGAATTACATTGTCATCGGCGAACCTCAAAGTTTTTACTTCTTCTCCATTAATTTTAATACCTACTCCGAATTTTTCTTTTGTTTCCTTTACTGCTTGCTCAATATACAGATTGAATAACATCAGGGACAGGCTACAACCCTATGTCACTCCTTCCCAACCACTGCTTCCCTTTCATGCCCCTCGACTCTTATAACTGCCATCTGGTTTCTGTACAAATTGTAAATAGCCTTTCGCTCCCTGTATTTTACCCCTGCCACCTTTAGAGTTTGAAAGAGAGTATTCCAATGAACATTGTCAAAAGCATTCTCTAAGTCTACAAATGCTAGAAACGTAGGTTTGCCTTTTCTTAATCTTTCTTCTAAGATAAGTCGTAAGGTTAGTATTGCCTCACGTGTTCCAACATTTCTACGGAATCCAAACTGATCTTCTCCGAGGTCCGCTTCTACCAGTTTTTCCATTCGTCTGTAAAGAATTCGCGTTAGTATTTTGCAGCTGTGACTTATTAAACTGATAGTTCGGTAATTTTCACATCTGTCAACACCTGCTTTCTTTGGGATTGGAATTATTATATTCTTCTTGAAGTCTGAGGGTATTTCGTCTGTCTCATACATCTTGCTCAGCAGATGGTAGAGTTTTGTCATGACTGGCTCTCCCAAGTCCATCAGTAGTTCTAATGGAATGTTGTCTACTCCCAGGGCCTTGTTTCAACTCAGGTCTTTCAGTGCTCTGTCAAACTCTTCACGCAGTATCTTATCTCCCATTTCGTCTTCATCTACATCCTCTTCCATTTCCATAATATTGTCCTCAAGTACATCGTCCTTGTATAAACCCTCTATATACTCCTTCCACTTTTCTGCCTTCCCTTCATGACTACACTAGGTGAAATTAATTATCTGCCCTTCGTATAACAGAGAATTTCATACCATATCATAGTACATTAAGAAGCAAACTGTAATCCCTGACACAGTACTCGTTAAAGCCTGTGCTATGGTAAGTGAGCGAGATCCACCTTATAAGAAAGGATTTTTTCATAGATATCGGCCGCGTGTACCTGAATGGTGACGAATCAGACTTACATCCACTCTGTAATAACAATGATCCGTCAAGTAAGTTTGAAATGGATGGATGGATGGATCAAAGGTAACCAGAAGATGCTACCAATGTGACAATAACACGGTCGCCAGCCTAATTAGGCATTAACTTAGTTTCTTCCCTGTACCAGTTGGTATATGTCCATGCAAAACAACAAGTTGTAACACTGCATAATATGGTACAATTTCAGACCCAGAAAATCTATTGAACTGATAGTTTCACGTTCTGTACTGATATGGAAAATCATGAATACATAACACTACACTATAATGTTTACTACAAAATTTTATACTGTCTATTAATCTGATTAAAATCGGGCATAGGTTACCCTAGAAATTTTACTTTCATATCTCACACAAAATGTCAATTTTGATAAAGATAAAACACTGATAAATTTTGACTTTTATATTGACTTTAACTTTTGCTGGTCAAACCAATTTAGAACACTTCAGAATTCAAATGAATGAGGGGCGGGGGGACCCTGAAACTGTTATGATCGCTGTATTTAAAAATATGATTACTGAATTTATTATTCATTCAAGATTTCCAGCATATAAGTTACTACTCTTTTCATCTTATTTACTGCTCATTTAAATGCTTTTAAATCTGTCTCGAAATAATAAACTTCATTACTATATCAATACTAAAGTTATCTTTCGACTCGTTAGAACTTCGCTATTCATTTGCTGGTTCATTAACAAAACATTTCTTTAAACACCATTTTAATATAGCTAGTTCTGCAAATAAAAATTATTAACACAATTTTTAATTTTCATTTGGGGACACTCTGATTGCACAACGTTTGGAAAGGACCCTGTCTAGATTAGTTGAGAGGATAATTAAATGATGGAAAAGTTCTGGTAAAATTTAGGTTATTATTACACCAAACAAACACAGTTGACACTCTGATCCATACGAATACAGTACTAAAAGTTTCAACCTGCTAGGATCGATGCGGCGGTTGGTGGGCGGCAAGATGGCGAGGCACAGACACACATACAACCGCAGCTATGGCTCTTGACGTATCGGCACTTTAATTCTTCTTAGCGTCACAATACTTTTCCATTTAGTGCGTATGGAATTTTTCCATGCTGTGTGGGCGTTGGAACGGCATACCCGAGGCTCAGTGAAGCTCTGTCTTCCAGGAGAGCCTCCTCGCTCCAGAAGGTGTTGCTCAAACCAGTGCCAAACTCCAACTACTACTACTGAGCCCGTTGTGCCGTGCAGTGCCCGCGCGCATTTTCCCGCACTCGCCTGCCATCCACCTTTTACCGCTCCCTGACAGACCGGGTATTCACCCGAGGTTTTGCATTCTACATATCCTAACACATTGCCTACGTATGGACCAGACGCACAGTTACAATTTTAAACACCTTACAACAGTTTCAACATTTGTTACATTTCAATTCTTTTACAATATTACTTGACATTTGGCATAAACATTAATATTCACATTGAATCTTATTTACAGTTTTCGTAACATAATGGCATGAAACAAAAAGAAATGAAATCAGAACATCAATTACACAAGTTTACCGTAATATCAGATGAAATGAATTACTTATATGTACAATAGTACAGAGTCGTTGTTGTTACAAAACGTGTTAATTAGACACACCACTGAATCTAAACAACCCAGAACACCACAGAAATAACACAAGAAAAGAAGATTTTGCTATTAACTCATTGTATCACAATATGTGCGGGCGCAGTACGAACAGTGTAGTGTTAAACTAGATCTGTACCTTCCAATTTCATAGCTGTTGCAATAATTTTGAACATGAAAGAATTATCTAAATTTTGGTTTCGTTGTCGGATTTCATTTAGCAGGAATTGAAATATATATTAACACGGTTCTCTTTATTGGCACAGCCACACAAAACGGATTTAATGTGCATTACTTTTATGCATACAGAAGATTGCGACTTTAGTCCTGACTCGATAATACTTTGGTGATACACGTTCTAATATTGCTGTGGTTGTATAACAGCAATAACGCTTTAAAAACGTAAACAGTTCATAAAATTACGAGTTCACAGTTCTTCTATAAATAGAATTTTTCTTTATAACTTGAAAGTTTTAAAATTTGAAAAATTGATTATACTCTCTCTCTCGTTTTCAAAATTCTTAGCAAAACTAATTTAGATCTCTGACAGATGTTTTCAGTACAGCCTTTTACTCTTTTGTCCATATTTTGTCACTTATATTCAAGTTTTGGGGTAGGGACAATGAACTTGTTCCAGCCAGTATTAAATAACCTAATCACTGTACGTACATTGTATTTTGGCTATTGGCACAAATACTGATTCATTCATTTACTAAACTAAATAACTCTCTGCCAGGGGGCCATGAGATGAGGGGCTGAGTAGAATGCTGTGGCTTACGTAGTCCATCAAGACTCTCTGGTTTATGACAACCCTTCATATCCGTACATTCTACAGTGTATCCTGGAGACTAGCATATCTACTTCTTACGCCTTTGACACAATACTACTTGAACCAAGTCTTTCCCTGTCCGAGTGTGTGTTAAATACACTGCCTGGAAAAAAGAATGAAGTATCCAGAAAGGGAGGAGGGAACGAAGTGAAACTTCACAAATTGAGAGAATGTGATGTTATGATAGGACCTGAATATCGAGCAGGCACTTCGTAGACACACGTTCCATGTGTGGACGAGCTTTGTCCTGTTGAGAAATGGCACCATCGTACTGCTACAGGAGAAATAATACATGGAAACGCAGCATGTCCTTGCTCTACCATTGAGCTGTCAGAGTTCGCTCGATCCCTGCTGGCCATGACTCAAAGGTTCCCCACACAATGACGCCAGGAGTTAAGCCACTGTGCCTTTCCAAAACATTGGAAGAATGGGACTGAGCCGGTCCACTATCGATGTTCAAGGATACCGAATCCGCGTCTCTAGGCAGCGCCTACCCCGGCGTCGCGCTAGGCGGCGGTGGGGTCGAGCTATGTGGCTTTATAGCACTATAGGTGGATCAGCTCACAGTTTTGTCAGCTCCAACGAATGGAAGAGCTATTAAGTCTGGTGGGAGAGTGGCGGAGCTGTTCGCATGTGGAACTGTAGCTGCGGGGTTGACGCAATGTTACCGAGGCCGGACGTTCAGTGGCAGCTTTTGTAATAGGTGTTCACAGGCTGGGTCGGCCTTAGGCATGAGCAAATGGTGCAATCGCACAGGACTCTTCGCGGAACACTGGAAAGTAATTTGAAAATTGTCAGCCGTAATTTTGTTATTACAGATAAATGGAAAACTAAAGTAAGGTGTTTCTAAAACTACTTTTAATGTAATGTAATTCAATTATTTACCCATTGTGACACGACTATGTCCACTGGATTACGTCTCAGAAAATTATGCCTGCATCGGTGCCGAGGGAACCAGAGGCTAAGGTACTGAAGCGCTGTAGTAAAAAATGGTTCAAATGGCTCTGAGCACTATGGGAATTAAAATTCTGAGGTCACCAGTCCCCTAGAACTTAGAACTACTTAAACCTAACTAACCTAAGGACATCACACACATCCATGCCCGAGGCAGGATTCGAACCTGCGACCGTAGCGAAGCGCTACAGTATATCTGCTGTCAGCACATGACTATTGATCGTGCGTAAATTAAGAGGTACGCGCCCTTTCGGCTCACTATTGTGGCTAAACAATCTAGCATTACTTTGTTCCGTCAGCAGGTGTCCTCCACAGAATGATTTATTCATTGCCGTCAGTTTAAAGGTACGGTGTTTTTCCAGTTCACGCCGTTTCACATGTTGTGTGCGTACTCTGTGTGAGGAGACAGTGTTTTTGTCTGTCATGTGTAGTTCAAAATGCCAACGGGGAAAAATCTCGTGAAAGCGACAGATTTAGAAGATACGATTTAGGAGCTCAAAAGATCAAGCAAAAGCTACGACATGAACAGTTTCTGAACTCACGAAAAAGCGCTTTCGAAAAATTACTTCGGACAGTAACTTCATACAGTGAGACTAAAGTGTGCTTGAAGGACGATGGCTTTAAAAGTAGCCTCTCATCATGTGGTGTTTTGCATACAAGTGATTGCGGACCTCCAGCTATCTCACATTCAGATAGGCCTAGTAGTAACAGTTGTGAAGTAATCACCAATGCGGACCCCGGCACTTGGCCTAAAACGTTAATATACCCCATTATAAACGAAATTATACAGAAAGGCCCTACTAAAATTGTAAATTTTGAGTATTTTTTACATGAGAACAGAAGAAAATTTTGAACTTATTTTTACGTAAGAACTTTACCAAATAGAGAAAAAAGGGATCATTAATGGCTCGTATATTCGAAATCTATCGACAATATTTTTTGTTTTTGTTTTAAATTTTTTAGATCTCCTTCAAAAAAGCTATCAAGTGATGGACTCTGTGATTGGGCTCATTTAGGAAATCGGTTTCAAGAGCATGAACAATCATTTAACCACATAAATTGTACAAAAAAATGGATAGATGTAAGATAAGTTTGAAACAAAAAAGTGGTATTTATCAAATTGACCTTGAAGTACTGGAAAAAGAGAAGGAACATTGGCGTCAGATTCTAAAAAGAATGATATTCACCATCAGGTACCTAGCTCAACATTATATCGCCTTAAGGGGTAACAGCGACCAGCTATATCAAGAAAATACTGCTAATTTTCTTGGTTTGATCAAAATGATATCAGAATTGAACCCTGTTTTGGAGGAACATTTAAGGCGGGTAAAAGCTCAAGAAATTCAGGACCGTTATCTTGGGAAAAACACTGAAAATGAACTCATAAATTTGCTTGCCAACAAAGTAAAAAACAGCATTGTTAATTTTGTGAAAGAGAGTAAATATTTTTCTGTCATACTTGATTACATTCCCGATACAAGCCACAATGAACAAATGACATTGATGGTTAGGTTTGTAAATTTATCAGAAGACGCAGTGACTGTAGAAGAACAGTTCGTCGAATTTCTGAACGTCACTTCAACAATAGCAGAAAGTTTGACTGAAATCCTTTTGTAGAAACTAGATCAACTAGAACTCGATATTCATGATTGCATAGACAAAAGATACGAAAATGGCGCAAATATGAAAGGTTATCGAAGTGATATTCAAGATCCCACAGTGCAATCCAAGAGCATTTTATATGCCCTCTGCGAGCCACAACGTAATCCTGTTTTATCAGATTCGGCAAAATCTACAGCAAAAGCACACACATTTTTTGGTGTAGTTCAAAGAATATGCATTGTTTTCAGTGCATCCATTCAGAGATGGGAAATATTATTGAAGAGGGTGCCAACTTTAACAATGAAGAAGCTTCAGATACTCGATGGGAAAGCAGGGTGGAGAGTGTCAAAGCTATAAGTTACTAGGCAAGAGAAGTCAGACATGCTCTTCTTGAGGTGAGCAAGAGCACTGTTGAATCGAAAACAAAGAGCGATGCGCACTCGCTTGCTGTGAACGAACTAGAAAGCTTCGAGTTTATCGTAGGTGTTGTCATATGGTATGACCTTCGCTTTGCCATTAACGCAGCAAGTAAGACACTACAAGCAAGAAAACATGGACGTGAAAGTAGCATCTAAATCCCTCAAAAGTTTAGTGAAATTTATTGAGAATTTCCGTGAAAAAGGTTTCGTTAATTTGCAGATAACAGTGAAAGAGATAGCTGAAAGTTTACAGATTGAACCAAAATTTGAAGTAAAGGGTACTGCCAAGAAGGTGTAGCAACATAATTATGACGGTGACAACATGGTTTGCAGAGCTCAGCCTTCAGAGAAGAAACACAAAATAGATTTCCTCTCCTATCGTTGACACAGTATTAAAATGGTTGAAAAAAAGGGTTGACCAACTGTCTAAGTGTTCCGAAATTTCAGCTTTTTGTTTTCTCCAGAAAGTTTAAAATATGAGGTTCATTCAAATGACACCTGGTCAATGCGTCCACCCTTGCCCTACACGTGAGGTGGCACCACGTAACTGCGGGTATGGTGGCGCCATCTATTGGTAGAGATTGACGCGTGCGTACCGTTTGATGTTGCATAGCGCCAGTGGGGCTTCACGATGAAGAGAAGGTGGTTACACAAGTTATCGTCCACTATCGACCGAACATGCAGGTGAGTAAGCAGGAACAACAAGGAATGATTGGATTTTTGGTGGCGGAGGGAGTTAGAGGCCGTGAAATATATCGACGGATGAAGGCTGTGTACAGTGAATACAATCTGAGGCGTTCAAGTGTTGTGGAATGGCGCAAACGATTCCTTGAGGGGCGCGAGTCACTGGAAGACGATGCTCGTCCTAGCCTAGACAGGCTCATCGTGTCATCACACCGGAAGTGCTTGCAGAAGTGAATGCTCTAGTCTTGGCCAACCGCAGAATGCGTCTTAGACAGGTACGTGCCGAGTAAAACTATGAGGGACGAGAAAGACCCACCGTGGTTCAACAACAAAGTTAGGAAACTACTGCGAAAGCAAAGAGAGCTCCACTCCAAGTGTAAACGCAGCCAAAACCTCTCAGACAAACAGAAGCTAAACGATGTCAAAGTTAGCGTAAGGAGGGCTATGCGTGAAGCGTTCAGTGAATTCGAAAATAAAATTCTATTTACCGACTTGACAGAAAATCCTAGGAAGTTCTTGTCTTACGTTAAATCAGTAAATGGCTCGAAACAGCATATCCAGACACTCCGGGATGATGATGGCATTGAAACAGAGGATGACACGCGTAAAGCTGAAATACTAAACACCTTTTTCCAAAACTGTTTCACAGAGGAAGACCGCACTGCAGTTCCTTCTCTAAATCCTCGCACAAACGAAGAAATGGCTGACATCGAAATAAGTGTCCAAGGAATAGAAAAGCAACTGGAATCACTCAACAGAGGAAAGTCCGCTCGACCTGACGGGATACCAATTCCATTCTATACAGAGTACGCGAAAGAACTTGCCCTCCCTCTAACAGCCGTGTACCGTAAGTCTCTAGAGGAACGGAAGGTTCCAAATGATTGCAAGAGAGCACAGGTAGTCCCAGTCTTCAAGAAGGGTCGTCGAGTAGATGCGCAAAACTAGAGACCTATATCTCTGACGTCGATCTGTTGTAGAATTTTAGAACATGTTTGTTGCTCGCGTATCATGTCGTTTTTGGAAACCCAGAATCTACTCTGTAGGAATCAACATGGATTCCGGAAACAGCGATCGTGTGAGACCCAACTCGCTTTATTTGTTCATGAGACCCAGAAAATATTAGATACAGACTCCCAGGTAGATGCTATTTTCCTTGACTTCCGGAAGGCGTTCGATACAGTTCCGCACTGTCGCCTGATAAAGTAAGAGCCTACGGAATATCAGACCAGCTGTGTGGCTGGATTGAAGAGTTTTTAGCAAGCAGAACACAGCATGTTGTTATCAATGGAGAGACGTCTACAGACGTTAAAGTAACCTCTGGCGTGCCACAGGGGAGTGTTATGAGACCATTGCTTTTCACAGTATATATAAATGACCTAGTAGATACTGTCGGAAGTTCCATGCGGCTATTCGCGGACGATGCTGTAGTATACAGAGAAGTTGCAGCATTAGAAAATTGTAGCGAAATGCAGGAAGATCTGCAGCGGATAGGCACTTGGTGCAGGGAGTGGCAACTGACCCTTAACATAGACAAATGTAATGTATTGCGAATACATAGAAAGAAGGATCCTTTATTGTATGATTATAAGATAGCGGAACAAACACCGGTAGCAGTTACTTCTGTAAAATATCTGGGAGTATGAGTGCAGAACGATTTGAAGTGGAATCATCATATAAAATTAATTGTTGGTAAGGCGGGTACCAGGTTGAGATTCATTGGGAGAGTGCTTAGAAAATGTAGTCCATCAACAAAGGAGGTGGCTTACAAAACACTCGTTCGACCTATACTTGAGTATTGCTCATCAGTGTCGGATCCGAACCAGATCGGTTTGACGGAGGAGATCGAGAAGATCGAAAGAAGAGCGGCGCGTTTCGTCACAGGGTTATTTGGTAACCGTGATAGCGTTACGGAGATGTTTAGGAAACTCAAGTGGCAGACTCTGCAAGAGAGGCGCTCTGCATCGCGGTGTAGCTTGCTGTCCAGGTTTCGAGAGGGTGCGTTTCTGGATGAGGTATCGAATATATTGCTTCCCCCCTACTTATACCTCCCGAGGAGATCACAAATGTAAAATTAGAGAGATTCGAGTGCTCACGGAGGCTTTCAGACAGTCGTTCTTCCCGCGAACCATACGCGACTGGAAGAGAAAAGGGAGGTAATGACAGTGGCACGTAAAGTTCCCTCCGCCACACACCGTTGGGTGGCTTGTGGAGTATAAATGTAGATGTAGATGTAGATCACTATGGACGAGATCCATCGGTTACTGGGTATCAGCGTTCTCACCACCCACGACGAAGTGTGTGACTGGGTCCAGGCCTGGATCTGACAGCAGCCTACTAGTTTCTTCAAGGGTGGAATCGACCGTCTAGTGTCGTAATGGGATAAATGTGCCAACTGTTTTGGCGACTATTTTTAACTATACGTACTGTGTAGAACTACATTTTTGAGTTAATAAAATCGTTACCGTTACTTTACACTAGTGACCGGGGTTCATTTGTTCATTTGAATGGCCCTTATACATACAGGACAAAGAACTGAAAGTGGTATGTAGAAACCTTGGGAAAGAGCTAAGTGTAAACATAAATGGTGAATGTTCGAATGACATTGCTGCATCAGACCTTTTGACAGAAATGAAAGACTTCAGAGAAGTGGTGCCCGAGGATGTGAAAACTCCTATGTTAATATTGAAATACCGGGTGATCAAAAAGTCAGTATAAATTTGAAAACTTAATAAACCACAGAATAATGTAGATAGAGAGGTAAAAATTGAGACACATGCTTGGAATGACATGGGGTTTTATTAGAACCGAAGAAAACAAAGTATTGCTAGACGCGTGAAAGATCTCTTGCGCGCGTCGTTTGGTGATGATCGTTTGCTCAGCTGCCACTTTCGTCATGCTTGGCCTCCCAGGTCCCCAGACCTCAGTCCGTGCGATTATTGGCTTTGGGGTTACTTGAAGTCGCAAGTGTATCGTGCTCGACCGACATCTCTAGGGATGCTGAAAGAAAACATCCGTCGCCAATGCCTCACCATAACTCCGGACATGCTTTACAGTGCTTTTCACAACATTATTCCTCGACTACAGCTATTGTTGAGGAATGATGGTGGACATATTGAGCATTTCCTGTAAAGAACATCATCTTTGCTTTGTCTTACTTTGTTATGCTAATTACTGCTATTCTGATCAGATGAAGCGCCATCTGTCGGACATTTTTTGAACTTTTGTATTTTTTTGGTTCTAATAAAACCCCATGTCATTCAAAGCATGTGTGTCAATTTGTACCTCTCTATCCACATTATTCCGTGATTTATTCAATTTTCAAATTTATACTGACTTTTTGATCACCCGGAACTTGAATGACGTTGGAAAGACATTTCCCAACATTTACATTGCCTTCAGAATTTTGCTAACCTTGCCAGTGACTGTCGCCTCCGCTGAAAGGGGCTTTTCGCGTTTAAAGCTTCTCAAGAGTTATTTCAGAAGCAGCACGTCGCAAGAACGCCGTTATTCTCTGGCCGTGCTGTCAGTGGAACACGACTTGGTTTCAGAATTGAATTTTGAGGATATTATTGATGAATTTGCTCGCCAAAAATCAAGAAAAGATGTTTTGTGTAAAGTGTGTATAGCAGAACGCCCTTAGCGTTTACAGCCCACAACTCATTTAATTTCTTGTAAATGTAGAGTACAGTCAAGGGATAAAAACATTTAAGTGTATATCCTGAACAACACTTGTGAACCTTATTTCATTTTGAATTTCATTAAATTGAAAGGATTTCCATAGCTACCGAGCGAGGTGGCGCAGTGGTTAGCGCACTGGACTCGCATTCGGGAGGACGACGGTTCAATCCCGTCTCCGGCCATCCTGATTTAGGTTTTCCGTGATTTCCCTAAATCGTTTCAGGCAAATGCCGGGATGGTTCCTTTGAAAGGGCACGGCCGATTTCCCTCCCAATCCTTCCCTAACCCGAGCTTGCGCTCCGTCTCTAATGACCTCGTTGTCGACGGGACGTTAAACACTAATCTCCTCCTCCTCCTCCATAGCTAAGATAGTTCTTATTATTAATATTTTCATGGCCGGCCGCGGTGGTCTAGCGGTCCTAGGCGCTGCAGTTCGGAACCGCGGGACTGCTACGGTCGCAGGTTCGAATCCTGCCTCGGGCATGGATGTGTGTGATGTCTTTAGGTTAGTTAGGTTTAAGTAGTTCTAAGTTCTAGGGGACTGATGACCTAAGATGTTAAGTCCCATAGTGCTCAGAGCCATTTTTAACATTTTAATAATTACCTTACCTATTAAAATTACTTCTCCGGTTAATTATATTACTGTCATAACAGCAGGTCTACTGTAGTAACTCTCTTTCGATATATTAGTAGTACGTCAATGACGAAGCTTTGAATTCGTTTGAACGTGAGGAAGGTGTATAACCCCTGTTGGAGGAGGGGAGGGGAGGGGGAGATGCGGGTGAGCCTCACCCGGAAGTTTTGCACATGGCCCCATGCCGGCTAAGGCGGACCCTGTTCGCTGGGTCACCTGGAAGTGACGTGGAACTCTGAGTTATGTTTGGAGTCTGAACTAAGCGTTGGCACGAAAGTATTATGCTTTCTGGGCCAGCTAGCTCACCGTGGGATTGCGATTTGTGCATACAATGTTGAATGTGCAGTCTGTTTTATCTACAGGTTGGCAGGTACAGTAAGCACGGCTTGTGTCATTTGATAATTTGGTTGGATTTCGCCGTAATGGTTGTGGATGGTCATCGCAGCGCAAAAGGGATAACGCAAATGAATAAACTGTGAGATTACAGTTTGATAGAGAGTCATTTGTCAACATTTGGTATTTATAAACGCCACTGATTAATCTTGTTTAATAGCCTGACGGTGTCTGAGAGCATTGTGTTCAAGTCTATATCGTGAGTGGTACACTGTATGGTCAGACGATTCCCGATCTTTCAGTAGGTTGTTATGGCCAAGTGCCGTTACGTTTTGTGTACCCATGTTGATGTTTATTGGTGCAGTGTTTTTAAAATTATATATCAGCAGGCACCTTTACTCTTGCTAAACACCAAGCGAGGAGGCGTTGTAGACTGGACTCGCATTCGGGAGGACGACGGTTCAAATCCGAGACCGGTCATCCCGATTTAAATCACTCGGGGCAAATGCCGTGACGGTTCCTTTGAAAGAGTACGATCTATTTCCCTCCGCAATCCTTCCCTAATCCGAGCTTGTGCTCCGTCCCTAGGTACCACGATGTAGGTGGGACGTTAAATTCAATCTTCGTTCCTTTTCTTTTCTTTCGAAATGTTTTTTAAATTGTTTTAAAAGCAAATAAATTTTTAATAGCACAGTTCCTGCTTCAGATTAGTGATCCGTTTTCGTTAGAAAGAGAGACTTTGGCTAACCTGTGATTCAAGTCATGCAATGTGCTTTTGAAATTATGTTGTAAGAGAGTTGGTTTAATCTTTTAATCTTGATATTTTGTCTAAGTATTGGTAAAAATATTGTTTATGAAGCCCTGATTTAAGATTTGTTTTAGTATTGTTACCTGGTTTTCAGATCACATTACCCAAGAAAGTGTTCTTCCTCCTTTTCACACTGTAAAGGGTTTAGTTCCTTTTTTCCGTTTAAGACATGTGTTGTAATTGTTTTTTTATGTGTGTTTTAGATCACTGAATAGTGTGATCCCCTCTGTATCATAATTAATCCGTCTGAAAAGGGAACATTTTGGAAGACTGGACATGGCAGTTGCTTTTGAAGTCTTATAAGTTGCTGCACTCCACAAGGGATTGTATCTAATTTAATGTTTAAGCTGTACATGTTTTTAACACTCTCCATACCAAGCCCGTAAAATTTACGAGCCGCTGGACTTTCAAAAATTGCCAAGCCCGTAGAATTTACGGGCTACAGTGTATTCTTCGAGTATCATCTCTTTGACGCTATTTTGACAGGTTTTGACGATGGTATGGGCTTCCTGGGATCTTACTTCAGGCTTTTGTTCACAGATGGCATGGGAAGTATCTTTCTCTCAGTGATGTTTGAGGAGTAATATATCTTCACAGCAATGCTGGCACGCACTGCTTTATTTGCCCAAACACCAGCACACGGCAAATTGTAGGATGTGAATTTTGTTCGAAATGGCATGTAGAGTACTATCCGATTGGGAAAGAAGTGACTTACTCATGATGTAAGAGGTTTTAAATGATACAGAGAGTGCAGAAGAGGATGGGGAAAGGAAGGGCATTTTTGAAGGTACATGAATTATTACTTATCCACTAAGTGGTGTTGTTACTATTTACGCAAAAAACTTACGCTGTGTTATGCATTTTGTAAGCTTTGCTGGGACCACACTGTCACAGTCTATATTATTCTTTTCAGTTGATGATGTGAACGAAAGTAGTTCGTCAGAAGGGGCTGGAAGTGATGATGAATTTCAGTATGCACCGCTTGATGTTTTTGTTGCTGAAGCTGTCATCTGGAGCGCAGTTGACTTTTTTACCGTCTTTGCCTATCAACACAATGCCGAGAAAAATACTTTCAGACATCAATTCTGCAAGTTCGGTATTCAACTGTGCTAAAGTGTTTCTAATGGATGGAGATATCAGAGGTTTGATAGCACAAACAAATCTATACGTAGTGCAAACAATTATAAAGAAACGCAGCAAAAATGAACTGAAGCCTCATTCATTATTGAATTCATGGAAGCCAGTTACGTTGACTGAAATGAGATTGTTTTCCATAAGTGCGTTTCCAGAAGGCCAAGAATGGCAGATCACTGGTGCTCTAATCCAGGTGTAAGTTGCAATTTCTGTACGCATATAATGAGTAGTTTGCGGTATAGTTAGATACTTTCCTGCTTACATCTCACTGATAATCGTAAGCAAAAAATGCCAGGAGAAGGGTTTCATCCACTCTTCAAACTCTTACTACAACGGGCTGAGGGAACATTGTATTCAAGCATATTGTCCATCAGAAAAACTTACAACAGATGAAGGTAAATGCCCATCTCAAGGTTATGTAAGTTCTAGAGTGTACACACAGAACAAACCTCACAAATATGGCTTGAAGCTGTACACTGTTGCAGAGGCAAGCAATGGTTATGTCCTCAATTTTGAAGTGTATGCTGGAAAGCAGTTGTCTTGAGGCTCCTATCTGAAGGCAATCTGTTGCATAAACGCCACACTGTGTACTTAGACAGATTTTATTCGAGTCCCAATCTGTTTCAGCAGTTGGTTCAAGCAGGAACTGGTGCTGTAGGCACTGTGAGCAAGTCAAGGAGATCAATGCCCCAAGATTTAGTAGCAACTAAACTACAGAAGGGAGAAATGACATACAGACATCGAGGTAATGTGTTGGCAATGAAATGGAAGGACAAGAGGGATATGCCGGCTGGTGTAGCCGAGCGGTTCTAGGAGCTACAGTCTGGAACCATGCGACCGCTATGGTCGCAGGTTTGAATCCTGCCTTGGGCATGGATGTGTGTGATGTCCTTATGTTAGCTAGGTTTAAGTAGTTCTAAGTTCTAGGGGACTGATGACTTCAGAAGTTAAGTCCCATAGTGCTTGGAGCCATTTGAATCATTTTTAACACGAGGGATGTGTATTCATTACCAACTAGACATATGGCATCATCTGGTACACACACAAAAAAGAATGGTACTTTGTGTTGAAGCCACTTCTAGTTCTAGATTACAATTGCAACAGGGCTATGGTGGTTCTTGCAGACCAACGCTTACAGTACAATGTATTTCGAGAGAGGACAGTAAAATGGTGTAGGAAACTGTATTTTCACCTGCTGCATATGGGAGTGTCAAGTTCATTCTTGTTGCACCAATTCAGTGCACCAGAAGAAAATGACAATCGCTGACTTTTTTGTAACACTCACAGCTGAGTTCACTCAGGAGGAAGTGCAACGTCGCTGGTACAAGTGTTCAAAGTGGAACTGTAGGCAGATTATCACAAAGGCATTTTCTTTAGCAACGTCCAAGGAGTATGCTACATGTGTGTGCCATGTATGGAGCTCCAGGAGCAAGAAAGGAACTGGAAAAGCTTCCCACAAAGAAACATGGTACCAATGTGAGCAGTGTGGTGTTTCATGGTGTATGGAACCTTGTTTCAAAATATACCACACAAAGAAACATTATGATTCTGTGTGAGAATTGAGTTGAGGAATATAAAGAGTGGATATAAATAAATTTTTTCACTTGATAAAATTTTTGCTTTGTTTTATTTGAAAATGTGACTTTTTTAAATTTACAAAAACACGGCAGTTATTATGTGATTACCTTCATATCCTATTAAATACAACATATACATCTCACCATAATTTGAAAGTAGAAGGAAGCAGAATTGAAATGGTGGGCTACTTGTCAAAATATATTAACAAATGCCACCACAACAGGTCTCTAAATACTGAAAAAATTGTCTGGTTTCTGGAGCCGGGTACACAGAATAGGGCTGAAACTGAGAGTGTTAAAGAATTATTGTTGTTTTTCAAATTTTTCAACTGGCAGTTTTATTTAGAGATATTTGATGAAATAAAATTATTTTATAAAAATTGCGTGTTTTTATTTCTCGGTACGTACACGTGTACCTTCCATTACCGAACTAAGTGTTCTATCTTGTGACAATTTTCAGATAACTCAGGGACCTCTGCCCAGGTCGTCAACGCACTCGCTAACTAGATGATCCGCGGTAATGGTCTGCAGCTCGTGGTCTAGTGGCTAGCGTTGCTGGCTCTGGATCAGGGTCGCTGGTTCGATTCCCAGCCGGGTGTCATTCGTGACAGTGTCTAGACTGGTTCGCGTAAAAATTGATGACCGCACAGTTGAGCGCCCCACAAACAAAACATCATCATCATCATCATCATCATCGTCATCCACGGTAGTGCAGAACTGCAATTCATTGCTGAACACAGCGTCGTCAGAGACCAAACATGCCAGTCACGCCATTCTGTTTGTGTTCTGTTGTTAATGACAGCCTAAGGATAGGCTTTAGAAGTCGTTTAACAACTGAAAATGCTTTATTCTCTTTTCTCTGTGAGGTACTGGATGGGTTAAACAAAAGGTTTCGAACGCTAGGCATATTTTTTAATTTAACTAAAGCGTTTGATTGTGTTGATCACGAAATATTGCTCCAGAAGTTGGACCATTACGGAATACGGGGAGTAGCTCACAATTGGTTCACCTCTCACTTTAGCGCCAGAAAGCAAAAGGTCATTATTCACAATGTTGAGAATGGCTGTGATGTGGGGTCTTAATCGTGCACAGATCAGTGTTGGGGCCACTCCTGTTCCTTATTTATATAAATGATATGCCCTTTAGTATTACGGGTAACTCTAAAATATTTCTGTTTGCTGATGACACTAGCTTGATAGTAAAGCGTGTTGTGTGCAACTTTGGCTCGGTTTCGAATAGTGCAGACTTAAGTCCATGGCTTGTAGAAAATAAACTAACGCTAAATCACAGTAAGACTTAGTTTTTACAGTTTCTAACACACAATTCAACAAGACCTGATGTGTTAAATTCACAGAATGGGCACATGATTAGTGAAACTGAACAGTTCAAATTTCTAGGTGTTCAGATAGATAGTAAACTGTCGTGGAAAGCCCATGTTCAGGATCTTGTTCAAAGACTTAATGCTGCCATTTTTACTATTCGAACTGTATCTGGAGTGAGTGATCGTTCGACACAAAAATTAGTCTACTTTGCTTATTTTCATTCGCTTATGTCGTATGGTATTATGTTTTGGGTTAACTCTTCGCATTCTAAAAGGATATTTTTGGCTCAGAAACTGGCGGTCCGGGAAATTAGTGGTGTAAGTTCACGAACTTTTTGTCGACCCTTGTTGACTAGTCTCGGTATTCTGACATAGCTCTGACAATATATATATTCCTTGCTGTCATTTCTTATTAACAATATTAGCTTATTCCCAAGAATGAGTAGCTTTCACTTCAGTTAATACTCGGCAGAAATCAAACTTGCATTTGAATCGGACTTCTTGCGCAGAAAAGTGTGCAGTATACTGCTGCATCCATTTTCAATAAGGTACCACTTGAATTCAAAAATCTTTGCAGTGATCCACGCGCTTTCAAATCGAGACTGAACAGTTTCCTCATGGATCACTCCTTGTATTCTGTCGAGGAGCTCGAGAAAAATTAAGCTGATTCGTGTTGTATTGTTGATTGCGTTTATTTAAACTTATGGATTGATTTTTTTCGGGTTCATAAACATTTTATTTTTATCTGTTATTACTTTTATGTTGCAATTTCATGTACTGACACGTTTCATGACCTTTGAGATTTGCTCCTCGATTTGGTCCTACGGAACTTGACGTGTAAATAAAAATAAATAAAGGATGGTAGTCCCTAGTCTGGCAGCTGCAAATATGTGACCAATGGTGCAGACGACAGAATGTTGCAGGGAGTCCATTTCTTGTTCTAAGATGGGAGGCGCAGATGTGAAGGGGTTATGATGTGTCTGACGCACCATACAAAGATCCTTCCTTGCGTTGGTCACATGCAGTCGACTGGAACCTTCGCTATGGGTATGCCTGCTGTCAGGTTCCCATGCAGTCCAACATTTTTTTTTTTTATGTAGGTTGGAGCCTCTCCACGCCTACACTGGCATGATGGCCAACACGAAAGATCCACTAAGTGAGGTCTCGCAGGGTATGGGTAATGTTGAGAGGCACCCACATGCCTTGCTCATACTGTGGCATCAAGCAGTCAGGCCTGCAAGATGAGTGGTCTGCCAAGCGAGTGGATTCATTCTTATTTATCGAGTAACATGAACTCTAGTACTCACCCTTAAGTTACAAGTTATCCTCCTATATGATTAATACGCAACGGAAACACGCTTCTGACTATCAGTAATTTACAGAACTCTGACTGTACACTACGCACTGGCAATACCACATTTTCTGTTTGTCTTTTATTTAACGGGTTTTGTCAACACGTGGCCACCGCACTGAATATGAATGGCGCACACATTATAAATTTGGGACATTATGACAACATACAATTCGAAGGAAAAGTCCACCAATCTTTTTCTTTTCACTATCTTATTTATTCCGATAAATTCTCTAACCTAAACACACAAATTCTATAACCTACAACAATAACACATGAGAAATTCCGCCCAGTGGGCATGGCTTTACATTGGTGAATCTCTATATTATGGTCTCGTAATTATTTAACGCTACAGTGCACTTTCTGGATAGGATGGTGGATCTTTTATTATTTCTCACACTTCGACTCTCACAATCATCATCACTAAACTATCCTCCAGACCGAGCGGTACCGAAGGAACAAGCATAACCCACTAATCTTTTGAAACTACCTCGCTACTCTCCCATGCAAACCACACATACCCAAATTACATGACATACACCACACTACAATATGAAATACTACACAGGGATTAGTCACAACATTATCACTTTCAGATTTCCCACTTCAATTAATATTTATCCCAGTTTCACACGACACTGCCCCACTTCGTAATTCTACTTTCCTACTATGAACTCTGGAGACATATGCACGTCTTCCTGTGCATGCAAGCCAAGTGGCGTTGCTGGATAGACGGCCGACTCACCTTGCTTCTCTCTCAGAGTTTGAATCTAGCGTCACACGGAATCATATCACGCAAAGTAATATTAAGAACATATTCATCACACACGCGAGTCCTCAACTGATACCATGGATGAGTACTTCTCTTTATCTTTTGTCTCATACATAGTTTGAGACTCACACAGTACTCACCACGTGGAAGTACTCGTCTCTAATTTCAAGTCATGCACACGCCATTTCTTAAATATTTCAACTTATGGTACACACGCTATTTCTTAAATATTTCAACTTATTGTACACACGCTAGTAATTCAGCTTAACTTAAGCACACGGAAATATTTCAACTTATTGCTACACGTGGTTTCATTGTGACCGTTGGTCACTTCCGAAGATTACTACAATCCCATTAATATTACCTGCCTGACATTTAATTCTCCCCACAAATGTTCCTGAAATAGAGAAATTATTATTTCAAACTACTCTTAAACATTCCACATGCATACCATGTCTCCACTCTTTCGTCATTACGGAGCACAACTAAAACAGGTCTTAACAGCACAAGATCCAGTGGCGGAGTGCTTGAAACATGGCCGTTCTCCAGGTCCTCTCGTACCTTTGGTGAAGTGGGGGAGCACCTTGCTACCGTATTGGTCAGCCACATTTCAGGCGCTCAAAGCTCAGGTAAATTTCATCTCTTTGGTCCCACCAAAGGTGGCCAAAGGATCGTCTCAAAGATGATCATATATTCACATTCACTATCTGTGGTTAGCAGACGACCATACATTCATTCATTTCACAGATCTCACCAAACTGGATGTAGGGATTTACTTTGTGGGAGTGCACATGTGATCAATTAAATAAATAAATTGTCATTCTTTCCCACACTGGTATCCGGCTTCGCTGTATTAATTGAAATTGAGTTATTTTACAAAAAAAATGTGTTGTTATGACAAAAATAATGAAGTATGTTGTACCTATTTTCAATGTCGGGCGGTACTGTACCCTTTCAATGTGATGTTAACGTACGTCTAGTTATGGTTACCCATTAACACGTCGTCATCTGTAGATAGATTGGGTCGTAAGTCGAACTAAGGTTAGCAGTTTGAAGGGCAGAGGGGAAAAAAGTGCCACGGCAACAGCCAATGGGAAAAAAACCGTGTGCGATAGCTGAGTCGGGCTGTAAGAGCAGTAGCGAATTTCTTGCTGCCTGCGACAGGTCATGCATGGACAGGTTGTGTTAGTAGTGGGTATAATTCAGGCGTTGTGAAGCGTGGTTACTCGGCGGCTGCAGCTGGGTACCGGCGTTGGTTTTTTGACCAACATCGGAATACCTGTAACAGTTGGGCGCATCACCAGTTAGTGTCCGATAGGTCATATATCGGATTCACAATGTAGGGTAGTCTTGGCGGTTTGTTTGTGCATTAGTGTGCGAGCTTGTCGGCTTCCCTGCTGTAGTCTGTTAATCGGCTTCTTTTTTTTAGTCATCAGTCTTCTGACTGGTTTGATGCAGCCCGCCATGAATGTCACTTCTGTGCCAACCTCTTCATCTCAGAGTAGCACTTGCAATCTACGTTCTCAATTACTTGCTGGATGTATTCCAATCTCTGTCTTCCTCTACGGTTTTTGACCTCTATAGCTCTCTCTAGTACCATGGAAGTCATTCCCTGATGTCTCCTCCTTGTCAGTGTTTTCAACATATTCCTTTCCTCTCCGATTCTATGAAGAACCTCCTCATTCCTTACTTCATCAGTCCACCTAATTTTCAACATTCGTCTGTAGCACTCCATTTCAAATGCTTCTATTTTCTTCTGTTCCGACTTTGCAACATTTCAATTTTCACATCCATAAATGCTGTGCTCCAAACGTACATTCTCAGAAATTTCTTCCTCAAATCAAGGCCAATGTTTGGTACAAGTAGAATGCCCTTTTTGCCATTGCTAGTCTGCTTTTCATGTCCTCCTTGCTCCATCCATCATTGGTTATTTTATTGTCTAGGTAGTAGAATTCCTTAACTTCATCTACTTCGTGACCATCAACCCTGATATTAAATTTCTCACTGTTCTCATTTCTGCTACTTTTAATTACTTTCGTCTTTCTTCAATTCACTCTCAATCCACATACTGTACTCATGAGACTGGTCATTCCATTCAGCAGATCCTGTAAGTCTTCTTCACTTTCACTCAGGATAGCAATGTCATCAGCGAATCGTATCATTGATATCCTTTAACCTTGAATTTTAATTCCACTCCTAAACCTTTCTTTTATTTCCATCATTGCTTCTTCGTTATACAGTTTGAACAATAGGGGCGAAAACTACATTGCTGTCTTACACCCTTTTTAATCGGAGCACCTCGTTCTTGGTCGTCCACTCGTATTATTCCCTCTTGGACCTCGCACATTATTGTATATTATCCGTCTTTCCCTATGCCGTAACCCTATTTTTCTCAGAATTTCGAACATCTTGCACCATCTTACACTGTCGAACGCTTCCTCCGGGTGGACAAATGCTATGAACGTGTTTTGATTTTTCTTCAGTCTTGCTTCCATTATCAACCGCAACATCAGAATTGCTTCTCTGATCCCTTTGTCTTTCCTAAGTCAGAACTGATCGTCATCTAACACACTCTCAATTTTCTTTTCCATTCTGTGTACATTATTCTTGTAAGCAACTTGGATGCGTGAGCTGTTAAGCTGATTTTGCGATAATTCTCGCACTTGTCAGCTCTTGCAGTCTTTGGAATTGTGTGGATGATATTTTTCGGAAAGTCAGATGGTATGTTGCCAGACTCATACATTCTGTACACCAACACGAACAGTCGTTTCGTTGACACTTCACCCAATGATTTTAGGAATTCTGATGGAATGTTATCTATACCTTCCGCGTTATTTGCTCGTAAGTCCTCCAAAGCTCTTTTAAATTCTGATTCTAATACTGTATCCCCTAACTCTTCTAAATCGACGCCTGTTTCTTCTTGTATCTCATTAGACAAGTCTTCCCCCCCCCCCGCCCCCCCCTCCCATAGAGGCTTTCAATGTACTCTTTCCACCTATGCGCTGTCTCCTCTGCATTTAACAGTGGAATACCCGTTGAACTCTTTATGTTACCACCCTTGCTTTTAATGTCACCGAAGGCTGTTTTGACTTCCTTGTATGCTGAGTCAGTCCTATCGACAATCATTTCTTTTTCGATTTCTTCACATTTTTCATGCAGTCATTTCGTCTTAGCTTCACTGCACTTCCTATTTATTTCATTCCTCAGCAACTTATACTTCTGTATTCCTAAATTTCCCTGAACATGTTTCTACTTCCTTGTTTCCTCGATCAACTGAAGTATTTCTTCTGTTACCCGTGGTTTCTTGGCAGTTATCTTCTTCGTACCTGTGTTTTCCTTCCCATCTGCTTTGATTAAACCGCGTGTACCTAATGGAAATTTGGGAAAAGCAATCGTCACCGAAGTTAATCTATCGGTAAATTGGGAGGAAAGGGTTACATCTAAATGAAAGGAAAAATGCAAATGAAACTGGTGGAAATTAATTTTGAAAAGGGGTAAAGTTAATAAAGAAAGTAAATGTGCGGCCGTTACGTTAACAATTAACTAGCGGTAATTAGATATTTGAGATTTGGGGGAAATCACGGTCGCCAGTCCTAAGGACAATTACTATAGTAACTGAAAAAGAAAGGTTATTACACATATAATTAACACTAGAAGCGTGGCAACTGAAGGTTGACACGTGTAGTGTGAAAACTGAAAGTTTGTCAGAAGTAATAAATTTCGCTACACTCTGACTTAATTTAGCAAAAGAATTAATAAAACCGGAAAATCGAAAGTTAATTTAGTGACTGAAGTTAATCGAAATCCAGTAAAATACGGTTAGTCTTGGACTACCTCAACAATCATTTCAAAAGCAACTTGACTCTACGCAATTTAGAAACAAGAGATTTAACTTTGAACTTGAATTAAATGATTCTGAACTATTAACAATAGTAAAATTTAGTACGTACCAAGCTGAGCTGCAGTCACAGGTAAGCTAAAATATGCTAACAAAACTCGCACTCTAAATTTGTGCTCGTGTAACCTAAATATTGTAGCCAGCTACTGAACTTTGAAATTAAAGCAGTGAAATCTAATCATATTATTTTAATGCTGGCGTTTGAATTTCAACGACACTCGGGTTCATTTCGGAAAAGGAAGGGACCCTGCTTGGCAATGCAATTGGGACAATGAGCAACAAAGGTTCGTGCTAAGTTGCTGTAATTTTGCGAGGCAAATGGAACAATTTGAAAAGCTGAGGTCTGCCATACAGTTCAGAAACTTTACGTGCTTTTAGTCTTCCTTGTTGGTTGATTGATGGTTTGAAGCCGTCGATCGAGGAGGTGGCGACAGTCACTCATTGTCGGCCGTCGCTGTTGCAGAAGCTGGATGTTGGCGCGCCTTCTTCTCGACACGGTCACCAGGCGAAACGGGCTCTTGATGTGCGCCAGCTAATGCTTCCCGTCCGCGACACCATGTCAGAAACTATCATCGCGAGTCGAGCGCAATTACATGCTGCCAAACCCCGAAAGCGCGGCAACTCGCGGGAGCGTCACACAACACGTGCTCCACTCGCTACTCCCGACAGACTCTCACTGTTCTGCCCGCGCTTCACGCGGCAGAGTTAACACTACCAAAGATCCTACACACTTTGATTCTTCACACGACCCATCGATGTAATCGTTCGATAGCAGTTTTCCCTAGGCAAGACCCAGCGTAAAAATACAAATAATATTTACGAAACAAACCAATTATACATCGACATAAGTGCATAAATATATATATATATCCAAACAGTAAAGCAATTACAATATATAAAGAGACAGAAATGTCATATCTTGAGGTAACAAAACAAGGAAAAAAAATAATAGTACAATAGATGGAAATAGGAGGATATGCATTTCCGGCGTTACACGTGCCCCACATTGTCTGAGGATGTTCGTGTAACGTAAACAGACTCAGAAAATGTCCCAAAAAAGAAACAGCGGAAATGCATATGCTCAAAACATCAACAAAATTTATCATTCGTCTAATTAATCATAAATCAATTTTTAGACCATAATAATTGAGTGGAGACACTCCTAATCTTATTCCACTCTGTCATCTTGCACAAAATAAAACAGGTTGACAACATATTAAAATTCATAGAAGATATAGAAAATGGTTTAGCTATTCCAAAATCGTCAAAATCCGTAACACTATCATGAAATGGAATACTATTTACAAAATTAATCAGAATACATGGTCATAAAAACAGGTAGATCAAAATACGCAAATTAATTATTAATTGCATAGAATACACATTTTATATCACCTTTTCGTAATTAATACGCTTGCCATGAGAGTACACTTAATGCTAAACAAGAAAATAATATTCAGTAGATCGAAAAAAACATAAGTATTGACAGCAGAATTCTTTCACATCATCTGTCCGGGAAGAAAAACAATTCGGCCTTCCGTACTCGCAAGTACAAAGAATGCCGACAGCGGCACAAGAGCCGACAGCGGCACCGCCTCGCCAGTATTGTTGCGCCCGCCTGTGCGGCACGCTTGATCTCACTCGCCTGTGTAATGGCATTTCCAGAACGTCCGTTTCACTGAATTCTTTCGGAAAAACTCACTCCCGAGTAATCTCAAGGAGTCCATAAACACTATCACAGTGGATAACTCAACACTGTCCATCATCACACGCATGTACTAGCCTGAAACTTAAAACAGCGTCTAAGTACATCGGCAAAGACAAGTAAATCACATATTTATGAAATCTTACAGTTATTTACAAAATCATATTTACATTCCTTAATCTACTGTGACTCAGCTGAAAACCTAAACTAGCAGCTTGGATTTTTCAGTTGATTAGATCATGATTAATTTGATTAAAATTAAATTGATTAATCAAAATTAATTACTTATTAATTACAACTTCTTTAATGACCTTGGTCAGTCAAAAGCATCGCCACATGGCACATCCTTAAATCTTACACTCTATATCTACATACTGTACAAATTACCCTATCTGTGGTACTAATCAATCCTTGGTTGGTACAATTTCAGGTCTACAATGTTTCGTATACCTAATAGCTTTCCAGAGCTTGGATACTCTAAGCAATAAGCATTTGTGTGAGGTATACCAATGACTTCATATGATCCATTATAAACAAACTTAAATTTAGAGATTTCATTGTCTATCTCGCTCGATTTCTCATGAGCTTTTACAAGTACTAAGTCTCCGACTGCAAACTTAGCAAAACGCGCTTTAGCGTCATGACGACGTATGCGAGCATCGGCTTTTAGCTTCATTACTTCTCACCAACGATCCTTTTTCACACCAATACTAATGTCAATCCGTGGAGGGAATTTGATTATCTCTTCCAATTCACTTTCTACACTTTTGTCAATGCCGAAATTCCTCATGTTACGGCAGTTCAAACTCATTCCTACGTCAATGTCATCCGGCCAGTTAACAATGTGTATGGGCTGGTATCGCCTATGCACACCGTCTCCTGCCTCGTCAAAACCAACTACCATTGTTTTATCTTGTGACGTACATGTCAAGGTTTTGCTTTCGCAATTAATCACGCACGGTACTTTAATAGCCAATCTAACCCAATAATTACTTCCGTAGTTAAGTCTGGCACGACGACAAACTCTTGTTCAAATCGTGCCCCACATATCTCGAAGTTGACAAAAATCTGTTTTGTGACCGGTTTACTGGCCTTCCCAGTAGCACCGATAATTTTCACTCCTGTTACTGGCATATCTACGACGCCGGGTCTGTCTTTCAGTAACTCAAATATTTTCCCAGATACAGCACTCAATTCTGCACCGGTGCCAATCAACACGTTTAGTTGTAGGTCGTGCATATTAACAGACACTACTATCTGTCTACAATTGTCCTCGACTGTTTCTTTATTTTCCCACAGTAAATCCTCGTCTATATCCAGGTCATTCCAGAAAACCATCCGGCTTTGATCCTAAATCCGGTTTATCTGGCGGCTTTTTCAGCCTCTGTTCACATACAGTTTTAATTTCAACACGTCTGTCCTGAGGCTTAGTCTGTAGCTTCGCCTCCAATACCGAAACCTTTTCCTGTAACTCGTCAACTAGTGAGTGTTGCATTGCTATCAATTCACTAATTGTCACCTTCGTTGATTCCTCTTTAGTCAGATTGATCTCATCTGCCAATCTACCTGGAGGAATGTGCCCAGTAGTATCTGCAATTACTTCCTCTAGATCTGCGCAACCCACACTGTTATCGTCTGACCGT